>NW_028274809.1:41797500-42422500 GCF_037043125.1 Eumetopias jubatus | reverse complement strand
TGATACTGGAAAGAATATAGACACATAGATCAAAGGAACACAATAGAGAGCTCAGAAACAGACCTGCACAAAGATAATCAACTGATTTTTGACAAAGGAGCAAATATAATGGTGAAAGGATGGTGTTTTCAATAAATAGTGCTGAAGCAATAAGATGTCCACATGCAAAAAAAAAAAAAAAAGAACCTAGAAACAGATATTATATCTTTCACCAAAATTAACTCAAAATGGATGATAGACTTAAACATAAAATGCAAAATTATAAAACTTCCAGAAGAAAACATAGAAAAAGTTCCTATGATTTTAGTTATAATCTTTTAGGTACAGGGCTAAAGGCATGACTGATGAAAGAAATAGTTGATATGTTGGACTTTATTAAACTTAAATCTATTTTTTGAAGGATTCTGATGAAAGAAGGAAAGACAAGCCATGGACAGGTAGAAAATATTTCAAAACACACATCTGATAAAGGGCTGATATCCAAAATATTAAAAACAAAAACAAAAACATTAAAACAAGAATAATGACACTGGCAGCTCAAATTAAAAACCTGTATAAAAAACCAGAACAGACACTTCAGCCAGGAAGATACACAAATGGAAACTAAGCATTTGAAAGGGTGCTAAATACCATGCATCACCAGGAAATAGAAGTTAAAACAATGAAATACTACCACACATCTATTAGAATGGCTATAATCAATCTCAAATGTGATATTATAAAATGTAGTAAGGATGTAGCACAATAGGAACCTTCATTCATTGCTGGTGGGCTTGCAAAATTTTATATTCACTTTGGAAGGTAGTTTGGCAGTTTTGTACAATGCTAAAGGTAATCTTACCATGTAATCCAGCAATCCCACTTTTAGGTATTTACCCAATTGATTTGAAAACTTATGTCCACACAAATAGCTGCACAGAAATGCTTATGGCAGTTTATTAATAATGACCCAAAACTAAAAGTAACCAAAATGTTTTTTTAAAGATTTTCCTTATTTATTTGAGAGAGAGCACAAGAAGGGGGGAGAAGCAGAGGGAGAAGAAACAGGCTCCCCACTGAGCAGGGAGCCAGACATGTGGGGCTTGATCCCAGGACCCTGAGATCATTATGTGAGCTGAAGGCAGACTCTTAACCGTCTGAGCCACCCAGATGCCCCCTAAGATGTCTTGCAGTAGATGAGTGGATAAACACATTGTGATTCATCCACACAATGGAATATTATTCAATGATAAAAAGAAATGATCAAGCTACAGAAAGATGTGGATGAGCCTAAATGCATATGCTAAGTGAAACATCAGTGAAAAATGATCAATGATTCCAATAATATGACATTCTTGAAAAGGCAAAATTAATACAGACTATAAAAATATCAATCATTGTCAGACTTTCAGCGGAATGGGAGGGAGGGTTGACAGGTGAAACAGGAAATATGTAGGATGGCGAAACAATCCTCCAATGTATGTGACACATTTGTCAGAATCATTGAACTTTACAGAACAAAGAGCAAAGTCTCAATGCAGGCACACATTTAAAACAATCATGTAGGGAGTTGGGGAAGTCCAAGAATTGAGTGCAGAATATACCAAAGCAGTCTGACTATAGCACAAATGTATGAAACAATCTCACTAAAGAAGATGAGGGGGGAAGTTGCTGATCAAAGTAACTTTGAATATGAGTGGAGTTTGTAAAATGATAGGCCAAAGAAACTGCACCTAAGCATTATAATCTAATTGATAAAGTTGCATCTGACAGAAGTATGGGTTAAAAATTCTAATATTTTTATATGTGTATATTGAAAATGAACAACTAAGTAAATGGATGGCAGACTGTAGAAATCAGGTTTCATTCTTTGAGTGGGAGTTTACAGATAATTAAGTGGAGGAGGCTAGAAAGAGCCATGTTTTATTTAAAAACAAAATGACGTGTTTTTCCCCTTATTTGTATATTAGTTACTATCACAGAGTAAGAATTTCTTCTAAACTTAGTGGTTTAAAACAATATCTATTACCCCACAGTTTTTGTGGGCCAGTTATCTAGGTGCGGCATATTTGAGGCTTAGAGCTCAGCATCTCCCACAAGGTGTCAGCAGGGCTGAAATCATCTCAAGGCTCACTGGGGCAAAATCTACTTCCAGGCTCACTTGTGTGGCGGCTAGCAGGATTGTCTCTTTAGGCCTTTGAAGTAAGGATCTCAGTTCCCTACTAGCTTTTGGCTGAAGGCTACCCTCAGTTCCTTGCCACACTGATATCTCCACAGGGCAGCTCACAACATGGCAGCTTAAGTATGTTAGATGTAACCCTGGATTACTACATCTATATGTATGTGATTCCCAGTTCACTTGTGTTAAAAAAAAATAAAGCAAGTTATTATATATGTTGTTTTTAAACAGAAACTCAAATCCTATACTCTGTCTAAATTTGCATACGATTAAATGGACCTATGAAAAATTGTTAAAAGATACACATCAAAGTGTAAATATTGATCAAATTGGGCTAATTTTCAATGTTTTTCTTAATTGAATGATGGATATTGCATGTTAAAATTCTAGAGATTCTCATAATGTTATTTTCTTCCAGAAGGATTTAATTTTCTTATTGCAGTCAGATAATTTATTCATTCATAATCCTGATCTAGTAGAGGTTGGTCTGCTTCTGATTTGCTCTTACTTCTAGGGGGTAACTTTCTGGTGTCATCCTTGATTTGTTCCAAGACTCACTCCATTCAAATCCATTTTTTTTTTTTTTTTACAACACGTTGAGGGTATTGCACTCTTTGTTTATGTTTTAATATTAGTTTTCTATTGTGGCATAAAAGTTACCACAGACTCAACAGCTTAAATAATACACATTTATTCAACAGTAAGAAATCAAATTACCCAACCAGATTATAGGCAAAAGATCTGAAGAGACACCACACCAAAGAAAATACACAGATGGTAAATAAAAATAATGGCTACCCAAAGATAGCCATTTCCTACTTCATGAAATCTGTAAATATGTTTCCTTATTTGGCAAAAGAGACTTGCAAATATGAATAAATTAAGGATCGTGGGATGGGGAGATTAGTTTAGACTGTCTGGGTGGGATCAATGTAATCACCAGTCTTCTCAAATACAGGAAGGCCGGGGTGTCAGAGTCAGAGAAGGGGATATGAAAGCGATGTGATTGCTGACAGAGATCATTACCTAAGGAATGTGGGTGGCTTCTAAAAGCTGGAAAAGTCAGGGAAATGGATTTTCCTCTAGAGCTCCCAAAAGGAATGCAGCTTGGCCAACACCTTAATTTTAGCCACATAAGGCCCGTTGTAGACTTATTTCCAGAACAAGAAGATAACAAATTTATGTTTTTTTAAGTTACTATATTTGTACAAATTGGTTACAAAAGCAGTAGGAAATGCATGCATACTTTCTCCAGGATCTTGGAGCCTCAAGCCCTGCTTTTCTTCATATCTTTCAGTCCCAGTCTCTTCTTCTCTCTCTCTTTGTACTTTATATAATTTTTTACATGTTCTCAGCAGAAGGTTTGTCAAATACTACCTACTCCTTCATACTGGAAGTGGAACTCTCAAACGGACTGAATATCCACAAATCATTCATCCCATAATCTTTGTAATATCAGTTTCCCCATTCAGCTACAAAATGAGGATCATAATAGACCCTTTACTATGTGATTATATGGGTACAAGCATTAAACTATAACAACCATCATCACAGAGATATAAATGTTGAGAGTTTAGTTTTGCAATTAGGCTCCCCAGGGAAGTAACACAGCTGTTTTGAAGCTTGGAAAGTTAAAACACATGCCTCTGTAAGATTAAAGAAAAGAAATCTACCTACTCATTGTCTTCAAAAGATATTTATGAATAGGTGGAAACAAAACTAAGAATCTATAAAACACAAAGAATACTATAAAATATTACGGAGCCTTCAACATGAAAAACTGATAACATGATTTGATTCTGCAATAATATAAAGGACGCCATTGTGACAAATCTCTGGAGAATGGGTCTTTTTCTACATTGAGAGCATATACTTTTTGTATTTGCAATTTTTGCTCTATTTTGAAATTTATCATATAAAATCAATGCACTATATGCTTCTTGAGGAAAAATATAGTAACTTTAAACACACTAAATTATTGCATATATAATTGAAGTTTTTAATAAATGATGATTAAATTAGGTAAAACAGCAAAATTCTATGCATATGAAAAGTAGTAATTTAACTTAGTACCATTTTAATAGTAAAGTAATTTTTATAGTCCTGCACTTTAAAAATTAGTAGCCCATGTATGATGTAGATTAGAACCAGAAAATTTAAATAATGTGAATATAACAGTTCCCTGCCAAGCTGGATAACAGAGAATTGATTGTAATTTAGAGGAATAAGTTTATAGGTGGACATGGGGTGAAGATAGCTACATTTGAAATTGTGTGCATAGGAAAAGATGAAAGGCAGGATATGAACAAACTGACATCTAAATAGTAAAAATATGTGCAAAGTGTTTAAACATATCAAAAACATTTAAAAAATATATAAATACACAGTAGTTATGATAAATATTTTAAATTTTTTCTCTCTACTTAGAATCCTATTCAACATGTTATATTTGTATTTTCCTGGCCCACACTCAAGAACAGGCTGATTCTCTCCTCTCAACTGAACTATTTCCTTCTGTGGCTCTTTATCTAACAAGGGCATGTAACATTTTCCTATAACTAGAAATACATAAACTATTCAAAGTTCGCCTGTGAACAAATTTTCATGCAAACATGCACATGCACAGAGAGAGACAGAGACAGAGACAGCGAATAGGAAAAGTTTGTTTTAATTCTTGCTAGAGATCATTTAAAAATGATTATTTGATTATGTGGTATTTTGTTAGATATCCCCCATAACATATCATGTTATGTACTCATGGCTGCCTCTTCCTACCTATGAGGAAGTAATAGGTCACTCTTTCTATATTTTATACTGTATTTCATTTATCTGCACTCCAATGTTCACATGATTGTACTCTGCCCACCTGCAAAATTCTGTCAGAACATGCATCCTTTAGCATCAACTACTCTTAAATCGTGACTGTTAAGTCTGATCATTCTTTGCTAGGGCCACTACATCAATTTGTCTCCTATTAATTTCCTATTTATATAATGTACTATTTATATAATTTAAAAAAATTCTTCCTGAAGCCTCCAATTTTGCCCCTTAATACAGACAACATGCATATGATTAATGTGATGGCTATCATTTTGATTACAGATCTCTCTATCAAGGTAACTATGATTTTTAAAAAAATAAAATTCGATGCATTGATTCTTTCCTTTGAGATTATGACTAAAGTCATTTTACTTGTAATTCCACCTGTTCAAGTGGTAAGAATCCTGAGTCTCATTGTATTACCAATGAGGTTTAGTTGATGAACAAGAAATCTCTTTATATGAGCTGTTGTTGCCTGGCAACATCTGGAGGAAAGCTATCTGTGAGCTCGTAAAAACACCGAGTGCAGCATTGTCTGGTAAGGCCCATCATATCTTATGTTTTCTGAATAAGTTTGCAATACAGATGGCTTTCATAGCATAATTTCAAAATCTGGGCAATAAGATTTTGATTATTAAATTGCAATAAGGTTTGCTTCTCCATGATAAGATACAGAGAGAGTAAATATGTTCTTCAATTTTATTCAATTCCCTTAAATTCAGTAAAATAAGGTGAACATTGTTTAAAAACATCTACTCCATGGAAATGCCAATTGCACTGACATTTGGAAAGCTTAAAAACCTGACACAAGTTGTGTACATTGTCGCAATAGAAAATAAAATGACACTTGGAAATACCTTTTCAAAAGCATTTAAATCATTAGAATTAGAAGGTCATAAGGGACCCTAAGAGATTGATTAACTCATCCTTTTGCCATCTGGTATGAATACAGATTCTGTTCTATACAGATGAATACAGATTCTATTCTATAAAAATTCCATAAAGAGCATGCATACTCTTGTTTTACGATCTCCTTTAACAACAAGTTTAATACAAAAGTTTCACCAGTAACATCCTGTAATAGCTAACTTCGAATTTAGAACAGTAAATTTATTGTTATACTCCTACCTATGTATTGTGTATCATACATGACATCTGCTTGGGAGGTATGGGAAGAACTTCACAGAAGAGAGAATGTTTGAAATGTACCCAGAATTTAGGGTGGCAGAGAGTAAGACTAAGACTTGTTTCTTCATCTTTCTATGCACACAGCCAGGTTATACTGTCAGACTCCATTGAAATCAATTGTAACCATATAACTGAGTTGTTGACAATGTAATGAGAGAAAAAAAATGAAAATGTACAACTCCAGGTCTGGCCCATAAACCCCTCCACATTCCTTTCCTCTCATTTGCATTGATGCAAATGAGCATGGTAACCTTGGAAGTCATGGATTAAAAATGGCAGAACCCATAGGACTGAAAGAGACCACATTCCTGAATTACCTTGTATAGGAGTGCTGCATTCCAAGCTGGGGCACCTATTTGGAGGCTTACCATGAACAAGAATAAATAATTGTGTCAAACTACTGACATTTTAGGGTTTTTCTTGCACAGCGGTGGACTTAATGTGGCCTTATTTAACATCTGTAGGAAGGATTTGGACAGAAGACACTTAGTGGGGAGAGGGGTCAAGACAAAAGATGGGTTCAGCATGACAATGGTGCAAAAGCAGGAGAACGGAAGACATACCTGTGGAATAACAAGAGGTCTGACTGTACTATTACATAGTTGTAGGGAATGATGGAAGATAATAATAGAACAAAGAATATGTGTTGGGGCCATATTTTAGAAGACTTCAAGTGTCACACTGAGGCCCTTGACATAATTTGGGAAGCAATGGGGCTCTTAATAAAGGCTCATCAGCAAGGGAAAATGCACAATTTGAATTGTAGTATATGCCTTTTCATCTAGCAGCTATAAATAACATGGTTTAGAAGAAGGGAGTAATAAAAATTTTTGCTATAACAATCACCAAGTAAAACCATGTAATGTGAATAGATGAAGTGAAGGAATATGGTGTTGTAGCGATAGGATTCCTAAGTGTAGCAGTTATTCAGATGTGAAGGTACAAGGAGAAATAGCAATATTAGTAGTTGCATAAGCCGATGCTTAGGTTCTTACTACTGACTCTTTTATATGGATTATCTCCCCTAATTGTCACAATAACTCTAAAAAGTAAATAAAATCAATAAATGTTTCCCCTATCTTGCAGAAAGAATACATTTTAGAGAGGTTTAGCTCAGAGGCAAAAGTCATACTAGTTGTGAATGGAATAACCAGGATTTGAACGAATCTAATGTTAGACCCTTGGCTCTTAACAAGTATAATCTCAAATCCAGATTATGAGAAAGCCATTTACTGATATGTGAGAGAAAGTGGTGCACACTCAATTGATATCAGCTTGTTTTAGCAAATTTTTATATTTGTCATATAGATAGATATTATTTTGAATTCATAGACGAATTGCAAGAATAGTACAAGGAACTTCAATACACCCATCATCCAAATTCATCAGCTACTTATACTACACACAGGATATGCAGAATGACTTTTGTCTTTTTTTCTATTTGTTAAGAGTGAAATGACTAGCATATTTACATATTGACACCAGAAGCCAGTTGGAATTTCAATTTGTGATTGACCTTTCAGAAAGTGTTCTGAAAGAGATAATGGTTTGGAATAAATTAGTATAGACAGAGATTGGCAAAATTGGTAAAATCAATCAGATTCCTGAGTGAGAGGGTTGGGGTGGGGGGAAGGATAATTTGCTAGAAATAGGATGACACTGTGTAACAAATGTCCAAAGAGGAAAGATTACGGATGTATAGTCATGAGATTCAATTTAAGAAAGATCAAGAGATCTACCAAAGGTTAGATTTAATATTCAAAAGGTCTCCAGTGACCTTCAATACAACATTTTGGGTAGCATACTGAAAAGGAAACTAAATTATGAAGGTTAAGGGGAATAATCAGTGAGGAATGTGAAAATAAATATAAGGAAAATGTTGCACATATGATCATAATTACAACTTTTAATTTTCTCTTCTATGATTTTGCTATTTGTATTGTTTTCTTTCATCTAGTAGGTTTCAGGGTCAAAATTTTTCAAAAACACTTTGCAGTGGCCAAGCAGGGAGTTTGAGGTGGGGCTGTACATGATGGTGGCCTTCCCAGGGACCATCTCCTCAATATGTAAGGGGTCAGCCTGAGGCAAAGGGAGGATTCATCTTTCTAGGAGCAGGCACAAGTCTCTGGATGACCCATAATGCCTGGGGAGGGTGGTGCAGAGGCTAAAGTTGGGCAAATTTTCAGGAGTAAATTCCCTCCTGTGTAATTGAGCAGGATGGGGTTTGGCTTGCATATTTTACTACCTGGGTACTAAAATAAAGAGTGGAACTTTGAATGTGAAATACATTGGTGATATTTGGAAAATAAATGTAAGCATAAGTATGGATATATTTTATGAATATATTTATGTATATATGGGAAGGCATGTATACTTGATCTTGCATTGTGACTCCAGTTGAGAGAACACTTTTATTTTCTACATCTGAAGTCATTGAATTCATTTATGACTTAGATGAACAAAGCTTGTTTCATTTAAGAAAAAAATTATGATTTCGGTTAAATAAGTTCAATTTCCCTTGTAGGTTCATTTTGCCTGAATTGCATTTATCACAAGGATTATTTCTATGAGCTATAAAAGAAAAACTTTGCAGATAAAAGCTGAAAAACTTGGAGAGACTATTGCTCCTTATAAAAATATCACAGCAAGAAGCTGTGACTTATAATAATAACAATATTAATAATAAATATGGTGAAATTTGAGATCTTTTCCTTCAACTGGTTATATTTTTCCAAAGAATTCTTTATCCATATTTCCTCCATAATTATTAGACTGAAGATACTTTCTAAATTATTTTTTGCTTCAGTTTCCTTATGTTTAAGTGGAGACAATATTTGTAGCTAATTCCTAGGGTTATTGAAAAGTTAAACATCATATTTTGGAACAGTGTCTTTTGCCATCTCCGATTTACAATAATCTTTTTCCTGAGCAGTAACAAAAACTCAAGAATAGGTTATCTACTATCCATAATGGTAACACTAGTAATGACTGTCTTAAAATCACATCTCATGAAGGCTAATCCACTTTGCAAAAAGGAAGTAGTGAGAACTTTTACTTACATTTATTTATTTAAATTAATATATACAACTTTCCTTCCTTCAAAGTGTATGCTTATTTCTCCCTCCCCACCATAAAATGGAAACCACACAAGCTATACAAATTATTTCTTATTGTTATTTTATAATTTTGGACAGGTTATAATAGTGATATTGAAGGGATCTCATTTAAATTATCACCTTGTCTGGCCTAAAAAGCAATAGCATCTTACTCACACTCCTATGGACCCCAGAGAGGGAGGGAACTCAATGCACATGTTTAGTAACTGCTTCTGCTCCATGAAATCTCATTTTAAGAGCTCTCCTATTAGAATAAAAGAATGGTAGTAAGACCAAACACAGAGTCTTGAGCATCACAGGTCATCTTTAGTTTTAAAGGATCAGCATTTATGACTGTGTCTGTTTACTTATTTTAAAACCGTGGCCAGGGAAAGGGAATGCACCCCAAACAGTCGACCACGTTTTCTCTCAGATTTTGTCTTTCTTCTCTCCCTTTACTTTTGCCCTCACTTCCTTCCTTCCTCCTTATTTCTACCTACTTCCTCCCCTGCCCCTTTTGTTTGAAGGCACAACCTTAGTCTGAAGACTAAAGCATTGAACCTAAATCATCTCTATCTTAGCATTAGATAGGGACAGATTTTTAGTCTTTCTTGTTAATTCTGGTTCTGCACATTAAAGTATGGGCATGACTGTTAAATACTGAAACCTAAGAGACGAAATTTCATTGGAAAAAAGTCTCCTCTCATTCTCTATATTTAAAATGTATTTAACAAATATAAAAACTAATTGATAACACTTGACAAAGATACAGAAAACTTTACTGAGCATTAGATGAAATTTTAATTTCAAATGCATTTTAAACTACAATAATTTGCAAATAAATTTTATTATTTGACACAATTTGCAAATCAAAAGTACTGGTAAATTAAAATGTTCTAATAAAAATTTTTATTATATAATAATATTATATGTAATATTATATCTGAATGTGAATTATGAAAATATGCTAGGTGTTATTGACCCCTTAATGCATAATGGTTACTCTCAGGTCATCAAACTATAGTTTGTTGAATTATTTCTTATAGGTTTAAACTCCCAAAGGTCAGAATATTTATAGCATATTTATTGCAAAGTGGCAAGTTATTTTGATAATACCGTGTTGAAATTCTGCTAACGTTCCTTTCATGCAGAGACTCTCATTGGGATTAACATATGTCACAATTCAAAAACCTAAACAGAATTCTATTTAAACCCACTGGTTCTGAAGGAGAAAGTATTCAGGTGTTTATTTGTAGCACTTCTGGGAGAAATGCCAAACTCCTAGAACATTAGTATTCCTGCAATTTTACATTTTCTTTCTAGAAATTGTCCTTCTGGAAAATGTACAATAGTGTTAAAATGTTAGGTAACTAGACCACATACGTAGTCATATGCATGATGATTTACTGATAGATAAGAAAAAAGTAGATGAACAGGTGAGCAGTAAACATTTAATATAAAAGGAAAACATAATCTTACTGTGTTTTTTAATTGATATATACATATTTCAGAATGATTTTGTTGACCTTATTATTGAAATACCTAGATTAGTATTAATACTAACAATAATAAAAATACCAAATATGACTATATGCCAGATATTATATCCATTCCCTACTTTATGGCCATATAATGTCTAGGAAGTAAATTAAACCCATCTACTGCATGGTATAAATACTATCATCTTGAACAACAAGGCTCATTCAGAAAGATGAGGGGATTTAAGTTTCTAATCAGACTGTTGTTAAACTGAATGGATATAAAGAATAAAATAACCTGGGGTAAATTACATGACTAGAAAGAGGTGAGGAGATGAGATGCTTCAGTGAGACTGAAGGCTGTTTTGGGAGGCGAGACAGGAGTAATTTGAGGTACTGGGAAATCAGTTGGTTTTGTGTGTATATTACCAGGTGTATCTGTGGGAATAAAAGCGGGGAGAGAAAAAATATAATTGAACACATTTTTATATTATAATCTCCTTATAAGTTATTTAACTTGCTTATGATTATTTTTTTATTTGGGTATAGCTGACACACAATAATTTGCTTCTATTTAAATGAACTGTGAGCTCATCTAGTTCAGGCACGGAGTTCTTTCAATTCTTTTATGTTCACCAATGCCTACCCAGTGCCTGACACTTACTAATTGATGTTTAACACTGTTTTGCAAAGTGAGGTTGAACAAACCAAGAACTAAAGACAATTTCAATGGTAATAAATGACACAGAGAGAAAAGACAGAATTTTGGGTTCAGAGAGATAAATTACAGCCTTTAAATATCATAGAGGTAGAATTGCTTTGTTTGAGAATGGGATATGGCCATACTGTTAAGTGATTGAAGTGAACAAAATCTTGTCATTAAATTTTTAAGTTCCCAAAGGAGTAAGAGGAGGAATGGTATTTACCAAGTATCTATTTTTAGAGAGGTGCTAAGACTCTGCCTGCACTTCACTTCATTTAGTCATCGCATCAACTAAACAAGCTAAGTATTAATAATTCTATTTACATATATGCAGAAAACGCTGATAGAATTAAACAAGTTTCTAAATACAACGTAGTTAGTTTTTGTTGAAAATAGTGAACTTGAAGCAGTTTACCTACCTACAGTGACATGTAAATATGTTCTATCTGTTTTTCTCTCGATAATATGTCAGGTTTTGACTTTGATCATGAACAGCCTTAAGGTCCTCAATTCAAAATGAGGTCTTCAAATATTTTTTTTTTTATTTTAACATGTAACCACAAGTTGTTCCAAGCCCAGTAATAGATTGAGCATTGGAAATTAGTCTCATAATTACTCAAGGTGGAAAAAATCCTTTCAAACCTATATTATATTGAAATTGACTTGTCACTTCATCTTCTTTCCTTAAACTTAGGTAAAGCCCTAATGAATGCATTTTGTTTTTCTTTTCTTTTTTTATTTTATTATGTTATGTTAATCACCATACATCATTAGTTTTTTGATGTAGTGCTCCATGATTCATTGTTTGCGTAGAACACCCAGTGCTCCATTCAATACGTGCCCTCTTTAAGACCCATCACCAGGCTAACCCATCCCCCCACCCCCTCACCTCTAAAACCTTCAGTTTGTTTCTCAGGGTCCATAGTCTCTCATGGTTCGTCTCCCCCTCAGATGCCCCGCCCCCTTCATTTTTCCCTTCTTACTAACTTCTTTTTTTTTTAACATATAATGTATTATTTGTTTCAGAGGTACAGGTCTGTGATTCATCAGTCTTACACAATTCACATCGCTCACCATAGCACATACCCTCCCCAATGTCCATCACCCAGCCACGCCATCCCTCCCACCCCCCACCACTCCAGCAACCCTCAGTTTGTTTCCTGAGATTAAGAATTCCTTATATTAGTGAGATCATATGATACATGTCTTTCTCTGATTTACTTATTTTGCTTAGCATAATACCCTCTAGTTCCATCCATGTCATTGCAAATGACAAGATTTCATTTTTCCATGGCTGCATAATATTCCATTGTATATATATATATATATATACACCACATTTTCTTTATCCATTCATCTGTTGATGAACATCTTGGCTCTTTCCATAGTTTGGCTATTGTGGACATTGCTGCTGTAAACATCGGGGTGCACATACCCCTTTGGATCCCTACATTTGTATCTTTGGGGTAAATACCCAGTAGTGCAATTGCTGGGTCACAGGGTAGCTCTATTTTCAACTTTTTGAGGAACCTCCATACTGTTTTCCAGAGTGGCTGCACCAGCTTGCATTCCCACCAACAGTGGAGGAGGGTTCCCCTTTCTCCACATCCTCGCCAACATCTGTTGTTTCTTGACTTGTTAATTTTAGCCATTCTGATTGGTGTGAGGTGGTATCTCATTGAGGTTTTGATTTGGATTTCCCTGATGTGAGCAATGCTGAGCACTTTTCATGTGTCTGTTGGCCATTTGGATGTCTTCTTTGAAAAAATGTCTGTTCATGTCTTCTGCCCATTTCTTGATTGGATTATTTGTTCTTTGGGTGTTGAGTTTGATAAGTTCTTTGTAGATTTTAGATACTAGCCCTTTATCTGATGTGCCATTTGCAAATATCTTCTCCCATTCTGTCGGTTATCTTTTGGTTTTGTTGACTGTTTCCTTTGCTGTGCAAAAGCTTTTTATCATGATGAAGTCCCAATAGTTCATTTCTGCCCTTGCTTCCTTTGCCTTTGGAGATGTTTCTAGGAAGAAGTTGCTGCACTGAGGTTGGAGAGGTTGCTGCCTGTGTTCTCCTGTAGGATTTTGATGGACTCCTGTCTCACTTTCATCCATTTTGAGTCTATTTTTGTGTGTGGTGTAAGGAAATGGTCCAGTTTCATTCTTCTGCACGTAGCTGTCCAATTTTCCCAACACCATTTGTAGAAGAGACTGTCTTTTTTCCATTGTACATTCTTTCCTGCTTTGTCAAAAGATTAGTTCACCATAGAGTAGAGGGTCCATTTCTGGGTTCTCTATTCTATTCCATTGATCTATGTGTCTGTTTTTTTGCCAGTACAATACTGTCTTGATGATTTCAGCTTTGTAATAGAGCTTGAAGTCTGGAATTGTGATACCACCAGCTTTGCTTTTCTTTTTCAACATTCCTCTGGCTATTTAGGGTCTTTTCTGGTTCTATACAAATTTTAGGATTATTTGTTCCATTTCTTTGAAATAAATGGATGTTTTTTTGATGGGGATTGCATTAAATGTGTAGATTGCTCTAGGTAGCATTGACATCCTCACAATATTTTTTCTTCCAATCCATGAGCATGGAACGTCTTTCCATTTCTTAGTGTCTTCCTCATTTTCTTTCATGAGTATTTTATAGTTTTCTTAGTACAGATTCTTTGCCTCTTTGGTTAGATTTATTCCTAGGTATCTTATGGTTTTGGGTGCAATTATAAATGGGATCAACTCCTTAATTTCTCTTTCTTCTGCCTTGTTGGTGTATAGAAATGCCACTGATTTCTGTGTATCTCCTGCCACTTTACTGAATTCCTGTATGAGTTCTAGCAGTTTTGGGGTGGAGCCTTTTGGGTTTTCCACATAAAATATATCATCTGTAAATAGTGAGAGTTTTACTTCTTCTTTGCTGATTCAGATGCCTTTTATTTCTTTTTGTTGTCTGATTGCTGTGGCTAGGACTTCTACTACTATGTTGAATAGCAGTGGTAATAGTGGACATCCCTGCCGCGTTCCTGACCTTAGGGGGAAAGCTCTCAGTTTTTCCCCATTGAGAATGATATTCACTGTGGGTTTTTCATAGATGGCTTTTATGATATTGAGGTATGTACCTTCTATCCCTACACTCTGAAGAGTTTTGATCAAGAGAGGTTGCTGTACTTTGTCAAATGCTTTTTCTGCATCTATTGAGAGGATCATATGGTTCTTGTCCTTTCCTTTATTAATGTATTGTATCACATTGATTGATTTGCAGATGTTGAACCAAACTTGCAGCCCAGGAATAAATCCCACTTGCTCATGGTGAATTAATCCTTTTAATGTACTGTTGGATCCTCTTGGCAGGTACTTTGCTGAGAATTTCTGCATCCATGTTCATCAGGGATATTGGTCTGTAATTCTCCTTTTTGATGGGGTCTTTGTCTGATTTGGGGATCAAGGTAATGCTGGCCTCATAAAATGAGTTTGGAAGTTTTCCTTCCATTTTTATTTTTTGGAACAGTTTCAGAAGAATAGGTATTAATTCTTGAAATGTTTGGTAGAATTCCCCTGGGCAGCCGTCTGGCCCTGGGCTCTTGTTGGGAGATTTTTGATGACTGCTTCCATTTCCTTAGTGATTATAGGTCTGTTCAGGTTTTCTGTTTCTTCCTGGTTCAGTTTTGATAGTTGATACATCTCTAGGAATGCATCCATTTCTTCCAGATTATCTAATTTGCTGGCATAGAGTTGCTCATAATATGTTCTTATAATTGTTAGTATTTCTTTGGTGTTGGTTGTGATCTCTCCTCTTTCATTCATGATTTTATTGATTTGGGTCATTTCTTTTTTCTTTTTAATAAGTCTGGCCAGGGGTTTATCAATCTTATTAATTCTTTCAAAGAACTAGCTCCTAGTTTTGTTGATCTGTTCTACTGTTCTTTTGGTTTCTATTTCATTGATTTCTGATCTGATCTTTATTATTTCTCTTCTCCTGCTGGGTTTTGGCTTTATTTGCTGTTCTTTCTCCAGCTCCTTTAGGTGTAGGGTTAGGTTGTGTATTTGAGACCTTTCCTGTTTCTTGAGAAAGGCTTCTATTGCTATATACTTCCTCTTAGGACTGCCTTTGCTGTATCCCAAAGATTTTGAACAGTTGTGTTTTCATTTTCATTTGTTTCCATGAATTTTTTAAGTTCTTTAATTTCCTGGTTAACCCTTTCATTCTTTAGTAGGATGCTCTTTACCCTCCACGTATTTGAGTTCTTTCCGAGTTCTTTCTGACTTTCCTCTTGTGATTGAGTTCTAGTTTCAAAGCACTGTGGTCTGAAAATATGCAGGGAATGATCCCAATCTTTTGGTGCTGGTTGAGACTTGATTTGTGACCTACGACGTGATCTATTCTGGAGAATGTTCCATGGGCCCTAGAGAAATTGTGTATTTTGTTGCTTTGGGATGGAATGTTCTGAATATATCTGTGAAGTTCATCTGGTCCAGTGTGTCATTTATTTATTTCCTTGCTGATCTTTTGTTTAGATGATCTGTCCATTTCAGTGAGGGGGGTGTTAAAGTCCCCTACTATTATTGTATTGTTCTCAATGTGTTTCTTTGATTTTGTTATTAACTGGCTTATATTATTGGCTGTTCCCATGTTAGGGGCATAGATATTTACAATTGTTAGATCTTCTTGTTGGATAGACCCTTTAAGTAAGATATAGTGTCCTTCCTCATCTTTTATTATAGTCTTTGGTTTAAAATCTAATTTGTCTGATACAAGGATTGCCACCCCAGCTTTCTTTTGGTGTCCATTAGCATGGTAAATGGTTTTCCACCCCCTCACTTTCAATCTGGGGGTATCTTTGGGTCTAAAATGAGTCTCTTGCAGACAGCATATTGATGGGTCTTGTTTTTTTATCCAATCTGATACCCTGTGTCTTTTGATTGGGGCATGTAGCCCATTTACATTCAGGGTAACTATTGAAAGATATGAATTTAGTGCCATTGTATTACCTGTAAGGTGACTGTTACTGTATATTGTCTCTGTTCCTTTCTGGTCTATGTTACTTTTAGGCTCTCTCCTTGTTTGGAGGACCTCTTTCAATATTTCTTGTAGGGCTGGTTTCATGTTTGCAAATCTTTTAGTTTTTTTTTTTTTTTTGTCCTGGAAGATTTTTATCTCTCCTTCTATTTTCAATGACAGCCTAACTGGATATTGTATTGTTGGCTGCATATTTTTCTCATTTAGTGCTTTGAATATATCATACCAGTCCTTTCTGGCCTGCCAGGTCTCTGTGGGTAGGTCTGTTGCCAATCTAATATTTCTACCATTGTAGGTTACAGACCTCTTGTGTCAAGCTGCTTTCAGGATTTTCTCTTTGTCTCTGAGACTCATAAGTTATCCTATTAGATGTCGAGGTGTTGACTTATTTTTATTGATTTTGAGGGGGGTTTCTGTGCCTCCTGGACTTGAATGTCTGTTTCCTTCCCCAGATTTGGTATTTCTCCACTATAATTTGTTCCAATATACCTTCTGCCCCTCCCTCTCTTTCTTCCTCTTCTGGGATCCCAGTTACTCTAATGTTGTTTCGTTTTATGCTATCACTTATCTCTCTAATTCTTCTGGATCCAGTAGATGCATATCTCTCTTTTTCTCAGCTTCTTTATTATCCATCATTTGGTCTTCTATATCACTAAATCTCTCTTCTGCCTCATTTATCCTAGCAGTTAGACCCTGCATTTTTAATGCACCTCATTAATAGCCTTTTTGATTTTGACTTGGTTAGATTTTAGTTCTTTTATTTCTCCAGAAAAGATTTCTCTAGTATCTTCCATGCTTTTCTCAAGCCCAGCTAGTATCTTTATAATCGTCATTCTGAACTCTAGTTCTGACATCTTACTAATGTCTGTATTGATTAGGTCACTAGCAGTCGGTACTGCCTCTTGTTCTTTTTTTTGAGGTGATTTTTTTTCCGTCTTGTCATTTTTGTCCAGAGGAGAATAGATGAATGAGAGAACAAAATGCTAACAGGGTAACGATGACCCCAGAAAAATATACACTAAACAAGTCAGAAGAGACCTGAAACTGGGGGAAAAGAAAAGGAAAGAAAGAAAAAAGAAAAAGAGAAAAAAAAAGAATATGATCAAATATGATCAGGCTGGTGCATAGAGCTGTGCCACACACTAGATTTTGGGTGTATTTTGGTCTCTTAGAAAAAACTGCTTCCCACAATTTTAAAGAAAGAAAAACTTACACATGTACAAAAATAAGGGTAAATACAATGAGGGGATGGAATATGACTGTAAAGATGAAAATTATAAATTGATAAAATAAGAAGTTAGTTGAAAAAAGAAAGAAGAGAAATTTAAAAAATTAAAAAAAGGGAGAGAATGTGGTCAGGCAGGAGACTAGAACAAAGCCATACACTAGAGATTTAGGGTATATTTTGGTGTGTTAGAAGCAACTGTATCCCAAAATTTTAAAGAGAGAACAACTTATCTATATACCAAAAATCAGGTTAACTACTATGAAGGGATAGAATATGACTCTAAAAATGAAAACTAAAAAAGATTTTTAAAAAAGGGATTGACAAGATGTTGGTTGAAAAAGGGAAAAAGAAAAATTCAAAAAATAGAAAAAGAAAAAAATGAAAATTAAAAAAATTAACTTTGAAAGACTAAAGAATCATGGGGGAAAAGCCATGAATTCCTATGTGCTGTATTCCCCTAGCACTGGAGTTCTGCTGTTCTCATCGACCGGTAAACTTGGTCTTGGCTAGCTGTTCTTGCTGATCTTCTGGGGGAGGGGCCTGTTGCTGTAGTTCTCAAATGTCTTTGCCGGAACTGGAATTGCCCTGCCCTTGCCCGGTCTGGGCTAAGTAATCTGCTCGGGTTTGCTCTCGGGAGCTTTTGTTCCTTCAAGCTTTCCGTACAGCTTTGGAGGATGAGAGCGAAAATGGCGGCCTCCTAATCTCTGCCCCGGAGGAGCCGAGAACTTGGGGCCCCACTCCTCAGTGAGTCCCCAGAGAAAAACAGTCAGTCACTCCTGTCTCCCCAGTCTCCAGCCACACTCTGTGCTCACCTGGCCTGTCACCGAGCATTTATATCTCTGGCACATGACCCCGTTTGGAGTCTCCAAACCCAGCAGATCCCTGCGGTGAGCTCCCGCACTGCTTCTCCTGGGGAAGGAAGGGGAGTGTCTCCAGATCTGCCACTTGTTGGGTCCCTGCTGGAAGAGCAGGGGCCCGACTGTGCCGCAGATCATGGTTTATGGCAACCCCGAGCTGAGAGCCCACTCCTCGGCTCCATCTCTGCAGCCAGCTTCCCTGCTCTGATTGCTGGGAGCTCTGCTGCACTCAGGCACCCCCGGTCTTTCTGTGACCCCGAGGGTCCTGAGACCACACTGTCCCAGCGAGGCTCCCACCCCCCGCGGTCTATCTTCCTGAATAGCGCCTCAGATTCACTTCTTCGCACATCCTACCTTGCAGAAAGTGGTCGCTTTTCTGTTCAGAGAGTTGTTGCTATTCTTCTCTTCTCTCTCCTGTTGAATTCGTAGGTGTTCAGAATGGTTTGATCCCTATCTAGCTGAATTCCTGGGACCAGACGTAATTTAGGTCTCCTACTCCTCCGCCATCTTAGTCCTCCTCCCCTAATGAATGAATTTTGGAAATGGATTTCCCACAAGAGCTATTCTCACTCATTTATCACAGGAAAAAAAAGGCCAGAAAATATCCAACTTAAACATCTGCTTTAGGTTGAAGATAAAATTCAGTCAAATAAATTTCGCTTATTTTTTTTTTTGTACATTTGATCATATGTCTAAATGGAACCAGAGGAATTAAGACTACTTTCCCATCAGATCTAACATTTTTAACATTTTTCTCTTTATATTCTGAACTGGTTATAATTTCTAAACCATTGTGTATGTACATAAATCTTTCACTAATGGGTTACAGAAACTTTATATATTGCAAGTGGATTGATTTGCTGATTGTTGTCTTTGATTCAGTTCTTAATCATTAAAGAGCCCTTAAACCATTGCAATCACAGAATAATTATTACCTAACCTGCAATTATGCTTTTAATTCTTTTGGTAAATGGTGGCTCAAGTTTTGTTCTTATTATGCTCCTGTGCCCTCAAAGCAGGTTGATTTATTTTCCTATTTTACTAGCTTTTCTTCATTCTTCAAGTACAGTTTTAAAATGCAATCAAAGAATTTTTCAAGCATCTTATGAAAGCACTCTAGAGACAGGCAAGTTTACCAGGCTTAATAAACTTTAGTCAGTGAAGTTTCTAGGGAAATCAATCTTTGGGGGTTCCAGACAGTTGATGAACCATTGTGAAAGCTTTAGCACCTGCTTTCACACTATATGTAAAATATCCCTGCATTTGTGCTGCATTTGCCAAAGGCAAGAACGGTCATATATATATATATATATATATGTATATATATATATATATATGAATACATACAAGAATACATACAAGAAAAATATACTTAGGACTATTATCAAAAGTGGTTCAGTGCTCAGACATACTTTTGTCTTCCTTTCTATGAAGAAAAGAACCCATGGTTATGTTATATAGAATATACTTTAAGCTAATTTTTAACATACAGTTTTCAACAGATAGCTTCATTCCCTGGGACAAAATATTTTCTCAGGGCCTGTAAAGATAGTGAGAGGCAGACCCCTGCTGTTATAAGGAATTAGGGGACCTCTCTGACAATCAGGGCTCCCAGTTTTCCTGTCTTCCCAGGGGCCTGCTGGTGGTAGGACTGCTGACATCTCCTGACAGCTGGCTTCCCTAGAAGACGTGTCTTTGTGTTGGAAAGTGCAGAGGCACTGTGGCCCCCAGGATCCCTGCTAGTGATTTGGTCTCTATAGACTGTCCAGACGCCAGGACCAGCTAAGGCACTCCAGCTGATAGAATCACGTGGCACGTGCCTATACAGTTCACACCTGCCACACAGGCCTGCGGGGGGGGGGGAGGGCGTGGTGGGTCGGGGTTGGGGCAGCCGCCTCGGCCTATTTGGCCTTCCTCCTGGGGCTTAATGAGACCCCGTGCTGTGCTCCTGATGAGACACTTGGAAAAGTCATAAGAGCCAGACCCCTTTTGGCTCTGCTGTGGTAGTGGTACCGGACTCATCCTCTCTGGCAAGCAGGGCTCCTAGTTGTGTCTCTTCTGAGGAAGGCCCCTGACCACCTGGTTAGTGATCCCATTAGATGGGGCTTTGTTTTGAAAGTGTGGTGGGCTGCGACTCAGGCCCTTTATGCCTTTCTCTATGGCCCCTCCCTACTTGCTGCCCCTGTAGCATGTTCTCAGTTTACCCCCCCACTACAACGTGAAGTAGCAGAGTATACCTAGAGGGCTCCAGTCAAGGCCTGTCTGCTTTCCTTGGCAAGTGCACAATCCACCCACTCCGACCAGAACCCAGCCCATGAGCAACCTTCCCTGTGTTCAAAAGTGAAGAGGAAACATGATGAATCTTAAAATAATAGCAACAACAGAACAAAACAAACAAAAACCCCCAGACATAGGCATATCATATTCAAAATGCAACACCAAAAAAGGAAAAAGAGAAAATCTTGAAACAAGCCAGAAGAAAAAATAACTAACCTATAAAGGAACAAGGATAAGAATCACAGTGATCTTATTATAAATGACCTAAGTGAAGACATAGCAGAGTGAAATATTTAAGTATTAAAAGAAAAAATAAACATTAATCTAGAATTCTATATCCAGTGGAATTATACTTTGAAGAGGAAAAAGAATAGATATTGTCCCAGGCAAACGAAATCTAGGGGAGTTCATTCCCTGAAGACATGTCCTGCAAAAAACTTTAAAAGAAGTTTTCAGACAGAGAAATATAGTAAGAAATTGGAAACTGTATAAAAAAGAAAGTGTGTTGGAGAAGAAATAAATGAAGGTAGGATACAATCTTATTTTTCAGTCTTAATTGGTCCAAAAGATAACTGTTTAGAGTAACAGTAGCATCACTGTGTTCAATGATTATAGCATATGCACGAGTAATGTGAATTGTTGCCTTTGGCGATCAAATTCAGAAAAACATATTTATAACAACCTTTATGTTTAATATATTTTAGTACAAGAAAGATTCACATCTAATTTGATGTGACTCTCACAACCTTCTAGCAGAGGTAGGTAAGTACATTCATCCCATGCTTATTAATGAGGATCTTGAAACTACGGTGATTATTCATCTTGCCCTTATTTACACGTAATAATACGTGTAATTACATAATACGTAATGTGAATTGTTGCCTTTCCAAACAACCTTTGTTGCATTATGATTTCTGGTCTCTACTCCCTGTCTCTAGTAATCACCTTTCTATTATACAGTCAGTTATAATCATCAAGTTTTGATGCACACACCAGTATATTAGATACTGCTCAAATTATTTTGCTTTGCCATGCCACAGGTAAGATTTCTTTTATTTTAAAATTACTTTTGATCTGTATTATAGTCTCATGGAATAGTTAGAACAGGTCCTATTAACTGTTTTTTTTGGGGGGGGCAGGTGCATTTTTTAATGTTAGACTCTTGGTTTCCGTATTGGAACAGGAGTTAGAATTCTTTATTTCCAGTCCATTAGGTATTCACCTGAATTATAGCTATTAATGCCACTATCAAAAATAACTACCCAAATACTGTAAGTTCAGGTTGGTTTTCTGGGGTAGAAAAAGGAAGATTTAGTTATGTAATAAAAATTATAATGATAGTAGAACAATAATAATAACTAAAGCAAATCTCCTTTTTTTTCTTGTAAGGATACTAGTCATTGGATTTAGAGCCCAACTTAAATCCAAGATGATTTCACCTTTAGATCCTTAACTTAATTACATCTGCAAAGATTCAATTTCCAAATAAAGTCACATTCATAGACACATCATTTTGGAGGACAGAATTCACCTCACTACACTTGGCATCCTACATCCATGCAGGCAGGTCTCAAATTCCTAAGAATATTCCTCCAGTTATTAGTCTAAGTAAAAACAGTACTTTTTACTCCCTAACTAGCTGGGTCTACACTGGAACCCCTCAGAAATTCTGTTCTAAAGATATGTTCATGCTCAACTACAATCTTATGTTATCTAAGACTTAGCTGTGGACATTTATACTGTAGCTTCTTCATAAATATATTTGTACTGGTTTCTCTTTTCCTAGGATTCAGTATCACATTTTGTCCAAGGGTTCTACTTCTGAAAATGACAATGATAGAATTGCTTATTTCAAATTAACCATACTGCTAGAAAACAAGTAGAAAAGTTAGAGGAGAGAGAGGGAGAGAGAAAGAGAAAGAGAAGTAGAGCAGAGAAATAGAGAAGAAGGCTAATCTCATTATTTATTTTTTCTATTTTTCGGAATTATTACCTGATGCCCAAATACTTAAAACCATTATTTCATATTTTTATCCGATTTTTGAGTTGTTTAAATAAGGAGAGTAAATATTGACTCTGTTAATCTTTCTTACCTAGGAGTAAATTTTATAACTGTAAATACATAAGATAGGAATGAGATTTAAAAATCACTTATATAGGGGCGCCTGGGTGGTTCAGTCATTAAGCCTCTGTCTTCAGCTCAGGTCATGATCCCAGGGTCCTGGGATAGAGCCCCGCATCGGGCTCCCTGCTCCGTGGGAAGCCTGCTTCTTCCTCTCCCACTCCCCCTGCTTATGTTCCCTCTCTCGCTGTGTCTCTCCCTGTCAAATAAATAAATAAAATTAAAAAAAACACTTATATAAAAAGCAAATTCAAGAATGTAAGGAAATTGTAGCAAAATTAATATCAAAGGAGAAAGAAATAGTAAATGTATAAAAGAAGCCGATAAAACTTTAACAAGTACAATAACCCAAGACTGGGTAAACAGGAACAGAAGTTGGTTCTTTGAAATATATAATAGAATTGATAATAAAATAATAATTGCTAACTTTGGCAATGAAAATGAGACATCACTATAGATCCTAAATATCAGAAAAATATAAAAACTAAAAAATAAAAGAACATTATAAGTGACTTCATTCCAAGAATAATGGAACATGTAGACAAATAGGATAAAACTATAGAAAAATAAACTAATCAAGGCAGACACAAAGATAAAAAGAATGTCTGAATTGCACTGTGTCTATTAGAGATATTGAATGTGCAATTAAAATCCTTCCAAGATTTTAGACACAGATGCCTCACTTGTA
The DNA here is from genome assembly GCF_037043125.1 of Eumetopias jubatus. Lineage (NCBI taxonomy): Eukaryota > Metazoa > Chordata > Mammalia > Carnivora > Otariidae > Eumetopias > Eumetopias jubatus. Next base: position 42,398,878 of record NW_028274809.1, on the reverse strand, counting down.
AATTATACCAAAAAAACTAAGGAATAAAAAAACATTTTCAGAAACTCTGCTGAGCTTAAAATGAGAGGAAACATTCCCTTAACTGTTTTATGATATGAGCATAACCTTCATATAAAAGCTTGAGAAGGAAACTCTTATCCAATAGCTGTGCATAGCCTAAAGAAATAAAATAACATCAAAAAAAAATCTCAAGCAAGAGATAAATAGCAAGAAAACCAAAGCTACTAAATTTCCGGAAATCAGAGACAGAAAAAAAAAATCTTAAAAACAGCAAAGATAAAAAGTATATTATCTTCAAAGGAGCAAAATTAAACTTGGTAGATGATGTTACAAAGAAGGTAGGGAGCTAGATGACAATGGGAAGATATATTTAAAGTGTTTGAGGCAAAACTGCCAATCTAGAATTCTATAACCAGTGAATATAGTCTTCAAAGCAAAAGCAAAACAAAGATATTTTCAGACAAAAGAAAAGACTGGAAAATATATATTTCCAGCAGACATGAATTAAAATAAAGGAAAGAGCGTTTTTCAGGCAGAAACAAATTATCCGAGACAAAATTAAACATGAAAAATTTTGGGAAGGAGTGAGGAATACCAGAAAGAGTAAAATATTTTATGGATATAAATGAAAATTGATTATTTAACAGAACAATAATAGGGGCGCCTGGGCGGCTCAGTCAGTTAAGCATCTGCCTTCAGCTCAGGTCCTGATCCCGGGGTCCTGGGATCGAGCCCCGCATCACATCATGCTCCCTGCTCAGCGGGGAGTATTCTTCTCCTCTTTCCACCCCTTCCCCTACCCAACCCCCTACTCATGTTCTCTCTCTCTCAAATAAATAACTAAAATCTTTTTTAAAAAGAACAATAATAGTAATGTTTTAAGGGATTTATAACGGTGTCAAATACGTATAATGACAGTGGCACAAAAGGTAGGACAGGTTCAATGGAGCTAAACAGCTGAGAGATTTTTATGTTATTTCAGAAGTGGTAAAAGCATTAAATAGAAGTGTTATTTAAATAAATCAAAGATGCAGTTATGATCTTAGGATAACCACTGAAATAATTATAACAGAAGATATAAACAGCTGATACTGTAAAATCAAAAAAATCATTTAAAAATTTTATTTAATCCAGGAAAAGGAAAAAAATAAAAATGATAGCAATGTTGCAGATATAAAACCAACTATATTCATGAATATCCAAAATGTAAATGTAATAAACACTTTATTTTAAAGATTATAAAACTGAATTTTAAAAACAAACTATATTTTTAGTTTCTTGAAAATTTAGATGTTAAAAAAAACACATAGTTGTAAATTACCTAGGATTCAATGGTGAAACCACAGTGGCTATTAGAGTATGTATATAAAGCCTAACATAAATTAAAATATATCTGTGTTAGTTTGTTCGGCTGCCGTCACAAAAATCCCATAAACTGCATGGCTTATAAATAACAGAAATTTATTTCTCACATTTATGGAGACTGTGAAGTCCACGATTAAGGTCCTGGAAGATTTGGTGTGTGGTGAGGACACCTCCTGGTTTGTGGATAGCTCCTTTCTCACTGCAATCTCATATGACAGAAAGGACAACAGGTCTCTCTGGATCCTCTTTTATAATGGCAGTCCATTCCTGAAGGCTCTCATGACCTAACCACCTCCCAGAGGTAGCACCTCGGGGGTTAGGATTGCAACATATGAATTTGGGGAGGACACAAATATTCATACCATTGCAATATAAAATTTTGTAGAATATAGCTAATAGTGCTTAGAAGGAAATTTGGAGCTTTAAATAACTATCTCAAAAAATAAAAAGGAAAGCTGAAATTTAACTATTTATACTTCCAATTCACAAAGCTGAAAAAGAAGAAAGTAAATCAAATATAAATACTATCCTTTTAGCTCCTCCAGTATTTCATAATGGGTGGTTTCCAAATTTCACAAAAAATGTCAAGATAAGCCTTATGTTATATTTAAAACTAAATTTTGGTCATGATGTTAGATTTGTGGTTATCGTTTAGCTCTAAATCTGTTATATTGAAAAATGAGTCTGAAAGATAATGTTTATAAAATGATGAATATAAAATAATATATTTACTAACAGGTAAATAAATTGGAAGGCATATAATAACTGTAAGTAACATACTGTTCTAAAAGATAGTGAATACAATATAAATATAAATATTTGTTTATTTGGTCTACCTAGCTATCTATACTTATATGAACCTGGATAGCTGGTAATAGCTACTATATGAATGGATAATTGGTATACATTTACAAAAGCTTATTAATTTTATCTTTGGCTTATGTGATTACCAGTTTCCTTGATTTTTCCCTGTACTATTTTCAGTATTCTTATAATGACTGGTATTATTTAATAAGAATTTTAAAATAACAATATATAATATTTACCAATCATTTGTATATGGGATACATCTAGTATCCCAACCTTTAAGGCTACTACCCAAAGAACTAGTTCCCAAATCATCTAGCCCTGAGAGTGGAGAGGGCTTGGCATTGATGAGAATTCCCAGACCACACAAAACAAAGAGGCACATCTATTTAGGCACATAAGCAGTGTGACTGCTCCCAGTGACTATTCTCTCTGGCTCAACACAGAATGAAGGCAAAAACACCTACCTCCTGGCTTCTCCTAGATAAGAGCTAGAATCCATACCTAATGTCCTGACCTTTCCAGCTGCTGCCTGAAAGCTTCCAATTTATCTGAATTGAGAAGCTGAAGGGATAGGCAATGATGGTAATCCTCCAGGAGCCTGAACAGGCATAGGACCATTTCCCATACCTTTTGGACATTGGCAGATCTTGATAGACCAACTACTAGGAGCCACTAAGAACACAGACAATAACTTGAAAAATCACAAAAATTTCAGGGCCAACTGGGAGGTTAGGCCAAGCTGGTTGATGAGTTTCATCTCTTGCATGAAACCAGTCTGTCAAGGCTAGGAGAAGTAGCTGTTTCACATAATGCACAGAAACCAACACAGATAGTCGAAGAACATGAAGAAACAGGGGAATATGTTCTAAACAAAACAACAAAATAAATTTTCAGATATTGGTCTTAATGAAATGGAGATAAGTGATCCATCCAATAAAGAGTTCAAAATTATAGTCATAAAAATGCTCAATGAGGAACCTCTATACTGTTTTCACGGTGGCTGCATTCCCACCAACAGTCCACCAGGGTTCATTTTTCTCTGCATCCTCTCCAACACTGGCTGTTTCTTGTGTTTTTGATTTTAGCCATTCTCACAGGTGTAAGATGATATCTTATTATGGTTTTGATTTGCATTTCCCTGCTGAGTGATGTTGAGCATCTTTTCATGTGTCTCTTAACCATCTGTATGTCCTCTTTGCAAAAGATGTCTATTCAGGTCTTCGGCTCATTTTTTAAAAATTGGATTATTTGGGGTTTTTTATAGTGTCAAGTTGTATAAGTTCTGTATATATTTTGGATATTAACCCCTTATCAAATATATCATTTGCAAATATCTTCTAGCATTCAGTAGGTTGCCTTTTTTGTTTTGTTGATGGTTTTCTTTGCTGTGCAAATCCTTTTTATTTCAGTGTAGTTCTAATAGTTTATTTTTGCTTGTGTTTCCCTGGCCTAAGGAGTCATATCTAGAAAAATATTTCTATGGCCACTGTCAAAGAAATTGCTGCCTATATTTTCTTCTAGGAGTTTCTTGGTTTCAGGTTTCACATTTAGGTCTTTAATCCATTTTGAACTTATTTTATTAAAAGTGTAAGAAAGTGGTCCTGTTTCATTATTTTGCATATAGTTGTCCAGTACCATTTGTTGAAGAGACCATCTTTTCCCCATTGTATAGTCTTGCCTTCTTTGTTGTAGATTAATTGAATTGATAGATAAATGGATAAAGAAAATATATCACACACACACAGACACACACACACAAGAGGAATATTTGACAGCCTTAAAAAAGAAAGGAATCCTACCATTTATGACAACATAGGTGAACCTGGAGGGCATGATGCTGAGTGAAGGTAGACAAAGACACAAATTGCATAGTATCACTTACATGTGGCATCTAAAATATCTTTTTTAAAAAAGTCAAATTTATAGTATTAGAGAATAGACGATGGTTGCCAAGGGTCTGTGGAGTGGGGAAAATAGGGACCGATTGGTACAAAGTTGCAAACTTTTAGTTATAAGATGAATAAAATCTGAAGATCTATTGTATAACATGGTGACATATAGTTGATAATCTATTATGTAATTGAAATTTACTTAGTAGAACTTCAGGTATGCCTTTAAAAAAAAGTAAGTATGTGAGGTGATTGATGTATTAATTACCTCAATAGAGGAAATCCTTCATAATGTGTACATGTATCAAATTACTATAATGTATACTTTAAATATATTACAATTTTATTTGTCAGTTATACCTCAGTAAAGCTGAAAAAAGTCAGAATTTTCTATTGAAATTTCAAGGAATGTTGATTTAATTATTTAATCAAATTAAATTAATCCTCTGTCAGATAGATTTTCTTTAAATTAGAGATGACAAGTTAAAAGACAGTAGATGCAATTCAATCAGTTAAAAATCTATGAAATTATTAAAACTTTTTTAACATGTCATTTCATTTTTGAGAAACATTTTTAAAAGTCTACTGAATAAGGTAGGCTCCATTCAAATTTTCGTAATGACCATTATCCAAATTTATTTTTAGTAGAGTTACTTTTTTTTAAATTTTTTTATTTAAATTCAATTAATTAACATATAATGTGTTATTTGTTTCAGGGGTACAGGTCTGTGATTCATCATTCTTATGTAATGCCCAGTGCTCATTACAACACATACCCTCTCCAAAATACTTTAAACAAATAGGAAAACCAATGTGTATGTCTATGTGTGTATAGCATACACATATGTATAGCATGCATATGTGTATGTAATACATAAATAGTATATATAATAGTATGCATAAATGTGTGTATAAGTATGTTTATGCAGTTTATGTATATTTATCTCAGTAGGGAGATAAATGGGAATGCGTCAGGAATAAAAAGTTGTGTTTTTTCTCAAATTTTAGTTACTAAACTCTAATAAGGCTTTGGAAATGCATGTGATTTTGCATCACATTACAAAGAAAATGTGAAAATACATAAAACATTTTATTCATCAGTTAATAGTGCACCTAAATTCAATGAACCAAATATATTTGTTTAGGAATCTGCTTGTTGGGATATGTGTGATTTAAATATATTTTAAGTAATTTTAACTATACCGTCAATGATATAATAGATACTTGTAAAATATTTTTAAAAATATGTGCACACAATTTGAAAAGTGGAATTACCCCTTCATATTGTCACATCCTACATTTGATAGAATTATGAATACTGTTATGCACATTCGTTTTTAAAGATTTTTAATTTATTAAAAATTAATTTTATTATTAATTAATTAAATACAATTTAAGTTTTTTTTAAGATTCTATTTATTTGTCAAAGACAGACACAGCGAGAGAGGGTACACAAGCAGGGGGAGTGGGAGAGGGAGAAGCAGGCTTCCCGCTGAGCAGGGAGCCTGATGCGGGGCTTGATCCCAGGACTCCGGGATCATGACCTGAGCTGAAGGCAGACGCTTAACGACTGAGCCACCCAGGCGCCCCAAGATTTTAATTTATTTTTTGACAGAGAGAGAGTGAGAGAGAGAACACAAGCAGGGGGAGGGGGAGAGGGAGAAGCTGGGTTCCTGCAGAGCAGGGAACCTGATGCAGGGCTTGATCCCAGGGTCCTGGGATCATGATCTGAGCTAAAGGCAGATGCTTAATGACTGAACCACCCAGGCGCCCTAGCACATTCTTTTTTATATGATGGTACTTCAAATTTGATTTTAGAAAACTGAGAAAAGATAATTTGACCAGCATAACATTGAACATTATTGTAATTTGGAATTACAGTTTCATTTTTTTAACCTCAAAATTGTGCTGCAAAAGAATGAACAATTTGAAAAGCCCTGTGATCATTATATTTTTTTTGTGTAACTCATGTTAAAAATACTTGTTAATGAATTCAGGACCAAGTGCATATAATCACAGAGCACAAATTAAGACTTCTATTATCATTAATAGGAGTAAACACACAAATCAGTAGGAAAAATGGATCCTTATATTCTAAACTTTGAAGTTTATATGAGAAATAAATTAACCATAAAATTAGAATGCAGGCAGCTTTCTAAAGAAACGGTCTTAAAGGTATTCTAAAGTACTTAAAAGGCAATATTTCCTTAGGAATTTAAGCAAAAACACATAAGTTGAACAAGGGAATTTGAAAAATTGGGCAAGGTTTAGATTCCCATTAAAATTAACCTTTGCTTAAGTTTCCTGGAAAGTGAATTGGACTCACTGTAATTGCTACTATGCTATAATTAAAAGAACAGACAAATCCTCCATTTACTCCCTAGTCACCAAAAACCTAGATACACATTGATACTCTTTCCAAAATGACTATCATCATGATTACTTTCCCAGAGAGAGAAAACAAGGAATTATTTTGAAGAACATGGGGTGTAAAATAAAAGAAAGTAGATGAAAAATGCAGACAAATGTGTATGTTTAAAATTTTTACATTTTTAATCAGGAAGGATTTTTTTATTACGTAGTCTTTTTAAAATTTTAATGTAGAGATAAATGTATATAGGAATGTGTAAAGTTCAGATATTGTGTTTCACAAAATATTTAGAAAAGAAGGGTCATGTAGAAGGATAAGATCCTAAGAATATGTGAACATTAACCCCTTCTGGAGTGACAATGTGAAAATAGAAATCTTAACATGAGCCATAAAACATTCTCAAGATTTGATTGCAGAATGTTAAGACCATGACCTAAAAGGCTGGCTATAATAAGTATATAGATATATGTTGTAAGTCATGGCTCACCTAGACTCTTATCTCTATTAAAAGTCAGAAATATTTTAAAACCTTATTCTAATTTAAATTTCTTCCATATATCATTTTAATGTGACCTAGAAAACTGAGGCGTACTTTAATTTCAAAACAGGTATGTTCAGGGTTTACTAGATCATATTTGAATCACTCAGTTCAGCGATGTACCTAGGATAACCACTGAAATAATTATAACAGAAGATATAGTTAAACAGCTGATACTGTCAAAACAGAAAGAAATCATTTAAAAAATTTATTTAATCTAGAAAAAGGAAAGAAGGAAAAAATAAAAAATAAAAATGATAGCAATGTTGCAGATATAAAACCAGAAGTTTTATCTTTATCATAGCAATTTTTAGAAACAATTTTTAAATTAAAAATTTTAAAGATTTTATTTATTTATTTGACAGAGAAAGAGAGAGTGGGAGCACAAGCAGGGGAAGCAGCAGAAGGAGAGGATGAAGCAGGCTTCCCACTGAGCAGGGAGCCCAATGCAGGGCTCGATCCCAGGACCCCTGGGATCATGACCTGAGCCAAAGGCAGATACTTAACTGACTGAGTCACCCAGGTGCCTCAACTTAAAAATTTTTAAAAACAGATTTAAGTTAATAGCAAAATTGAGAGGAAGGTACAGAGATTTACCATATATCCCCTGCCCCACACATGCATAATGAGTCTCATTATTAACATCCCAAACAGAGCATTACGTATGTTACAATTGATAAACCTGCATTGACACCCAAGTCCATATTATACATTATGGTTCACCCTTGGTGTTGTACATTCTATGGGTTTAGACAAATATATAATGACATGTATCCACCATTATAGTGTCATACAGAATATTTTCACTGCCTTAAAGATCCTCTGTGCTCCACCTATTCATCCCTCCCCATATCCCCAACTCCTGTTAATTAATTACTGACTTCATAGTTTTGCCTTCTCCAGAAGGTTGTACAGGTGGAATCATATAGTATGTAGCCTTCTCAGATTGGCTTCTTTCTTTAATAATATGCACAATTGCTTCTTTCACTTAGTAATTTGAAGTTTTCTTTACATCTTATCATGGCTTGATAGCTTTCTCCCTCTCTCTCTCTTTTAGTGCTGAATAATAATACTCCATTGTTGAGATGTACCAACGCTTATTTATTCATTCACTATTGCAGGACATCTTTATTGCTTCCCAGTCTTAGTAAATGTAAATAAAGCTGTTATAAGCAACCGTTTACAGGTTTTAAGATGGATAATACCAAGGAGAACAATTGTTGGGTCATATGGTAAAAGTATGTTTCATTTTATAAGAAATCACCAAATGGTCTTTCAAAATTGCTTTATCGTGCTGTGTTTCCAGTAGCAATGAGTGAGAGTCCATTGCTCCAACTTCTCATCGGCATTTGTTATTACAAGTGTTCTGAATTTAGTTCTGAATTTATCCATTCTAATAGATATGGAGTGGAAACTCATTTTTGTTCTGATCTGACATATCATGTAGAGCTTCTTTTTGTATGTTTGTCATCTTTGGTAAAGTGTTAAGTATTTTGACCCATTATTAACTGGGTTGTTTTCTTATTATTAAATTTTAAGAGATTTTGTATATTCTGGATAATGGTCCTTTATCAGATGTGTCTTTGCAAATATTTTGTCCTAGTCAGTGGCTTGTCTTCTCATTCTCTTGACATTGTCTTTTGTGGAGTAGATATTTTCAATTTTACTGAAGTCCAGCTCATCATTCTTTTTTACACAGATTGCATCTTTGGTGCTGTGTTTGAAAAGACATTACAATACCCAAGACCATCTTGGTTTTCTCCTGTGTTATCTTCCAGAAGTTGTATGGGTTTACATTTTACATTTAGGTCCATGATGCATTTTGAGTTATTTTTTGTGAAGTGTGTAAGATCTGTGTCTAGATATTATTATTATTATTAGCATTTGGGTATCCAGTTCTTCCAGCATCATTTATTGAAGAGACTACCTTTGCTCAATTGTACTGTCTGCTTCTTCATCAAAGATTAGTTTACTATATTTAAAGGGGTCTATTTTTGGGTTTTCTATTCCATTCCATTTATCTATTTGTCTATTCTTTTGCCAATACCACACTGTCTTTATTATGGTAGCTTTATAGTAAGACACAAAATCAGGTAGTGTCAATCTCCCAAGTTAGCTGTTCTCCTTCAATATTGAGTTGGCTATTCTGAGGTCTTCTCTCTTCATATAAACTTCTTCAATATTGAGTTGGCTATTCTGAGGTCTTCTCTCTTCATATAAACTTCAGAGTCTGTTTGTTAATATCTAAAAAAAAAACCCTACTTGCTGGAATTTTAATTGAGTTGCACTGAATTTGTAGATCAAGTTGGGAAGAACTGACATTTTGACAATATTTTGTCTTTCCATGAATATTTTCATTTTAGTTTTTTGATTTAATTCAGAGTTTTATAGGTTTCCATATATAAATCTTCTACATATTTCATTAGGCTTATACCTAAGTATTTGATGTCTACTACTCTATTAGAAATAATATAGATACTCTTTTCATTTGATTAATGTTAGCATGGCATATTTTTCTCCATCCATTTATTTTTAATCTATGTGTTTCTTTATATTTAAAATGCATTTCTTATAGACAAACATAGTTGAGCTGTGTTCTTGATCCACCCTGACAATCTCTTTTAATTGGTGCATTTAAACCATTGGCATTCAATGTGATTATTGATATAGCTGGATTAATATACAACACATTTATTTTTTTATTTTTTTTGAAAGCTCGCAAATAAGCAATTTTATTCCTATCCATGATTGCAGACATTTACAAAACCATAACATCTGAGTTCACCTTAAAAAATAACTTATATAAAGCAGTAATATACACAGCACAAAATAGTTCAGGGAGGGGCAGGAGCAACTTTTAATAATTAAAATGTAAACGTGAAATAAAGGATGGAATAAAAGTCCCTACTTATTTCTACTTAAGATGTCATGTAATAATATTTTACAATGTCCTGTGGGTCAATGTATGTATGTGCATATGTCCATATAACATACACATATACAATACATTCTCTTTCCCACACATATATATACACAAAATTATTTGCAGTTCAGTTTAGGGCAATTCTAATATGCCGCTCTGTACAGTTGTTTGAATCATGTTTGGACCTGCTTTCTTCAAAAAATAGGGGAGAGAGCAGGAAATAAAAAGGTTGGTTGGTGTGACTGAGATTCCTTTGTTTAACTGTACACTGTGATGAATAATTTTCTTCCGTAGTAGTTCTGTGAAGGGCTGACTCACTGTGGTTTTCATGAGGAGACTTGGTAATGGATCACACACTCATTGTCATGCTAGGGGAGTAACTCTCACTCTGAAAAGGATTTAAGAAATTTCCCCCCATTTCGCCATCATCCCTTGGAGTGCCCGGTTGATTACTCAGGCTCATATTATTGGAAGAATTCTTGGAAATACTGTCCATATCTCCTGAGCCTAAAGAGCCATTCATGTGATGTGACTCCATTCCTCCTAATCCACCCATGGGACCATCTGACCTGGGGCCCATTGGAAAATTAGGCCTGTTAGGTCCAGGAGGTACTGCATTCATTAAAGTATACATGTTGTCTCCAGAGTTGGTTGTATCTGCTGGACTAGGCATGATGAGTGTTCCTGGTGGCCCTCCACTTCCTGGAGGACCTACATAATTCCCAGGAGATGCTGAAGAGTATGGTATTGAATTGGCATTTGTTGGGTTTGGCCAAGGTCTACCACCACCTGGACCCTTGTTCATTCCAGGCATTCTGGGGCCACCTAAAGCATTCGGGGGGGTCTCATTGCACCTCCATAGTTCTATGGTCCTAAGGGCACCATTCCTCTTGGAGGAGTCATTCTCTGCATTGGCCCACCCATATTTGGACGTCCTTGTTGTTGGGTTGGGTCCATTCCACTTGGAAGTAATGGCTGACTTCCTGGGACACCTCCAAGTGCCTGGTAGGTATCCTCAGTGGGGGCCTTGGACCTCCAGGGTACCGAGGTGACATAAAATGCTGAAAGAACCCTGGTGGTACAGGACCTACTGGCATGCCATCTCCTGGGGGAACGTTTCCTAGCACTGGGCTGGGAGCTGCTCAGCGCTATAATCATGGAAGTCTTTTGCTTCACTTGAATGTTCTCATGTTTCCCGTCTTTCTGGAGCTGCACAGTAGAGATCCCAAAATACACACCACCAAGAATGTAAGAATCCTGGTGGTTCCCCCAATGTGATGTTTTTTTTTCCCATCTTATCTCTGATAAAAATGTTTGGGCCGATTTCTGAGCTCCTACATGAGCAGATATTCATATACATAGAGTGCTAATTTCTCCCGGGCCTGGCTGTTGGACGGGACGGCACTGCTGTTACTCTTGCCTTTGCTGTACACGCTTGTGCCGAGAGCAGCTCCCACTGTCACGCACCTGTCAACCCATCACAGCCTCCCCGGGAACAGCCCCGTCCCCATGGCGACCCACGCAGCCACCCCCACTATTCAATATACAACACATTTATTACTGTTTTCTCTCTGTTCTATGTTCCTATTTTTGTCTTCCAATCTTTTCCTGAATTTCTGGTTTTAATTGATACTTTATATGATTCCATTTTCTCTCCTTTCCTAGTATGTCAGTTATACTTTTATTTTTTATTTTTATTTATTTATTTTTTTTACTTTTTTTAGTGGTTGCCTTAAAGTTTGCACTATATATTTAATCTAAGCACACTTTCAAATAACACTATACTGCTCATGGGTAGTATGAGAACATTAGAATAACAATATAATCCTAATTCTTCCCTCATGTTCTTTGTATCATTGCTGTCATTCATTTTTTCATATATAAACATACATAAACATATAAATATATATGCACACACATACGATGTATACATAAGCACATATATTGGATACAGCGTTGCTATTATTTTGAACAAACTGTTATCTGTAAGGTCAATTAAGAATAAGAAAAATTAAAGTTTTTATTTTACCTTCACTTACTCCTTTTCAATACCCTTTTCTTTTTCCCCTTATGTAAAAACTGGTTTCTGACATATTAATTTCTTTGTCTCTAAAGAACTCTTTAAAACATCTCTTGAAAGGTAGGTCTACTGGCAATAAATTCTCTCAATTTTTGTTTGATAAAGTCTTTATTTCTTTATTTCTTTCACTTTTTGAAGATAATTCCATATACAGAAACCTAGTTTTTTTTTCTTTCTCAACATTTGAAATATGTCATTCCACTCCTTCTTGCTTGCATGGTTTCTAAGAAGAAGTAGAATTTAATTTTTATATTTATTTATCGATATTTTTTTCTTCTGGCTTCTTTCAGGAATTTTTCTTTGTTTTTGATTTCCTGTAATTTGAAAATGATATGCCTAGGTGTAGTTATTTTGGCATTTATGCGACTTGGTCTACTCTGAGGTATGCAAGACAGCATTTACATTTTACATTTAGTACACACTTTTATCCAATTTATATATTTTCCACATCTGATATTAATTTGGAGAAATTCTCAGTCATTATTATTTTAAATATTTCTTCTCTTTTCTCTCTTTCGTTTACTTCTGGTGTTCCCATTACATGTATGTTATGGTATACCTTTTGTAGTTGTCTCACAATCTTTGGATATTCTGTTCTTTGTTTTCTTTGTTTTATTTCTCTTTAGATATACCTTATAATTTTTTCTTGATAGTGGGACATGATGTACTAGGTAAAAAGAACTGCTATAAATAAGTCTTTAGTAATTTGGTGGCGAGGTGGAGGGAGATGGGAAGCATTCTACAGACCCATGGTGAAATCTCAGTCTTTTATGGAACCATGATGATGGCCAGTGAACTTCACAGGTGTTTCTCATTCTGCCCCACCCCCCGCCCCAAACTCCCCTGCTTAGGTAGGACAGAATGGCTAGAGTATGCTGGAGTTGGGTATTTCCCCAACCCCATGTCAGTTAGCTTCTGATAATACCTCAGTAGGCTAGGTTCTGATTAACTATTTTCTCCTGAGGGCAGGCCTTGTTAAGAACAGCTGCTTTGTGTATTCCAAAATGGTTCCTTACCTCCTCCCTCTGCTGGAAGTACAAGGGGATTTTTCTATGATATTTACTGTGAGAATGTTATAGAGTTCCTAGAGGTAAATCTCACAAAATAGTGGGTTCCCTCTGGACTTTTAATTCTCAGAGTTGTCCACACTGAGCCTCCAGCAAACTCAGTTACCATTCAGGTTTTCCTATACTAATACTGGTTTCCATGGAGGTTTCTGCTAGTGAGTCTCAGCTTTGGTAAGTATAGAATCTTTGTATGCATCTGGATTCTTCCATCTTGGGGGCAGAAGTTTACAGGGCATCCTCACTTTTCTTGTTGATCCCAGAAAAGTTGTTGATTTTGTAGTCTATTCATCTTTTAGCTTGTTGTTAGGATGGAGTGCTAACTTCTAAATTGCTTAAGTTCACAACTGGAAATCAGAAGTCTGTCATTGTAGTTTCAAATTGAAACTCTCAGGCAAAATTTTGAAGGATTCAATATATGTGTTATTTCATTTAGATAAAAGCAATCATGGTGATCAGAAAGAGTAGTGCTCCTACTGACAATGTAAGGTTAGTTAGAATCCTTAGCCCTTTTCCCGAACCTTGATATGCAACCCTGGAAGGGTTGTCATAAAGGGTTGGGTTTAATTAAAACTTAAAAAAAAAAAAGTTCTAGGACCTTGTTTGTTACCATGTAAATATTTATTTTTCAATTAAAATCATTAGGATTTAAATTTAACTTATAATAATTTTGAATAGCCTTTCATGATCTATAGATCTAGATCTAGATCTATAGATCTGCCTTCGGCTCAGGTCATGATCCCAGGGTCCTGGGATCGAGCCCCGCATGGGGCTCCCTGCTCGGCGGGAAGCCTGCTTCTCCCTCTCCCCTGCTTATGTTCCCTCTCTCGCTGTCTCTCTCTCTGTGTCAAATAAATAAAATCTTAAAAAAACACAGTCTTCTAAGTCAGATAGGAGAACAGGAGTCACAAAAAATACATGAAGTGCAGTCTTTTATACTCACCTATGTAGTTACTTTTACCAGTGGGTTTGTTTTTTTTTTTAATTTCTTCAAAAATCTTGAGGTGCTACCTACAGTCTTTTCATTTCATCTCAAAGGGCTTGCCCCCCCCCCTTTTTTTGGTATGGTTACTCTGCTAGTGACAAATTACCTCCATTTTTTTTATTTAGGAATGTCTTAATTTCTCCTCATGTTTGAAGGATAGCTTTTCTGGATATAGAATTTTTTTAAAGATCTTATTTACTTGAGAGAGAAAGAGAAAGAGAATAAGCAGGAGGAGTGGCAGGCTGAAGGAGAAGTGGACTTCCCGCTGAGCAGGGAGCCTGATGCGGGGGTTTGATCCCAGGACCCTGGGATCATGACCTGAGCTGAAGGCAGATGCTTAACTGACTGAACCACCAAGGAGTCCCTTGGATATAGAATTCTTAATTGATAGTATTTTTCTTTCAGCACTTTGGATGTGTTATCCCACTGCTTTCTGGCCTCGTGATTTCTGACAAGAAGTCAGCTGTAAATCTTACTGAGGGATCCTTTGTACTACAATGATAGTTTTTCTGCTTTTGAAATTCTTTGTTTATATCTTTTAGGGGTTTGATTATGAAGTTTCTTGTCAGGGACCTCTGAATTTATTCTATCTGGAATTCATTAAACTTCCTAGATGTGTAGATAAATTTTTAAAAATCAAATTTGGGATGGTTTTAGACACAGGTTCTTAAAAATGTTTTTCTGCTTTTTTTTTTTCTCTTCTCTCCTCTGGACCTTTCATTATGCATCTTTGGTAAGTTTGATGGTTTACCTCAGATCTCTGATGATCTATTTATTTTTACCTATTCTTTTTTATTTATTTTCTTCAGACTGGAAAGATCTTGACCTATCTTTGAATTTACTAGTTCAGCATTGTGTCAAGTCTGCTGTTGAGCCCCTCTAATGACCTTATTTTTCAGTTATTGTTCTTGCTAAATCCAGAATTCCTATCTGAGCAGTTTATTAATTTCTTTCTCTCTTTTTTTGCATTGTATATTTGATGAGTTGTCATTTTCATACTAGCCATTAGTTTATTAGACATAATTTCCTTTAGTTGTTTGAATATATTTAAGCTAGCTGATTTAAGATCTTTGTTAATAAGCAACATTTTTACTTTGTCATGGAGAGTTTCTATTGACTGCTTTATTATTTTTTTCTGTGCATGAGCCATTTATTACTGTTTCTTTGTGTGTCTTATAACTGTTTTCATTGAAATCTAGACATTTAAAATAACATAGCATGGGAACTATTAAAATCAGTCCATTCTTGGTTTGCTGTTGCTGGTTACTGTTATTGATGTTTATTTTGTGACTTTCTGGACTACTTTTATAAAATCTATATTTTTTCTCATATGTGACCACTGAAGTTCTTGCTCAGTTAGGTAATGACTGTACAGAGATTTCCTTTAACACACTGTGCCATCCTCTGTTGAGGAGTTCTGTTTATATGTGGGGGCCCATCTTCACCGATCTGGCAGTTTATAGTTCTGTCTTAGCCTTTACTTCCTCCTTTCCTAGGAAATCAAAGTAAGCCAGAGGCAAAAGATTAGACACATCTCCTGAATTTCCTGAGTATGTACCTTTACCTGTACATGCATATAATGTTCTAGATCCCCAGAAGCATGTCAGAGGTTTCTAAAGCCCTACATGGACATCTCACTTCCAATATTTTCTTCTTAAGATTTTTGGTGAGCTTCTTGTTTCCCCAACCGACATTGCAGCCTAAAACAGCTGAAATGTAAACAACTCCTGCTTTTTTTGTTTGTTTTTGCTGTGGCAAATGGTTTTTCTCACTAAGTGAACTCTGAGTTAGGTTAAGTAAAGAAAAACCTTGTGAATGAGGCTTTTCAGGAAGCTGCTAAACAGATCAAATAGTGACAATTCTCAGAGGATAGGGCCTTTAGGGGAGCTTCGAGCCAATTTTTTTTTGCCCTCTAGTGGCCCTTAGTTTGCTGGTTTTCATACCTACCATGGTTTAGAGGTTGCTGGTTTCAAGGCTTCCAGAGAGCTAAGGAGAGGGAGATGGGTATAGAGCAAGCAAAATATCGCAAGTCTCACTTTCTTTTAAAAACCAAGGATCAGGCAATTTCTTATATAAGCCCTCCTTGTATTGTTGCAATGCTTTGGTTAAGACTCAGAGTTGTATAAAAAGTTGATTTTAGAATGTTTGCTACTGTTCTCAGGGCTTTTATGGATGAATAATTTATGGACGTTCTTATTCTGCCATTCTTACTAAGTGATTCTTCTGTAAGAGATACTGGAGGAGCCAGATTAATATCCTCTAAAATATGTTTGCATGTACTAAATCACCATTTTAAAGTTTTATGAAAATAACAAGCTTGATGGAATCGATAGCAACATAGCAAGAAAGGATTATAAATAGTATGTCTAGAATAGAGAATAATGAAGGGCAACCCCACCCTAGTTCGCGGGAATTATTAGATGGTGCTAAGTGATCATTGGCTCTTCTGACTCTCACTGAAGAAGATGAGATTAGAAAATGAGGTTAGAAGAATAAGAGGGGACAGGAGCTGTGAGAATGGCTATCGAAGAAAGAAATATCTTACCTAGAATGGCAGAGTTCGCTGCTGCTGTGTAAGAAGCTTCTTGTAATAGAGGGGTAGAGGTTGAAGCTGAGCACCACTTCAACAAACCTGCTCAGTCGTCTTGAAGAGACCTGGGATCTCCCAGCCATACAAACTCTAGACCAAGTCAGACTGAGGAAAAAGAAAGATCCTTGTTCCTATTTCCTCTGGTGTTTCTGCCCCCTAATGCTGAAGGGCAGAAGGTAAGCCTTAAAAATAACAGAAAAGATATCCTATTGCCAGACATATCCTCTTTCTTATGTCTTATTTATACCCCCCTCCCCACCCCCTACACACCCTAATAGGGCACTGACCTAATTTTAGCCTTCTTTGGAGGAAGGAATATGAAGCTTTTTCAGAAATATGTGAACAGGAGTTTAAAATAAAGTGATTTCTGTTTTAATAACCAAATGTAACCACAGATTTAATAAACTGCTCAGATATTGCTTAGAACAGAGAAGGGTGAAAGTAGTGATTAGAAGAAAAATAAAATCACTTCATGATTTGTTTTACAAAATTAAGAATTTTTACATAACGCAGATATAGAAATAAAGAAGAAAAACATTTTAGGAGTAACTTTTCTATCATTTATTCTGTTTTCAATGATATCTTCCAATTTATGCACATGAAAATTATTTAAGCTCCATTCATATTTTGTGATATTTATGAATTTAGACATATTGCGGTGTTTCTAAGGTGCTACACTGTAAAATGTATGAAAATAATTACTTATTTGAGTTTAAAGAATGAGATAAAAATGATTAAAAATTTTACTTATTTCCCTGTGAACTTGGTTTTATTAAAAAAAGGGAAAAGTATGACCATTTTGAGGTAAAAAAGGCAAATCAGTAGCTTTTATATATACATAGTAATTTTAATTAGAAATTATAATGGAAATGGAATTCTATTCATAAAAACAACAAAAACTATAAAATACTTTGAAATAAAAATGATATAAGGGAAATATATGAAGAAAAGAATTAAAAAAAACAGAGAACAAGCATAAAACTGTATGTCTAGATATGTGTCTTATATGTTCTAATGAAGTAAGTCAATATGCTGAATGTCAAAAAATTTTTAAGATGTATTTGTAGATTAAATGAAATCACAATCCAAACCCATCAAGTGTTATACTCAAATTTACATAAGTAATGCACTGCTTCTCATTTTTATGTTTCTTTATCTCATTTATCTGAAACAGTTTCGTTACCTCAATATGAAGGGTAGAAGCCATTTAATTTGTAGGCTGCCCACAATATTTTTTAGTCTAAAGTTTTCTCATAATTCTATTCAGATTGTGCATATTTGGCAGGATTGCCACAAAAGTGATGCTCTGTCCTGCTCTGTGTTTTGGTGGAAGCACATCAAAGAAATATGACTGAAGACAAAAAGGAAAACATATATACAAACATGTACAATAGCCACAGACCCAGTGTGGTAACAGTACTGAAGTTAAATAAAGATGACTAGAAATAACTATGGTAAATATGTTCCAACTTAGAAAAAGTAAGACCAAATCGAAGAGACAGAAAATTTTAACACATCATTAGAATTTTAAAAATTAAGTGAATTTTTTAACTAGGAAAATAATAACATTGGAAATTATGAACTCAGAAGATAAGCTAAAGAAAAGATCTGACCTATCAGATCACAAGATGATTAAATGGAAGACAGATCAATAGAAAATATGCAAACTAAAATGTATGAATAAAATATAGGAAAAAGAAGAAAAAAAGAGCAGAAAAGACAGAACACAGGGGAAATTTTTTCCACACATGAAATTAGAGTCCCAGAAGTAGAGGTAAGAGAATGGTGCAGAAGAAATATTTGATAATATAATCACAAAGAATTTGCCAAAACTGCTGAAATAGATCAACTCAAAGAATCAAGAACATATGGGAATACCAAATCAATCAATAAAAAGCATACCATGGTACAACTCTTCTCAGTGTTTAATCCCAGGACCTTCATCAGCAGCATTGTCAGCAAATTTGTTAGAAATACAAATTTTGGGGCCCTGCCTCAGTCATGCTGAATCAGAAATTCTAGAGGTGGGGCCGTACAATCAATGTATAAACAGGCCTTCCATGTGACTGTTCCAGAGCTACTGCCATATTAAATCTAATGAAAATTAAAACAGAGAAAACAAATTTGAACAACAGCAGAGGAAAATAATACAAATATAAAGTAAGTTAAAAATAGACAAATATTTCCCCAAACAATAGCAATTTTAATATGTATTGCATTTTCTAATTGCTAAATATGCAAGTGATAGAGCAGATGACTACATATCTAACAATGCATCAATGTTGTAGAAACAGTCCATGCAGATTTAATATTTACATATATGATTAATGTTAGCTTTAATTATATGACTCTTTTTTGCTTTAGAGAATAATGTTTTGACTTTTATGTATAGCCCTTTTTTAAACATCCTGGTAAGACTTTTTGATTAAAAAAAAAATGGGAGTACCTCTGAGGTGAGAATGCCACTTAAAATTATTTTTTCTTTAAATTTTTAAATGGGCAATTTATCTCTTTGAAAATATTTGTATGGGCATTGGTCCTAATTTTCATAAAGCCTGAACCACTCGATGTTGCACTTTTGAATTTCAGCTTTTATATGCATGGAAAACTTAACTGAGTTCATACATAAATTATCAGGGATAAATCATCGGGGATTAACTTAAAACCTAAGCAAATATTTTAATTATTTTATGATGATATGAATATATATTATTGAAATTTATATTTTATCATTTACAAGTAGCAAAAATATTGCTTAGGCTAAAACCTTGTTTTCCAATATGGCATTCAGATAAAAATCAATCCAAATTAGGCATTGAAACCTCACTTTTAGGGTAAACTTCTTAGGCAAAAAATAATTCTCTTATTTGACACAAGTTATTTATATTTAAGTGGGAATTTGAACCATCTCAAACAGTATTTGAATTGTCAACAATAATTGTGATTACCTATTGCTTTTGTTGTGAATGGGAAAGAAAGCTGGCTGTGTTTTGCTTTAATCTGACCTTCACATGAAGAATTAAGGGAAGAAAATTTACCTTCTACTAATTTCAGGTTTTTCAAGCTGTGGTTAAGAGCTGACCATCAAAAGAAAATTGATTTTGGTGACATTTAATTTACCTAAATTCAATAGTGTTGTCCTTTAAAAAAATAGAATATTTTGTTCTAAGAAACATTTTGAAAGTTATTAAATCTTTAACATAGTGTTTGCTTGTACACCCATTCATGTGTATGTGGGGGGGCATAGTTGTGAAAAAGCTAAAGTAAAACAGAAAAATGAAAAAAACATTCTCAGATATGCTTAATATTCCACTTTTTAGAAGAGCATAGGGATACTAATAGCTTCCCTAAATCTAAGAGAAAAAGAAGAAAGGGGGTATATGTCTGTATATGTATCAATGTAAATATGTATATATTTGTTAGGCAGATTATGAATCCAATTGTGACTTGAGTTTGTAGAAAGCATATTGCATATATAGCATTTGGAATTTTTGATAACTATGTTTGAATAAAATTTTTCTTTTAAATCAAAAAATTATATTTTAGAGATTGAAGGGTTTGGATATATTAGACCACCTATTCCCAGTTATTTCACTGCATAGAAAAAATAAGATTAAATGACTCCAAATTTTTTACTGGAATCCAGTGTGAAATGTTAGATGTTATGTTAATATTTAATTATTATTATAATTATTAAACAGTTATTTGAGGCAAATTTCAAACACGTTCTCAAATTCCTTGACTCTCCTTCCATCAAGAGTTGAAGTCTATATACCTCCCCTTGAATCTGAGCAGGCTTGGTAGAGCAGAGGTGGGGCCCAGCAATCTGTATATTAACAGGCTTTCTAATTGGTTGCTTGAGAAACACCACCATGATAGATTAGTGTTGATAGTGTAGGGTGAGGTGATATCATGCAGCTTCTAAGTTCAGCTCATATAAATCCTTATATTTTCTAGCTGATTGCCTTGAAATGTTTGCTCTTTGGACAGTTCCTCTGGGATTTCCCTCTTGCCACCTACTACCCAACCATTAAGATGCCACAGACATAGAGAGAGGTTATGTATCAGTGCTCTAGTAGATAGTCTTCGCTGAGTCTTGCTTTTTAGTCATCCTAGCTCATGTGTCAGATGTGAATGAAGATTCCATTCTCCAACTCTTCAAGCATCACCAAGATGCTCAAATCTTCTTAGTTGAGGCCCCAGATATTATGAAGCAGAAATCAGTCACCCCTGCTATGTTCTGTTCAAATTTCTGATTCAGAATCTTCATGGCATAATAAAATAGTTTTCCTTTGTACCACTCATTTTGAAGAATGGTTTGCTATAGAGTGATAGATGAACTGGTGAAAGCACCTAAAACTATAGGATACTATTTCATGCATTGAACCTGAATACCAGTATTACTAACTTTGGGGCAATGCAGCTAAACTGTGAAAAATCTTACTTCAGCAGAATCAACCTATTTGAAAAATTTAAAAACACTGAAAATGAGTCAAATTGTAGACTTAATTGACAAAGTGCTGATACTCACCTAAATGACACAGAATTCAAAACATGAACAACAACAAAAAAGATTTTGAATAATAATACTGAGAAATAGTATAACTTGGAGTTTCCAAGAATGAGTTTGGGAATTAAGAATGCCTGAAGCACAAGCTGTTCTGGGTATAGCGTCATCCTCTTTAAAATAGGACTGATGACAGTATCTATATTTATAGGAATTTTTACGATTACAAAATGAGACAATAGGTGTAAAGCATTTAGATTACTATCAGGCATTTATTAACACTCAACACATAAGCCATTATTGCTTTTTACCCTGGTTTAGCAGATATGTTATTTTCTGCCTTCTTGTTTATATACATTCCTTCATCCTAATTCTCCTAAAAATTTTTATTAACAAGATATTAATTTATCTCCACTTACTGACAAGGAAACAGTATAGTAAACTTAAATATATATCCCAAAGTTAAACAGCTGATAGTTCACCACACAATTCAAATAATTGCACTTCAGTATTCAATAGGAGTGTTTTATGTATACTTCTCATTTTGTCACACAAAATACTATAAAGATGTGTACTCACTAGTCAATACTCAATAAAATTAATATTTTTATAGCTTTAACAAGGACATTCTTATGTGAAAATGGCTTTTTGTTTCCTGTGAGTGCATAGAGGTTAAAAAAATATAATGTCTACAAGTACAAAGTGTGACACTGCTTTCATTTAGGTAGTTTTACCCACTTTGATTTCTTGGGCATATAGTCAGAAGTGGAATCGCTGGATAATACAGTAATTTTATTTTTAATTTTTCAAGTAACTGCAATGCTATTTTTCACAGTGGCTATACTACTTGGATTCCCATCAGCAGTACACAAGTGTTCCAGTTTCTTTACATCTATCCTGGAGAATGACTTATGTACACTTGAGAAGACTGTGTATTCTGTTGTTGGGCAGAGTGTTCTGTATATATCTATTAGATCTAGTTGGTTTATTGTATATTTCAAGTCCTCT
Organism: Eumetopias jubatus; assembly: GCF_037043125.1. NCBI lineage: Eukaryota > Metazoa > Chordata > Mammalia > Carnivora > Otariidae > Eumetopias > Eumetopias jubatus. The sequence continues at coordinate 42,376,748 of NW_028274809.1, read as the reverse complement.
ATTTCTTACATCTTGTTTTCTGTCTGTTATTGAGAGTGGTGTATTGAAATCTGCTATTATTATTGTTGAACTATCTGCTTCTCCCTTCAATCCTGTCCATTTTTGCTTCATATATCTTGAGGGTCTTTTATGAAATACATAAATTTTTATAATTCTTATATCTTCTCTCTGTACTGAAACTTTTACTAATATATAATCTACTTCCTTGTCTCTTGTAATTTTTTTTATTTAAAGTCTATTTTTCCTGACATTGGTATAACATTTCCTGCTCTCTTTTGGTTGCTATTTGCACTGAATATCTTTTTACTCCCTTTTATTTTTAACCTATTTGTATCTTTGGATCTGAAGTGAGTATGTTGTAGACAGAAGACAGTTGGGTTACTTTTTAAAATCCATTCTTCCAATCTCTACCATTTGATTAGAGAGTTTAAACCATTTATATTTATAGCAATTACTGATAAGGAGGGACTATGTTCAGTTTGCTCCTTGTTTTATATATGCTTTATAGATTTTTTGGTCTTACTTCCTGCATTACTGTCTTCCTTTTGGTTCAGTTGAGTGTTTCTAGCAGAATTTCATTTTCTTCTCATTTCTTTTTGTGTACATTCTATAGTTATTTTCCTTGTGGTTACCTAGGAATTACAGTTAACATCCTAAAGTTAAAACACACTAATTTGAATTTATTCCAACTCAATTTCAACAACATAAACATTCTGCTTCTATAGAGCTCCATCCCCACCTCCATTTACTTATTGATACCACAAAATTTCATCTTTATATATTTTATGTCCAAAAACAGAGTAATAATTATTTTTATGTATTATTTCCTAAAAGCAAAGATGAAAAAAAATGGAGTTGTAAACCAAAATTAAATACTAGTTTTTTAAATTGTCCACTTACTTTTATCACAAATCTTTATATATTCTCCCAGTTAAGTTTTTCTTCATTATCCTTTCATTTCAACTTGAAAGACTCCCTTCAGTTTTTCTTACATGACAGATCTAGGGGTAATAAACTCCCTTAGCACTTGTTTATCTGAGAATGTCTTAATTTCTCCCTAATATTTGAAGGGCAGTTTGCCAGATAGAGGGTTTTGGTTGATAGAGGGTTTTTTTTTTCCCTTCAGCACTTTGAATATATCAACCCATTGTCTTCTGACATCCAAGGTTTTTGATGAGAAATATGATGAATATTTTATATGGGATCCCTTGTATGGAATGAGATGGCTTCTTTCTTTTAAAATGATATCTTTGTTGTTGGCTTTTCATGGTTGGATTATAATGTGTGTTGGTATAGGTTTCTTTGAGTTTATTCTGCTTAGGGTCTATTGAGCTTTTTTGATGTTTATATTCATGTATTTTCTCAAATTTGGGAAGCTTGGGGCCATTCTTTCTTCAAATGATCTTTCTGCCCCTTTTTCTCCTCCTCTGCGACTCCCACAATACACATGTTGGTCTTTTTATGGTTTCATAAAGGTCTTCTTAGGCTCTATCCACTTTCTTTCAGTCTTTGTTCTTCTGTTTTTCAGACTTCATAGTTCCAATTGTCCTATCTTCAAATTCACTGATTCTTTCTTCTGCTTGTCCAAATCTAATTTTGAGTCCCTCTAGTGAATTTTTAATTTCAGTAGCATATATTTCAGCTCCAGAATTTCTTTTTGGTTCCTTTTTGTGTATTCTATCTCTTTATGATATTTTCATTTTATTCATACATTGTTTTCCTGATTCCACATCTTCTTTTAGTCCTTTGAATATACAGTGTATTAAATATTTATATAGAAAACCCACCATCTGGCATTTCTCAGGGATAATTTCTCTTTTTATTATTTTTTCCTTGTATGGGCACTACTTTCCTATTTCTTTGTGTGCCTTGTGATTTGTTTATTGACACTGAACATTTCAATTTTATAATATGATAATTCCAAAGATCAGATTCTTCCTTTTCCCAAGGTTTGCTTGTTTTTTTTGTTTTGTTTTTTGTTTTTTGTTTTATATATATATATATACATTGTCTTTATGTCAAAGATAAGCCTGAGGTATATATATATACTTAAGGCCTTCTGAGGTCTTTTCTGAATTTATGTGTTCATGATAATTTTAAAAATGTTCCTATATATGTAGTTGCTTTTGGATGTCCTACTCTTAAATGTCTGGATCCCAAAAGGAAGAAAGAGAAAAATGAATGGAGAAGATAGGGATTTGGCCCTTTAAATTCTTTGAAAGATGCTTCAGTCAAAAAAGATGCTTGCAACAATGACTTCCCCACTCTGTGCCTTTGTCTCCATGATCAGAAGCAGCAATCAGTGATCAGAAAAAAGATCCCTGATATTTGGAAGTAAAGGTCCTTATTAGACACCTTGACTCTGGCAAGCTCTGTGCAACTACTCCATTAATGAAATAATCAATCAGTAATCAAAAATCTTGCAACAAAGAAAAGCCAAGGACCAGATGGCTTTATGGCTGAATTATAACAAAATTTCAAAGAAAAATTAATACTAACCCTCTTATAAAATGGAAGAGAGAACATTTCCAAACTCATTTTATGATGCCAGCATCACCCTGATTCTAAAACCAGTCAATGATAACACTTGTAAAAAATTTTAAAAAAAATTTAAAAAAGAAAAAAAGTAAAGAAAAAAGAAAATTACAGGCCATTATGCCTGATGAACATAGATCCAAAAGTCCTCAATGGAAATCCTAGGAAACCAAATTCAGCAGCAGGTTAAAAGGATCAAATATCAAGAGCAAGGGATATTATCCCTAGATGCAAGAATGGTTTAACACATGAAAATTAAGCAATATAACAAGGCACATTAACAAAATTAAGGGGGAAAACCACATGATCATTTCAATAAAGAAAAAGCATTTGACAAAATTCAATTTCTTTCATAATGAAAAATTACAACAAAATAGGTATGGAAGGAACTTCTCAACACGATAAAGGCCATTTATGAAAAATATATGGCTGGACTCATAATCAGTGGGGAAAATATTTTCCTTTAAGATATGAACAAGATAAGGATGCCCACTTTTATCACTGCTATTTAGCATCATATTGGAAGTCCTAGCCACAGAAGTCAGGCAAGAAAAAGAAATAAAATTTATCCAAATCCAAAGAGAAGAAATAAAATTGTCTCTGATTACAGATGGCATGATTATATATATATATATATATATATACACATATATACATATATATATAAGAAAATTCTAAAGACTTCACAAAATAATAGGATGTTTTTAATAAGGAATTCCATAATCAACATAATACAAAATCAACATACAAAAACATTAGCATTTCTATATTAAGGAAATATATCAAGATGGAAATTAAGAAAATGATCCTATGTACATTAGCAACAAAAAGAAAAAAATACTTAGAAATTAACTTAACCAAAGAAGTGAAAAATTTGTATGGTGAAAATTATAAAACATTGGTGAAGGACATTTTAAAAAGCACAAACAAATTGAAAGATATTCTATATTCTGAATCATACAAATTAATATTGTTAAAATGTTTACACTGCCCAAAGCAATCTACAGATTCAATTAAATCCCTATCAAAATCCCAATGACATTTTTTTTACTGAAAGAAAAAAGAATCTTAAAATTTATATAAAACCACAAGACCCCAAATAGCCAAAAAACCTTGAGCAAGATGAGCAAAGATTGAGGCATCATACTTCCTGATTTCAAATTATATTACAAAGCTGTAGTAATCAAAACAATCAAACAAAACTGGCATAAAAACAGACCTACAGATTGATGGAACAGAATAGAGAAATAGAAGTAAATCCACACATTTATGGCCAACTGATCTTCAACCCAGGTACCCAGAACACACAATGGGGGAAGATTAGTATTTCCAATAAATGTGTTGGAACAACTGGATATCCACATGCAAAAGAATGAAATTGGAACCCTGTCTCATGCTCTACCTCAAAACGGATTAAAGACTTAAACATAGGACCAGACACTGTTAAACTCCCAGAAAAAAAAAAAAGGACAAGCTTTCTTCATCTTGGTCTTGGTAATAATATTGTTAGATATGACATGAAAAGCACAGGAAATACATGAAAAATAGACAAGTGAGACTAAATCAAACTAAAAAGCTTCCACACGATAAATGAGATAATTAACAAAATGGAAAGGCAACCTATGTAATGTGAAAAAATATTTGCAAATCATATATCTGATAAGGAGTAATCCAAAATATGTAACTCCTATGACTCAATAAAAAAAATACAAATGACTTAATTAAAAATGGACAAAATATTCAACCAGACACTTCTCAAAAGAAGTTCAAATGGATAATAGGTACATGAGAAGGAACTTAACATCCCTTATCATCAAGGAAGATACAAATCAAAATTACAAAAAAGATGTCACCTTACACCTGTTAGCTTGACTATTATCAAAAAGAAAAGATAACAAGTGTGAAGATGTGGAGAAAAGAGAATTTATACACTACTGATGGGAATATAAATTAGTACATGTGGAAAACAGAAAGCATATGGAAACTCCTCAAAAAATTAAAAATAGAATTATTATATGACCCAACAATATCACTGTTGGATATACATCAAACAAGTTGAACTCATGATAGCAAAGCAATATCTGCACTTCCACATTCATTGCAGTATTATTCCCATTAGCTAAGATATGGAAATAACCTAAATGTCCTTCAGTGGATGAATGGATAAAGAATATATGGTGTGTGTGTGAGTGTGTACATTAACAGAATGTTAACAGTACACAATGAAATATTCTTCTTATTTAAAAAAGAAGGAATCCTGCAATTTGCAACAACATGGATGACAAACACTCTCATGTTAATGTTGAAATAATGCTTTTGCCCAAAGAGCTAGGAGATAATGAGTACTTGCCATTCAATAACATCTCTAGAACTGAGCACACATTTATAAAGATATTCTAATTATCATCAGGAGTCAAGAAGTTAGAAAGATATCTCCATTTTGGTGCTTTTATACTCTATGATATTTTAAATGCTTTTTTCTAAAATAAAATCTATATCTCTATTCTTAATTATATCATCAGTATACAAATGTGTGGTCTTTATTCAAAACTTGGGAAAACAGAAAAAGCTAAGCCTACTGCTATATACCAGTGCTTTTGCTTCCAGTATCTCATCACTAATACATTATTGTCACTAACACTTTTCAATATAAAAAAATTACTCTTTAGTCCAATCAAATTGCATTTTTAATTGCATTAAATTTCAGAATGGCTCAGGTCTAATAATAGGGAAAGAAAAAGATAGGAGTTGAAAAATAGACTCAATAATGAATCTAAAAGACAAAAAAAAATTCAATGATTTTTTTTTTAGAGGAATCTTTTAGATATTTGGCAGGTATTTCATAAGATGGGACTAACCTTTGTACAAAACATAAAAATTACTAATTGAAATGTCCAAGCTCTGAGTGAAATCTGATAAACTGGATAATGCTTACATTGAAAAATATGAAAAATATTGTATTATCTAACAAACTACTCATCATATTCTTCCAATAAGCATACTTTTTGGGGAAATGTTATGAAGATATATTTTGTTGAGACCCAATCATAATTTTTAGCACCAGTGAAACAATTTTTATTGCGGCAGGCACCTTCCTAAGGTGGCTCAATATGTTCTATATTTCAACTAAAATATCTGCTCCAAAGACACTCTGAACTTTTTTTGTAAAATAGATGTGAGTATAATACAAATATATGTGCTCAAGATTGTTCATTACAACATTGTTTGTAATAGCAAATTAGTGGAAATAATTTAAATATCCATCAAAAGGTTAAGGTTAAATATACTATGATGCACACTTACGGTGAAATATTCTGAATAGATAAATAATTTGGAGGGTCTTTATATGCCAAGATAAAAAATTCTGAATAATATATTAATATGAAAAGAAGCAAGATACAAAAAAAGCAAGACATAAAACAGGGGAAGAGATTATATGGTTACATATATGTGTTTGTGTGTGCACTAATTGTATATGTATGCATATAATAGAGCTTCCTAAGAGAATCATTCCTGAATGGCTGAATACCAGGAATTGGAGGGAGATTGTATTCCATCTTTTTTTGAAAAATTTGAATCATATAAATGAATTAAATAAGAATATATAAAATACAAATGGCAGATAGAATGTTTTGGCTTATATGCATTTTGATTTCATATTATTCTTTACTCTTACAGAAAAGTCCTGTACATAGTTGCACAGGACTTTTCTATAGTGACATTTTCTCACACAACTATAATATGCCCTGAACAAAATCCAGAGTAACATACATATAAAAAATTAGGAGTAATAGAAATATTTTTCTTGGGGAAATAAAAAGATAAAATATACCTGTATTTCTTCATTAGCACATCTTTTTAAGTAGTAAAAATTACAATCAAAGAATATAATTATGAATTGTCCCAAATATTGTGAATAATAACCAATTATAAAACATGTACAAAGCATTTAAACAAAATATATTTGAAAATATAAATGTACTAATAACATAGATAGTTATGAGATTTTATGTCTGCTGAAAACAACTTTGAGATTTATTATCTCATTAAACTAGTTTTATTGTTTTCTCTGATAATAAAATGATTTGTATTTCTCATAAAGATTCAATAATGCAAAAATATATAAGGTATAACATAAAAATACCATTATCTTTGTAAGCTATTAATATGCTAATTATTTAATGAGCATTTTTCTAGATATTTTTCATTGCACACACATGCATATAAACACAAATACATGTGTAAACCTACATGCAATTTTGTTTACAATGGGATTGTAGTAGAACATTTGGCATCTTTCCTACCTACCTGTTGATATAATGTGATAATTGTTCCATGTTAATAAATTTAGATTAAAAAACATTGTTTTAATGATTGCCTTATTACTGATTTTTTTTAATGTTTATATATAAGTGATCCATTCAAAAAGTCTCTAATTGTTGGATTTCTAGATTTTTTACATGTTTTTGCTATTATAAACTACACAAAAAAAGCTATTCTGTAAATGTTGCCTTCTTTTCTGATATCTTGTTAGGACACATTGATAAAGAAATATAAAACAAGGTATATCAAATCATAATTCTAATCCATTACTATAGCATAGGTTTTGATACAAAACCTTATCCTTTTTGTTTTACTTTTTGTTTTTTATCAGTTCATTGTGATTTTTTTTGAAGTATAATTAACATACAGTGTTACATTAGTTTCAGGTCCACAATACATTGAATCAACAATACTATACATTACTCAATGCTCACTTTGATGAGTGTAATGATCATTTATCACCAAACGACATTTTAGAGTCTTATCGACTACATTCTTTATACTGTATTTTTCATTGCCATGACTTATTTATTTTCTAACTGGAAGTTTGTACCTCTTAATCCCCTTCATCTATTTCACTCATCACCATACCCACTTCCTTCTGCAAAGCACCTGTTTGTTTCCGTATTTAAGGATTTGTCTTTTTTTCTTTTTTTATTCCTTTTGTATTTTTTTCAGCATTAAAATAAAACTTTTATTCTACCAAAGTTTAGTAAAGGTCAAATGAGATTGCATTATTTCTGTTGCAATGTGTCAGCAAAAACGTGACTTAATGATTGTTTCAGTCTCATAACATTTTCATGGGTCATCGATAAAAACAAGTAGGTTAAATAAATAAAAGTGTTTATCGCTTTCAAAATCTTTGGTAAACTGAAATTTTAAAATTGTGCTAAGGTAAATGATAAATTTGGTTGAATTCATGAGATATCTAAGTCTTTTCCAAGTAAGATAGATCATTAAAGCATTAGTTACTGAACAGAGGTGGTTTATCTGCTTTGTCTTTCTTTCTTTCTTTCTTTCTTTCTTTCTTTCTTTCTTTCTTTCTTTCTTTCTTTCTTTCTTTCTTTCTTTCTTTCTTTCTTTTTCTCTTCTTTCTCTTCTTTCTCTTCTTTTTCTTCTTCTTCTTCTTCTTCTTTTCCTTCCTTCCTTCCTTCCTTTCTTCCTTCCTTCCTTCCTTCCTTCCTTCCTTCCTTCCTTTCTTTCTTTCTCTTCCTTCCTTTCTTTCTCTTTCTTTCTTTCTTTCTCTCTTTCTTTCTTTCTTTCTTTCTTTCTTTCTTTCTTTCTTTCTTTCTTTCTTTCTCCTTTCTTTCTTTTTCTTTCTTTCTTTCTTTCTTTCTTTCTTTCTTTCTTTCTTTCTTTTGTTTCAGAGGTAGAATTTAGTGATTAATCGGTTGCATATAACACCCAGTGATCATTACATCAAGTGCCCTCTTTAATGCCCATCACCCCATTATTCTTTCCACCCACCCAACTTGCCTCCAGCAACCCTCAGTTTGTTTCCTGGAGTTCAGTGTCTCTTATGGTTTGCCTCCCTCTCAATTTTCATCTTACTTATTGTTCCTTCCCTTCTCCTATGTTCATCTGTTTTGTTTCCTAAATTCCACATATGAGTGAAATCATATGGTATTTGTCTTTCTCTAACTGACTTACTTTGCTTAGCATAATACCATCTAGTTCCATCCACATCATTGCAAAAGGCAAGATTTCATTCTTTTTGATGGCCAAGTAATATTCCATTGAACACACACACACACACACACACACACACACACACACACACACACCCCACATCTTCTTTGTCCATTCATCTGTCGATGGACATCTGGACTCTTTCCATAGTTTGGCTATTTTGGACATTGCTGCTATAAACACTGAAGTGCATGTGCCCCTTCAAACCACTATGCTTGTATCATTCGGATAAATACCTAGTGAACCAATTACTGGGTCATAGGGTAGCTCTATTTTTAACTTTTTGAGGATCCTCCATACTGTTTTCCAGTGTGGCTGCACCAGTTTGCATTTTCACCAACATTGTAAAGGGTCTCCCTTTCTTCACATCCTTGCTAACATCTGTTGTTCCCCGAGTTGTTAATTTTAGCCATTCTGACTGGTGGGAGGTGGTATCTTATTGTAATTTTTATTTGTATTTCCCTGGTGTCAAGTGAGGTTGAGCATTTTTTCCTGTGTCTTTGACCATTTGTATGTCTTCTTTGGAGATATGTCTATGCCTGTCTTCTGCCCATTTCTTGACTGGATATTTTGTTTTTTGGGTGTTGAGTTGGGTAAGTTTTTTTATAGATTTTGGATTCTAGCCCTTTATCTGATAAGACATTTGCAAATATCTTCTATTTTGTCGGTTGCCTTTTAGTTTTGTTGACTGTTTCTTTTGCTGTGCAGAAGCTTTTATCTTGACGAAGTTCCCATACTTCATTTTTGCTTTTGTTTCTCTTATGTTTGGAGACGTGTCTAGCAAGAAATTGCAGAGGAGGTCAAAGAGGTTGCTGCCTGTGTTCTCTAGAATTTTGATGTATTTCTGTCTCACATTTAGGTCTTTCATCCATTTTGAGTTTATTTTTATGTACGGTGTAAGAAAGTGGTACACTTTCATTCTTCTGCATGTGGCTGTCCAATTTTCCCAACACCATTTGTTGAAGAAACTGTCTTTTTTCCATTGAAGATTCTTTCCTGCTTTGTCAAAGATTAGTTAACCATAAAGTTGAGGGTCCACTTTTGGGTTCTCTATTCTGTTCTATTAATCTATGTGTCTGTTTTTGTGCCAGTACCATACTGTCTTGATGATTACAGCTTTGTAATAGAGCTTGAAGACCAGAATTGTGATGCCACCAGCTTTGGTTTTCTTTTTCCACATTCCTTTGGCTATTCAGGGTCTTTTCTGGTTCCATATAAATTTTAACATTGTTTGTTCCAGCTCTGTGAAAAATGTTGATGTTATTTTAATAGGGATTGCATTAAATGTGTAGATTCCTTTGGGTAGTATAGACATTTTAGCAATATTTGTTCTTTCAATCCATGATCATGGAATATTTTTCCATTTCTTTGTGGCTTCCTCAATTTCTTTCATGAGTATTCTATAATTTTCTGAGTACAGATCCTTTGTCTCTTTGGTTAGGTTTATTCCTAGGTATATTATGGGTTTTGGTGCAATTGTAAATGGGATTGACTTCTTAATTTCTCTTTCTTTTGTCTCATTGTTAGTGTATAGAAATGCTACTGATTTCTGTGTATTGATTTTATATCCTGCCACTCTGCTGAATTCCTGTATGAGATCTAGCAATTTTTGGGGTAGAGTTTTATAGGTTTCCCACATAGCATATCATGTCATCTGCAAAGAATGAGAGTTTAACTTCTTCTTTGCCATTTTGGATGCCTTTTATTTCTTTTAATTGTCTGATTGCTGAGGCTATTTGACATTTCTAGTAAAATGTTAAATAACAGTGGTGACAGTGGACATCACTGTTACATTCCTGATCTTAGGGGAAAAGCTCTCTGTTTTTCCCCACTGAGAATAATATTCGCTGTGGGTTTTTCATATAGGGCTTTTATGATATTGAGATATGTTCCCTCTATCTCTACACTGTGGAGAGTTTTAATCAAATAAGGATGCTGTATTTTGTCAGATGGTTTTTCTGCATCAACTGAGAAGAACTTATGGTTCTTGTCCTTTCTAATATTAATGTGATGGATCAAATTGATTGATTTGCAGATGTTAAACCACCCTTGCAGCCCAGGAATAAATCCCACTTGGTTGTGGTGAATAATCCTTTTAACGTACTGTTTTATCCTACTGGCTAGAATTTTTGCATCCACGTTCATCAGGGATATTAGTCTGTTATTCTTTTTAGTGGGGTCTTTGGTTTTGGGATCAAGGTAATGCTGGCCTCATCAAAAGAGTTTGGAAGTTTTCCTTCCATTTCTGTTTTTTGAAACAACTTCAGAAGAATAGGTATTAATTCTTCTATAAATGTTTGGTATAATTCCCCTGGGAGGCCATCTGGCTTTGGACTCTTGTTTGTGGGGAGATTTTTGATTACTGATTCAGTTTCTTTGCTTGTTATGGGTCTGTTCAGGTTTTCCATTTCTTCCTGTTTCTGTTTTGGTAGTTTATATGTTTCTAGGAATGCATCCATTTCTTCCATATTGCCTAATTTTTTGGCATATAATTACTCATAATATTATCATAATTGGTTGTATTTCTGTGGTGTTGGTTGTGATCTCTCATCTTTCTTTTTTTTTTAAATTTTATTTATTTGACAGAGAGAGCACAAGCAGAGGGAGAGAGAGGGAGAAGCAGGCTCCCTGATGAGCAAGGAGCCTGATGTGGGACTCGATCCCAGGACCCTGTGATCATGACCTGGGCTGAAGGCAGCTGCTTAACCAACTAAGCCACCCAGGCGTCCCTGATCTCTCATCTTTCATTTATGATTTTATTTTTGGGGAGCCTTTGTCTTTTCTTTTTGGTAAGTCTGGCTAGGGTTTTATCAATCTTATCAATTCTTTCAAAGAACAAGCTTGTAATTTCATCGATCTTCTCTACTGTTTTTTTTTTTAATTCTATATCATTGATTTCTGATCTAATCTTTAGTATTTTTCTTCTCCTGCTGGATTTAGGCTTTATTTGTTGTTTTTTATCCAGGTCCTTTAGGTGCAACGTTAGGTTGTGTATTTGAAACCTGTCTCGTTTCTCGAGAAAGACCTGTATTGCTATATACTTCCCTCCTAGGACTGCCTTTGCTGCCTCCCAAGAGTTCTGAACTGTTGTGTTGTATGTGTTTTTTTTTTTTTTTTAATTCTTTAATTTCCTGGTTGATCCATTCATTCTTTATTAGGATGTTCTTTAACCTCCACGTATTTGTGTTCCTTCCAAATTTTTTATTGTGGTTGACTTCAAGTTTTAAAGCACTGTGGCCTGAAAATATGCATGGTATAATCTCAATCTTTTTGTACCAGTTGAGACCTGATTTGTGACCTAGCATGTGATGTATTCTAGAGAATGTTTCATGTGCCATTGAGAAAAATGTGTGTTCTGCCACTTTATGGTGAAATGCTCTGAATAGATCTATTAAGTTCATCCGGTCCAGTATGTCATTCAAAGCCCTTGTTTCCTTGTTTATCTTCTGCTTAAATGATCTGTCCATTGTTGTGAGTAGGGTGTTAAAATCCCCTACTATTAATGTAATGTTATCAATGAGTTTCTTTATTTTTGTTATTAATTGTTTTACATATTTGGCTCTCCCAAGTTAGGGGCATAAATATTTACAATTGGTTGATCTTCTTGTTGGATACACCCTTTTATTATGATATAGTTTCTTCTTCATCTCTTATTGGTCTTTGGTTTAAAATCTAGTTTGTCTGATATAAGGATTGCTATTCCAGCTTTTTTTTTTTTTTAATGTCCATTAGTTTGATAAATGGGTCTCCACCCATTGATCCTTACTTTTAGAGCCTCCATTTGGGTCTGCATCTTGGTAATAGCATTTTTAATTTTGGCCTGACTAGATTTAGTTCTTTTATTTCTACAGTCCTTGCCCTTCTAGTCTTTTCTATGCTTTTCTCAAGCCCAGCTAATATCTTTATAATCATTGTTTTAAATTCTAGTTCAAACATCTTACTTATATCTGTATTGATTAAATTCCTGGCAATGAGTACTACCTCTTGTTCTTTCTTTTGGGGTGAATTTCTCCATCTCATCATTTTGTCCAGAAAAGACAGTAGAAAGAAAGAGAAAAGACAACAATAGCAACAGAAAAAAAAAAAGAAAAAGAAAGCTAAATAAGAAAAAAATCAAACAAGAAACACAGAAAACAAAATAAAAAACTAGATCCTGAATATGTTTTGGTCTGTTTGTTAAAAGAAATTAGATCCAAGATAAGAAAGAGAGAAAAACTTTATACACAAAAATAAAATATTACATAATAAAATATATACACTAAAATAAAATAAAATAAAAGGAAAGGAAATGAAGAATAATATATATAACATATATAAATTAAAATTAGAAAAGAATAAAAAAGTAATTGTAAAAAATAAGATAACAGCTGAAAAGTAAAACTGAAAGACTAAAGAATAAAACAAAACAAAACCAAACAAAACCCGCAAATGCTACATACTGTTTTCCCCAAGAGTTGAAGCTTTGCAGTTCTCTATAATTAGTAGTAAACTTGGTGCTGGCCAGTTGTTCCTGCTGGTCTTCTGGGGCAGGGGCCTGTTGCACTAATTCTCAGGTGTCCTTGCCCTTCTGGAAATGCACCTGCCTTGTCAAGGGGCTGGCCTCAGTGTAAGTGGCTCCAGATTGCACTATGTGGCAGTTTTGCCTTCAGCATTGATGCGCAGAAGTAAAATGGCAGCACTCTGCTCTCTACCCCTGGAGCTGAAAGCATGCTCCCCACTCTTCAGTGAGCCCTCACAGAAAAGCAGTCAGTCACTCTTGTCTCCCTGGTTTCTGTCTGCACTCTGGGTTCACCCAGTCTGTGACCCAGTGTTTTAATCTCAGGCACACAATGAGTTTCAAGGCTCCAAATTTTATAGACTCCTACAGCACAAATCTGTGGTGTTCTTCCCAAGGGATGGTGGGCAGGGGCGGGGAGGGTCTCACCATGCCTCTGACTTTTTCCTAGGCCCTGCCAGGAGAGTGGTTGCAGGACTGTGCAGTGGTTCCCACTTTACTGCAACACAGCAGAAAGCCAGCACCTAGACTCATAGTTTCAACAGGCTACCCCACTCTGATGCCTGGGAACTCTGCCGCATTCAGGCACCCCTGTTCTTCTTGTGACCCTGGGGATCCTTAGACCATTTTGTGCCACCTGGGATTCTGCCCTGCTTTGCCACCTGAGCCCCTTTAAGCCAGGGACGTCCCCACTGTAGCAGGCTTCTAAAAGTTCCAATTTTGTACTCCACTGCTTATAATGCTTTGCAGTAGCCTCCTTAAGCCAGTTCCCTCCCCTCCACCACATCCTCTGATATATTGCCCCAGATTCAAGTCTCCACACCTCCTGCCTTCCAAAAAGTGGTCACTTTTCTATTTGTAGAATTGCAGCATTTCTTTTCTCAGATCCCCAATTTATTTTGCAAGTGTTCACAATGATTTGATAACTATCTAGATGAATTCCAGGGACCAGATGGACTTAGGGTCCCCTACTCCTCTGCCATCTTAACCTGCTTTTTCTTTTGTTGTTTTTTAAATTCCACATGTGAGTGAAATCATATGGTATTTGTCTTTCTCTGGCTGACTTATCTCAAATAGCATTATATTCTCTAACTCCATCCATGTTGCAAATCACAAGATCTCATTCTCCCTTTTTATGGCTGAGTAACCACCCCCCCCCCAGTGTGTGTGTGTGTGTGTGTGTGTGTGTGTGTGTGTGTGTGTGTGTGTGTGTATCTCACATCTTTATCCATTCATTTACTGATGTAAACTTTGGTTGCTTTCATATTCTTGGCTAGTGTAAATAATGCTGAAATAAACTTAAGGGTGCATATATCTTTTTGAAGTAGAGTTTTTTGTTTTGTTTGAGTAAATACTCTGTGTTAGAATTACTATATCACATGATATTTCTATTTTTAATTTTTTTAGGAAACTCCATACTGTTTTCCACATGGCTGCACCAGTTTTCATTCCCACCAACAATGTACAAGGCTTTCATTCTTAGCATATCTGCACCGACACTTGTTATTTCTTATCTTTTTTATTTTAGCCATTCTCACAGGTGTAAGATGATATCTCATTGTGGTTTGGATTTGCATTTCCCTGATGATTAGTGAATTTGAGCATCTTATTCATGTGGCCATTGGCCATTTGTATATCTCCTTTGGAAAAATGTCTATTTAGGTCCTCTGCCCATTTTAAAAAATCAGATTATTTGCTTTTGGGGTGTGGAGTTGCATCAGTTCTTCATATATATTTTGTATACTAACCCCTTATGGGACATACTGTTTGAAAATATCTTCTTCCATTCGGTAGACTGCCTTTCTGTTTTGTTGATGGTTTCCTTCACTGTGCTAAACATTTTGTTTTGATGCAGTCTTAATAGTTTATTATTTTATTTCTTTTATTTTAGGAGACATATCTAGAAAAATATTTCTACAACTGACATTCAGGAGATTACTGCCTTTGTTTTTTTCTAGGAGTTTAATGGTATCAGGTCTCACATTTAGGTCTTTAATCCATTTTGAATATATTTTTGTATATATTTGAGTATATTTGTGTAAGAAAGTGGTCCTATTTCGTTCTGTGCATGTAGCTGTCCAATTTCCCCAGAAAAGACTATCATTTTCCCATTGTATATTCTCACATTCTTTGTCATAGATTAACAGACCATTGAAGCATGGGTTTATTTCTGATCTCTCTATTCTGTTTTATAGAACTATGTGTCTATTTTTGTGCCAGTACCATACTGTTTTGATTACTACAGCTTTATAACTTGAAGTCCAGAATTGTGAACCTACTGCTTTGTTCTTCTTTCTCAAGATTGCTTTAACTATTGAGGGTCTTTTGTGGTTCCATATGAATTTTTATATTATTTGTTCTAGTTCTGTGAAAAATGCTGTTGATATTTTCATAGGGTTGCATTAAATCTGTAGATTGCTCGGGTAGCATGGGAATTTTTAATAATATTAGTTCTTTTAATCCACGAGAATGGAGTATTTTTCCATTTATTTGTGTCATTTTTAATTTCCTTCATCCCTGTTTTATAGTTTTCAGAGTATAGGTCTTTCACTTCCTTGGTTAAGTTTATACCTGGGTATTTTATTCCTTTTGGTACAATTGTATGTGGGATTTTTTTTTTTAATTTATCTTTCTGCTACTTCATTATTAGAGTTTAGAAATGCAACCAATTTATGTATATTAATTTTGTACCTTGTGGGTTCCCTGAATTCACTTATCAGTTCTAGTAGATTTTGGTGGAGTCTTTAGGATTTTCTATATATAGCATCATGTCAATTGCAAATAGTAAAAGTCTTATTTCTTCCTTTCCAATGTGGATACCTTTTCTTTTTCCTTGTCTGATTGTTGTAGTTAGAACTTCCAGTACTATGTTGAACAAAATGGTGAGAGTAGACATTTTTGCTTGTTCCTGATCTTAGAGGAAATGTTCTGTTTTTCACCATCAAATGTGACATTAGCTCTGGGTTTTTCCTCCATGATCTTTATTATGCTGAGGTACATTACCTCTAAATCTACATGTTGAGAGTTTTTATTATAGATGGATGTTGTACTTGGTCAAATGTTTTTCCTGCCTCTATTGAGATGATTGTATAGTTTTTATCTTTTCTCTTGTTAAGGTGATTTTTTTGCATTGATTGATTTGCAAATATTGAACCACCTTTGCATCCCTGGAATAAATTCCACTTGATCCTGGCAAATGATTTTTTTAATGTATTGTTGATTTCAGTTTGCTAATGTTTTCTTGAAAATTTTTGCATCTATGTTCTTCCAAAATATTTACTGTAGTTTTCTCTTTTCTCTGTAGTGTCTGTCTGGTTTTGGTCAGGGAAACATTGGCCTCATTGAATGAATTTGAGAGCTTTCCTTCCTATTCTATTTTTTGAAATAATTTGAGAAGAATAACTAGTAACTGTGCTTTAAATGTTGATTTCAAATAGATTTCAAATTTCAAATAGAAATTTGAAGCCATCTAATTCTGGACTTCTGTTCGCTGGGAGTTTTCTGATTACTGATTCAATTTTATTGCTAGTAATCAGTCTGTTCAAACTTTCTATTTATTCTTGATTCAGTTTTGAGAGATTATATGTTTCTAGGAATTTATCCATTTTTTCTAGGCTGTTAAGATTGTTGGCATATTATTTTCATAATACTTTCTTATAATCCTTTGTATGTCATGGTGTCCTTTGTTATTTCTTGTCCTTCATTTCTGATTTTATTTATTTGAGTCCTCTCTCCTTTTCTCCTGACGAGTTTGGCTAAAGTTTTATCAATTTTGTTGATCTTTTCAAACAGCCATCCCCTGGTTTAATTGATACTGTCTTTTTTCTTTTCTTCTCTCTCTCTCTCTTTTTTAATTTTTATTTCATTTATTTATACCCTAATCTTCCTTCCTTCCTTCCTCCTATTGGCTTTGGAATTTGTTTGCTCTTTTTTCTAGTTCCTTTAGGTATAAAGTTAGATTGTTTACTTGAGCTTTTTCTTGTTTCTCAGTGTAGGCCTGTAATGCTATGATCTTCCCTCTTAGAACAGCTTTTCCTGCATCACAAAGATTTTAGACCATTGTGTTTTCATTTTCATTTGTCTCCATATATTTTTTAATTTCCTCTTTAATGTCTTGATTGACCCCTTCATTGTTTAGCATCATGTTATTTAGTCTGCATGCATATCTGTTCTTTCCAGATTTTTTTCTTGTAATTGACTTTTAGTTTTTTACTATCGCGTTCAGAAAAGATTCACAATATGATTTCAGTCTTAAATTTATTGAGAATGGTTTTGTGATCTAACATGTGATCTATCCTATAAAATGTTTTATGTGCACTTGAAAAGACTGTGTATTCTGTTATTTTGGACTGAATGTTCTGTGTATGGTATTCTTTGTAGTGGAATTTTACCTTAAAACACTTTGAATATATCATGCCATTCCCTTCTGACTTCAAGTTTCTGCTCCTTGGATTAATTTTGTTGGGGGCTCTCTGTGTTTCCTGGATCTGGATGTCTGTTTCACTTCCCAGATTACAGAAGTTTTCAGCTATAATTTCTTCAAATAAGTTTTCTGACGCCTTTTCTTTCTCTTCTCCTTCTGGGATCATGAGAATGCAAATGTTATTATGCATGATAATGTCTCTGAGTTCCCTTAACCTATTCTCATTTTTTATTATCTTTTTTTTTCTTTTTGCTGTTTAGCTTGGTTGCTTTCCATTACCCTTTCTTGCAGATTGCTGCTCTGTTCTTCTGCATTCTCTAATTTGCTATTGGTTCCCTCCAGTGTATTTTTTATCCCAGTTATTGAGTTCTTCATCTCTGATTGACTTTTATATGTTTTATCTCTTTGTTGAACGTCTCACTGAGATCCTCCACTCTTCTCAAATCTGGTGAGTATCTTTATGACCATTACTTTGAATTCTTCTTTATCAGGCTTATTGCTTATTTCTATTTCATTTAGCTCTTTTATTGTGATTTTGTCCTATTTTTTCATTTGGGACATAGTCCTCCATCTCAGTTTGTTTAGCTCTCTGTTTTTGCTTCTATATATTCAGAAGGTCAACTACATCTCCTGATCCTGAAAGTAGTGGCGTTATGAAGAAGAGGTTCTGTGCTGTCCTCTAGCAGTATCCCCCTTGGTCACCAGAAGCAGGTGCTCCTGGGGTGTCTCTTATGTGTGCTGTGTGTGCCCTACTCTTGTGGCTAATCCATGTTTGCCTTTAGTCCAGTAGGCTGAAATGGTCCACTTTGCCTGCTATGAATACCCTGGGCAGGGGTTGGTCCCTGCACTGTTAAGGGGCCTGTCAGAGGCTTCCGTGGGCTTACAGGTGAGTGTTGTCAGTGATCAGCCTAGCAGTCTGTACTCAGTCCATCTGCAACAGTTGTGTGTGTACTGAACTGCAATGTGCTCTCACTGTGCTGCCTTCTGAGAGTCTTTTGTTGGTGAGGGGCAGCAGTCAGACCAGGTGACTTCCCTGTTGCACTGAACTGCAGGGTGCTCTCCCTGTGTTAGTGTGTGGGATGATCTCACTCTTTTCTTGGAGCAGGAGTCACTTTATAGCAGGGGTCACTGCTCCCTGCTGGGGCTGCTTGCAGGGAGTGTCAGGGCAGGAGCTGCTTTGGAGAGATGCCTGCCAAGTGGGGTAGATTGGATGGGTCAAGTCCACAGGAGAATGTGGGATGAGGCATGCATTGCCAACAGATAGGGGAGAGTGTTAGCACTAGTTCCTGAATGTGTCCAGTCATCTAGTTGAGGAAGAAGAAAATGGCAATAACAAGCACTTTTGTTTGGAGAAGTCTCCTAAAGATTCTTATCCCCTCAGTGCATATTCAGAGACTAATAAATAAATCTCCTTCACATATACCCCAGGTGCTTTTCAAATTGCTGCCTCTATACTGTGTCTCAGCCAGGTTATTTGTTATGCTGGCTCTTTAAGGGTGGGGAGTCAGGTTCTTATTCCTCTTTAGTAATCTGTGAGCTAAGCTTGCTGATTTTAAAGTACCCTGAACTAAGCCCCACCGATTTTAAAAACTCTCAAAGTTAAGCCCCACTGGTTTTAAAAGTTAAATGTTATGAGAACTCAGGTCCCCTGTGCCTTGATGCCATGGGTTCTGATCCCCTTGTTTCTTCATCCTTGTGGTTTCATTCCCATTTGTGGTTAGTATCCCAGAATGTTTGTTTCCCAACCATGTCTCTGCCTCTCCTACCCTTCTCAATGTGTCCTCCTCTTTTTGATTAATTGTGGAAGGTCTATTCTGCTAGTCTTCAATTACTTTTTAAAGTTAGTTGTATAAATATAGCTGTTAATTCAGTGTGTCTGTGAAAGGAGGTGAGGTCAGGATCTTCCTACTATGCCATCTCCTGACCTCCTCCTGGTCCCTGAAACCTTATGTTTTAATTTATAATTTTAGATTACTTGTACTCATTACTACAGGAGTAATTTGGTAGACATCATTCTAATTTTGAAATTGGTGTGTTCTTGAAAATTTTTTGTAATTTCTATTTTCATTATGAATTTATAAGAATTTTTATAGTCAAATAATAGACTGACTTTTGCAAACTTTTTATGGATATAAGAAGTGTGCATGCATTTTAATTGCTGCATACAAAATTCTATACAGTTCTATTTGAATGAGCTTGTTGATTATTCAAATGCTCTATTTCTTTTCTCAATTAGTTCATTTTTAGCAAACACATACACAATGAAATACTTTGATATTGTTTTTATAGGGGGAAAACTATAAATGAATTGTGGTATATACATACTATGTAAAATTCTGAAGGCATATTTCATAAGTGTTTGTCTTGTATAATTTTATTTTTACCCAAATGTGAGTCAAATAGAGAGCTGTCCAAAGAGATACCCAGGGATATATGCACAATATCACTCCCACCCTGCTTCTGAGAATTTAACAGTTTAGCAGAGTATTGATAAATGTATGTGTGTAAGGAAACTTCCTGGGACTAGGAAAAGAACCATCTGAAAGAATTAGAGGGAACAGTAATCATTGTCATGCAAGGCTGGGAATAGTGCCCGTTTACACTAGACAGGACAGAAAACCAATAATTCAAGGGGACACTGCATAAAGTACTCAGATGGGTATTCCCTTATTGTGTAGAGTAACAAACTCTAGACCAAGAACTTCTCTGGTTCCACCTAACATATTTTAAAAGCAAGACCAAAATTTATCAAAATATCCTAGTGACTTAACTGTGTCCAGACTAAAACTCAAGAATAATAATTTTAAAAAATCTACCAAAACAGTGTAATTCACAATGTCTGATATCCAAAGATAACCAGGCATGCAAAGGAGGAAATATGACTTAAAGAAAAATAAATCAATCCAAAAGAGCCCAGAGCTAATATGGATGTTAGAATTAGAGAAGGGTGTTAAATGCATTATAATAGCTGTATGCCTTTTTTCAAAAAGATAAGTAGTCACATGGAAGACTTTTTTTTTAAGACCAAAATCATACTAGTAGAAGTGAAAAACTACAATGACTGAGATGGAAATACACTAGATGTACTTAATAGTAGATTAGATATATAGCAGACAAAAAGATTAGTGGCCTTGATAAGTGAATCAATAATTTCACTCTTAGATTTAAACCTCCTCCAAAATATACATATGTTCACCAAAAAACGTACAAATATACTCATGGCAGCAGTATCTGTAATAACCCCCACAACCAAATGCCCATAAATATTAAAGTGGATCAATAAGTTATGGTGCATTTACACGGTGGAATAACAAAGAAATGAAAGTGAACAAAAATATTAATCTCTAATAGCATGAATTAATCTCACAATGTCATCAAAAGTATCTGGATACAAAACAATGCATACAGTATGATGCTATTTATATGAAGTTGGAAACAGGCAAACTACTTTTTAGTCGTAGAAATCAGAGTAGGGAACACATTTGAGAGGTCAAAAATGGGAATCTAATATGCTGGAAAAATTCTATTTCTTGATATAATTGATGGCTGCATGAGTGTGATTATTGTGATGAAGCGGGATTCTAGGGTATTTCTGCAGATGGGTGAGAGCCATGTATAGCTAAAAATGAGAAGTGAAAAAAATATGCTAGTGCCAGGAATTGAAAAGCCTTTTTCATTTCTCACAGATCTTTTGTTGGGAAAATGCAGAAGACACTCAATAGCTACTTCTTGATTTTTTATCTGTCTTAAAAATTTTGTCAACCTACAGAAATATAAAATTTACTCCTCAGCTAAGGATATTGAGAGAATCTATAAAAATAAAGTTAGTGACATTTCTCTGAAGTTTTTATTTCACCAATAATATTTTTATTTTTGTGTCATCTTTCCATATTATGCATCATTCCTATCTTTGAATGCCTTCATATTTTACATAAAAATATCAAATGCCATGTTTCATATCATTCCTACAGAAAAGTTGGTGTCATTCAAAATTGTTCAGCGTCATACTTAGTTTGCTAGATTAAGAAAGATGATTAACTTTTGACAGGCCACAATTTTGGGGTAGAAATTGTCAGCCTTTAAACTGCTAATTAAATTAACATCTACATCACTCTACATACCTTTTAGGAATGTGCTTATCAACAGTTCTATCTGCACTGCATTTGCCCAATTTATTATGTTTTCCAATGTAATATGAATTGCAATTTTGGAATTGACTGACATTTCTACCCTGTATCTAAGGCTTTTGTGACAATGCTCACAATGCTTAACCCTAAAATTTCAACACTGTATTTTTTATCTGTATATGTACAGATTCTTCTGGCTGAGTCATTTACTAACCTTTCCTCTCTGAAAAGGAATTTTTTGTATCATTTTCTTTACACAATTATGAGAAAGTATACTTTTTTCCAAAATAGAACATATTATTAACCGTGTGAATAACACTAATTCATCTAACTAATTTCTCCAAAAGTTGACTGCTATAATTTTTCAATGTGCTGTTATTAAGAAATTCAGACCACAAGTTGCTATTAATGAATTTATATATGATACATAAATTTATATTTTTCCCTGCTAACACACTACATACACAGGTGCACATACGTGTGTGCACACAAACACACACTTTATGATAGTACCAGTATAAATCTGCATGAAAATATTTTAGGTTTCTCCATTAGAATAAAATATACCTTTATATTTTCTTCAATGGGATGTTTTGGAGAATATAATTTATGCTTTCTGATTCTATTTAAATAATTATGTAATTCTGAATGCTCAAAGGAATATTTTACTATTTTGTATATATAATAAATAATTATAGTGTGAAAGAATAGGAATTGAATTTTAATATATAACTCATGACCAACATCTATGTTATGCATTGTTATTTGGAGTGGTGCTTTTAGAATTTTGACACCAGCAGCAACCTTAAAGATGATAAAATTGTTACTGGAGTGCTTTTGTGTCCTGAGGAATTATTATCTAAGTTGGTGTTGCTATCAAGGCTGCATTTTTTTCCTAGTGACATTTCCCCCCTAAAAACTGGTATTTCCCAGGAATTTTTTTTTCAGTGACAGACTAAACATCTACCTGACCTGAAAAGTGTGAGACCCATTCCATTTTCCACCCCATCCAGTGCTTATTTTTCCATCAAAAATAGTAGATGTTTGAGTTAACATCTCTGAGTACCTCATCTTCAGAAATTATCTATAAAATGGGGACAGTGTCTTCTTTGCTGGCTTTGTAAACTGTGTTTTACTACTTATTTATTTTTATGTTAAAGGAAGATAATTAATATGAAAGTATGTAAACTGGGTAAGTGTAATATACAAACAAATATTAATGAACTAACTGGTGTCTGCACTCCAAAATATCAAATAATTGAGTCATTTTTAATATTCCCTCTATGACTATATTATTTCTAATAATGGGGCAAGAGCACTGTTAAGCTCTCTGTTTTTTATGGTATATCTAGGGGGTTAAGCAGATACTGTACTTCAAAAAAAATAGATCTAATCAGAAACTCTCCAAAATCAGTTACAAAGTCTGTAGGCTGGTGATATTTCTGTACTCCTCCTACTGAGTATCTTTTAGCACTTACAGGTTTAGATAGGTATGTGGAATATCTTGTAATCCTTGGCTCCTCTCTGTTTGGGGTGTGTGTGTGTGTGTGTGTGTGTGTGTGTGTGTGTGTGTGTGTGTGTGTGTTTATCTCCTATAAACAAAGATAAAAAGGAACAAAGAAGGGGGTAAAGGAGAAGGTGTGCAGAACACACTCTTTAGTCAAATCTATTTATTTAGGGTTCTTGGTAACTTCCAAATCTCAACCAACATGCACTAGGATAGTTTCTCATCAGGAAACACTTTCTGTGTCTATTTGTCAGATACTTATTAGCCAGTTTCTTTGAGTTATTAAATCAATACATCCAAAGCCAACATTTAAGATTGAGTCATTTGTCTTTACAGTATCATTATAAGCAGTCAAATAACAAAATTACTTTGACAGCCTTAAGTGGCATTATTTTTGGGGGGAGATTATACTTTTAGTTTCTAAAAAAAAATTATATGCATTCATATTTGTCCCTGAATGTTCCACTTGCCCACTCAGACATTCATTTGTGGGGGCATGATACAAGGGAGGATTCTGAGGAAGATGAACCCAAAACAAGTATTATATTCTAGAGAGATCTAATTCTCATATAATGTTTTAAAATGCACATTGTATTTGCTACCATCACCCCCAAAGAACCTCATGTACTATGTTAATATTTGCATATTAAAAAGTTCACTTTTCATGGGTGTCAGCCAACCACAGTTTTTGATGACTTGG
Source organism: Eumetopias jubatus (assembly GCF_037043125.1). Taxonomy (NCBI): domain Eukaryota; kingdom Metazoa; phylum Chordata; class Mammalia; order Carnivora; family Otariidae; genus Eumetopias; species Eumetopias jubatus. The sequence goes on along the minus strand of NW_028274809.1, from coordinate 42,352,949 downwards.
CAAAACAACTGCTTTTGTCTTAGAAAACTATATTTTTTGTAGAAGCTCCTTACCTTGTGTCTTTTTAATAACAACTTTGTAACAAGGAGTGGGGTGAGTTTGCAAAAGAAGGGTTAGAGAAGTTTATTTATTTATTTTAATTTTTAAATTTTTATTTATTTATTTGTCAGAGAGAGAGAGCACAAGCAGGGCGAGCAGCAGAGGGAGAGGGAGATGCAGGATTCTATCCCAGGACCCTGGGATCATGACCTGAGCTGAAGACATATGCTTAACCGGCTGAGCCACCAAGGTGTCCCACAGAGAAGTTTAGATGTTAAGTTAAACACCCAGAAGCACAGCTTAAAATAGTGGTTTATTCACAGACCAATTTTTGATTCCTTCAATTACTAGTTGCAGGAACTTGGGCAAGTTACTTATCTTCTCTGTGTCTTTGCATCCCTATCTATAGAATGCTAACTCTACAAATGCTCAGAGGATATTAAGAAACTTATATAAATTATTATTTATAAGGTGCTTAGAAGAAAAGCGTAGGTAAAAGTTATATATGACCTTATTAAATAAATCTGTTATATGCAAGTCATTGTTATCCAGAATCAACTGGTTTATGATGACTGTCTCAAATGGGGGAACATGCTACTCAAAAAGTATCATCTACATGTGAGTTTTTTAATTCACTTTAGAATATATTATAACCTAGATTCATATTTTAATTTAAAGTGGTTGCTGAAATTTAAATATGATAAAGGCATAGTAAATATTTCAACATAACATACTTTTAAAAGTAATGATACATAAAATGGCAGAGTGCTATGTTTTTTTGTTTGTTGTTTTTTTGGTTTTGGGGGTTTTTTGGAGGAAAGAATTCCCTTTCTAAATGCTAAGTAGCTGTGAGAAATTAACAAAACATTTATTCTACCTGGGTTTCCATCACTTCTTAGATTAAAATAAGGGCTTGATGTGATGATCTTTAAAGTTACCTTTCCTTCAAAAATTCTTGAAGTCTCTAATATAAGTGTATACAGTTTGATAACTAAAATATTATTACTTTATTATAGATAATATTTTGGTAACTTAAAAATATTTTTAATTGGAAGGTTTATACCATAAAATATGTTTGATTTCATTGTAGAAGACTATCTACAGAACTTCTGAATTTTCCTTAATAAATCGAATAGAAAAATATTTAAAAAGCACATATCCATATCTTAGTCAATTATTGTGTTAAAACTTATGTCTCTGATTAAAAAATATAAAGAAAATTTGGTAGAAAAATTGGTAATATTGAGGAGAGAGAGAATCCTATATGCCACATTCTGAGTTAAAACTGCATATTAAACACATTTTGGTCAACTTCTATAGCAAATGAATAAAGTAAAAAATACACATGAACTTAGTTGCCTGGGTCTGTATGTATCCCATACATATTCACTGAATCAAGTGGAGAAAAGTGAAAATAATCCACCTTTGTATACAACTCTAATAGATGAACAGTGCTCATAGACATCCAAATATTCTTTCCCCTTTCTTATTTTTATATCTTCAGCCAATCCCTTCCTTTGAGTTATTCATTGCAAGTTTATTGAAACTCCTACTGTATGCTAGACAATGTACTTTCCTGAATAAATTTTGCCACCAACTACCACAAAATATATAAATCTTCCTGTTTTTGAAAAATGCTCTATAATTATAAAAGGCACAAAGAATAGCACTATTATTACCATTGTGAATATTTTTCTCATCATTCTTTTTTATTTTAATTTTTTTTACTAACATATAATGTATTATTTGTTTCGGGGGTCTCATTATCATTCTTATTCCATTGCTATTAACTGGTCTCTTATCATTTTGAAATAAAACACCTGTAGAAACTCACCAATAATATACTATATTGTGACACACAATGTACATTTTTCATATTTATTTAACATTTAATGTACTTCTGCTGTGTTTTCTGAACTGTAGTACAGATTGTCTCAGTGAAGAAAACATGCTGCTCATGACACTATATGTTACAAGTATTTAGAATGTGCCTTGTATACCTAATACAAGCTTCATAAGTCTATATTTTATTTGCAACATAGTTTCTGTGCTATATAATTTCATTTGAAATTAAATTAATTAAATTAATTTCATATGTTTTTACTACCTCCAGTGCACACATACACACACTCCCACACAAAGTTTTCCAAATAAAGAGAAATTAGTAGTATGGCATCATGCATATAGTAAATTTTTAATGTATGCTTATTAAATTATTGATGTATGAAAAGAGATTATAAAACTAATTCATGATGTTATAGATTCTGACCCTCATATTCTTAACTTCTGTTATACTTTAATGGAGATATTTTATTCTATGGGAAAAAGTGATTAAAAGCATGGATTCTGAACAAGTCCATCTGTATTAAAACCTGAGCTCGCTACCTAATGATCTATGCTTTTGTTTCCTCATCTGTAATTGGAGATATATAAGATGTTATTTTATCTTATTATATTGTCAAAGAGATTAAGAGTTAATATTTGTAAAACATTTAGAACTGAGTCTGCAACTTAGTAGGCATCTCAAAAGTGTGCTTTATATAAAAGTAAATAAAAAAAGTATACATTTTAAGTTCAGATATAAACATATTTAAATCTATTTATTTCACTTAGCTCTATTACCTAAGAATGATCAGTTAATCTTTCTGATCTTTTTATTCATAAAAGAATCCTATCTGTATGTTTCAAACTTCTCAAAAACTTACCTTGAATTATGGGAAACATGTAAAAAATATTCACTCAAAGCCATCAGATAATGATCAGGAAAGTGAGTAAGTAGCAGGCAGTAAGTTGGAGGACAAAGTAGGTTTAGGAAAATGAACTTAACATTTATGGTCTTTTTTTTTTTTTTGCCTAGAGAAATTTGAAGATTTCAGAACAGACAGTTTGAGAGTCTGGGATAAAGACCGTAACTTTTCGCTGCCTCATAAGGTACAGTAACAATAACTGGATGTTGCTCCCTGTCAGAATATGAGCAAAATGGCTCCCCCCTCAGAGTTTGAAGATCCTGGAAGCAGAAAAGTACCTGCAGAAGCTGTATTGCAGCTTCAAATTTTTTGAGTCCCTGAAATTATGTTTCTCTGTTGAAGAGGAAGATAACATTATTGGTCTGAAATTATTTCTATGCTTATTAAAAATACAATGCTTAGCAAAAATAAAAAAATATTCGGTTTCATATAAAAACAAGGGAACATGAAATAACAAGGAAAAAAACAAGCTATTGAAATAGGCCTTTTGGGGAGCCATATATTGAAATTATCAAGTAGAGGATTTAAAATATGCTTAATATGCATAAGCTAATAAAAGCTTGAACTGAAATATAAACAGTGGAAACTTCAAATGAACAAGTGAAAAAAAATAAATACAATGAACAAGTGAAAATTCTAAATTTGGTTATATGATAAGATTTTGAAATCAAGATAGATATACAATAAATTATATACAATTAAAAAGATAGAGAAAAAATAAGAGGTCAAAAGTTATCCAGAATTAAACATTAGAGGACATAGAAATTAAAATAAAGGATTATACAAACAGAGAATATAATAACAAGGTCTTATGAATGTATTAATGGAATCCCAGAGGAAAAATGTGAGAAAATGCATTAAAAAAATTGAGCAAATACGGGGCACCTGGGTGGCTCAGTCATTAAACGTCTGCCTTTGGCTCAGGTCATGATCCCAGGGTCCTGGGGCTGAGCCCCACATCGGGCTTGCTACTACACGGGAAGCCTGCTTCTCCCTCTCTCATCCCCCCTGCTTGTGTTCCCTCTCTCACTGTGTCCCTCTCTGTCAAATAAATAAATAAAATCTGTTAAAAAAATTTGAGCAAATAATACTGAGAACATTTCTAAACTAGTGAAAGATGTGTTAGTGGAGTTCTACAGGGAAGCAGAACCAAGAGGAAACAGATGATTGATGATAGAGAGAGAGAGAGAGAGAGATAATAAAGTAATTGGCTCAAATGATTATGGAGACTGAGAAATAAGCAAGCTGGAGGCCCAGGAGAGGAGATGTACAGTTCCAGTCTGACTGAAGATCTGAGAAGCAAAAGAGCTGATGGTGTTCCAGCTACTGGGAGTCAGGCAGGAGGAGTTCTTTCTTTTCTTTTTTTTTCTTTTTTTTTTTATTATGTTCAATTTCTTACTCAGGATTTTAGTTCTGTTTACATTGTTAATTAATTGGATAAGGCCCACCCACATTAGGAGTGCAAACTGCTTAACTCAGCCTGTTGATTCAAATATTCATCTCATCAAGAGACACATTCACATACACATCCAAAATAATGTTTGGCCAAATGTTTGGGCACCCCATGACCCATTCAAGTTGACACATGAAATTAACCATTATAGACTTCAAGTCACAGATTCGAGAAGCCTGATAAACTGAAGAAAGATAAATTAAAAGATTCAGAACTAGATACAGTTTAGTAAACTTGCTAAAAATCAAAGACAAATAGAACATTATAAAAGCAGCTAGACAAAAAAGACAAATTATACTAAAAAAAAAAAGACAAATTATACTCAAACAAACAATTGGTAGCTGTCTTGTAAACAGGAACAGTAGAAATTGGAAGACAATGGAATCATGTCTTCAGAAGACTACAAGGAAATAATTGCCAACCAAGAATTTTAATATTTGAAAAAATATTATTCGAGAATGACAGTGGAAACTCTGGGAAGATGGTGGTAGTGATATCATAGTGTACCTGAATTTTCCTGTAAAACAGGGTAAACCATGTTAAAAAACCAAAATTGACATGGTCTTTCTATAAGTCTAAATTATATGACCTTTCTATGAATTTAAATATATGACAAAATATCAACAGCTGTGTTGTACATATATTTTTTGTTGACCTTAAAACCTGGATAATCCATAAACTTCCAGCAGCTATGTTTGGAAATCTCTGATAGATCATTGAGATTATCAGCAAAAGCTGTGAGGGAAATTGTCTCATTTAATTTGAGGGTGATTATAGGGGTATCTGAGAAATTCTTAGAGAATTGGAACAGACTGGGTGTCTAGAACCTGACATTTTCCAACTGAAAAAATAAAAAGAAAAGAAAAATGAATCTGGAGGGCATTATGCTCAGTGAAATAAGTCAGACAGAGAAATACTGTATGGTATCACTTAAATATGGAATCTAAAACACTTTTTTTTAAAGCTGATTTCATAAAAATGGAATAAAATGGTGATTGTCAGGGGTTGGGTGTGGGGAAATAGAGGTCAAAATGTAGGTACAAACTTAGAAGACTAAGTTCTGAGGATCTAATGTATAGCATGGTGACTATAGTTAATAATATGGTATTGTATACTTAAAAGTTGCTGAAGAGTAGATCTAAAACATTCTCATCACACACACGCACACACACACACACACACACACAGAGTTAACTATGTGAGTTGGTAGATGTGTTAATTATCTTGATCTTGGTAATCATCCCACGTTGTGTGTGTATGTGTGTATATCTCAAATCATCACATTGTACACTTTAAATATATACAATTATATTTGTCAATTATTCCTCAATAAATTTGTGAAAAATAAATTAGAGATGCATCATAGACCTAAATATAGATAAATGTATAAAACCTAAGAGAATATCTTTATGATTTAGGATTTATAAAATATTTGTTGAGAGGACACACAAATCATTAAACATAAAAGGAAGTATGGATTATTTGGACTTTGTCAAAATTAAAAAGACCTGCTCATTATAAATATACACCATTAGGGGCACCTGGGTGGTTCAGTCAGTTAAGCATCTGCCTTTGGCTCAGGTCATGATCCCAGGGTCCTGGGATCGAGCCCTGTATCAGGCTCCTTGCTCAGTGGGGAGCCCACTTCTCTCTCTGCCTGCAGCTCCCCCTGTTTGTGCTCTTTCTCTCTCTTTGTCAAATAAACACATAAAATCTTAAAATAAAAAAAAATAAAGAAAGAAATAATAAATAAACACCACTAAAAAATGAAAGAACAGGTGTGCCTGGGTGGCTCAGTTCATTAAGCATCCAACTCTTGGTCTCACCTCAAGTCTTGAAGGGTCATGAATTCAGGCCCCATGTCGGGGTCCATTCTGGGTATGGGGCCTACTTAAAAAGAAAATAAAAGAACAAATCCCAGGTTGAGAGAAAATTGCCATAATATATATAATTATAAAAGGACTTGACTTTAGTGTATATGAAATATACCTACAAATCTGTCATAAAGAAAAACAATTCAATTTTTTAAATGACTGAAAACTTGGACAGTTCAAAAATAAAAGATATAAATGGCTAATAAACATGTAGAAGTTGCTCAACATCATTAGTTGTCAGGAGAATACAAATTAAAATTGACAAAAATATGAATTTATACCTTCTAGAATATCTAAGATTAAAAAGTGACATCAGCAATTGTTGGGAAGAATGTAGAGGGGCTGTAACTCTCATATATTGTGAGAAGTGTAAAATGATACTGTCACTTAGAAAACTTTTTTAGTTTCTAATACAGGTAAACATGCATACTGCATGACCCAGCATTTCTACTCATGGTACTTCCCAAGGGGAAAAACAAATAAACAAACAAACAAAAAAGCATCTGTCCACAATATGACTTGCACCTGAATGTTCATAGCAACCTTAATTATATTGTTCCAAACTGAAACATGCCAAATATCCATCAGTAGATAAAAAGGTTAACAAATTGTGGTGTATTTATAAAATAGAATACTACCGAGCAGTAAAAAAGAGCAAACTATTAACACATACAACATGATAGATAATCTCAAAAACATTGTTTAGTGAAAGAAGCCAGACATAAAAGAGAATGTATTATAAAATCCCATCTGGCATGCAAGTATAGGCTAAATTAATCTATGGTTATAGAAATCAGAAGAATGGTTGTCTGAGGGAGAGATGGTTGGTGGTTGACCCAAAATTAAAAAATTTTCTTAGGTGATGTAAATATGCTGTACCTTAATTAGGACATTAGTTTCAGTGGTATACACATGTATTAAAATTTATCCAATCATACACTTAATAGCAATTCACTCAATGTAAATGGCTCTTCCTTAATTAAATAAGTCATTGTACTTAACCAAATTAATAATCTAAAGGAGAAAATCATATGATTACCTCAGAGGTTGAAGAAAAAAATCTTAATCAAATATATCAATTTATGATAAACAATTATTAGTATACTAGGACTAGAGTGACACTTCTTTAATCTAATGAAGTTGGTGATAAACATAATACTTAATGGTAAAGTTTAGAAGAGTTTCCCATTGAGTTCAAGAATGAGAAACTATCACCATTTTTATTTTATACTGCATCATAGTGTTCTAGCCAGTATGGTCTGGAAAAAAAAATGAAGGGTAAGGAATAAACTCAATTGTGGACAGCATGATTATGTTTATAAAAAATAGAAAAAGCTATTCCCAGCCAATGTTTTTATCAACAATCAGTTTAGCATGCTGAGGGGTACAATGTCAATATAAAAAGTTATTTTTATATTCTTGAGAACTCTGGCTGTACTAGTTATCAAATTTTATTATTAAGTGACAGTCATTATTATATAATGGATTTGGCCAAGGTTAAAAAATAAACAACAGGAAGAGAGGTTTTCTACTGGGGACAATTTTGATCCACTAGGAGATATTTTGCAATATGTGGAAACACCTTGAATGTCTGAGGGCAAGGGAGTGTGAGAAGTAAGGATGTAGTAGGTAAAGGTCAGAGCTATTGGTAAACATCCTAAAATTTACACACAATTTTCCCTGCATATGAAGAATTTTCCAGTCCAAAATGGCAATAGTACCAGTATTGAGAAATGTAGAATAAAGTATTCAGAAGAAGAACCATACATATTAGTATTACTAGCTAACAAAAGTGGAAATGAAGAACGCTTAAAAATAAAAACTCTCCAGTAAGTGGTATTAAAACAATTGGAAATTCAAATCAATGACTTGATCCTGACTCATACCTTATACCAAAATTAAATCAAGATGTCTTGAAAAAATTATGAAATAATAATAGAGATTTTAGAAAATAAACTATGAGGAAATATTTATGAAGACTTCATATATGTTATAAATATCTTAATTATAGATGAAAAGACAGTAAATATGACTACATAAGAAATTTTTGTTCATTCAAATGACATGGTTTATTGAAAAGTATATTGACACAACCACTCTAGGGGAAAAAAAAGAAGAGCAGAAATGCTGGTGTCAGAGGGACATCAATTGCAGATCTTCTGGTATGATAGCATGCTTGATGATGTGAAGAACAGTAAAAATGCTTGATGAAGCAGATGTATGAAGAGAATAGTAGGGGGAATAGAAAATGAAATTAGAAAATATACAGTGAGCAGATCAAGAAAGCCAATTTTAAACTTTCGTAAGGATTTTATTCTGAAAGAGGAGTGCTGAGACTTTACCATTGGATTTAGCACCCCCTAAGTCATGGAAGTGTTAGAGATGTCTTAGCACAGTGGTGGTAGGGGGTGGTGTCCACCTGTGTTGGGGAGGGGAGAGTAGGGTTGTTGCAAAAACCTATTTGGAGATTCAAAAAGGAATGTAAGAAACTAGGACAGTGACTATTGATGACTCTTCTAAGAATGTTTCATGTAAGAGAAGTAGATAAATAGGGTCCTAGTTTAAGCTGGGAGGGGAAGGATTTTTTCATTTTTCATGGGAAAAGTAACAGAGCAGTCAGCATAGCTTTGGTATTCTCTGTCCACATTCAGCTGCAAATGTAAATAAGTTGGGGAAGTAAAGTTAGAATTAATAACAATTTTCTTTTAGCCGACTACTTAAAATAAACAAAGAAAGGTGTACGTATTTTACGTTATATGTAAAACGAGTGAAGGGTCTTTAAGGACATTGAAAAAAGTGGTTAATGGACTATAGGTTCTTGTGGGGCCAAGATATCCTTGATGTTGGAGGTATGGGATGGTATTGACTGAAAAGAAAAGAAACGGTGGTTTGAGATGCTTGAAATTGAGATTTCAGTGGTGTCACAGTTATTAGTAATGTTAAAATGTTTCATATGACAATAGAGAATGGAAATAAGAGACATGTGCACAGAAAAGATCATTGCCAAAGGGGAAAGATTACCCTCTATCATTTCATGTTAGGGTCATTTATGAGAATACTGAAATTTCTAAAACTGATGACAGAAGTAGTCTGAGATGGTAACAATGAATCAGGAACTGAAATCTGCAAGTAGCTCAAAATGGGTCACAGACAGAGTAAAACTCAATAGTATAAAACTCCTGGAAGACAACATGTGAGAAAACTAGATGACCTTGGGTATGGCGATGACTTTTTAGATACACCAAAGGCATGATCCATGAAAGAAATAATTAATGAACTGGACTTCATTAAAATTAAAAACTTCTGCTTTGTAAAAGACAATGTGAAGAAAATGAGATGACAAGCACAGATTGGGACAAAATATTTGCAAAAGACACATCTGATAAAGGGCTGTATTTCAAAATATATAGAGAATATTTAAAATTCAGTAAACTAAGAATAGAGGAGAATCTCTTAACTTGAAAGAAACTGCTTCATATATACTCTTGCTTTCACAATATTCAACACTATACAATTATTTTTCAAAAGTACAACTTTGCTGGTAAAATTAAAATGCTGAGAATGGCTACTATTTACTATCTCTATCTTACGTGAATTAAACCATAAAGGAGTCATAACACAAATGGCAGTTTTACATAGAATAAATCTTGAAACTAAAGAAAGCATGAATAAGAGATATGGAATTTACTTAGGTAATTAAAATGATTAAGGTTAACGCCCTCTGTATGCATTACAAACTCTGTCTAGTGACCTATGTTTGAAGACACAGTATTGTGTAATTCAACATTACAGTATTCTAATGAATCAGTCAGATCTTACATTTCAGCTCAGCTAGTGGAAGGATAATAATAAAATTTGTTGAACAGAATAGTTCTATTGATCTCTCCTAAATCTAATCTCTTTTGTAGTATCAGCCAATCACTAGATTTCTACCCCTGCAGGACTCTTACCCTAAAGCAATGACAGCTGGGGTTGCTATTATCAAGAACGTTCTCATTAAGCCCTGCCATCCATTATCTGAATACAGTCATCAAAAACATGACAGCAAGCACTTCTAATCAGTTTGAACCATTCTGTAGGAATAACATGAGAGGGGCCAAGGGCAGGCTGCCCCAAAATGTGCCACTTTGGTATATTGATTATTTTAAATAAAAGTTACTTAAGAGGGAACCTGTGTAGGAAGGACACTCAGACCCTCCTTCTCTCCCACTGAAAGCAGGAAATAAATCTCCCATGTGAAAGGTGCCCCCCCATACCTGCAGGTAAAGAGACATTCCATTACTAGAGATGGGAAATGGAAAGTCCAGAAGGCTATGTAAACAACCATTGTTACTTTTTACTAATTTATTATCCTGGCTCAAATTCTGTTTAGAATTCCTTACTAACTGAAGCTTCCAAATTTAGTTTATGGTGGGTGGTGGTGGTTGTTGTTTGTTTGTTTGTTTTGTCCTATAAGTTCCTCACAGATTTATTATCTTTTTCTACCAGGTATAAAAACTGCCTGCCTCGATCATTTCTTTAGGTCTCAATTTTATTATTGGGCCTCCATGCACACATAATAAAACTTTGTTTTCTTCTGTTAATCTGTCTCATGTAAATTTTATTCTTTGTCCATCCAGAAGACTTTGAGGGTAGAGAATAATTTTTCTTTCCCATCAACATAAATGAATACACATACAAACACAAACACATACAAACACATACATATTTCCTAGTCTAGGTTTATTAAGAGTAAAAGAGATTGGAGGCTGAATTGCATAAGAAAAAATTTTAATTCTCCCTCTCTCTATCAATCAAATTAGAATAACAGGAGTCAGAACTTGGAAATGCAGGTGCTTTCTCACTCTCTAGTAAAGAAAAAAAAAAGCTGTATTCAAGTCATTGATTGTCATTTTTTAAAAGGAAGTAGAAACTCATTTCAGTGACAGTATGACCTTCAATAATGTCCAAACTCCTGCTGCCTGTAAAACGGCTTTTATGTTTCAGGGGGATTTTTTCTTTCTTTAGCCAAGATTTAAAAATGCAGAGGTGAGGTCAGGTGTCTTGTAGAAAGATAGATTCAGGGAAGACAGATCCATGTAGGAATAATAATTCTAGATAGTAATTTTGATAAATAAAAACTAAGTAAATTATTTGCACATTAAATCAGTATAGAAATACAATTTCTTCATTGTTTTTAATAAAAGGAACAAGTAATCTGAATTAGTCAAAAGTAAAACTGGTTACTTAATTATATATGTACATATCATTTATAATAAATATGGATAAAATTGATAATGTGATATATTTCCTGTTGAAGATCACCTACCATTTTAATGAGTCTTGGGAAAAATTATAATACTTTGATGGAATGTGATATGAAGAATCTTAGTTAAATATATTAGTATTGCTGAAATCTTTGAAAATTTAAAAATATTTAAAAACATTTCCTTACCTCTTTTGCCTAGCTATAAAATGTGCAATAAATATATTGAAAGGGGCTAATGACATTCAACACTTAACATCATCATTTTCAAGACTTTCATGAACTACAATCAGATAATTACTGCTAATTAGTATGTTAGGGTTACAGAATTATTAGAGTATGTAAGAGGGTTAGCAATATGTTGAATGCATGGCATTCATCCAGAGATCAATGGGGCTGACATTTTCTTTGCTCTTTTTTGTTAACATTGAATAAAGAAATTCTCTTGGTCTTTATTAACTCAAAATGTGATTTTGCTTACAATTTTCACGTTTATGTTTTTACTATTTATATTTGGATCTTCTACATATTACTCTTTCCTACAGCTTAAGAGAGTTTAACATATTATCCATGGAGAACTAAAATCTAAAACCGAAATTACAAACTGAACTGTGAGGAGTTTAAACATTTTGAAAGTTTTTCTTTATTCTTAAATATTGAATTATTTTTGAATAACTTCTTGTAAGAAAATAATACTTAAAATCACAAAGACTTTTTAAGGATATGATCATTACATTGATGCTGTATCTCAAATGTAAAGCCAGCATGGTTTATATGGGAAAGCTAGAATGAAATAAATAGGTCTATCAAATATAGCAATGGACAATAAAGATGAGGAAAGATATATACCAGTAATATTAAACCGTTAAATAAGGAAATTAAAATCTTAAGCAGTCTGACTGTTACATATTCTTTTTAACATATAATGCTAGTTAGGTCATTTAAAAGGAGATAAGTAATACACATGAATAAATCTTATGGGCCCTGACTTATAGTTACATGGCTAGAAGAGTGCTTTAAGAACAGGAAAGTAAATATGAACATGTCTATTATAGGATATTCAAAGACATTCACTTTCTCACAGGTGAACCATATGAAGTCCCTAAAGGCAGTATTAACAATTGCTAGATATTATCTGCCATCTCAGCTATAATATTAAACATTAGAATTTCTCTGGAAAATTTCATTTCATTTAATCCTGGTTCCTCCTACACCATATATCTTCCCCCATCCCTCACACACACACTTACACACACTTTTCAGAACCAATAGACTAGGATTTTGAGATATAATTTGTACATGTCACTCAATACCCAAGGGCAATTCTTTATTCCAATGTTAAAACACTCATTTTAGGCCAACGTTAGCATTACTACTGTATTCTCTAAAATGTCAGACATGTTCTGCTTTAGGATTATTCTAATAGATCTTTCTTCCCCACTACTTATCCATAGCCACTAACACCAATAGAAATGTGATGCCTAAAAGCATGGCAATAAACCCTAAGAAATTATTACTTGTACCATCATTCATTCATTCATTCAATGAATGATATATATCTTTATGATTCACTTCACCATAGGTCATTAAGGCAACTATAATTTAAAAAAATAAGTGGTTTTATTCTATTAATCCAAATCTAATCCAAATCTAACCCAAATAGCTACATAGCTATTAGATTCAAATTATTCTTTCTTTTGGGATCTACGTACATTTGTCTAGATGAGCAGTCTCTCTCTCTCTTCCTTGCCCTGGCCTTGCATCACCTGTGGATCCTTTTCCACCCACCCTTAAAACATGTGTTAGGAATCCACTTCACCAAATGAAGAGCTCCCTAGACTGAAGCCCAGATTTCTGTACATTTTTAAAAATCCAAAAGTGTTTGTCTCTCTTTTAATCCAAAAATGCTTATTTTATTCTTGCCAAAATTTAATTTATTTTTACTACAATGGTAAGAAACAAGGAAAAAGGGAGAATTTATAAAGTAAGGATCCCATGAGAATTTCCTCCAGTCTCCAGCTCCATAGATTACAAATCTTAATAATTTGTCATGCATCTTTCTAGACTGGTTCTGTACACATACAGAGTAAAAGATCGATCTGTGTATCTCAACAGGCACATGCATATATGGGTACATATAAAAATATACACATATAATTGCATATTTGTATATATTTATACATTTATACACACAGACTTTTAAAAAACAAATATTGGGTTATATAAGTTATATATATCATTTTCTCTCCAATATCTTCATCTCTTTCCTTTCCTATAAAAGTATAAATATATTTAAGTCCTCTGCACTGCAGGGACTAAATTAATAAATAACAATCTTCCCATCTCCTTTTAGATACCAGTCTATATCCTTCCCTTCTCAGTTGAGATGCTTGAAAGAGTGCAAATCCCTGATCTTCAACGCCCCCCCCAGTACCAGTCACTTCCTTCTCATTGCAATATGCCTTGATAACATCACTCCACAGAAATTCCTCTAAAAAAGACACTGATGGTCTCTTTATGGATAAATCTAATAAACACTTTGTGTTTTTTTCTTGGTATAAATCTAAACTATATTATCTAATGAAGGGCTTATTGTGCTGAACTTTTTTGTTTGTTTGTTTTGCTTTGCTTTCTTATCTTTCTTGACATTTTCCCCTCACTAATATTCATTCTTAAACTCTTTCTTAAGTTTCTTGTTTTGCTCCAATAACCTTTAGTGTCTTTCATAAATCTTAACACGTTCTTCTTTATATATACTCCCTTTAGATAATTTTATCCCTTCTCAGAGGTTACACTATCATTTTGTTAATTGACCCAAATCTAAACATTTGTAGCCTGGCTTTTCTGGAGTTAAAGATGATGCATCCAACTGTCCATTGCTCATATGTCTTATGGATTCTTCAAATCTGCCTACCTCATACCGAGCTCACCATCTCTCTCTCCACCCCTACTCCACCCTCCTCAATCCTGTGGTTTTCTTTGTATTTCATATCATTGTCAGTTAAGAGCATTACTAAGTCAAATTAGTTAGAAACCTAGAAGATATCCCAAACTCTTATATTTTCCAATAAGGTGCTAGTTCCTGAAAATTTTACTTCCTAAGTATTTTTTCAAATATTTTACTTCCTTTTATTACCATCAAAACAAACTTTGAGTTTTGAGGGGAAAAAAAAAGAGGCCACTTTTAACTATGTGCAGAGTCTCTGTAATATTTTAATTCAATAATGAAATAAGGCATTGTGGGATAAAAAATTATGAAAATAGTCTTAAAATGTTGAGGGGTCCAGTCTGACAAGAGAGTGAGTGTAAGCAGGAGAGAAGTACCAATTATCATTGATAAGGTGGTTTGAGACCAAACAGAGGCTTATGAATGAATGCCAAGCTGTGGAATTTGAATTTTATTAGGCTATGACAGTCATTGAAGGATTATTAATAGAAGCATGATAGGATTAGAACCATGTTTTAAGGTTATTGATCTGTCCACATGTATTGCTTAGATTGGAGGACAAAAAAAAAGGGAGGTGGGAAAACCAGGTAGGAGAGTTTTGAATAATAATTCAAGTAATAAAATCATGAATTTGATGTTAAGTGGAATCAAAAGGAAAGTAATATATTGAAGGATTTTGTTATGCTTCTAATTTAAAGTGAAGGAGACTTTACCAAGAATAAAGTAGGTTAGACATTTTTTTTCTCATTATGTAGAATTGATTTAAAATAAGGAGAGATTAAGTAAAACAGTAAAATTTATATCTTTTAAAATCATCGATTCAATCATTTTTGCTGAATTCTTTATTTGAAAAAGGTATATGAAAGAAAATAGAGAAATCTCAGATGCATTAGGAAAACAAATGGAAGTGTCAGTTATCTGCATGCACCATTACATTCTCACCTAGAGTGGACAATGAACAAACTGACATCAATCACCTTTGTTTGTCATGTAAGATACACACCCAAGGTGTCCAAATACGTTGGTTTCATTGCTGTAAATGCTGTTTAATAATATTGTTATTTCACTTGCCATCCCTGCTATGTTCTGACAGTAAATAGTGCTATCCACTTAGTAAAATCAATGACATTAAGAGGCTTAGCAAATGTTTTAGGGAATGGACACAAATCGTATCATGAGTGAATTCAGGAATGCATTTTAACACCAATTTGTCATTTTGGTCATTTAAGTTATACTTCTTGATCTTTTTTTAATTAAAGGGCCAGAGTGCAATAGCTTGAATATGGAGAGTCTTCCAAAATATGACACTTTGGTAAGGGCATTTTGTAGACTGTCTAATTCACAATCACCCTTTCTCATACATATTTCAGCTTTAGAAAATTTGTAATTCAAAAAGCCACAGGAAAGAGTTTTGGGGCTAAAATATTTTGCAGCAGTTTATCTCCATAAAAATGTCTCCACATTAGATTTTGGAGTATCTAAAGCAATAATTAAGCCTGGCACTTTGCATTCCTGTGACTTGATAGATCCTTTTTTCATTCCTTATATAATTCGTTGTTTCTTTGAGACAGATAGGTCTTTTTTTTTTTTTAGATTTTATTTATTTATTTGACAGAGAGAATGAGAGAGCATAAGCAGGGGGAACAGTAGAGGGAGAGGGAGAAGCAAGCTCCCCATTAAGCAGGGAGCCTGATGCGGGCCTCGATCCCAGGACCCTGGGATCATGAACTGAGCCAAAGGCAGACGTTTAACCATCTGAGCCACCCAGGCACCCCTGAGACAGAAATGTCTTAAAAGTGTGATAGTTCCCTATTATAGCCTTCATCATAATTCTATAACTCTATGGACACCCAGAATTGAACACTTCACTTATGTCCAGAAATGGAAAAAGGAAAGCATACTGATGCCTTAATTATTACATGAAATATCTAGCAAGAAAAGCATGCTATTCCAAATTAGATAATCAGAATTCAATCCCAATTCTTCTATTTACTGGTTATGTTATCTCAGCACGTGGCCTAATGTCCCTGAGTCTTATTTTCCTCATGTATAAAAAATTCATAGAATTTGGGAATTAAATAGTGCATAACACATCACCTGGCCTACCGCAAACATGTGATTCAAAAGTTTAGTATTTAGCAAATATTGTTCATATTCACTTAGTCATACTTTAGGTCACTTGAGGAATTTAGCAAAAATTATATATTTTATTGATTTCACAAATATCAATTGAGTTTCTACTGTTTCATGCACTTTTCTAGGCACTAAGGATAAAAAAGTGAATAAAATGAATTCCTAGCTCTTGTGGAACTTCTGGTAAATATAAACCAACAGTAAGGTAATAAACCACAAATATATACTATTTTGATGGTAATACACTTCATGAAGAAAGGTTGAATAAGTTTAGGAGATAGAAAGACACAAACTGGAGGCAGGTAATGTTTTAGATAAAGCTGTAAGGAAAAAAACATAGATTGGCAAAAATTAAAGCAAACTCCTGAGTGAAGCAAGAATTGAGATTATTGGAATTCATTCCCCAACAAAGGAAAGAAGGATAAATATAGCCCTGATGTGGGGAAAACCTTAGCATGTTCAACCCCAACAGAATTCTATTAGGTACTACATTAAGATGTTAATTAAAAAGTAGGCATATATGATATTGAGGTCAGAAAAACATTAAGAACGTAATCATGTAGAAATTTTCTATAAAAGGGCTGAAACATGGGATGAAAAGTCTATACATGTCTCACTGTGTATTTAAGTTATGTGATAAGTAAAGTGCATTAGATAACATTTAAGGATTTAAATAATGAAACACTATAGAATCTTAGATATGATGTTGAAGGAATTATTAACCTCGAAACCGTAATTAATTCAATTATGGAATATGTATTTAAAATCCATCTGCTTTGAAGTTCAACTTTCTCACTTGCTATCTTCCTCACTGATATTTGGAATGCTGACCTCCTCTTTTTGCTGCACTTTTCTTTATTGTGCTTCATAGATACTGAACTTTTCACATATTGGAAATTTGTAGCAACCCAGCATCAAGTTTACCAGTGCCATTTTTCCAACAGCATTTGCTCACTTTGTGTCTCTGTTTCACTTTTGGTTAATCCTTACAGTATTTTAAGCTTTATTATTATTGTTATGGTGATCCGTGAAGTACTATTGTAATTGTTTTGGGTGCCATGAACTATGCCCATATAAGACGGCAAACTTAATTGATAGGTTTTGTGCGTGTTCTGTTTATTCTGTTGTGTGTGGTCCTTCCCCCCATCTCTTTTCCTTTCTCAGGCATACCTATTTTCTGAGACACAACAATATTGAAATGAGGCCAATTAATAACTCTACAATGGCCTTTAAGTGTTCAAGTTAAAGAAGAGTTGTACATCTTCTACATAGCTAGGAATGATTAAGCTTAGTGAGGAAGGCATTTTGAAAGTAGAGATAGGCCAAAAGGTAGGCCTCTTGCACCAGTTAGACAACTTGTGAATGCAAGGAAAAAAATTCTTGAAGAAAACTAAAAGTGCTACTCCAGTGACCACATGAATAAGAAAATGAAGCAGCCTCTTTGCTTAATATGGAGAAAGTTTTAGTGGTCTGGATAGAAGATCAAACCAGAACAACATTGCCTTAAGTCAAAGTCTAATCCAGAGCAAGACCCTAATTCTCTTCAATTCTATGAAGGCTGAGAGAGGTGAGGAAGCTGCAGAAGAAAAGTTTGAAGCTAGCAGAGGCTGGTTCATGGGGTTTAAGGAAAGAAGTCATCTCCATAGCATTAAGTACAA
Source organism: Eumetopias jubatus (assembly GCF_037043125.1). Classification (NCBI taxonomy): domain Eukaryota; kingdom Metazoa; phylum Chordata; class Mammalia; order Carnivora; family Otariidae; genus Eumetopias; species Eumetopias jubatus. The sequence goes on along the minus strand of NW_028274809.1, from coordinate 42,334,853 downwards.
GGTGAAACAGCAAGTGCTGATGTAGAAGCTGAAGCAAGTTATTCAGAAGATCAAGCTAAGATAATTCATGAAAGTGTCTACACTAAACAACAGATTTTCAATGTAGATAAAACAGCCTAGTATTGGAAGAAGATGTTACCTAGGAGTCATAGCTAGAGAGAAGTCAAACTGGCTTCAAAGTTTCAGAGGAGAGGCTGACTCTCTTATTAGGGGCTAATGCGGCTCATGACTTTAATATGAAGCAATTCTTATTGGCAATTCTGAAAATCCTAGGCCCTTAAGAATTATGCTAAACCCGCTCCACCTGTACTCTACAAATGGAACAACAAAGCCTGGATGACAGCACATGTGTTTACTCATGGTTTACTGAATATTTTTAAGCCCACTATTGAGACTCACTGCTCAGAAAAAAAAAAAAATCCTTTCAAAATATTACTTTTTATTGGCAACGTACTTAGTCACCCAAGTGCTCTTGATGAAAGTGTACAATGAGATTAATGTTTTCAGGCCTGCTAACAGAAGATCCATTTGCAGCCCATGGATCAAGGAGTCATTTTGAATTCCAAGTCTTATTAATTTAAGAAATGTATGTTGTACGGCATAGCTGCCGTAGAGAGTGATTTCCTCTGATGGATCTGGGCAAGGTGAGTTGAAAACTTTCTGGAAAGGATTCACCATTCTAGATGTCATTGATTCATTTATGACTTATGGGCAGAGGTCAAAATCTCAACATTAACAGGAGTTTGGAAGGTGATTCCAACCCTCATGGATGACTTCGAGGGGTTCAAGACTTCAGTGGAGGAAATAACTGAAGATGTGGTGGAACAGCAAGAGAACTAGAATTAGAAGTGGAGCCTGAAGATGGGACTGATTTGCAAGAATTTCATGATAAAACTTGAACGGATGAGGAGTTGCTTCTTATGGATGAACAGAGAAAGTGGTTTTTTGAAATGCAATCTACTCCTGGTAAAGATGCTGTGAAGATTGTTAAAATGACCACAAAGAATTTAGCACTTTATGTAAAACTGGTTGATAAAGTAACAGCAGGATTTGAGAGGACTGACTGCGATTTTGAAAGATACTCTACTGTGGGTAAAACGCTATCAAACAGCATCACATCATAAAGAGAAATCTTTTGTGAAAGAAAGAGTCAACTAATGCAGTGAACTTCACTATTGTCTTGTTTTAAGAAATTGCCACAGCCACCCCAAACTTTAGCAATCACCACCCCAGTCTGCAAGCAACCGTCAGCATTGAGGCAAGGCCCTCCACCAGCAAAAAGAGTACAGTTTGTGGAAAGTTTACGTAATGGTTTTAGTGAAAAAGTATTTTTAAATTAAGGTATATGCACTGTTTTTAGTATAAACATAACTTTTCCATGAACTAAGAAACCAAAAAATCCATTTGACCTTCTTTATTGTGATATTGCAGTGATCTGAAATGGAACCTGAAATATCTCTGACATATTCTTGTTATTTACCTTTCCTTTTGTTTTTTTTTTTTCTTTAGATTATTGTTAGATTTATTGTTTGTTTTGTTTTTATTTTAAGTAGTGGAGATATCATGACCTAGAAGATGAATTTGGAAAACAAAAACAAAAACATGTACATGTATAATTTGTTAGAAGCAAAGCAATACCTTCTTGGATTCCCAAATTTAAACCTTCAGTTTCAATCTCTCTCTCTGTGTGTGTGTGTGTGTGTGTGTGTGTGTGTGTGTGTGTGAGAAGATTCTTTCTTAGAGAAGTTATTCTGATCACATTTTGCCCTAATTTGCAGTTGTTTATGTAATGCAGATAAAACACTTAGAATTAGGTCCTACTCAGTTAATACATGGCTGTGTGCCTAACATCTTTTTCTTTTCTTTCTTTTTTTAAATATAAGATCTCCATCTGGTTTTGAAAACACATTAATCACAATTTTTGACTCTATGGGAATTAGGGAGATAGAAATAGTGCTTGCATTTTTGTTTTTCTCAAATCTATATTGTATGCTATGTACCTTCCAAATTTGAGGTTTTATAGTAAACCATCATAATCTATTTTAGGGAGATATAGTAAATTTGTAGAAAGAAGGCTGGTCTTAAACTCAGGGATTGATTTGTATTCTCATGGTTGGTGCTTACTAACTTGGTCATATTGGGCAACTATTAACTTTCTGGGCTTCAGTTTTCCCACCTGGAATATGAAATTGATTGAATTGGTTTGTAGAATATTTCTATATCCTAACCATGTTGATTGTATAATATTTAAAAATACTCACAGTTATTACATGTTATATGGAATTCCGTTGTTTCAACCACTATTTATTTCAAATATTTTCAGAAACCCAAACAAAATATTGAATATCATTTATAGCTTGACTTTCTCAGTTTCATATCCATAGTGGACTATGGATTTGTTTTATCTTTTCTCTTATTGACGTGAAGGATCATGTTGATTGATTTGTGAGTATCAAACCACCCTTGTATCCCAGGATTAAATCCCACTTGATCTTGGTGAATGATTTTTTTTTTAATGTATTGTTAGATTTGGTTTACTAATACTCTCTTAAGCATTTTTGCATCTGTGTTCCTCAGAAATGTTGGCCTGGATTTCTCTTTTTCTTGTAGTGTCTGCATCTGGTTGGAATGAGCGTAATGTTGGCTTCATATGATGAATTTGGAAGTTTTCCTTCCTCTTCTATTTTTTAGAGTAGTTTGAGAATAGGTATTAACTCTTCTTTAAATATTTGATACAATTACCCTGTGAACTTTCTGGTCCTAGACTTTTTTCATTGGGAGGTTTTTTATTACTGTGTCAATATCATTGCTGGCAATTAGTTTGTTTAAATTTTCTATTTCTTCCTGATTCAGGTTTGGGTGGTTATATGCTTCTAGGAATTTATGCTTTTCTTCTAGGTTTTCCAATTTGTTGGCATATAATTTTCCATAATAGTCTCCTATAATCCTTTGTATTTCTAATTTTGTTTACTTGAGTCCTCTCTCTCTCTCTCTGTTGCTTTATTTTTTTTAACTTTTTTGATGAGTCTGGCTAAAAGTTTATTGATTTTGTTGATCTTTTCAAGAACCAGTTCCTGGTTTCATTTGTCGTCTCTATTTTTTTCTAGTTTCTATTTTGTTTGTTTCTGCTCCACTCTATTATTTCTTCTACTTTGTTATTTCTTCTTCTTCTTTGGGTATTGTTTTCTTTTTTTTGGTTTTGGTTTTCTTTTTCTAGTTCCTTTAGGTGTAAGGTTAGGTTGTTTATTAGAGATTTTTCTTGCTTCTTGAGGAAGGCCTGTATTGCTATGAACTTCCCTCTTAGAACCACTTTTGCTGTGTCCCAAAGGTTTTGGATGGTTGTATTTTCATTTTCATTTGTTTCCATGTATTGTTATTTTTAATTTATTCTTTGATTTCGTGGTTGGCCCACTCATTGTTTAGTACCATGTTATTTAACCTCCATATATTTGTGTTCTATTCAGATTTTTTTTCTTATGGTTGATTTCTAGTTTTATAGCATCATGGTCAGAAAAGATGCATGAGGGGTACCTGGGTGGCTCAGTCCTTAAGTGTCTGCCTTCAGCTCAGTCATGATCCCAAGGTCCTGGGATCGACCCCCTCATCGGGCTCCCTGCTCATGGGGAAGCCAGCTACTCCCTCTCTCACTCCACCTGCTTGTGTTCCTGTTCTCGCTATTTCTCTCTCTGTGTCAAATAAATAAATAAAATATTTAAAAAAAAGATGCATGATATGACTTCAGTATTTTCTGGTTTGTTGAGATTATTTTGTGACCTAATATGTGATCTATTCTGGAGAATGTTTCATGTGCACTTGAAAAGAGTGTGTATTCTGATGTTTTAGGATGGAATATTCTAAATATTTCTGTTAAACACATCTGGTCCAATGTGTCATTCAAAACCATTGTTTCCTTGTTGATTTTGTGTTCGGAAGATCTCTTCATTGAGTAAGCAGGGTGTAAAAGTCCCCTACTATTATTGTATTACTGTCAATTACTTCTTTGTATTTGTTATTAGCTGCTTTATATATTTGGGAGTTCCTATGTTGAATGCATAAATATTTACAATTGTATCTTCTTTTTAGATTGTTCCATTTATGATTATGTAGTATACGTCTTTGTCTTTTGTTACAATCCATGTTAGAGTTTATTTTACCTATATAAGATTGCTACCCTGGCTTTTTTTCACCTCTATTTGCATGATAAATGCTTTTCAATCACTTCAATTTTAATCTTCATGTGTCTTTATGTCTGAAATGAGTCTCTTGTAGGCAGCGTATAGATGGGTCTTCCTTTTTATCCATTCACTCACCCTATGTCTTTTGATTGGAGCATTTAGTCCATTTACATTCAAAGTAATTATTGATAGGTATTTACTTATTTCCATTTTTTACTTGTTTTATGGTTGTTTTTGTGGTTCTTCTCTGTTCCTTTCTTCTCTTGCTCTCTTCTATCATGGTTTGTTGGCTTTCTTTAATAATATCTTTAGATTCCTTTCTCTTTATCGTTTACATGTCAAACCATTTTTTTTTTATTTGTGGTTACCATTTTAGGTTATATATCACATCTTATGCATATAACAGTTTATAATAAATTGATTGTCATTTAAGTTTGAACTCATTCTAAAAGCCCTAAATTTATAACCTCCTCCACACATACACATGTTTTAGGTACATGGCATGATAATTTACATCCTTTTATTTTGTGCATCCTTTTTCTGATTTTTATATACTTAATTTTACTGCTTTTGTGCTTCCTATTTTCCTTACTCCTGCTTATGATTTTCCTTTCCACTCAATGAGTCCCCTTAACATTCCTTGTAAGGCCAGTTTACTAGTGATGAATTCCTTCAAGTTTGTTTGTCTGGATAACTCTTAATCTCTCCTATTCTGAATGATAGCCTAGCTGGATAGAATATTCCTAGTTGCAGGTTTTTTCCTTTCAGCATTTCAAATACGTTATGTCACTCTCTTCTGGCCTACAAAGTTTCTGCTAAAAAATCAACCAATAGCCTTAAGGGTTTCCCCTGTATGTAACTATTTTCTTTTCTCTTGCTTCTTTTAAAATTTTCTCTTTATCACTACTTTTTGCCATTTTAATTATTATGTGTCTTGGTGTGGACATTCTTGGCTTGCTTTTCTTGGGGGTTCTCTGTCTCCTGGATCTGGATTTCTGTTTCCTTCTCCAGATTAGGGAAGTTTTCAGCAATTATCTCTTGAAAGAAATTTTCTGCCCTCTTTTCTCTCTCTGTTCTGTGATTTCTATAATGCAAATATTATTACACTTGATTGTGTCACTGAGTTTCCTTAATCTATTCTCAGTTTTTATTAGTCTTTTTACTTTCTCATGTTCAGCTTGATTGCTTTCCATTACTCTGTCCTCCAGGTCAGTGGTCCATTCTTCTGCTTCCTCTAGTTTACTCTTTATTCCTTCTAGTGTATTTTTGATTTCAGTTATTGAGTTCTTCATCTCTAATTGGTTCTCTTTTATCTTTTCTATCTCTTTGTTCAGAGTCTTGGTGAGGTCTTCCCTCCTTTCTCAAGTCCAGTGAGTATTTTTATGACCATTACTTTTGATTCTCTATCAGGCATATTACTTACCTCCATTTTGTTTTAGTCTCTTGCTGTGATTTGTTTGTCCAGTTCTTTCATTTGGGACATATCCTTTGTCTCTTATTTTGTCTAACTCTCTGTGTCTGTTTGTGTTAGGCAAGTAAGCTACATCTACTGCTCTTAAAAGTAGTGGCTTTTTTAAAAAAAGATTTTATTTATTTATTTGAGAGAGAGAGAATGCAAGAGAGAGAGCATGAGAGGGGGGAGGGTCAGAGGGAGAAGCAGACTCCCCGCTGAGCAGGGAGCCTGATGCAGGACTTGATCCTGGGACTCCAGGATCATGACCTGAGCCGAAGGCAGTCGCTTAGCCAACTGAGCCACCCAGGCACCCCAAAGTAGTGGCTTTTTGAAGAGGTCCTGTAGTGCCCTGCAGTGCTGTGTCCCCTGTTCACCAAAACCTGGTGCTTCAGGACTGTCTCCTATGATTGTTGTGTGCACCCACTTTTGTGGCTGAGCCATGTTTTCTTTCAGTCCAGTCATCTGCAATGGCTCTCTTTGTTGTGGCCAGGGTTTGGTCCCTGTGTTGTTAGTGGGCCAGTCTGGGACTTCCTTGAGCTTGAGTTGGATGAGACCAGGCTTTGCCAGAGCTACAGTAACACTGAACAGCAGAGTGCTCTCCCTGTGTTTCTCTTGAGAAGCTTTTATTGGTTGGTTGGGCCTGCAGTCAGACCAGATATCTGTATCAACCTTCTGCTTGGGCTACTGTTGAACTGGTATGTGTGGTTTCCTTCCTCTTTCCTTGGGACAGAAGTCACTTTGGGGTAGTGCTGATCCCTGTTTGGGGCTGCTTGCACACTGCTACACGTGTGGTGCTTCTTTGATGGATTCCTGAGGGGTTAGTTCCACAGGATAACATGAGGGTGGGTCATACAGTGTTAGCAAGGTTTGCACAGGTCTGCTGTGGAAGTAGACATTTTTCAAATTGCTGCTTCAATGTTATGTCTCAGCAGGACTATTTGTTATGCTCTCTAAGGATGGACACTCAGTTTTTTTGTCACTCTCTGGCTTTCACAGAGCTGAGATAGCTGATTTTTAAAGTTCCAGTTGTTAAGCACTACTGATTGTAAGAACTGGAGAAATTAAGCCCCTCTGATTTTCAGTCTAGTGTTATCAGGATTCAGCCTTCCAATGTTGGTCCTTTGCTCTTGGGGTACCTGTTGTGGGATCTTCTCCTCACCCTACTCTACACTCATGGTGTCCTTCCCTCCCTTGTACAGTCCCATGGGTCAGTTTGGCTCCAAACCATATCTCCTACCTTCCTACCCTCTTCAGTGTGGCCTCTTCTCTACATTTAGCTGTGGAGAATCTTTTCTGCCAGTCTTTGTTGTTTTCTGGGTTATTTACACTGATGTGGGTATTATCTGGTATATCTATGGGACCAGGTGAGCCTAGGATCTTCCTACTCTGCCATCTCTCCCAGAAATCCAATAGTTTTCCCATGTATTTTAAAATAACCAGTAATCTATACTTTTATATAATCTTTCTTTGGTATAAAAAAAGCAATAAATAATAAGTTCCCTTAGATATTAGGTGTATTATTAGCATTATCATTACTATTAATTATTGCTTTGGTTATTATATGGTGAATTAGGGTATTTACATGAGAATAATGATTTCAGGGAATTTGGATTAATGATCAGGTAAACTGCTGGTTGGAAAGAAAAAAGATGACTAACTATCAAGTGTGTGATTTCCTATGTTTGATAACATACATATACTGGTAATAGGGATGGTTTTCCTATACCATTTTAACATTGCCCTTTAGCTTTTTATTTTTCTAAAATAATTTCTTGTTCAAGAATTCCTTTGAAGTTCATATTATTCTTTTTTCTGTATAAAGAGTTATGTGAGTTGGGGAAATACATACTGTACACCTCTTCTTTGTTCAAACCTCTAGGCATGACCTTAGGTTCTCCACACCTCGACAGGAACAATTCCTGTGAGCTCCAGTTTCTATTCAATTATATGGCATCTCTATACTGATTTCCTGTCTATTCTGATACTCTGTAAACTGAATATTGTTTCTTTCAAGTATATTTCCACTATCACTGTCACCAAATTAACATTCCCATCACTTCCTAACGAGTTCACTATAATTTTGCTGAGATAAATCCCCTTTAGTGCTTCCTGAAAAAAAAATCTGTCATTTCAATCTATACTTTTATTCATATATATTTTGTCAATATAATTGTGATGATGATGATAATGCTGATTGGAATATCTAGTTCTGGGACATCTTTTTTTTTTTTTTTTTTTTTTTTAGTTCTGGGACATCTTGATGGCACAGTCGGTTAAGCATCTGACTCTTGGTTTCAGCTCAGGTCATGATTTCAGGGTCATGAGATCAAGCCCCACATTGGACTCCACACTCAGTCACAGTCTGCTTGAGATTCTCTCTCCCTCTACCCCTCCCCGCATGCTCTCTCTCTCAAATAAATATATAAAATAAAATAAAGGGATATCTAGTTCTTATTTAATGCTTGGTTCTAAGCACCTTATACATATTAACTCATTTTTATTTGTAATAAGACAATAAAGTAAGTGTTATTATCATCCTTATTTTATAGAAAGGGAAACTGAGTCACAGAATACCTAAAAGACTTGTCCATGGTAAAGGAGCAGCAAAGTTAGAAAAAAAATAACATCCAAATTCATTTATTAAAAGTCTATGGTTATATAATTTCCAAAAGACTGACTATGACCTAGATTACCGTTTTCATGACATGGACTTATTTCTACTCTGTATAGTAAATATTTTGTAGCATCCCTTTTATTATCTTGAAATATTACTTATGCATAGTATAAACTATCTATCTATATGATTTAAATAAAATTGATATATTTTAAAGTAAAGGAAACTAAAAGGAAATTAATTTACAATAAAATTATATATTTTAAGTTTTAAATGCATGGGCCCAAGTATACTAAAATATTTAAATAAGTAAATCTGATTCTTTGCCTATACATAGAATCACCATAAATAAGTCAGGTATATTGTATTGCAGGTTTGTACTGATATACAGGTGTGTTCTATTGATTACATGATTCCCCAAAATGATGAGTAACTCTTGGTAAAATTCTAAACAAAATAAAGTGCAAATCTTCTAGTGATTTACACAACAATTACATTGATGGAAAATTTAGCATATACTGTACAAAAAAGCCCTTCTTGTTTACATCAAATGTTTAGGTAGGTTCTATGCCTGGATAATTATATACATTTATTTTCACTTTGTAAATCCCTGGTTGAATATTTTAAAATATATTAGATATAGGATAACTCTTCTTTGGATGGCAGTGACCAGTGGATTTTAGGAAATACAGTATTCTTGGCTCCAGTCCATAAAATGTGAACTGCAATCCCCCTTATTACTCCCCAAAATTTTCAATACACCAGGTCTAGAGCATCTACTAAGAACATATGAATGTAATTTCTGATAATACAATGATTTGATACTATTTAACTTTTATAAGACAAATCTCATGGTTTTTTTTCCTCTCTGAATTTAGAAAAAAAATATTAATAAAGCACATACACTGTTAGGTTAAAAGTGCATCCCTCTTATATAATCCTGGGTTATTAAAAAATGAATTCCTTTTTATTTTTTTAAAAGCAGAACACTTACTGAAGGGAGAAGTAGTGGTCAAGAATTTATTGTGCATTTATTTGAAGCCAGGCTTCCAAATGTTAAAGTTGAACACTATTGATCTGAAGTTCTTTTTAATCTTTTAAGTCTCTGTCTTCACCTTTGCCTATAAAGTAAAAGATAGCAAGAAGAAATGTACTAGTTTGCTCTGAGTTTGGAAGCAATATGATAGTAATAATAATAATAATAATAGTAGTAATAATAAATAACAATTAGCACCACAATTCCTTTTATGGGAGAAATTTTGTCTTTGTTTAAGAAAGTAACTTATACCACTTTGTATAAGAAGGATTTAGCAAAAGACAATGGGAGAGAAAATGTTGTACATAGTAATTGCCCAGGAATTCAGTGGACAGGTATGAACAGGAAGGGTAAGGTGAGTGCAGTGGGGAGGGAAAGGTAGAGAAGGGGTTGGAGCTGAGATCTATTGGGCATTCACTGAGTAACTCCTGGTGGTCAGGAGTCTGAATAAATGTTAAAATCAAGGCAAAGGCTGGATGGTAAAACCCCATATTTGGCCACATATCATAGTGCACAAATAAGTACCTTATACAGATAAATATAGAAGGATACTAAACAAAAACAAAAACTAAGGACACAAAGAACCTGAATAAATGAGTAGAATAGAAAGGATGAAATATAGGCTATGAGCAAGAAAAAGAAATGTTTAAAATGTGACTGTGAGAAACTAGCATCCCTGGAAATAAGAAAAAGTATATATATATATATATATATATATATGTACATATATAAAGTATACATATATATATTTCATATATATATATATATATATATATAGGAAAATTTTGCTTTCTCACAGAAATTGAGAAAAAGGATCAACCTAATTATATTTAAATTTCAGAGGACTAGGTGACTTCAGTGATATATATCTGCATTTCAGGATTAAATTTATAACTTTATATTCATTTTATACTTTAGTAATGACAGGCCTTAAAGACAATGAAAAATGAGATCTGTGGATGTTTTACCTGATTTTATGCTATCCTTAGGCCTTATCAAATAAAATTGATATTTATATTTATTTTTAACGTGCATGTGTGTGTATACATATATAATTTATCTATTTACACACATATTTTTGTAGTAATATACATAGAAATCATGATTCTATATTTTGGGTTTATAAAATAATATCATTAGTAATTTGACTCATTTGTATGTCTCTAATTCATAATTCATAATGGGAAGACTAACAGGGCTTCAACATAGTAGTTTGAAGAATGCCAGTACAATAGCCAGTGACAGGGTGTCACAGTTTGAGCATATGGTTCCTGTGGTGTTCACATCAGTAAAAGTAGAAAGTATCCTGTTGTGCCCTAGTGAACTTAACTGAATAAACATCACAGCAATTCAATACCAGTCTGATAAAGAAAAACAATTTATCCTTAGTCTGCAGTAAAGTAAAATTATACTTCTATGCCTCTACATTAACACTTCCTTAGTTGGGTGATTTTAAGACTATTTTTGGTACACAGTCACAAAATAAACCTTAAGTTGTATTTGCCTCGTTCTTTTTTAAATGAAATAGTAATAGACACATTCCTGACAGCAAAAGGTAATAACTTTATAAAGTATATACTAATTGTATCATTATGTTTAAATCTAAACATTTTTAATATTTCTTTTGCATTTTGAGAATTAGTTAAAATGAAGCACATTAAAATAATTTTCTTCATATTTTTCAGACATTTATATGAAATATTAAATAAAAACGATATTCTTCTTCTCCATATAGTTTCTTTTGTCAGCATAATGAGTCGTATTCCATTTCTTAATTCCCATATACAGTTGTATGGATTTCTGGACTCAGTTTGAGTGGTTCTCAGTCTTTTTCCCAGCACACTCAAAGGATATACTACATTCTCCTCTAGCACAGTGGTTACACTGATAGTGATACTGGGTCTGGAGAGTGAGTTTAAGGAACTGATTCTCTGGCTTGTGGGAGGTGGAGGTTTGAGTCTTGGCTTTGAAACTATTTTCTCACCCCCAGCAATGCATGCTTTCTGTTACTGGAAAAAGAGTCACCTATTTTAAATATTTGATTAATTTACTAGTTGTATTATTGATTGACACAAGCTTTTCAAATTAGTGCTATCTTATAAATATTTTATAAATAGTGCTCTGGTGTTTGTGTTCTAGTATATTTGCAGCAAATGATCTACTACTGCATGGTACTATTTCCTTTTAAGAATTTTAACTTATGTCATCCTTATTCTAATTTTAAATGTACACAGTGAATGAAGCCAATACCCTCATACTGTGACTTCTCCGTTTACTTTTTTTTTTAAGATTTTATTTATTCATCTAGAGAGAGAGAGAGAGAGACCATGAGCAGGGGGAGGAGCAGAGGGAGAGAGAATCCCAAGCAGACTCCCTGCCAAGCGTGAAGCACAATGAGGGGTTCCATCCCAGGACCCTGAGATCATGACCTGAGCAGAAATCAAGAGTTGGATGCTCAACTGACTGAGCCACCCTAGTCCCCCCTCCATTTACTTTTCTTCAACTTATTAGCAAACATTTCAGAAACCCAAGAAATTAAAAACAAACAAATTCGTATCACAAATAACCTCCTTGTAGATTCTGTGACTGTTACTGTTTCATCATCTTTGCTTTACTTCAATTTGCAAACTTTGGTATTGCTGAACCATTTGAAAGTGAGATACTGATATTATGATAATTCGCCCTTAAATATCTTTAAATCCTGCTATTCATAATAGACACTGCCCCTACATAACCACACTAGTGGCACACCTAAGAAGATTAAATATTCTATAATATCACCTAAATTCTAATCTATGAGCAAAATTACCTCACTTCTTCCAATGATATATTTTCTACGTTACAACATTTTTGAACCAGGATTGAATGGTATTTTTTTAAATAATGGTGAACTTACATGGATGTATCACAATCATTCATGGTCCATAGATTACCTTACTGTTCACTCTTCATGTACATTTTATGGGTTTGGACAAATGTCTAATGACATAAATACATCATTATAATATACAGAATAGTTCTTCTGTCCTAAAAATCCTCTGTTCTCTGCCTATTCATCTCTCTGCAATCCCCAACCCCAGTCAACCACTGATCTTTTCATTGACTCCATAGTTTTGCCTTTCCCAGAATTTCATATAGGTGGAATCCTACAATATTTAGCTTTCAGATTGGCTTCTTTGACTTAGTAATATGCATTTAAGTGTTCTCCATGTCATTTCTGGGCCTGATAGCTTATTTCTTTTTAGTGCTGAATAATATTTCATTGTCTGGATGTGCCACAGTTTATCCATTCACTACTAAGGCACATCTTGATTGCTTCCAAGTTTTACCAATTATGAGTAAAGATGCTATATAAATAGCGATATGAAAGGTTTTGTGTGGACATAATTTTTCACTACTTTGGGTATATACCATACAATTTTACCATATGGTAAGAGTATGTTTAGTTTTGTGAGAAACCACAAAACTATCTTCCAGAGGCTACTGTGGCTATATCAACTTGCCTTTCCACCAGCAGTGAATGAAAACTCCTATCTGTTGCTGCACATCCATGTCAGAATTTGGGGTTCTCAGTGTTCCTGAATTTTGACCATTCTAACAGATGTATGGTGGCATCTCATTGTTGTTTTAATTTGTATTTCCCTGTTGCTTTTTATGTGCTTATTTGCCATCTATACATCTTTTTGGCATGATGTCTGTTAAGGTATTTGGCCCATTTTTAAATTGGGTTATTTTCTTATTGTTGAATTTTAAACATTCTTTGTATATTTTGGGTAACAATCTTTTATCAGATATGTCTTTTGCAAATATTTTCTCGCAGGCTGTAGCTTGTCTTTTCATTTTCTTGATATTGTCTTTCATAGAGCAGAAGTTTTTAATTTTAATGAAGTCCAGCTTAATATTACATCAGTTATTTCTTTCATGGATCATATATTTTCCCTATAAAACATAGGTTTTCCCCTATGTTATCTTCTAGGAGTTTTATAGGCTTGCATTTTACATTTAGGTTTATGATCTATTTTCAGTTAACTTTTGTGCAGGATGTAAAGTCTGTGTCTAGATCCTTTTTTTTTTTTTTAAGATATTATTTGAGAGAGAAAGTGAGTGAGAGCAAGAGAGAGAGAGAGCATGAGAGGGAAGGGGTCAGAGGAAGAAGCAGGCTCCCTGCTGAGCAGGGAATCCTGATACGGGACTCGATCCCAGAATTCCGGGATCATGACCTGAGTCGAAGGCAGTTGCCTAACCAACTGAGCCACCCAGGTGTCCAGAATTCCTTTTCGTTTTTTGTATGTAAATATTCAATTGTTCTAGCATCATTTGTCTAAGGTACTATCATTGCTCTATGTATTGTCTTCATTTTCTTTTCTTGCCTTGTGGCATTACAAAGGACTTCTAGTTGATGTTGAAAAGCAATGGTGACAGGAGATATCCTTGTCTTATACTTGATCTTAGTGGGAATGCTTTGAGTTTTTCACACTTAAGTATGAATGTTAGTTGTAGATAAGATAGACTTTATCAAGTTGAGAAAGTTCCTCTCTATTCCTAGTTTACTGAGAATTTTATCATGAATGAGTATTCGATTTTTGTCAAATTCCAAGGGATGCTGTAGATCTGAGGCCCATGCTTAAGGTTTTAGAAGTCCTGCATTTTCAGTTTCCCTCATTTCTGTTTCATTTGGTAAATATTGTTGTGCTAAAATCTCTATCTTTAGTATTTCTATACACTTATAATTATAAGTGTATAAACTTGACTGGATTTATGTTAAACATTTTGGCCAAAATATTTGATAGCTAGTTTTGTGTATTTCATATTGCAGCACATAAAGAGACACATATCATGTCATTCCACTATTAATGATGCTAATTTTATCACTTGGTTAAGGTGGTGATTGTCAGCACTAAAGTGTTTTTATTTCCCCTTTTGCAATTAGCCTGTTACCTGTGGGTTGCTTCTTTAATATCATGTCTATTTTGTTTCCCAACAGTCTTCCCTGTGTGTGTGGGCTTTTGTTTTGTTTTGTTTTGGTGTTTCTTGTTATTTTTTTTTTAAGATTTTATTTATTTATTTGAGAGATAGAGAGTGCTAGAGAGACACCAAGCATGAGCAAGACAGGGGATGGGGAGAAGGCGGAGGGAAAGGGAGAAGCAGGCTCCATGCTAAGCAGGGAGCCTGACAGGGGACTCTGTCACAGGGCCCTAGGAACATGACCTGAGCCAAACGCAAACACTTAACTGACTGAGCCACCCAGATACCCTGTGTATGTATTTTAATGTGAATACTTTTATTTTCATCATGGTTTCAGTTTCCACTAAAATACTATTTATAAACAGCACCACCAATAATAATAATAATCAACCTACTACATTGTAAACCTGCATAAATTTACTGATAGTAGGTTTAAGAACTAATAATTCACTCAAGGCTTTAGAGCTTCATTTAGCTAAAAAAAAAAAAAAGAAGAAGAAGAAGAAGAAGAAAAAAGAAAAAAATTGCAAATACCCAAACTTTGTCATTCTCAAATAATACTTAAAACAGCTGTTAAAAACAAATACAATGTTGTTTTGATTATACTTCCTCCTATGAAAAAGAGCAAAAAAATGCAGGCACAACTATTTAGGGGAATTAACATAATGGCCTTACAGAAACTGTCATTTTTTTCCCCTCCTCAATTTCAAGAAGGAGAATGGATGCTGATGCCTAGGTATACAGCAGGGATAGGAACTGAATTGCTGTCCCTCAGATGAGCACTTCCTTGACTCAGGGACTGTGTTTTGTGTTTTTTTTTCTAGTTTCTTTTTTTTTATTATTATGTTATGCTAATCACCATACATTACATCATTAGTTTTTGATGTAGTGTTCCATGATTCATTGTTTGTGTATAACACCCAGTGCTCCATGCAGAATGTGCCCTCTTTAATACCCATCACCAGGCTAACCCATCCCCCCACCCCCTTCCCCTCTAGAACCCTCAGTTTGTTTCTCAGAGTCCATAGTCTCTCATGGTTCATCTCCCCCTCAGATTCCCCCCCTTCATTTTTCCCTTCCTGCTATCTCCTTTTTTTTTTTAACATATAATGTATTATTTGTTTCAGAGGTACAGGTTTGTGATTCAGCAGTCTTACACAATTCACAGCGCTCACCATAGCACATACTCCCCCAATGTCTATCACCCAGCTACCCCATCCCTCCCACCCCCCACCACTCCAGCAACCATCAGTTTGTTTCCTGAGATTAAGAATTCCTCATATCAGTGAGATCATATGATACATGTCTTTCTCTGATTGACTTATTTCACTCAGCATAATACCCTCCAGTTCCATCCACGTTGTTGTAAATGGCAAGATTTCATTCCCTTTGATGACTGCATACTATTCCATTGTATATATATATATACCACATCTTATTTATCCATTCATCTGTCAATCAGATAAAGGGCTAGTATCCAAAATCTATAAAGAACTTATCAAACTCAACACCCAAAGAACAAATGATCCAATCCAGAAATGGACAGAAGACATGAACAGACATTTTTCCAAAGAAGACATCCAAATGGCCAACAGACACATGAAAAAGTGCTCAACATCACTCAGCATCAGGGAAATCCAAATCAGAACCTCAATGAGATACCACCTCACATCAGTCAGAATGGCTAAAATTAACAAGTCAGGAAATGACAGATGTTGGCGGGGATGTGGAGAAAGGGGAACCCTCCTACACTGTTGGTGGGAATGCAAGCTGGTGCAGCCACTCTGGAAAACAGTATGGAGGTTCCTCAAAAAGTTTAAAATAGAGCTACCCTACAAGCCAGCAAGTGCACTACTGGATATTTACCCCAAAGATACAAATGTAGGGATCCAAAGGGCTACGTGCACCCCAATGTTTATAGCAGCAATGTCCACAATAGCCAAACTGTCGAAAGAGCCAAGATGACCATTGATATGAAGGGACTGTGCTTTTGAGTTTAAAACCACTCTTAGAGAAGGACTGCTTAAACCATAAGCTGTCATTTGACTTGGTTGAATTGTACATGAAATAGTGAGCGGAACACAGGGCAGGCATGGAGCTTCTGTACTGGTTCCAGGCCAAGTGAAAGAACGTGGCCTGTGAGGACCAAGCCTGAATGTGGTTTGGAAACTCAGGGCTTGGGGAAAGCCGCTGAGGGTCTGGACAAGGACCAGCAGACAGTGAACATCACTGTAGCCCTGCAAAAAAATCCATACTTTTTTAAAATTGTTATTGTTAAACCAAAAACCCCAGCACCATCTTGCTAGTTTAGCACAGAAATGTGCCTCCTTTGCTCTGTGGGATCCAGGAAAGGGTGGCCGAGGTCACTTTGCCTGCTATCCACCCGAAGGTTCAACCTTGCTGTGGTCCACTGGGGAGTTTCTGCCTATTCACCCCAGACTTGTGGAAAGACCTGTGCTCCTGGAACTTGAACACCTTCTGGATGGGTAGCTTCATCAGGCACCCTAAAGATCTGGGTGGCCTAATCTGGCATCACACTGTGGGGTCATTTCAGTGGAGAAGATTACTTGGCCTTTTGATCCAGGAGTGAAGAAAGAGGCTATGGAAAGAAAAAGGGGCCCAAATGCAGTAGTGACAACCATCAAAATCTCTTCAAACGAATTGGAGTTGATTAGCCGCACTATCTGTATGCATCAGTGCACTGTTACCTTCCTTTGTGACCACTTTCCAAAGGACAACCTGATTTCCGTTTTGCCATTGTAGGTGTTGAAAAAAAAGTTTACTTTTTTTGAAGAATCTTGAAATCCAGGAACTGTCTTACCTCAAAGCGTCATTCTATGTCATCTTTATGCTCTCCAATAGAGATCTAACTTCTCGATTTGAGTATTTTTGTCCATGAAATGGTTCTGAATTCCTTTGCCTTTATCAGCTAAGTCTATCTCCATAAATTCAATGGCCTCCTTGAGCTGTCTTTCAAAAGCCAATCAAGCCTCCACCCAGGACTCTCAAGTCTGATTTCACTAATAGCTGGTTCATATTTGAGCTCCAAGGTTTCAGTTTCCCTCTCTTGGACTACATTATCAGTTTCTTTCTCTAAATCAGCTCTTCCATTTCTTCAAGCTGATTTTGGTTTTCACACCATGATTTCTCCCTACTGCCAGAGAGTGTGGGTTCAAGACATTTATAGCATTGTTTTCATGACAAGACCTATACCTTACAGACTACCTTGCGATGGGCTGCAATCAACATTGTAGAAGCCAGTTAGTTCTTCAAGGCTCCTCTTGAAGAAGGACATAACTAGAATGGATGGTAATAGGTGGCAGTTGATTCTTATAAAACATGGCAGAAGTCATTTTCTTGTGAGGACAGCACACTATTACCAAAACTGTATTCTGTGGCTACATTAATCTACCCATGGGACTCTTACTGGGTTAGGTGAAAAAAAAAAAAAAAGAGTATTTCCTGCTTCTCACAGAACCCACATGGCTTTAGAAGCTGCCTTTCCTCCTGGAGGAGCTAAAGTCATACTACCTGTGTTTCTAGATACATATCCCTTCTTGTAAATCTTTTTTTTTCCCTAACCTTTCAATTTATTTTATTTTAAGCTTAGTGGATGCTTTCTTTACTAGGCATTCTAGATGTTGGTTTATTTCACCTCCAGGACAAAACTGACCTGGGCAGTTTGCAGCATGAGGGCCTCTTCATGGGAGGCCATGTAGGACAGGCCTTGTAATGGAGCAGAAGTTGCTAAAGTTGCTGATGTTAAATGGCCCTTACTGATCGTCCATAGCTGTTGACCTCTCTGCACTTATTTTCAGAGAAGATTCATGGACTGGAGAAGATCATGCTAGAAAAACAAAGGAAATTCAACCCCAGGAAATCTGATGTTGCATTTTCTGCTCTGGTGTCATCTCTCCTTGCCATTGCTGCTACTATTGTCCAAGAGGAAGAGATATGGTTGCATTGATAATGAGATACAACACTGCGCCCAGGAGAGGGCTTTAGAGCAGGGGTGCGGTGCTACTATTGCACTTAGACCCTGAGGAGCCACTGCTGCCCAATGGCTCTGGCTCACACTGAACTGATTGTCCAGGCCTTACAGGCTAAATATATAAAGCCTACACCTAATGGTTTTAACATCTATGGATGACTTTTATTGAATCAGTTATTAAATTTGGAATTGCAAAATGATAGTTTTTTTTTTTTTTTAGTAGATGGCATTTTTCCAGAAAGAAGGAATTTCCTATTTCATACTTCTCCCTTTTGTTTAGTAGGTATTACTATGAACTCTCTCTCTCTCTTTTTTTTAATGCTCATTGTTACCTATTTGGCCTTCGGGAGCCCATTCAATCTGGCTTTTGTTTCCTTTTGACATAACTTCTTTTTTTAGGCGGGGTGGGCACAGGGTGGGGGTGCTCTCTTTCTGGAATTGCTATATCTAACACTTGTATTTCACCTGCCCCAGATCTATTATCAGCCATATTCCCAACAATCCCTCGTTCCTTTTAGTGGGAAATATTATCTAGAAAACAAGACATGATCACAAGGGAAGCTCATTCCTAGTAGGATATCATTACTCCTTGTTGTTTTAGTGGATCACTTATTCACTTTGAAAGCAAATCTTATTTGCTTCATATGAGTCATGTTTTGTTTGGCTAGATTACAAGTCCAGATAAAATCTTTTGTAAAAGGGCATATAAGCAGCCAGGCTATAGTAATGGTAGGAACCAAAAAAGAGTATGGCAGAAAGATTTTGGAAATGTCTGTACCTTGCTTTGGCACATGGATAAATGTGGTCAGATATAGAACTCAGGCACCACATCTTTTTTTTTCTAATTCAGCCGATGTTTGTTCTGTGTCTTCTGTTTCTGTATTTAATGAGTATGAGGTTAGCCCTTTCCTTGTGATTGGATGGTTGTAAGTGATTATAAAAAAATCCTCTCCACATAACACAATTCTCTGAAATTGAATTATTTCATGTGAGATTTTTTAAATTAAATATCATTTCTATAATAGTATGATTATACCTTCTTTGATTAGCCTATCTAGCAACTTGGAGAAACATTTATAATTTCATATTAGCACTTGAGCTAGAGAGCTACATTTTAAAGTTGGGGTAGAAAGGAACATGCTATCCTGGGCAGGCTTCGTCTGAGTGTTTCTCTGTAATTGTATTCTCAGTTTGTTTAAGTATTCATCCCTGTGATCACCTCTGAGAGGTACCTCTTATGTTTCCTCCTGCTACCCTCATGCGGACCAGCTACATTTTTTATAAGTTGGGTAAGGGTGACTCCCTGAAGTGTATCGACATTTTAATTGTGTATTCCACTGTGTGTTTTCATCTCACTATTTTTATTGTTTCATTGCTGAAAAATTGACTTCCTTTCAGAACTCATCCTCTGTAGGTTAGAGAGTTGTGATCCACAGGCAGGGGAGAGGAAAAGGGGACAAAATTTAGCCAAGTATTTTCTTTAATTATTTCTCTCAGTGTCTTCTTTGCTGTTGTGATGTAAGAAAGGACCCAAAGTGGTAAAGAGTTTTCAACCTGGTCCCTGCCAAGCTGAGGGATATTTTACAAGCCTCCTTGAGACTTCTCTCCACATTTACCCCCAATACTACACTATAACATTTGTAGCAAGATGTGTGCATGCTACTGGTTGATTCTTTCAGTTTTTTTCTAAATTATATTTTCATCTGGACAATATTGTTTGAACTTTGTGTTATTAGTTTGAGTCTTTTCCTAGTTTGGGAATAGGACTTTTATTTTGTGGGGGATTTATTTCAGAGTGTATCATGAGGGAAGCACAGGTTTTAAATGTGTACTTGGGATGCCACTATCTTTAAGGGCAAAGTAACTTAAAAACTGATGATTTTTCATCTCTACAAACCAGTATTCATTTCAAAAGTAGGGATAGGTGCTTTCTGGTTTTCTCATTCAATATTAAAAAATTTTAAATCCAAGAGAAGTTGCGATACAAAAGAAAGATTTGCTTAGCTTTATTTTTTTTCCATCACCAATTTAAAAGTCACAGTGCAGTTATCACCTTAGAAATTCTATTTATATGTAGAGGAATCTAGTCAAGTACAAGAGATTCCAAGTTTATTTTCTGGAAAAAAAAGACTTTGAACATCAAATGTAAGCAAATCTAAATTTATTTTATATGAGTCACATGAGTCAGACCTAAGCAAATGACATACATATTTTTTTCACACTGTGGAATAATATTCTCAATCTAGAAGTTGGAGACTGAGGCACTTCTTTTGAAAAATATCAGGCCAGATTGAACGATACGTTACGGTCAGTTCCAATCTAGAACTTTATGTAACTGGAATCATACAGTTTGTACTCTTTTGTGCCCGGCTTCTTTGATTCAGCATAATGATTTTAGATTTGTATTTTGTTGTATTATTCCTTTTTATTGCTGAGTGGAATTCCAATGTATGAGTTGCCACAATTTATGCAATCTCTTATTGATGGACATCTAGGATATTCCAGCTCTTTGCTATCATGAATAACACAGCTATGAACAATCTTATCTATGTCTTCCTTTATCTTGACTAAATTATTAAAAATAATATTGCCAGGTCACTAGGTAGATATTTGTTTATTTTTATAAGAAACTGCCTTTCTAAAATGGCTATGCAAACATTCCTGCAAAGAATTTATGAGAACTCTAACTTACCCACATCTCTCTATATCTGCTATTGTCAGTTTGTTTTATCTGTTTGTTTTTAGCTGTTCCGGTGGGTGTAGTGATAATTATGTTTTAATTATACTTCTCAACTTATGGTTGAATATCAAATCAGAAATCAAGCCTAATGTAGTTCGTAATCATTATACTTTAACTATATCTGTAATAAAATTTAATCTGTATTTGTTAAAATATAACTTCTAGGGCACCTGGGTGGCTCAGTTGGTTAAGCGACTGCCTTCGGCTCAGGTCATGATCCTGGGGTCCTGGGATTGAGTCCCACATCGGGCTCCCTGCTCAGCAGGGAGTTTGCTTGTCCCTCTGACCCTCTTCCCTCTGATGCTATCTCTCATTCTCTCTCTCAAATAAATAAATAAAATCTTTAAAATATATATATATATATAACTTCTAAAAATAGGTAAAACATCATGACCTATATATAAATATGAGATAAACATGTCAAATATTTTGTTGATTAATGAACCAGTAAGATGTTACAAATTGTTCAAAGGAAAATTTAAAAACCAGGACATATATAGGCCAGAAATTTATAGATAGATGCAAAACAAGATTTTTCCATGGGTGGGGTGGGGGGGATCAAGTGTTTATTAGACAACATATATTTCTATAACTATAAACAAGAATTATTTGTATTGCCTTAAGTAATCTACAGGGTTGTAAGTAACTTGAAAAAAATGATACAAAGGCAAAACTACATAGAATCAGATAACCTTAAAGTTTGTGCTCTAAACTATGTATAATTTTCCTTTGAAGATAGTAATTTTTTACTCTATTTCAGAACCATTCACAATTTTCCTTTACATCCTATACTTGGTATTAAAATAATCACTGACAATTTTTTTAAAATAGCAAAAAGAATTTCAGGTGTTTACATTAAAGTAAAATAATACTGTAATATCTATACTTACATATATATTGCTTTTCATAGAATATTTTTCTTATTCTGTAGTAATTAGTCATAGAAATGCTTAAACCTCCTTTTTTTGAATTTGAAATAAAAATTTATAGTAATAAAAAATAAAATAGTATTTGCAATTCCAAGAAATAAAAGTGCTTAATGATCAATTCTGTGGGTGTGTATGTGTGTATTACATCAGAAGGTATACCCATTATCCTTTCTCATATGAGATCATCCTAAACCTTGTTAAAGTTAGGCACTACATTAGATACTACATCAATGTTATTTTTTCTGATATTTTGGGACTAAGAAATGTGCTTACTTATTAAAAAATTATGTATTGTGTATACAGGGAGACACACATATTCCCTTAACAGAATTAGGATGACTGTTGAAATTTTAGCAACATGTAATGACTATAATTTTATCTATTTAGAAAAGTGATTACATCCACAGGAAGTATTCATCTAACCTTATCCATGGACAGTTACAGAAAGTTTCTTTAATGGCAAGTAACTCAGCTGTTATATACTGACTAGATCAGGTTTAAGTTGGAAGGTGTTTTGTTTTGTTTTGTTTTATTTTGTTTTGTTTTCTAAACGCAGCGTGGTCCCTTTAGAGCCTAAGGTGTTTTGTTTTGTTTTGTTTTGTTTTGTTTTATTTTCTAAACGCAGCATGGTCCCTTTAGGTCCTATTCTATCCTGAGTTATCTGTATGGACTTGCCCTCCAAATTAGCATGAGTGAAGTGAATCTTCTAAAATGT
This sequence comes from Eumetopias jubatus, assembly GCF_037043125.1. Taxonomy (NCBI): domain Eukaryota; kingdom Metazoa; phylum Chordata; class Mammalia; order Carnivora; family Otariidae; genus Eumetopias; species Eumetopias jubatus. Next base: position 42,312,235 of record NW_028274809.1, on the reverse strand, counting down.
ACCAACTGTACAGAGAAAGGGAGGAATTAACTAATGAATATATTAAGCAAATAAGAATCAGAATGGAGGGGAAGGGGATAGGATATTCAGTTAGATGATTGTTTTTTTGTTTTACCCCTAATGAATTCATCAATTTAATCTCTTACTGCTGGTTGCAATATTGGGTTGACAACCTATAATTTGTTCAATCATTCAGTATAATTTCATTGAGATTTTGCTAAATGCTAGCCACTGTTCTAGGTATTTGGGATACAGAATATAGTCTTACTGAAAACATCCTGTCAGAGGAGATGGACAAGTTAAATTTTTTTGATAAGTTGCAATATGTGTTAAGATAGAAATTATTTTCTCAGTGGTGTCAGTTTTAAATGAAGTATAGAAAATGTGCTAATTTCTCTTTGAAAAGCAGGTGGTTTAACTTTGAAAGAAAATCCTAATTTTAAATTGAATTATTTAAATTTATTTAATCTAGTTAAATGCCTTATTGGGTATACTAAAAAAGATTGATTTTTATTCAACACTTTTGAAATCAAAATTGGAAAGTATTTTGAGAAAATTGTGGATACAGATTCAACTATAAGAAGAGAGACCCTGTATACCCTAACTCAGTTCCCCCAGTGATAACATCTTGCAAAGCTGTAGTACAATAACATTACAACCAGAATGTTGACATTAATATAGTCTAGATACTGAAAAACCCATCATCACAAGGGTACTTCTTGTTGTCCTTTAAAAGCCACACCAATTTCCTCCTCAATTCTTATCCCTGACCTCTGGCAACCACTAATATGTTCTCTATTTCTATAAGTGTGTCATATCAAAATGTTCTATCACTGCAATCATGTAGCATGTGAACATTTAGGATTGTCTTTTTTCGGTCTGCATTGTTCCCTGGAACTTTATCCAGTTTGTTTGTGTTTATCAATAATGAACTCATTTTTAGTGAATAGTATCACATCGTATGGATGTACTATAGTTTGTTTAATGATTCATCTTTTGAAGGGCATCTGTGTTATTTCTGATTTGGGCTATTATGAATAAAGCTTCTATGCATTCATACCTGCATTTGCATGAAAACATTTTTATCTCTTTGGAAAAAATGTGCAAGAGGGCATTTTGCTTTATTGTATGGTAGTTGCATGTTTAATTTTATAAGAAATTTTGAAATTGTTTCTAGAGTGTTTTATCATTTTGCGTTTCTACCAGCAATGTATGTACGAGTGATTCAGTTTCTCTATATCCTCGTAGCATTTGGTGTTGTTCCTATATTTTTTATTTTAGCCATTTTGACAGGATTGAAATGATATCATGATTTTAATTTGTATTTTCCTAATAGCTATTGATGTTAAATATCTTTCCATGTGATGATTTGCCATCTGTATGTCTTCTTCCGTGAAATGTTTATTCATGTCTCTTGCCCATTTCTAGTTGGATTTTTTTTTTCATTTTACTGTTGAGTTTTAAGAGCTCTTTCTGTATTTTTGTTATGAATCCTTCATCACATATGTGATTTGCAAATATTTTCTTTAAGTCTATAAGTTGTCATTTCATCCTTTAGCAGGATATTTCTCAGAAAAATTTTAAAAATTTTGAGGAGAACCAATTATCTTTTTTATTTTTATGGATAATGTTTTTGGTGTCAAGTCTGAGAACTCTTTGCCTAGCCCAAGATCCAAAAGATCTTCTGTAGGCTGACTTATATATATTTTTTAGAGTTTATTTATTTGAAAAAGAGAGAGCACAAGTTGTGGGGTGGGCAGAGGGAGAGGAAGAGGTACAAGCAGACTCCCTACTGAGTGCAGAGCCTGATGTGGGGCTGAGTCCCAGGATGCTGAGATCATGACCTGAGCTGAAGTCAGACGCTTAACCAACTGAGTGACCCAGGTGCCCCTCTAGGCTACTTTTAAACATAAATGACTTAAAAAAAAAAAAAAAAGACTATGACTCTTGGATCTGTGTTCTGTTCTTTCTAATTTTGTAATGTTCCAGGAAAGATTAAGAATATCAGATTTGTATTTAAAATTAATTTTGGGTCGCCAAAAGCCTGCCTTTCTTTCTTTCTTTCTTTCTTTCTTTCTTTCTTTCTTTCTTTCTTTCTTTCTTTCTTTCTTTCTTGTTTCTTTTTTTCCTTTCTTTCTTTCTTCTGTCACTTTACCTTAAATTTGAATGTATATATTGAGAGTCCGTGTGAAAAATTAAAAATTCTATGGGTAGGGAGACACTTAATGCATTACTAGATATACTGAATTAGTTGAGCAAATTCTTGTTAGGATTCTAAGAAAATGGACCAAAAACAAATGTTTTGATAATTTGATAAATATAAAGCAGACAGATGGAAAATCATTAAGCTCCTGAGAATGGCATATAGCTTGTGAAGATAAAGTATGATAATGCTCCTTTAGAAGAGGGGCAGAGTAATATAAAAATAAAACTTTTCTTATATTTTTCTAGACTTTATCCTATCTATATATTTTTTAATTTTTATTGTTATGTTAATCATCATACATTACATCATTAGTTTTGGATGTAGTGTTCCATGATTCATTGTTTGTGCATAACACCCAGTGCTCCATGTAGTACATGCCCTCTTTAATACCCATCACCAGGCTAACCCATCTCCCCCACCCCTCTCCCCTCTAGAACTCTCAGTTTGTTTTTCAGAGTCCATCATCTCTCATGGTTGGTCTCCCCCTCTGATTCCCCCCCTTCATTCTTCCCCTCCTGCTATCTTCTTCCTCTTTTTTTTTCTTCTTAACATATATTGTATTATTTGTTTCAGAGGTACAGATCTGTGATTCAAGTCTTGCACAATTCACAGCACTCACCATATATTCTATCTATATTTTAATTGTTTTTTCTCAGAAATCTATAAACAATATTCATTGCCATGATAAGGAATATTGTATTGATAATGCATGCACATTTTTATTCTTATTAAAATAAGGCAGAAAAGTTAATCTTAGAACATTTCATATCTTACAGGTAAAGTAAATCTATGAAATTTTAATTGAATTTAATAACACATCAATCTACTAAATAAAATGATACTTTATTGTATCATTTTCCTGCTTATAATGGGAATGTCTACAATGTTTGATCATTAACCATCATGCTTATTTTTTATTTGAAACAAAATTTTTAAACAATTCATACCATAATGGCATAACTTAAAACTCAAGAATGGATATAGGATATCATCAAATATAATTTTGGCATATAAAACTCAATTTTTTTATGTATGTCTTCTTTTATTATGACATTTCCCAAAACTATGATGATTTTGTGATTCCTGAAGTAATCCTTTTTGACATGGAATATAATTATTTTAATATTTTTCTGATAGTTTATGATTATTCCTTCTATAGGTAATAAATGCAATATTAGTCTGAAGTTTCTTTTTCCTGTACAATTATTTTATAATTTCTGCTGAGTTTTATTGTAGCTTTGTGAAATTACTATAATATGTTCTTAATTTAATTTAAAAAAATTAAATAGGATAAAATTTTTTTCACTCTTTAAAGCCCCAAAATAACTTATTATTATGAAGGTATATTTTCTTGAGATAATTATTTGAAAATATTCTCATTTGTCTTACAATTATTGATTTATTCAGATAATGAAAAGTCTACACTAATATTTGGTAATTTTTGAGAACTTAAATATGTCTTAGCACAAAATTTTATATTTTATATCTTATTTTGATTATTAACATAGCTTCATAAAACTCTAAACTTATTTTATCTTCATCCTAGGTGTTTTAATTTTGTAAGTGGGCTTTATATTCAATATTTTATTATCAATGTATAGTTTATCCTTTGCAGAGACTATTGCTACGGTCATTTGTAATATATTTAGATTTTGATGTGCCTCATGCGTGCATGATTGATTGATTATTTTAAGATTTTATTTATTTGAGAGAGAGAAAGAGAGACAGAATGAGAAAGGCGAGCACGAACAGGGGAGAGGGGCAGAGGGAGAGGGACAAGCAGACTCCCTGCTGAGCAGTGAGCCTGATGCAGGACTCCATCCCATCATGACCTGAGTCAAAGGCAAACGCTTAACTGACTGAGCCACCGAGGCACCCCATGATTTATTTTTTAATGTATTTTTAATCTACAATAAATGGGATGCCCTATTACAATGCCCTGAATTCAATGTACTTTAAATGAAGAAAATCAATTATATATTTAATTATTAAATAAACTTTTAGTCTTCTATTGAATCAAAATTGTATTAATTCTTACTATTTTAATAATCCATCTATTCTACTGGTCTGGAGATCACACATTTGTTTTTAATCTTTTCAACCTTAATCAGGTTCTTAATTTTAATTAATATGTCAATAACATCAATTTTTTAAAAAAAATATTTCCTTCTAGGAATATTACAAGGATGATGTGGTAGTTATCACTAGTTGCTCTTCAGTATCCATACATCCTTTCTTCCATCTAAGAATAAAAGAAGTCTTAATAGACATTCATATTTTGTATATTGTCCTTTCTCCTTCTTCCTGTCTGGATCTTGGTTGTTATATCTGAAAGTGGAATAGCCATTTTGCAACCGCAAGGAATGCAATAGTTTCTATGGGTCAGGAATTTGGGTCATAGCTTAGCTGGGTGCCTATGCATGTGATTATAGTCAGAAATTTAACTTGGACTGCATTCTCATCTGAAGACTCATCTGAGAGAGGGTCCACTTCCAGACTTAATTAATATGTGATTCTTGGAAGAATTGATTGTTGATATAAAGCCCTCAGTTTCTCAATGTTTTTTCCTTGTCACGTCATTATCTCCATAGGGAAGCTCACTACATGGCAACTGGCTTAACTCAGTGAGTGAGAGAGAATTTCTAGACAGAAGCCAGTCTTTCTGCAATCTTATTTCAGAAGTGATATTTCATCACCTCAGTGGCATTCTATTTGCTGAGTCAATAAGCTCAACCCACACTCAAGAAAAGGGAGGAGATTACACAAGGTTGTAAAGGCCAGGAAGCAGGGATGATAGGGTCTCATCTAAGAATGTGTCTATCATAAGAATTACAACACAAGCTTGGAATGTTAGAGTTTATTCCTTTCCTCATAAGAAAAGGACATTTAAAGTTATTAACAATGTCTTTATGTTTTCTTGTAGCTACCATTAAGAGGTTTGTAGAATCACTCTAAATATTTATATTGATCTCTTTGGACACTTAAAGAATGTTTGAAGGATTATTAACTTAGTCCCTGACAGTATCATTGAGCAGCTACACTACTCCTGAAATTCTACTTATGGAATTCTTGTGATGTGATCCCTACTCATACATCACCCCCCAACCAAAAAATCAGAGGTGAAAATAAATAATTAAAAGGTTTGCTAAGCCACTGTACATAGCCTGTGTGCAATCCTAGAATAATTCAGGTGGTATATCCTCTGAGTTCCTCTATGTCAGATGGCATGTGGCTGCCTTCTTGCTGTGTCCTTACATGATATTTTCTCTGTGTGCACACATTCCTGGTGTCTCTCTCTATGTGTTTAAATTTCCTCTTTTTATAAGGATACCAATCAGATTGGATTAGTATCTATCCCAACAACCTTATTTTAACTTAGTCACCTCTCTAAAGGCCCTATCTCCAAATACAGTCACATTCTGACGTATTGGGGGTTACCTCAGGAAGTTCATAAGAGACAATGAGTGTCAACATACGAAATAGGGGGGCACAATTTAGCATAATTTTGTATATACACATACCTATACTTGTTTTTGTCACTATCCATTATTGTGTATGTGCATATATGGTCTGAACCATTCCAGACCTCTGCCTGATTTTGCCCTCTGTTCATGCAAGCTCACATATCTGAGCTCAAACTAGAAGTGGTAGGTGGTAAGTAAGTGTTAAATGTTTTAAGTTGAACTCAATAGCAAAGAGTATACCTTAAGTTGAGTAAATAAATCAATTAAAAACTTAGTGAATAATTATTGTCATTCTTTTTTGATGCAAATTCTAATTTATCCTTCAACAAATTTTATATTATGTATGGTTTACTTATAAGTATTGCAGATTTAAAATATTTAAATTAATGATCCTTTAAAGCCATAAGATCTACATAAATATTATAGCAACTCTATAAACCTTCTGGGAGTGTCTATAAGAAATTAAAGAAATAGGGATGTCTGGGTGGCTCAGTCAGTTAAGCATCTGCCTTCAGCTCAGGTCATGATCCCAGGGTCCTGGGATTGAGTCCCACATCTCATCAGGCTCCCTGCTCAGTGGGGAGCCTGTTTCTCCCTCTGCCTGTTGCTCCCCCTGCTTGTTCGCTCTCTCTCTCTCACACACACACACAAATAAATAAATAAGATCTTAAAAAGAAGAAATTAAAGAAATAGAGAACAAGTACTTTAAATATTTTCCCAAATAACAACTGTATACAAAATCAGAAAGCAAGAAAGCATTTGGTGTTCCCATTCCAGTTTTGCATCCACCACCTTTCCCCCCTGCTAGCTTTGCAGCCTCTCTAAATTCCTCAGATGACCAGTGAACTCATGTTTGTTGTTGCCCATTTTGTGAAGAAATTCCTAAAAAAATTGATAAGAACATTTGTGCTCAATGTCCACAATAGCCAAAATATGGAAAGAGCCCAGATGTTCTGTTCATTGACAAATGCATGGATAAAGAAGATGTGGTGTGTGTATATATATATATATACATATATATATATATATATATATATATATATATGGAATATTATTCATCCATCAAAAAGAATGAAATCTTGCCATTTGTAGTGACATAGATGGAGCTAGAGGGTATTATGCTAAGCACAGTGAGTCAGTCAGAGAAAGACAAATACCATATAATTTCATTCATATGTGGAATTGGAGAGACAAAACAGATGAACATAGGGGAAGGGAAGGAAAAATAAAATAAGATGAAAACAGAGAGGGAAGCAAATCATAAGAGACTCTTAGCTATGGGAAACAGACTGAGGGTTGTTGGAGGGGAGGTTGGTAAAGGGAATGGGGTGATTGGGTGACGGACTATAAGAGGGCACTTGAAATAATGAGCACTGGATGTTATATTCAACTGATGAGTCACTGGATTCTACCTTGGAAACCAATGGTACAATATATGTTAATTAAATTGAATTTTTTTAAAAAAAGAACATTTGCACTCAAGGCTAAGAATTGCTAGTAACAATATGTTAATTCTCTTATTTTAATAGGAAATTATGGCTTAAACCAAAAGAATATTGGACAGAAGTAGGATTTTTTTCTTTCTTTCTATGGCAGGAGTTGGTGAAGAGATGCAGAAGTATACATATTAATTTAGTATCTTTTCTGTTTAGTCACAATGCTAGGTCTTGTCATGTTATCTTACATGAATTGAACTGTATTCCAAAATTCATGTCTATCCCAAATATGTGAATATAACCTTATTTAGAAATAAGGTCTTTGGGGCCCTGAGTGGCTCAGTCAGTTAAGCATCTGCATTAGGCTCAGGTCATGATTCTGGAGTCCTTGGTTGGAGCCCTGCATAGGGCTCCCTACTCAGCGGAGAGCCTGCTTCTCCCTCTGTCCCTCACCCCACTTGTGTTCTCTCTTTCGCTGTCACTCTCTCTGTCTCTCAAATAAATAAATAAATAAAATCTTTAAAAAAAGAAAGAAGTTCTTTGCAGCTGTTTAATCAAATTAAGATGAGGTTAGAATGGGCCCTAAATTCAAGATGACTGTTGTCTTTATAGGAAGAAGGAAATTTGAACACAGAGACACAGGCACACAAAAGAATGTCATGTGAACATGGAGGCAGAAATTGGAGTTATGCTGCCTCAAGCCAAGAAATGGTAAAAATTGTCAACAACCACCAAAAGCTATAAGAAGCATGCATTGACTATCTTAGAATTCTAAGCAAAAAAGTTCTAGAAATGGGAAACTGAGTTTTTAGAAATTAAATAATTTGTTACAAACATAGGTTCATAAGGACAGAAACATTGTTTCTGAACAAAGCTCATGCAACCACTATTACGCTAGCTGGCTGATATTTCTGAAATATCTAAATTTATCATATAGAGGGAGAAAAATTTATTCCTACAATTTCCCTGGATGAAATTCACTGATAGGAATGCATATATGCACATACACATACACACTTTCAAACAAGTTACTTTATACCTAATAAACGTGAGTTATTTCATAGCCCTATTAAAGTATCAGGTTTTATAATCCGAAGACAAATCATTAGGAGAAAGATCTCAGCATCATCAGACTGTAAGAGTAAAACAATTGATATACATAATAGATTTTTGGGTAAAGTGGGTGTTCGGAGCTATGAGAAAATAAATACCTCAAAACTAGGTTATAACACCAGGGAACAGCCAGAGTTGATATCTCTGATTCATGTTTATTATAACTAATCTCAGTATATGATAGATTGGATGACATTCCTGCCCTCTCTAGGTAGCAACTTTAGTAAGGCACAGGAAAGAGAGAGAGAGATTGAGCTGGAGAGAGAGAAAGAAGAGACCAAGAAGAGAGTTAAACTAGAATTGTAACAGGGTAGCAAGTACTCTTGAGAGAATCTGATCATTATCTTAGAACAATGCTTGGCATATATTAGGTGCTCAATAAGATTGTGTTGGATAATGAGTAAAGGGCTTGGTTCTTTTGTTTTAGTTTTTATTTAAATTCCGTTAGCGTAATGTAACTTTCAGGTATACAATTTAGTGATTTGACACTTCCATACAACACCCAGCGCTCATCACAACAGGTGCACTCCTTACTCCTAAAGGGCTTGGCTCTTAAGGAGTATGCTACTCCAAATTCAAAGCTACAAGCTTTTCTGGACTTTATTATGTTATAAGCTGAAAATTAGTATACATGTAAGGCTTCCCCAACTATCTATATTTGAGGCCTGGTATGCTGTCTGGTTTTTGATCCAATTCTCTCAGGATGTTTCTATGAGTTATATAAGATTGATGATCTGTAAGACCTTCTGGGCTAATAACCCTTGGGCATCAGCAGAAGAAATGGGGCCTGACATCCCCTTGTCTATTTCATGATTAACCAATAAGCACTCAATAAAAACTAAGGTGTACTGTTTATTGAATTTGTGCATATAATGGTTGTGAGAAATAATAGAGAAATAAGTTACAACTGTTCCATAGGCACAAGGATTCCTAAGGATTTCTTACCAGGACAGGTTCCTGCTCCACCACTCTCCTTTTTTTTTTACATGACCAGGGCTGGCTTACCTCTCAGTAGACCAGTTTTCCTGAGAATGTTCATGTCTTATAGTCCAAGACAATGACTCCTAACCTCAGGTTGGTTGATTGTTTTTGTACTCTGTACTACATATGCAATAAGAAAATCATGCAATAGATTGACAACACACTGCTTAAAATGTGCAGTTTTTAAAAATATCATGTTGGGCAGTTTTTTAAAAAATATATTGTGTCACCAACAGCCTGTTTTTGGAATTTCACTAATATTAATCCATATTTTTCCAGTTTTGTTCATCAAGGGCTAAAACAAATTATGGAGTTCAGGGTCTGTCTGGAAAAGTGAATTATAGTTGTTTCAGGAAACAAAATAAAATAAATGAAATTTGAACTCTATAAAAAGTAAAAACTCAAGATTTATATTACTAGTAGAAGGTGACTAAATATCTACTAATAAGTTAAAGAGGTTGCTTGAGGAAAGCATATAAGGTGACTGGTAACAAATTGATGCAAACAGAGAGTGAAGTTGATACAAATAGAGGTGATGATGGCGGGAAGAAAACTGATATTGACTAAACAGCTGCTATTTACATGCTATGTTCAGATACAGTCCTTCTTATGAATTTCCTTATGAAGAGTGATTCTGTGGATGAGCAAACATAGTTGTTGCATTATAAAGATGAGGGAATAGAAAAGTTATGCATGCAAAGCAAATAATAAAGAGGAATTATGATTTAAGCACAGGTCCCTCTAACATCAAAACACATAGTAGCAACTGAATGGGAAAAAAAAAAAAAAAACTGCTGGCATAGATGAGGAAATAAAATGGCCCAATGCCTGAGGTTTCCAGAAAGGCAAAGCTTTTCCGGAATAGATGGAATTAGGGATTTAAAAACATGAACTACGTGTACCACAGCTATTTGAGACTCCCATCAGTAACATCTAGAAGTGGTATGCATCAGTAGAATTATTTTTTAGGGTAAGGAAGAGCACAAAAGGGGGAATATTTAGAGTTTCTGAAGAGAGATGCAAATAAAAAAGTTAATGAATATTGTGAGTTTGTGTCTGAAGGGTGGGATGGAAGTATCACAGGCAAGTTATAGAACTATAAAAATGGTATTATTTTAGCAGAACCTGTGAAGGAAGAAACGATAAGATTGGGTAGTTAGACAAGGGATAGATGAGAAAAGCCCTTCAATAAACTTAATTCTAGAATAACCTTGGCTAAAAAATACAGAGTGATTAAAAAACATTAGTACCATTATATACTTAAAAAGGTAAAATTTATTCAACTAGTTTATACTGATTGGAGGAGTTTTATATTTAAACAACATGTCTGAATTAGCTTTATAATGAAGATTTGGCACTCACTAGAAATAACATTTAGAGAAAGTTTGAACTGGAAGATGGTGTCTACCATCTGGGTAGTTTCAGATCTTATGCATTGATATAAAAATTTGCTGGCCTGTTACTTAGGTTTTTGTTTCTTTGGTTGGTGGTTTTCATAGTATTTTCGATCAATGGGTAGCTTAGTACATAGACCAGAAACCTCCTTGAGGTCTGGGATTTTATACGTTCTTATCACCTAAGCCTGTATATGCCACAGAGTAAATATATTTGTTTATTTTTTACTTTCCACATCCATTCACTTTTTTCCTCTGAAAATTATAGCCCAATTTACCTATGGATGTTAATGTCCTTCTCTCAAGTATTTCTAGTAGGATAGGCTCTGTCCCTAATCTTGACCAAGGATGAGTAGACAAACTTGGAAAATCAAACTGTAATCACAAAAATTTTTTTTGATAATCAGAGCCAAGGGGATACATAAAGATGTTGCTATGACTTCTGTGAAAAAAAATAATTTCACTCTTTCCCTCTAGAATTAAAATGGAACCCAAGGGTACATAAAGTATGGAGCTACCAAACCCACCTTTTATGACAATTGGAGAGTTTGTGTAAAAATGGAGTTCTACCTACAGGAAACAAAAAAGAGTTCTTATATGAAGAGAAAAAACTCCCACAATATTGTTAGAGGTCTTGGGGTGCCTGGGTGGCTCAGTTGGTTAGGCATCTGCCTTTCAGCTCAGGTCATGATCCCAGAGGTCCTGGGATTGAGCTGTGCATCAGGCTCCCTGCTGAGCAGGGAGCCTGGTTCTCCCTCTACCTCTGCTGCTCCCTCTTCTTGTGTGCTCTCTCTCTCTTTAAAAAAACTTTCCTTTATAAAAAAATTATATATATATATACACATACACATATATATATAGTTATATATATATAGTTAGAGGTCTTACATCTGATTGTGCCTAAAATGTACCTTACGCTTTGACTTTCTGGTTATATTACCTTTTTTTAATATACATTTTTATATGTACTTTTTTTTAAATGTAAGTAAATTTGAGTTGGATTTTTTACCATGAGAGCCCTAACTGATATAAAGGCAAGCAATATGCTTTTGCTGAGTGAGTATTGAATTATCAGAAAGAATTGTCATGGCAGCTCAGTAGCTGTATCCTAAAGTTATTAAGTTCTAGGACACGAATATTTAACCTAGTGTCCATGGATCTGCATATATTTCTAATGGTCTACAACATGCATCAATTATATGCAAAAGTTTGAAGGGCATGCTTATTTGCATTTCCTTGTGGTGAGGGACAAACATTTTCATCATAGTCTCAAAGAAGTCTATGACCTGTAATTTTGAAAAGAAAACTAAATGCAGAAAGCATAAAATTAAAATAGAGCAGCATTTTGCATGTTATCTATATCTACAGGATTGTTGAAAGACAATTTTAAAAAATTATTAGATTTGATTTTTTTTATTTTTTTTAAGATTTTCTTTATTTATTTGACAGAGAGAGACACAGCAAGAGAGGGAACACAAGCAGAGGTAGTGGGAGAGGGAGAAGCAGGCTTCCTGATGAGCAGGGAGCCTGATGCGGGGCTCGATCGCAGGATCCTGGGATCATGACCTGAGCTGAAGGCAGATGCTTAATGACTGAGCAACCCAGGTGCCCCTAAATTTGAATTTTAGGAGATATATGAAATACCATTCCCCCAATTTTTTAAAAGATTTTATTTTTATTTATTTATTTTACACAGAGAGAGCGAGAGGGAGAGAGACAGAGAGCAAGCACAAACGGAGGAACGGCAGGCAGGCGAGAAGCAGGTGACCCGCTGAACAAGGAGCACAATGTGGGACTTGATCCCAGGACCCTGGGATCATGACCTGAGCTGAAAACAGCTGCTTAACCAACTGAGCCACCCAGGCGCCCCTACCATTCCCCCCTGCCATTCCCCCATTTTAAACCTGAAATCAAAGTGAGACTTTTCAAAATATGTTTTTTAATTTTTAAAATTTTATTTATTTTTTATTTTATTTTTATTTATGCAAGATATTCAGGCTTAATTGACTTCACATCATTGTAATATCAATTATCTCCTTATATTAAGATAGCACTGCCACGTGTTATAACAGACTTTTGACAGAGACATAAACATTTTTTGAGATAGCAACAAATTAGAGATCCAACTGAGAAATTTGATATATGCCAATCATTTCAGGGACAAATTAAAGCTTCCACTAAAATTATCTTGTAAAGATATAAAATATAGTTTTCATGATTATTGTTACTCTGTCTTATTTTCTACCTAAATAATTTATGCCACAACAATTAATACATTACAAATATGCAAACGGTTCTCCCGGACATTTTTATGTTCATGAGACTCCTTTGGATGGGTTTAAGTCACTGATGAGCTGGTTAACTCAATGATTTTCTATAATGCAGAAATCTATTTGTATGTTTACATTAGGATTCTTTTCTTCATTGTTATTTCACAATATCTATTCTTACCACAGAAAAGGCATTTTTAACCAAAGAATTCTGTTTTATACATATTACAGGAAAAAATGAAATTTGAAGGACAAAAATAAAAGCAACTCTAGTGACCAGTTTGTCCTTCAGTTCAAAACAGATTGTCTTATAAATTGTACCTAAATCCAAATAACAAATAATTAAGCAATTGTTTTTTGCTCTAATGTAGTTTTTCATAGTATACTTTTAGAGAATGCAGTTATACCTGTAACATGGTATTTTTAATGCAGTAGAAGAGGCAACTATCCCAGTTTGATTATATTGTGTGAGTAGTGTAGACTGTAGGTATATTTTCCTGTTTTCCCTATTTATCACAGGAAAAGATGGTGGGAGCTAATAAATGAAAATGACCAGAAAGCTTTTATAGTTTATTGATTAAAACTTGGCTAGAACAATGGGTACTTCCCAGGAACTGGTGATAGATTTTAGGGTTTCATACAAACCAAGTAAAGAAATGTATACTTATATTAGAGGAGAATAGAGAAGATTCTAAGTAGTAATCATAAGCAGTGATCAGGCTAACAGTACAGGTATGCCTTCCTTTTTGAAAGTTTACATGTTATACCGCATCACTTTTATGAAAGACCTGCATTGGTCCCTTTTTTGATAATTGAAAGAAATCTAAAGGATTTTCACTTTTATGAGAAAAGACAAAAAGCAAAAATAGAGTTCAGCATTTGTTTTGCGGTGAACCTTTATAGAGGCAAGCCCACAACCAGAAACAGTAAGAGTGGCACCACCTAGTTCCTTCCCCAGGAACTACACTCAACATCTCAGTTTTAAGCTGCCATGGTACTGAACTATCTGTGAGCATCTGCACTTTATCTCTGTTTCATTTGTTGTTGTTGTTGTTGTTGTTCTGTGCATCCACTAGCAGGATGTGTCTTAAGGTATCAGAAAAGCCTAAGTGACATTATTTTGGGGGTCTGGAAAGGCTCAAACATTTTCCCATATAAACTAATGGTAATTGCTTCTTCGCTTTACTCCATTTCAGCTTATGAAAGCTTTTCATAGGAGCACTCCACTTTCGGATAGTGGAGGAAAGCTGTATTACATAGGTGGTTTTAACCCTTGGAAAATATGGGATCGGCTATGGCTCTGCAAGCATGAAATTGCCTCCCACAGCATCCTGGGCAAACTAAGGTAATGAATTCTTCATAACTTAATATGATTCTAAGGAATTTCTGGAAAATAGATTCTCTAATCATAAGTATATGCATCAAGAAGGATGCTATTTATTTACTGGATTCTCTTTCTCAGGAATTGGGATTAGATCAACACAGAACTGGTTAACTGGTTAGACATAGGAATTGAAGCAAAGGGAGAAACATTGTGGGCATCTTAGTTTTGTTAAAAGCCAGTTACTAGAATAGGAATCTAAATTTTGATTGCCAGGAAGGGGGTCAAGGAAATAAGTCAGGTGTTAACAGCTGAGATTCCATTTTCCTGTTATTTTCCAGTTTCTAGAAGCACCATCTGTCCTGGGTTTCTATGAAGTATGAACTTCCATTTCAGGTGTAGGCAATATATCACTGATTTAATAGGTATTCTGATTGTCTCCATCCCTTGAAATTAAGTAAGCACACCTAACACTCATGGCCACATTCTACCACACTTTATGGTAGTGGAATGAAAACAGTGGAGTAGTCCATTAAACTCTGATCTTGAGCAAACACTGCACTGTATCAAGTTCAGACCTTGGTACATTATAGGTGCTCAACACGTATTCGTAAAATGAATGTTAAAAATAATCATATACAGGGTATGAAAGAGTAAAAAGGAAATAGAAAAACTGAGGGTAAAGAAATTTAAAAAATAATATTCACAGTAGTAAACATAATATAATGTTATGCTAATTTTGGATAACAGACTTGCATTGAAGGTTTGGTTTTTTTTTTTAAGATTTTATTTATTTATTTTAGAGAGGGGGGGGGGCACCAGGAGGAGGGTCAGAGGGAGAGGGACAGGCAGACTCCGCATTGAGCGCAGAGCCTGATGTAGGACTTGCTCCCAAGACCTGGAAATCATGACCCGAGCCAAAATCAAGAGTCGGATGCTTAACTGACTGAGCCATCCAGGCACCCCAGAGTTTTGTTTTGTTTTTTTTTTTAATAAACATTTGTAGATCTCTGGTTATATTAAATAGTAAAAGAAAATTCAGCATTGAATTAATAATGTTTAGAAATTCCTTAAGAATTGCATATTGAGGGCCTAGAATTAAAGAAAGAGATAGTGAAGTTCATATTTTTCCTCCTTTTCCATTGATTTTTTTTTCCTCCGTTGCTTTATCGCTATCTAGGAATAAATAGAGATGTGTTTAAAGAATCTGATGTTACAATACTTGTGAGTATTCCATTCAACCCATAAGCATAATTTATTGTAATAAATAAAATATTGTGCTCACTTTGTTGATATTGTAAAATATGGAGATTGTCAGGGAATTCTGGAAAAATGAACATCCTTTTTTTAGGATAAAGAAATCAGTATTCTTCCAGATGTTCTTAAAATTTCATATGTATAAAGAAAACATTTATTCTTTAATATTGAGTATTATTTTCAACTAAAAATCTATTTCTTGCCAAGTCTGGATATGAACCACAATTTTGAAAGCTATTTATTTTTCATGAGTACTTTTGGTAATATTAGACAACCTTCTTTCTACCACCTCCAGCAATGATATTTTAAATACCAATATTGTTGATAGGGTGTGTTTCTGTGTGTAGGCTGAGAATTTATCATCAGCCAAAAGGTGATATTCCTAGGATCTTAATTATTATTTTTTTTCTTTTTCTTTTTATTTGAGACTTCAGGCATAAAAATCTGTTTGGGAATTAATTCCTCTCTATGTATTTGGTTTATAATTGTTATAGGCATGCAAATTGCTTGCTGTTAACAACCATTATTTTATTTCCTTTAATTTGTAAAACTAAATTAAATTTTCTTCTTTATTGAATGCATAGATCATAGACTTAGTACAAATGACCTCTAAAGTTTATGTAAGTGGATTGCATGGCTTGAAGCCATTACTGTATCTTTACATTACTTTGTTTAATTTTAGAAAACAATTGTTATTGTATATATATATATGTATATAGTAAAGCTGTCATTCATCCCCTATGTCATATAATGGATTAAAAACCATGTGACATTTTATAATCCAAGTTATGCCATATATTGTGCAGCTTCTAGGTATGATGCCTCAGATTCCATGTCAAAATCTCTGAATCTAATTGTCTTATTCTAAACAATACATAAAAGTGTTGAAAAGGGGGACAGTTCCAGTGTTGACACATATTGAGACTGTATACATACTTTTACCTTGAATTAAATGAGATATGCCTGTTGAATTCTGGTTCAAGAGGAGAGTTCGAGAATGCTTCTTTTCTGTCCTATCCCACCCCACCTCTCAGCTCCTGACTTCCATACACAAAAAATACCAGCTGTAGAACAAATTGGTTCTTAGCTCTAAGGAGACCAGTTTAGAGCCAATAAATATAAAGTATAGGAACGAGTTATTGGAAAGTCATCAGGGTCATTAATACTGCACTCAAAACTGCTGGACTATTGATACCCTATGATATGGTCTGAATGTCTGTTCCCCCCCTCCCTCCATTCATACATTGAAATACTAACCTCCAATGTGATGATATTCAGAGGTGGGGTCTTTGGGAGATGATTAGTTTGTGAGGATGGAGCCATAATGAATGGGATTATTCCTTTATAAAAGAGACCTCAGAGAGATCCCTAACCTTTTGTACCATGTGAAGACACAAAAGCCAACAGTCTGTGACCTGGAATAGAGCCCTCACCTGACAATGCTGGCACCCTGATCTTGGACTTCCAGTCTCTAGAAGTGTGAGAGATAAATGTCTATACTTTATAAGCTACCGACTTTGTGATATTTTTATAGCAGCCCAAATAGGCTAAAATACCCTACTTCCGTATTATATTTAGGTCTGTTAGCAACAGCTTCCTCTACCTGAAGTAAGACACTTAAATTTCTCTCTCTAAAATAAGCAGATAATCTACCCAGGTATATTCTTTTAATGTGGGATTTATTAGATGATTTGAACACACTTTGAGGTAATCCTTTATCTTCACAATAGAAAGGGAGCAGGAGAAGAGGGGAAAGGCATCTTAGTTTAATATGGAAATATACTAAGCAGATCCATTTCCAAATTAAAGATTTCTTCACTTTGGACATTACAAGGGTTCCCAGACTGCCTACTGGTTTCCTGCTTACTCTCCCCAGAGTAAAAACTGACATTCATCTTCCACTTAAGAGAAAGTGCTTAGAAAACAAGGCTGCTGAACCATAGAGAAAAAGATAAGTTGACCTCCTATACTAGTAAAGTTAGTTCATCATTAAAAAATAATATATAAGAAAGAAATAAGAATTTCTAGTACAAAAGAAGACAAGATGGACCAACCAAAATCTCCACAAAATAATTATGAATCATCCAGTAAAGAAGAAAAATTTTAAAATAAAACTCTACTACTATTATTCTTTGAGAGGATATTTTAAGCTAAAGTAAGAAAGTGATGCAAAGCAAAAGGAAGAATTAAAGAAAATGATCTTTGGCAGTTAAAAATTACTTGCTAAATATAACTATGTATTATGATAAAAATATTGTCAATATGGAAACCTAGAAGATAAAGTCAAAGGAATTATGAATAAAGACTAAAGATATATGTTTCAATATACAGCATAAATTTTGGAGTTCCAACATCTTAATAGTAATGTAATTTCAGAGTAGAAGAAGAAACAATGAAAAGGAAGCAAAACAAACACTAATGGAGTTTTTGACATATTATATTATGATATAAAGAATATCTCAAAATCTCCCAGAGAAACTAACATAAAGAGGAATAAGAATTGTGTTTGAAACAACCTGTCATGAGCAACACCGAATGTTAGAGGTCATAAAGCAATGCATTCATAGTTCCCTATGGCAAGTGCTTTTGAACGTGGTATTAATATCTTATCAACCAAGTGTGAAAGTAAATAAAGAAATGCATAGACATTCACATATTCAGGACCTTTACCAACGCTCTCAGCCCTACTTCATGAAATACTACACAACCCTGTTTAAGTATATACACACAAACTCACACACATACAAATATACACATATACACACAAATATATATGAATGCTTTAAGGTGATAAAGCAAAGGAAAGGCTTACATGTAATATTTAGATTTATAAAAGTAACTAACTTTAGAAAAAATAGTCTATAGTTGTTATTTCTGGAAAGGCATACAGATTTATAGAATATATTTGGCATTTCGTTTAACATTATTTCATTATATTTGATTTTTTAAAATTCATGCATATCTGTAATGGTGATATCAATAACAAAAATTCAAAAAGATTAAACACTTGATTTATTACATTTATTTAATACATATTTACTGAGTGCCTAACTTTGGCTAGGCTTGGTGCTAAGTGTGAGGCAGTAACACAACATATATTTTTTTTCTGCACTCATAATACTAGCATGGTGGGTAAGAATGGAAAGTTTAAAGTCAGATTGCATGAGTGTTTATTTCTATTCTAATATACATTGTGTGATTTTAAAGTTTATTAATCTATTTGTTTCCTCAGTTTCTTCCTCTGGAAAAGAGTAACAGTGGCACCTACTTCCTCAAGGTTACTGTGAAGATTAAATTAGTTAACGTATTTTTTAAAATTAGAAGAGTACTTGTCACATGGCAAATGCATAAAAATGCAAACTATTATTCCTATCATTACATTTTAATGGGAAGAACATACGATTCTACAAATCCATACAATAAAATAAGATGAGCCTATTACTTTGATATATTGTATGTCATGGGAACATATATCTGTCTAATGGACACATACGCCTTTGTTTTTAAAGTATTGTTTCTAAGAGAGAAATAATAGCTGCTCTTTTAAAAACTAAACACTTAGGTGATGAAATGCTGTAAAACTACACTTATCCTGAAACCTCAGAAACCTAGACTCCAGGCATCATGCACATTCTATGCAGTCATTTACATAAACCATCTGGAATCTGGCATCTGTATTCCAGATTTATGATTTAGAGCCTTAGGAGCTTTTTAAAAAGCATCAAACCTTCACTTTTTTTTTTCACTAAAGTCAATTTATTTTAGGATGTTATCTTCTGCAATATAATTATATATCCTCGTTTTCATATATTTTTCCTGAGTAAATTAAATGTTTTCTTTTTTATGACATAATTATTTTTTAAGATTGTCTTTTGTTCTATAGCTCCTAACAAACATTAAGAATTGTAGTAATTGTTTCATAATTTATATTTGGGTACCCAATAGATGGGCTCTTTTTTTGTGATGATTTTTGTATTAACTTGGCACCAAGGAATTGATATCTTTTTTCCCTCAAATCCTTCATTTTGGACATTTCCATACTTCCAAGGTAGGCTTGAATCAGAAGAGTTTGTCTTGAAAGGGTAGCAGTAAAATAGCAGGATCTTTATTTTAGTCACAATAGTAGAGGAAAGGTATTACTGGGGAGGGAAACTAGAATATTAAGAAGAGTCTAGTTTGTTGTTTTAAGTAGGGCATCAAATCTAAATTACAAGATGAAGATAAAATGGAAATAAGGAACAATAGGGCCAAAAATGAGAGTGAGGAGGTAGATAAAAGTAGATGAACAAAATGTTCCAAAGTGAATAGTTCAGTTTTAAAACAGTGAGTTCCAAATAGTAACAAACAAGTGTTGAGATGATGGATTCTAAGACTCCACGCAAAAGTAGAGAAGCCATTTTTAACCAGAAATTTCCTTACCTTGCTCTTAATATCAATTTTTCCCTAACTGTTGTTTACATTGCTAATGAATCAATATTGATTAAACATCACTTTCATGCTGAAGGACAAATAGCATGAAGCCTAATCTATGCTGCTCCTTAATTTTATTATACCTAATATATGCAAATTCATTCCTATTTAGTAGCAACACTTTATACTGTTTAGTACAGAAGTCCACCTGCCTTCTTCCCCCAGCATTGTGCTCACTTTTATTTCTGAAGTTTTGCTTTTGCTCATTTTCTTAGTTGGCATGCCCTCCCTTATACCTGTTATATAACCAACTGCAATGCATCTCAACTTTTAACTCTTAAATATTCTATGAAAACTACTCTAACTGCACTAAACTCTATTTTTAAAATATCTATTTATATATAACAAAATTTATTTCTCAATTAGGTTTTTTCCATTGAACTCAAATTCTTTTCTCTCATGTGTTTCTTGATAATTCTTCAGCACAGGGTAAGATTTGCTATTCTTTGGCAATAAATAAATATAAATTAATTTCATTTGCCTTTTTGCTTCCCTTTTTCTTTGTTTCAATAATCAAGCAACATCTTTCTGACAGACAATTTTTTTAAGATTTTATTTATTTATTTGAGAGAGAAAGAACACAAGTGGGGGGGCAGAGGGAGAGAGAGAGTGAGACAGATAGACAGACAGAAGCATACTCCCCACTGAGCAGGAAGCCCAACACAGAGCTGGATCCCAGGACCCAAAGATCATGACCTGAGCCTAAGGCAGACACTTAATGGACTGAGCCACCCAGGTGTTCCTACAGACAACTTTTTCTTTTTTTTTTTATGTTTTATTGTAATGGCTAAGACCACACCATGATATTGATCAGTAATAATGATAGTTGGCCTCTTTGTCTTTCCACCTTAATGGAAAACCTCCTACATTCACTATTAATATGATTTGCTTCTTTAAAAGACTAGATATTTGCAATTTTGGTTATATATTAAAATTTTCTCTGAACTAAAATGTTATACTTTTTTGTAGGAGATATTTCTTATTAAATTTTTAAGTGTAGATTTTATAGCTTAATGCAGGTGGCTCTTCATTTCCATATGGGAAAAGTAGAAAAATTACCATAGAAAAATAAAAAAATAAGACCTCTAATTTAGGAAAAGTCAAGTGCCATTGAATTTAATGAGAATTTACTTTCTAAGTGTTCATATTCCTGTTTTCTTCCTCTTTGGGCTTACAGGATATTATCAACCAGACTTAAACCCTTCAGGCAGGAGAGTGGAAGCATCTTTTCTAGGAAATCTGAATAGCTCAAGATGATACCTAAATATATTTAAATTGGTATGTATTCAATGACAAAGCTCAGCCAGATCACCCTATGCTAAACTGCATAGTTGATAAGTCTTACTCATGGCCACAGAATCTTCAACCCACTTTTCAGTGTCTTTTTCTTAAAATATGAGCACACGGTAAAGTATCATCATGTATCTATGGAAGCAACCAGAAATGCATTTGGAAGAAACAAAAATTATGTAGATATGTGAAATCTTTAATATTTTTGAGAGATAAAAGAATTTACTGCATTCCTGAACAAGAATAGGTTGCTATTGAAAAAGAGTATCTGGAACATAAAAGTAAGCTTTTCAAAATTGGAATTAAAATGATATAAATTAAAACCTCAAGAAAGTTGAGAGAACAAATTGAGGAAATCTCCTAGTAAGAAGAATATGGAAAACAGGAAATAAAAGGTATAATAATTAGTTCTCTATCAATGTTCAAATAGTATGAGTTACAGAGAGAAAACAAAGAAAAATAGAAAGGAAGAAATCATTAATGACAAATCTGTAGTAATCAAAACAATATAATCCTGACACAAAAATAGACATATAGATCAATGGAACAGGTTAGAGACCCCAGAAATAAACCCACATTTATATGGTCAATTCATCTCTGACAAAGGGAGGCAAGAATATGCAATGGAGAAAAGACAGTCTTTCCAATAAATGGTGCTGGGAAGACTGAACAGCTACATGAAAAAGAATGAAACTGAACCACTTTCTAACACCATGCACAAAAATAAACTCAAAATTGATTAAAGACCTGAACATGAGACCTGAAACCATAAAAATCCTAGAAAAGGACACAGGCAGTAATTTCTCTGACATCAGCTTATAGCAACATTTTTCTAGCTATGTCTCCTCAGGCCATGGAAACAAAAAACAAAAATAAACTATTGGGACTATATCAAAATAAAAAGCTTTTGTACAGCAAAGAAAACCATTAAGAAAATGAAAAGACAACCTACTGAACGGGAGAAGATATTTACAAATGATATTCCAATAAGAGGTTAATACCCAAAATATATAAAGAATTTTCACAACTAGGGGCACCCGGGTGGCTCAGTCAGTTGAGTGTCTGACTTGATTTTGATTTTGGCTCAGGTCATGGTCTTGGAGTTGTGGGATTGAGCCCCATGTCTGGCTCCATGTTCAGTGGGGAGTCTGCTAGAAATTCTATCTCTCTTTCTCTCTCTCTCTCCCCCCACCTCTCCCCTCTGCTCATGCTCTCTCTCCCTTTCTAAAATAAATGAATAAATCTTTAAAAAAGAAAAGAACTTATACAACTCAACACCTAAAAGCCAAACAATTCAATTAAAAAAATGGGCAGAGAACCTGAATAGACATTTTTCCAAAGAAGACATACAGATGGCCAACAGACACATGAAAAGATGCTCAACATCACGAAAATGCAAATCAGAACCACAATAAGATATCACCTCACACCTCACACCTAGAATGGTTAAATCAAGAAAACAAGAAACAATTTTTGATGAAGATGTGGAGAAAAAGGAACCTTTGTGCGCATTGTTGATAGGAATGTAAATTGGAATACCCACTTTGTAAAACAGTATGGAGGTTCCTCAAAAAGTTAAAAACAGAAATACTATATGATCAAATAATTCCACTATTGGGTATTTACCCAGGAAAGTGAAAACACTAACTCAAAAAGATATACACACCCCTATGTTTATTGCAGCATTATTTAAAATAGCCAAGCCATGGAAACAACCAAAGTGTCCATCAATAGACAAATGGATAAAAAATGTGGTATATATACACTATAAATATTATATAGCCATTAAAAAGTCTGAGATTGTGTCATTTTTGACAACATGGATGGACCTAGAGGGTATTATGCTAAGTGAAATAAGTCAGACTGAGAAAGATATCATATGACTCCACTTATGCATGGAATCTAAAAATAATGAACAAACAAAAAGCAGAATCAGAACTGCAAATACAAATTACAAACTGATGGTTGCCAGTGGTGGGGCACAGGGTGAAAGGGAGGGGGAGAAACAGGCCTCCATAATCATGTACCTATTTTCTCAATATATCTGCAAATATATGTTGACCAAGAATTTTGGAATTGTCTGCATAGTATTTATCTCACTAAGTAAAACCTTTTTGCTTCACTCCTGAATACTGGAAGAATTCACTTAAATATTTTTTTTATTTTTTTATTTTTTCAAAGTTCTGATTAGTGTGAGAACATATCTTACCAAGGACTCAGTTCTAGATAACCTTCATCTATTTCTTATAACTTCAATTACCCTGCCCATTTACTCCTCAGGAATAAGTGATCTATTCTTTTCTTAAGCTGTTATGAAAAAGCCAACTCCAAAATATGAATATTTTTTCAGTGTAGTAGTTCATATATTCCTTCTTAAATGCCTTATCAAATGAAAGTTAAATAGGACTAGATTATTCTCTTCGCAAAGAACATTAGGAAATGATACATGTTCTTCTTTCAGATTTTAACTTTGCTCAATTCTCAGGTCTCTAACAGTGATTAATCTTGCATTTTACATTGGTAAAACTATTTTTATGTCCTATTTAAATTCTAGTCTACTGGACCCTTCTTTTTTCTCCAAGAGGAAAGAATGTCAAATTTGAATTATTAAATTAATAATGATAAATATATAAATATCTTTAATTTTCTGCTAATGTAAGAACAACTCACATCTCATCTTGGAGTAAGATACATTTGTTAATGAAGAGAATGTGTTATGCACAGTTTCTTGAAAGCCTCTCCTATGTGGATTTATTTTTTATTCTAAAATCCACTCATGGATGTATTAAAAAAATACATCAACACAAATTTGTAGTTACAGTTGATGAGAAAATATTCAAAATATGTAAAAAATTTAATAGAAAAAGTATGAGATTGAAAAATATGTTAAAATATGTTGCCTAAGTGTGTTTCTATATCATATGTTATGTAATATTTTATTATATATCCTCATTGTTTTCAACATTGAACACAGAACATAACTTTTATTCTCGTTTTATAAGTGGGGATTCTAGATCCACAGATCTTCAATGAAATGTAAAAAGTCACATAATTAGTAACAGATCCAATATAGTACTGGGAAGATCATCCCCAGTTTGCCCTTTCCAAATTCAGTCACAATATTCCTTGTTTGAAATAAATATTATCTTCCTCCTCTCACTGTATCAATCTTTAACTCATCGATTATAGAACTTGCCATCTACAGATAAAAGGACAGAAATGGAAAAGTAGACATAAATATGCAGATGTTATGACTAAGAATTAATATGAATTCAGTGAATGCTTAATTTTACAGAAGAGCCTACAAAGAGGATAGTTATTTAATGACAATTGCATTTTAACATGAATAGAAAATCTTTTTTTCCACTTTTCATTATATTTTGCAGTTCAATCTGTTTCATGCATCCTCTATCTGAAATAAATTCGCCATAATATTTGAAGATTAGAAAAATTTGTCTCTGCCCTCTAAAAGCTCATAATTTTTGATGGAGGTGAAGAGAAAGAGCTCAAATATGCCCCAAATATGTCCTTTCTACTATCTAATTACCTTAAACATTTCCATATTGTTCCTTGCTCATCTCTCATGGTTAGTGTTTTCCCTTCCTAATGAATAAGGTACACTAACATTGTTTACTTTTTCTTATTATTTATTAACATAGGAAAACTATTATATTTGTATTCTGGATCAGGCAAAAATCACATCCTTTTTAAAAAGGACCAAACAACATTTCTAGTCCTTGACTTATAAACTTCAGTGGTAACTAGAAAAACAGGTGGATGATGGGAGGCTTAGTCCTTGGGAAATCCACAGGTAAAATAAAGTTGTCCTTCCCCACAGTACTTTCATAAAATTCAAAATGTCTTTCACTGATGTAAAAGAACATTTTGAATGCCAGCCATTAATCTAAGCAAATCAATGTGTGAAATTAGAATAGATTTCCAGGCAGGTAAATTCATTACATTATCAAAAGCCAACATATATGTATGCCTAAGTAAGCCTAATTGGTCACCCGATATATACAAATAAAAATTCAGTTAAGATACAGCTAGTATAAAAATAATGAAAAAATTATTGTGGTAGATATTACAAACTGGTTATATGGATGTTCAAGGCTTAATGCTAAATACTGTCAATTAAAATAGTCAAAATTGCTAACAGTAATTTTGGTGGTAGTATATTTTCTAACACAGGTAATATTTCTATCTATCATCTACACATCTACCTCTCTCCCTCTGTCACATGTCATCTATTATCCATCCATCTACCTAAAATCTACATATCTATCCCAAAATAAACTGAAAATAATGGAAGAAATATATCTATATACTTTATCAAAAGGAACTCCATATCATAAATTTATTATTCATTCTCACTTTCTTATAGTCCTATAAAACATCAAATTATGCATAGGTAGATAATAGTAAATGGAAGAAATTGGTATTTGGCATCCACAACCCTCAGGAAAAAACCTATACTAGAACAGTATTGGATTCTTGATTCCTTACAACAAGGGAAGATGCCACATGAGGTGTCTCAGCAAAAGAATGTTTATAGAGATTGGGATTGTGCTATCAGATTTTGAGCAGGATTCAATGAAGCAGGGTTTTGCTTTCATTGGATGGCATTAAGAAGTAAAGGTAATTCTATGATTGAGTATCTTAATTGTTTAGAAAATGGTAAGAATTGAGCAAGTCTAAGTGGCAATTTGTAAAGCAACACTCATTTGCTTTAGTGGAGAAAGGAGTTGTTTGAATATTCCTGTGGTTTGTGCAATGTATTGCTTATGTTTGTGTTCACATTTGATTATAAAGTGGTCTCTTATTTTTGTCTTGCTCCATCATAGTTAGAGAATAATCTGTCTGATGGTGTTTTATGAAATTGTTTATGTTCAACAGGAGAACGTCCTGGTTTAGTTGGGAATGCCAGGTCAACTTGCAGCAAAAATAGCTATTTGTTAGCTTCTGACTATGAAAAGCTGCTCTCCTCTTTCTCACAGATTTTCTCAATATTACTAAGGCTAATATCTCACTCTCTTACTATCTTGTTAAAAATTTCACACAGTGAATGACTCAAATAACTGATATAGAATGTATACACACATACAGATCACTAATCTCTCTCCAAAGCAGTACTTTTCTGGGAGGACTGTAACAATTCAACATCAGAAAAGTAAAATAAGATTAAAATATAATGATAAATATGTCTTGTTTTAAAGCACTAAGTTTGTGGTAAGTTGTTATGACAGCAAAGGATAGATCATGCAACAGACTTTGTCCAGCAATGTGAAATGATTAACATTTTCAACTAATATAAAGAGGTCTTTGTTTTTTGTTAAGGAGGAGTAGTACTATAGAAATTGTAACTGTCATCTTTTTAAAAAATAGCTTATGCATTTTTTTGAAAAAAAAAAAGGCAGATAGTACACAAAACCTAATACGGAGAAACTAAATTTATATCAGTTGAGTGAAGGAAAACGGACAGAAGTGTAATTATGTGATATGGCCTACATCTACTACCTTTAAGACAGCGTGAAGTAAAAAGTTTTGAGATCTCATTTAGGAAACAGTAAAATCTGTTTGAAGCCTATCTATTCTGATCTCCTGATTGGGTCAATGTAGCAAAGCAGACAAAGTTCATGTCACAATGTTAGTGAGACTTGTATATGTAATTGAAGTTGTTAGTGGGAATACAATGTTGAAAAAAATGTCTCTACTAATTTTAGCATAATTAACTAACTCTGAGTTTAAACATTGAATAAGTTTGTATATTTAGATATGTACGGTAGAAGAAATCAAGTGACGTTTTTGATTCATAACGAATAACAGTTAATATTTAAGAAAAAGCACGCAGATTCATTGATAGAAACTCTTTTCATTTTAAGATGAGAAGAAAATCAAAGTATATGGACAATAAAGAAGTGCTGTGTGGTCAATGATTTTTGATTCACATTTCAAAGAAAATTAGAGGCAAACACAAGAGAATAAGCAAAAAAAGGATTTCTTGTTGCAAAAATCCAGATGGTCTAACAATCTGAAAAAAATATACTTGTTTCCAGACACCTCTGTCTTACTCTCTTTTACATTCATCTCAGTGTGGAGAGGGCTACTTATTTCTCAGAGAATATGGGTAGCAACTATTATTCTAACAAAAGTTACTTGACTGATAAACTACAGATTTAGTTGAAAGAGTTAAATTTTGAAATTTTATCTTTGCTCTAGGTTAGCACTACCAAAATAAGGTTTTGAAAATGTTATCAGTCTGTAAAACGTATGTTTATTTCATTGTTCTTTCTAACTAAAGGAATCTAATCACTATCTAGATTAATTTACATTGTGAGCCTTCAAGTTGGTGTAATTATCTCATTCTTCATATTTGTTTATGGGCAAAGCTAACTTCTCTAAAACTCATGAAGACCTAGCAATGTTGATGTGGCCTCAATACTTTTTTTTCAGGGATACTTCTGCTAACACACAGAAATGTTGTACAAGATGAAGGAATAATCTTGGTATGCCTATTTCTCAAAAGATAAAGGGAAGACAGTGCTCAAAATGGTTATCGTTTGAAGTATATATCAATTATTGTAAAACTTGTATCATTTATCTTATCCTTACCTATAATGATCAAATCAGATAAAACTGGGAATAGTGATTATGAAATAATTAAAATTAATTTAATTGTAGCTAAAATTATTTTTCTTAAAATGAAAAAGCACAAAATTTCACTTCAGTAAGATTTGGATTGACACCAGCAAAGTGAATTCGAGGTAAATTGTTTTCTCTGGATTATATGGGAAATAGAAATATCTCATGAGAGGGATGTTAGTCATTACCTCTCTAGGCCACAGGCTTATATCTTTAGATAGACTGAAAGATACTGGGTGTTTAGTGAAGCTGATCAGTGAAAAGTTAGCTCTTGGTACTTTCTGACCCCATATATACAGTTTTCACTATATCTAATACAAGTAGTTATTTACTTTTCTGTCCTCTGCCAAGCCCTGTCTTTTTTCCTTGTGAAAGCTTAATATTTGACAAGGAATTTTCTATGAGAAAGACTTGGGCTTGAAGAAGAGCTCTGTCATTGCTAACTGTGAAACCTCAGTAAAGTGTCTAAGTTTCACTCTGTTAGTAAACTGGAGAGAATTTCTGAGCCATTGGCTACTTAAATATAAAATGAGAAATATATGTTAAGTGCTTAGCAAAATGTGTGTTCTCCAGTAAGCAATTAATATGTGAGAGGGGTCACAGTTATTACAACCGTGCCTGGTTGATTCCTGGGGTCACTATCAAGATGATTTGGAATTCTCACATCAGTCCTTCTAACGTGGCATTATCCTGAATTTCAACTCATGATCAGTTCTTTGAAAAATTGTTCATGTCACCTGCCTTCCACTCTTTGACAGAAGAGTTCTTGAGTGTATGCCTTATGCCAGAATGAAAGAAGAATTAATGAGATATTTTCTTCATATAAAGTGGAAAAAATAGGGGCACTTGACAATGTATTACACTGGATAATCAGTATTAGAAGATAAATTCATGAAATTAAAACATTGCAGTTAGTAACTAATGGTAGCCTCCTGATATGGTCTCCCCTCCTTCCTGTAACTCACCTTATTGTGTGTCTGGTGCGGACAAACCTCTGTCTACCCTATCCCTTCAAGTCCTTATTTCTGGGTTCCAAACATAAAGTGTCCATCAGGATCTACTGCCAAATAATTCCCAGGTTTTAAAATTTATTATAAAATTAGTATATTTCAGTTTATCCTGTTATGTCTGTGGGTATTTCTTTCTTATAGTTAATACTTTACTGTTTTTGTTATGAGTTTTATTGAGATACACATACCATACAATACTCATTTAAAGCGTCCAATTAGGTGAGTTTTAGTATATTCACAGAATTGTGTTTCCATTACTAGAGTCAATTCTAGAACATTTTTATTATCCCAAAAAGGAATCATACACCCCTTAGCCATCATCCTCCCATTTTCTTATTCCCCCTAGCTCTAGGCTACCACTAATCTGTTTTCTTTCTCTACAGATTTTCCTGTCCTAGGCATTTTATATATAAATGGAATTATTCAAGATGTGTTCCTTGGCTTCTTTCACTTAGCATAATATTTTCAAGTTTCATTCATATTGTAGTATGTCAGTACTTCTTTCCTGGGGCACCTGGGTGGCTCAGTCGGTTTAAGCATCTGCCTTCAGCTCAGGTCATGATCCCAAGGTCCTGGGATAGAGCCCCACATCACTCTCCCTACTTGGTGGGGAGCCTGCTTCTCCCTCTCCCTCTGCCTGCCACTCCCCCTGCTTGTGCTTTCTCTCTCTCTCTCTCATGAATAAATAAAATCTTTTAAAAAAATACTTCATTTCTTTTTATTGGCAAATAATATTGCATCGTATGGTTATACTGCATTTTATTTATCTATCTATTTATCCTTTGCTGGTTTTTGCATTGTTTCTACTTTTGACTATTATGAATAATGCTTCTATAAACATTTGTGTACAAGCATTTTTTGTGCATTTTTATTCTCTTGGGTATAGACTCAGGAGTGGAATCAATGATAATTATGTTTATATTTTTAAGGAACTGCCAGATGACCTTCCAGGGCAGCTGTACCATTTTACATTACCAGAAACAGTGTATAAAAATTCTAATTTCTTTACATATTTACCAACACTTTATTAAGTCTCTATTTGATTATAGCTGTCCTGTGAGTGTGAAGTGGTATTTCATTTTTTTTAAATTACATTTCCTGCTGGCTAATGATGTTGGGTATTTTTTGGGTCTTAATCATATATCTTCTTTGGAGAAATGTCTTTCAGATAATTGAGTTGTTTGACCGATGCGAGTTGTAATCGTTCTTTATATACTATAGACGCAAGCCCCTTACCAGATATATGATTTGGAAAAATGTTCCCCAAGTTGGTGGGTTGTATTTTCACTTTTTTAATGGTGATCTTTTTAAGCACAGAAGGTGTTAATTTTGATGATTCCCAGTTTATTTTGTCTCTTGTCACTCTCTTGTGCTTTGATGTAGTTGCTTACTTTTTAATAAATAGTCATATGTAATCAGTGTGAAATATTTGGAAATAACAGAAAATTTGAAATAAAAAATGCAGTTCTTAACCACCGTTCAAAGGCAACCACTCTTAATATTTTAATATCTTCTTCAGTTTTTCCATTCATTTTATACAGTTGATATTGATATATATACCCTTTTTATTGTGCTTATTTTTTAAATTAATATTGTAGTCAAGGCATTTTCCAATCCTTATGTCTCTTTAAGGCCATTTCTTTTAAAATATTCAATTGCATTTATTGATCATAGTTTAATCTAGACATTCCCCCAATGTGGTACTGGATATTTAAATGTTTCCATTGTTTTATTATTTCCATATCTTAAATTATTTCATCAATCAAGATACCCAAAGCAGACTATTATATAAAAGAGTTATGAATATGTTTAAAGCCCTTGATATAAATTGGCAAATTGCTTTCCAGTAAAGGTATACCAATTACACTCCAACTGGTGATAATTGTGCCGTGTCAGACTTACATGCTTTAAGTCTCAGTAGATGAAAGGGTTTTGTATTTAGCATGTGGATTTAAATTTCTCAATTTTTATTTCATATCATGGATTTTTATAAGAATAAATATATTATTTCATAAAAGTAAATAAACATGCTTTCAGAAGTTGAGGTTGGGCTACTTGAAAATCTGTATCTTTTCTCTATTTTTTTTTTGTTTGTTTGTTTGTTCTGAAAGATAACCTTTTATTACTTTTATGTACAGAAAATTCAACAGCAACCACTCAGCCCAGTTTGGTGTCCAGTTCTTTAGACTTTGCCCTTTCCAACTTGACAATGTGAGCCATAGACTTTGGACCCAGGATGTTGCCTCCCCAGTGACAGTGGATTTCATCATATCTGTCAGTCATTGGTCCTGATGGCTTCCATCTGCTTAGCCAGAGCTCCTTTGTCTTCTGAGTTAACCTGTATGAAGGTGACAGTGGTGCAGGTCTTCCTGTGGACCAGATGCTCCAGCCCGGCCTTCCCCTTGATAATGCAGTAGGGTACCCCCATCTATGACACAGGGCAGGTAGGAAGACAGCCAGCTCAGTGGGATCCACAGCATGTGCAATCACTACCATCTGAGCCTTCCTATTTTCCACCAAGGTGGTGACAGTATTAACGCCAGCTTGAAGGAGAGGCAACCTCTTAGTGGGGACATCCCCTTTGCTGGCAGCTTTCTTTTCAGCCTGAGCCAACCAACTCTGCTTCTTCTCTTGCTTTGTCTCTGGTCTGTATTTGTGGGCCAACTTAAGCAGTTGAATAGCTGTTTGGCGGTCTAAGGCCTGGGTGAATTTGTTAATCACAGAAGGTATTTTATTTATTTTATTTTATTTATTTTTTTGATGGCATGATGCACAATTCATTGTTTTTGTATAACACCCAGTGCTCCATGCAGTACGTGCCCTCCTTAATACCCATCACCAGGCTAACCCATCCCCCCATCCCCCTCCCCCCTAAAACCCTCAGATTGTTTCTCAGAGTCCACAGTCTCTCATGGTTCATCTCTCCCTCTGATTCCCCACCTTCATTTTTCCCTTCCTTCTCCTAATGTCCTCCATGCTATCCCTTATGATCCACAAACAAGTGAAACCATATGATAATTGACTTTCTCTGCTTGACTTATTTTACTTAGCATAATCTCCTCCAGTCCCATCTGTGTTGATGTAAAAGTTGGGTATTCATCCTTTCTGATGGCTGAGTTATATTCCACTGTATATATGGACCACATCTTGTTTATCCAGTCATCTGCTGAAGGGCATTTTTGCTCTTTCCACAGTTTGCTATTGCAGACCTTGCTGCTATGAACAGTGGGGTGCATATGGCCCTTCTTTTCACTACATCTGTGTCTTTGGGGTAAATACCCAGGAGTGCAATTGCTGGGTCATAGGGTAGTTCTATTTTTAAGTTTTTGAGGCACCTCCACACTGTTTTCCAAAGTGGCTGTACCAACTTGCATTCCCACCAACAGTGTAAGAGGGTTCCCCTTTCTCCACAACCTCTCCAACATTTGATGTTTCTTGCCTTGTCAATGTTTGCCATTCTCACTGGTGTAAGGTGGTATCTCAATGTGGTTTGGATTTGAATTTCCCTGATGGCTAATGATGATGAACATTTTTTCATGTGCCTGTTAGCCATTTGTATGTCTTCTTCAGAGAAGTCTCTGTTCATGTCTTCTGTCCATTTTTTTACTTGATTATATATTTTTAATATTAGACTCTACTTATTGATTTCTCAAATGAAGCTTTTTTCTTCATCTGGTAGTTTTTGATTTTTATAACAGTGTACCAGAGTAAGTGTACCTTGACAGAAAGAAAAAAAAAAAAACACTATGTTTTATCTTCTATAATAGTTCTAATGTTCTCATTGACACTTTGTACAAAACAGTTATGGCTTAGTACATTGAATGGAGAAAAATCCTGTGGAATATATAATTATAGTACAGTATAAAATAAGTTGAAAGAGTAATCTGTAGTTCCAAAATATGAAATCTACATTAGAAGACTAAATGACAAAAATGAAAGACAAGATGCTCTGGATAACTTGGTGCTAAAAATGACTCCCAGAATTTGCTTCATTTAATTTTTTTATAACCTACTGACAAGAATGATATATTACTTATTATTTTAAAAGATTCCTCAATAAACCAGAAAAGTGATGAAATGCTCTTTTGACCCTAGACTCAGAAATAATTATGATTATCTGCACTATTTAGCTTGAAAAGAATCAGACACTATTCATGGTCTGTTACTTCTACTATGATATTTGATAATCTATACATACAAGTCATTGAAGGTCACTCAACCTAAGTCCTAAATGGACTTAGTCTTAAATGAATAGTCAAGCATATATGCTACTTTTCTATTACCCACCTGGCTTAAAACTACTTCAGTATGAATTTTTGAATCATGAACACATTAATTTTATCTGCCATTGATAAAGCTTAAAAGAATTCAGTTATTTTGGACTTGTAAATATACTTTATTGAATAGAATATTAGAATGGAAAATATATAGATATTTCACACTATAGATGTTTGCTATCAAATGAAGCTAGGATCATAATTTATATTAAGTGCAATGTGTTCTGTTACCTCGTTTTGGGAAAGCAATACGCCATGGTTGTGAAAATAATAGAAATTTTCCTGTGGTTTCCATAGCACTAATGTGGATGTTTAAAAATGTGAAAACAGACCATTTTGAAATATATAAGCATATGCTTACACATGGATTTGCAAAAACTGTATTATATAACTTTATTAAGGAAGTTCTAAAATAACAATTTTACCTATTCAACCCACAATTATCTTTGGTCCTATGGAATCTGTTTCCCTGTTATTTTCTATAATTCATCTAGTTCCTCACTGCTAACAACAGCATGAAAGTTAAAAACTGCATCTCCAGATTCTGTGGTTACTGTAGGATTTTACACTGTGTTTATTACATTTCAGTATGTCAGATCTTTATTTCATTTCCAATCGAGGGAGAACTCATGGTAAATTTTCCATTGTGGACACATTTTATTTCATTTTATTTTATTTTTTAATATGTGCATTTTTTTCTCCCAAGATTTTATTTAAATTCTAGTTAACATATAGTGTAGTATTGGTTTCAGGAGTAGAATTTAGTAATTCATCATTTACATACAACACCCAGTGCTCATCACAAGTGCCCTCCTTAATGCACATCACCCATTTAACCCATCTCCCCACCCAGATCCCCTCCAGCAACCCTCAGTTTGTCTTCTATAGTTGAGAGTCTCTTATGGTTTGCCTCCTTCTCTGTTTTTCTCTTATTTTATTTTTTGTCCCCTCCCATATGTCACCTATTTTATTTCTTAAATTCTACATATGAGCGAAATCAAATGGTATTTGTCTTTCTCTGACTGACTTATTTTGCTTAGTATAATACATTCTAGCTCCATCCACATTGTTGCAAATGGCAAGATTTCATTCTTTTTGGTGGCTGAGTAATATTCCTATATATATTCCTATATATAGGAATATATATATATATACGTGTGTGTGTATACACACACACACACACACACACACACATACTGCATCTTTTTCCATTCATCACATTGTGGACACATTTTAATTGACACTAGTAGAAAGAGGTGGTGATGAGTGTGGTATATGCATGTTTTAAATATCAAGTACAAATGAAACAACCATTTCCTATTATCCATATATCTAGGC
This sequence comes from Eumetopias jubatus, assembly GCF_037043125.1. Lineage (NCBI taxonomy): Eukaryota > Metazoa > Chordata > Mammalia > Carnivora > Otariidae > Eumetopias > Eumetopias jubatus. The sequence continues at coordinate 42,277,766 of NW_028274809.1, read as the reverse complement.
TCAGGCAATTGTGTCTTATAACATTCTCCAAATGAATGGAATGAAGCAAAAGACACTATACATCAGGATATTCAAACCTAAGCACCAAAATTATCTCCTGTGACCTATTTTCATTTAGTAACATATCAATAATGAGTTGGATCATTTCCCAATTCTTAGTTACCAAGTGGGGATATAATTTAATCAATAGATTGTGGATAGGAAAAGTAGCTTTAAGACAAAAGAGAGATTTTACTTTAACCCCCAGCTGGATGTAATAAATGGTCAACAAGAAAGCTCTTGACCACCATTGTGATTAGATATATATGTAAAATACATAGAAATGTGCCTGGCACATAATAAACTCCCATGCATGTTAATCATTATTCAAATATGAGTTATATGTGGGTTTGGTGTTTTCACTGAGATAACATTGAGAGTCCCAGATATAATATAAAATTAGAGATAAGCTTATGAAGAAACTGATGATTTTCTTAATAAGAGGCAAGGCTAGTGAGAAAAAGTATTGAGTCACTCAAGAGCCTTTTAAGACTGAGAATTTATATATGTACTTGATTCATTGAACCTTTCAGGGTAAGGTTTTCCAAGTAATAATGCTTTTTGATGAACTTCCAAGGTATTGATCTATGCACTTTTTGCAAGAAAAATGAAATAAAATTTTATGTCCTCATTTTGAGACCAGGTGGAGATTGGGAAGGCAGAAAATGTGATATGTGTCACAGTATTTCATGAAAGCAGAATTACAATTGGCAGAGGATACTATGCCAAAAACAAAAATTTACGACAGTTAAGGTAAACAAATATGTTTGACAGTTGACTCATAGATGAGTCAGTAGTCTTTAGGTACAGCATGAATTTTGGACCAATCAAAACTTACATTTTTATGCCATTAGAAAATAACATGGCAAATGGCACTGAAAATCAATGAAATTAAAAAATATTTTAAAGTGGAAGAAAATATCTTTCCTTTTTAGTTTCATTTTAAACCTAAAATATATTAAAAATTCCACATACTCGGGGAAAAACAAAAACTAATGTATTCATTTGAACTAAAGATTTAAGATGGCTATTTTATGTAGTTAAATCAAAATAAATCGATAAACAATTATTTTTATACAACCTTATCCTCCTTTGAATACCACTATTAATCTTGAATTAATTTTCTCATACAATTGTTATAACAAGTAACAACATTATTGGTTTTTATATCCCAAATCCTATTTTAAAAAAATATAAAGGGCAAGGAGAAATATATTCTCTACAAATCAATATTAAAGAAACAGATTAAAGCTGTATTTCATTTATACAACCAAGTAACAAGATTGACTATTCCATGTTAGAGTACAAACAAATCTTCTATAAAGGGTAACATAAAAATAGTGAAGTTTGCTTTTTCTCATTCTTGCATCCATAACTCCTTTTATAATATGTTTAATCACTAGCTTTCATTACCAAAAAGTGCTTATGTGTACTATGAGGTCTAAATGCAAGGAGACTATTATCCTACAAAGGTTTCTGGTCAATACATGCATTTTCCTAAGACTTCACTACTGCATAATATCCATCTTTCTGTCAGGCCCTAACTATACACTAGATCCCAGGCTCTCTAAACTAATTTATTTTATGACTTTATCTTGACTTATTTCACCTATTAGTTTTCTGTTGCTACATCTCAACTATAAGTTATAGGTCCCTATCTTCCGTCCGATGAGAGAATGACAGGTCATCTCACTGGAAGGCCTTACGGTAAGTTCAATTTGCATGTGTTCAAAATGAAGCTCATGTTCTTCCTTCTAGTGTAACATTAACCCTTACTTGAGATCACATGCAAGTCACACTTATCATCTACACAGTAAATTTATTTCTCAGTAGTTTCCTATTTCTGTTGAAATACTTAAGGAACTTACTTTTAAAAATAGAGGGTTTTTTTTTCTTTTGGCTAGAATTTTATTTCTTGCTTGTGATAATTTGCTATTTCCCATTCACTGGCATTTATTTTCATCAGAATTGAGCTTAATATTAAGGTTAAAAAAGCCATAATGTATTCTTACCCCCCCCAAGGCATGAGGCAAAGTTTCATTAAGGAGGAATGGGCACTATATTTCTTATTTCATTTAAATTTCTTTCTAATCCCATTAGCATTAGTCTGTGCAAAGTTGTGAGGAGAAGGTTCTACTTGACGGAGAGCTCCAAGGCCCATCTTATAGTAGATCTGTGAGAAAAGAAAGAACAGTGTGTACCATGAAGGAGAATGTTCCAAGTGAGCCAAGATAATTGAGCTATTCTATTTATAATGCCCTTAACTTGGTCACTACAAGCTACCTCTTCTAGCCTGGAAACCCACTTGTGTACTTGACACTGAGCCACAGTTTGGGAAATCCTGTAAAATATGAATTTGAACAAATGAAATTAATCTTTTTTTTTTTAAAAGATTTTATTTATTTATTTGACAGTGAGAGAGGGAACACAAGCAGGGGGAGTGGGAAAGGGAGAAGCAGGCTTCCCGCGGAGCAGGAAGCCCAGTGTGGGGCTCCATCCCAGGACCCTGGGATCATGACCTGAGCCGAAGGCAGACGTTTAATGACTAAGCCACCCAGGCGCCCCCAAATGAAATTAACCTTGAGCTCCCCCTAGACAGTAGGCCATCTAATTATCTCATATTGTTGGTGACATAATTGTTGAAAAAATAATTACCTCTCTTCCATATGTCTATTCTTTGATTATATGGGAACCATTTTACATAGTTTAAAATATTTGTGTTTCATACTGTTTTCATGAAGAGGGTTTAATATTTGTAGGTGTCCAGAAATAAAATTTGACCTATTTTAGGTTCCTTCTATTTAAATAAATTATTTGATAAATATTTTTGCTCAGAAGTTTGAATTTCCTTTATGCTTTAATTTATCTTGTTTTTTAATATCAGTAGACATCATTTAATTTTATTTGTATCAAATTAATAATCAATACTTACCAGTGTGATCTCATTAAATCCACTTTTTTTAAACTTAGCCCATATTACTGATTTCAAAATATTTAGGTATTTCTCTGATTCTCAATAATCACCTTATGTTTCACATAATCTTTTGAGGTTGGAGACCCTGTGTAATTTACTTTCCTAGAAAGAGCATGGCAAATGAGGAATGAGACAAGACAGTAATTAAGACAGACTTTCATTTTACTGTCATTGGCAGTTAAATGTGACAGTTACAGTGAATATTTCATAATAAAAGCCATTCCCTAGGTGATGAGACTGACATTTGTAAACAGTTTAAAGATAGTGAGTAGAGAGTTCATGATTGGATGACTGATAAAATAGCAGTAAAACTTATCCTAATGATACCCTTGTGCCCTCAATGTTATCCACTGTGGCACTACTCCTGATTCTGATTGAAAAAGGCCAGTGAAGTTCACATGATACTGTAAATGATTTAATGATCCACTACCTGAGTATGCTATAGCCTATAGAACTGTATTTGTTCTTAGTATCCTATAATTGTCTAAGAATGAAAGCCAACTCAACCACTATATGTAGTTTCTAATATTCAGAGAATAAAAGGATATTGTGGACAATTCCTTACCTACCTTCTTTTCATACTTTTAGTTTTTATTTCCTCACCCATAAGTTGGCTTTCCTCTCTTATGCCACTGTACACTAGCATGATTTAATCATAACCAAAAAGAATATTGCATAGGAAAAGTAAAAAGCTTCAAGACTAATTTGTCTGGGCCAGGGGATTATGGGAAGGATGAAGACAGAGATTGAAGGGGGGCAGAATTTGTAATCAAGAGTAGTGAGGAGGGGAACAAAAGCTCCGGAGAGTTTACCATAGGAGGTAGAGTTACTTATCAATTCATTCAACATATACATATTAAGAACCTACTGTGTGTCAGGTACTGTTTAGGTGTTAAGGATATAGCACTTGTCAAACAGACAAACTCTGCCTTGATGGGGCCTATAATGTAGTGTGGGAAGATAGCCAATAAACAAATTCAGAAACATAATTAATATATTTTCAGATAGTTATAAGGGGTTTATAGAATCAAAATTGGTTACAGCAATAAGGAAATGCGGGTCTTTCAGGAAGAGATAGGGAACATGTTCCACATATAACCATATTGTGGGAGGCAGTCCCTTGACAGTGTGTGTGTGTGTGTGTGTGTGTGAGCATTTCATGAATAGCATGATAATATGTGAGCCCCCACTTCAGTTCTGCCTAAGGTAGACTGACTCCATACCTGACTCTGTTTAAATACCATTGACTGTAACTTTGAGATGAGGAAACAGCAAGCTTTCTAGGAATACCAATATCTCTGTGTCCCGTCCCCCTACACTCACACACATAAATGCACACTTCTCAGGAGAGTTTCCAGACTAGGGGAGAGGCACTCTCATCAGGTGCACAGTGGGAAAATAAGCAGTGTTAGGAAGAAGGAGAAGTCAGACTGTGACACAAATATGACAATGTCTCAGCAACATTGAATTTTGGAGCATATTAGGCCTGCCAGAATTCTTTTGTAGTAGGCCAAAATAGATTAACATTTATTTCCCCTATGGAGAAGATCATGGCTTTCTGCTGATACCTCAGCAGCACAGACAAACCCACAAGAGTTTATAGATTGGGCGACAGGTCCTTTCTTGAAGGGGGATCTATGTGCTACATCTCTGTGTCCACCATATCAGAGAGTTATTAAAACTACATTTTCTTAGCAAATTTGAGTAGAATCCATCTAATGACTTCCCCTCAATATATAAAATTAAAATAATTGGAGTTTGTGTTAGGGTTTAGACTGCTATTGGAATTATTGTTGAGTTTTCTCTCTATTGAGTAGGTTTTATTATGTACCTTATTTTTTTGTTATATGTCTTATTATTCATTGTTTTAGATTGGAAATAAAGGATTTTTTCCTAATTACAAACAAAAATGCCATTCTTAACATAATTTGGAAAATATAATTAAGTGTAAAACAGAAAATTAAAACTAACCATAACCTATCACTTAGATATTAAATGTTATTGATATATTGATGTATTTTCTTCTAATATTAAAGAGGACATAGTCACTATTTTCAGATAAAATCATATTCTCTATATGATTGTTTTCTGTCTTCTCTTTTTTTTTAATGGAATATGACCTCATTTGTATTTTCTTATGATCTGCTAGAATGTAAACTTTATAAAAGTAGGCATGTACATATATTTTCTTCACTGATAAATATCACATACTAAAATAGTATCTAGTACACAGTAGATATTTAAAACATATTTTTGAATAGATGGAATATCTAAACTATTTGAAAACATTTTATAAGAGCATTTTTAGAGGTAACATCAGATCCTTAACCCCCCAACAAGGCTTGTTCTTTTGAATAAGAGGAGAGAATTTTCATACAAGAAAGCTTGTAGGATTCCCCTGAAATAATCTAGCCCTACCAATTATAGATGCCAGGGAAGCTGAACATTTCTAGTTGGCATGAATTCTTGAACCATAATAGTTTCTGTTGGTGACAGTTGTCTGTCAGGCCATACTATTTGTAAACTAAACAACAACAAAAAAACACAAATTTATAGTTTATTTGTGAGGATAAGAATTAAGCTAATTAGCAGTGGGCCATTAGGTTAACACTGGGAAAATACCACCTCAAATTCCACCTTTTAATTCCTAGACTCACAAAATATTGCAATATAATAGGCAATGTCATACATTATTTGCTGCTTAGGAACATTTATCAGTGATATGGAGCTCCCAACAACTTCAAGTTTTAATTAACTAGATTTTCAGTTGAAAACTCTCTCATTCTCTAAAGCATCATTTTCCTGAATGATGTGATATGTGTCAAAACTAGAAAATTCCATTTTCCATGAAGCATCAGCCTCGTCCTTTCTAACTGTAAAGCAAATTTGTTTCTCAGAGGAAATGTAGTAAGAAGCCAAAAGTAAAAGTCATTCAGTGAATAAGTGGAAGATGTTGTAAGTGGAAGCATGGTGGGTAAGAAATAACTTAGATGAGGACAAATCACTACCTTTTCCATAACATAAATATTTAACTTAAGTCAACTCTTTGTTACTACTGGTGTTAAAAATTCTATGACTGCACTGATATTCTCTTAGCTTTTGCTATCATGGCCACATTCTTTCTTAATTTTCTTTTTTGTTTGAATATGGTTGACACACACTGTTACATTCATTTCAGGTGTATGACATAGTGATTCAACTTCTATATATGTTATTCTATGCTCTCCACAAAGGTAGCTCCCATCTGTCACCATACAATTCTACTTAAAGATCATTGACTATATTCATTATGCTTTGCCTTTTCTTTCTGTGACTTACTCATTCCATAACTGGAAGCCTGTTTCTCCCACTTTCCTGCACCTATTTTTCCCATCTCCCACCCCTCTTCCTTCTGATAACCATCAGTTTATTGTCTGTATTTATAAGTCTTCATTCTGCTTTTTGTATGTTTGTTTATTCATTTGTTTTGTTTTTTAGATTCCACATATGAGTGAAATGATATGGTATTTATCTTTCTCAATCTGACTTATTTCACTTAGCATAATACCATCTAGGTCCATCCATGTTGTTGTAAATGGCACAATCTCATCCCTTTTTATGGCTACATAATATTCCATTGGATATACATACACCACATCTTCCTTACTCATTTGTCTATCAGTGGACACATAGCTTGCTTCCATATCTTGGCCATCATAAATAAACCTGCAATAAACATGGGGGTACATATATCTTTTAAATTAATGTTTCTATTTTCTCTGGGTAAATAGTAGTAGAATTAATGGATCCTATGGTATTTCTATTTTTTATTTTTGGAGGGACTTCCATACTATTTTCCACAGGGGCTGTACCAATTTACATTCCCACCAATAGTTCATGAGGGTTCTCTTTTTTCCACTTCCATGCCAACACTTATTTCTTTTTTCTTTTTTTTAAAGATTATTTATTTATTTATTTGAGAGAGAGAGAGAGAGAGAGAATGAGAGATAGAGAGCACGAGAGGGAAGAGGGTCAGAGGGAGAAGAAGACTCCCCGCTGAGCAGGGAGCCCGATGTGGGACTCGATCCCGGCACTCCAGGATCATGACCTGAGCCGAAGGCAGTCGCTTAACCAACTGAGCCACCCAGGTGCCCCAACACTTATTTCTTGTGTTACTGATTCTAACCATTATGATTGATGTAAGGTGATATATCATTGTGGTTTTGATCTGCATTTCCCTGATAATTAGTGATGTTTAGCACCTTTTCATGTATCTGTTGACCATTTCTATGTCTTTTTTTAGAAAAATGTCTATTTGGGTCCTCTGTCCATTTTTTAATTGTTTGGGGTCTTTTTCTTTTCTTTCTTTTTTTTTTGGTGTTCATTTGCATAGTATAGTATGTATTTTGGATATTAAGTCTGTATTGGATATATCATTTGCAATATTTTCTCTTATTCAGTAGGTTGCCTTTTTTTTTTTTTTGGTTGATGAAACCTTCACTGTGCAAAAGCTTTTCATTTTGTTGTAGTTCCAGTAGTTTAGTTTTGTTTTTATTTCCCTTGTAGATCTGTGAAATATGCTGTTTGTATTCTAATAAGGAGTGTGTTGAATCTGTAGATTGCTTTGGGTAGTATGGCCATTTTAACAATGTTAATGTTTCAAATTCATGAGCATGGAATATCTTTCCATTTGTGTCCTCTTCAATTTCTTTCATCAGTGTTTTATGGTTTTCAGAGTATAGGTCTTTCCCTCCTTGATTAAGTTTATTCTTAGGTATTTTATTCTTTTTGGTACAAGTGTAAATGGAATTGTTTTCTTAATTTATTTTTCTGCTACTTTGTTATTACTGTATAGAAATGATTCTAATTTGGGGGTATTAATTTTGTATCCTGTGACTTTACTGACATCACTTCTGATAGTTTGGAGGGGGGTCTTTAGGGTTTTCTATGTATTGTATCATACCATCTGCTGATAACAACACTTTAATTTCTTCCTTATGGAGTGGATGCCTCTTATTTCTTTTTCTTGTCTGGTTGTTGTGGCTAAAACTTCCAGGACTATGTTGAATAAAAGTGGTGAGAGTGGACATCTTTGTCTTGTTCCTGGTCTTAGAGGAAAAGCTCTCAATTTTCCTCATTGAGTATGTTACCTGTGTGTTTTTCCTAGATAGCTATTATTGTCAAGGTATGTTTTCTCTAAACCCACTTTGTTGAGAGTTTTTGTCATGAATGGATGTTGAATTTTGTTAAATGCTTTTTTTGCATCTATTGGGATGATTATATGATTTTTATCCTTTGTTTTGTTGATGAGAGGTATCATGTTGATTTGCAACTATTGAAACCATCCTTGTACCCGCAGAATAAATCTCACTAGTTTGTGGTGAATAACTCTTTTAATTTATTGTTGAATGTGGTTTGCTAATATTTTGAGTGGATTTTTCCATCTGTATTCATCAGGGATATTGGCCTCTATTTTCCTTTCTTTGTGGTGTCCTTGTCTGGTTTTGGTCTCAGAGTAATTCTGGCCTTGTAGAATATATTTGGAAGCTTTTCTTCCTCTTCTACTTTTTTAAGAGTTTAAGGAGAATAAGTGATAACTCTTCTTTAAATATTTGGTAAAATTCACCTGTGAATCCACCTGGACCTGGACTTCTATTTTTTGGCAGTTTTTTTTATTATTGTTTCAATGTCATTACTAGTTACTGGTCTGTTCCGATTTTCTGTTTCTTTCTGATCAGTTGTGGAAGTCTGCATCTTGCTAGGAATTTATCCATTTCTGCTAGGTTGTCCAATTTATTGGCATGTGATTCTTTTGTAGCATGCTCTTATAGTTTTTTGTATTTCTGTGGTATCAGTTTTTATGTCTCCTCTTTTATTTCTGATTTTATATATGTAGGTACTTCTCTCTCTCTCTCTGCTGAGCCTGGCTAAAGATTGATCAATTTTGTTTATCTTTTCATAGAATGAGCTCTTGAATTCATTGATTTTTTTCTACCCTTTTTTAATCTCTATGTCATTTATTTCTGCTGTGATTTTATTACTCTCTTCCTTTACTCATTTTGGGCTTCGTTCTTTTTCTAGTTCTGTTAGGTGTAAAGTTAGACTGTTTATGTGAGCTTTTCTTCTTTCTTGAAGTAAGCCTGTATTTCTATATATTTCCCTCTTAGAATTGTTTTTGCCACATCCCCAAGATTTTGGACTATTGTGTTTTCATTTTCATTTGTCTCCATCTTTTTTTTCTTCTTCTCTGATTTTTCATTGACCTATTGGTTGTTTAGTATCACGTTGTTTAGCCTCCATGTGTTATTGCATTTTCCTTTTTTTTTCTTATGACTGATTTCTAGTTTCATTCTCTTGTGGTCAGAAAATATGCATGGTATGAATTCAATTTCTTGAATTTATTGGGACTAATTTTGTGGCCTATCATGTGATATGTTCTGGAGAATGCTCCATGTCCACTTGAAAAGAATGTTTATTCTATTGTTTTTGAATGGATTGTTCTGTATATATCTGTTAAGTCCATCTGGTGTAATGTGTTGTTCAAAGACATGTTTCCTTATTGATTTCCTGTCTGGATGATCTATCCATTGATATTAGTGGGGTGTTAAAGTCCCCTACTATTGTTGTAATAACATCAAATTCTCTCTTTATGTCCCTTAATCTTTACATTACATTAATGTACATTAGTACATTAATGCTTTATATATTTAGTTGCTCCAATGTTGGGTGCATAGAAATTTATAATTGTTAATATCTTCTTGTTGGATTGATCCCATCATCATTATGTAGTGCTCTTCTTTGTCTCTTGTTACACTCTCTTTTTAAGTCTATTAAAGTCTATATAAGTATTGCTATCCTGTTTTGTTTTGTTTTGTTTTTTTCCTAATTCCGTTTGCATGGTAAATGTTTTTCTATCCCTTCACTTTCAGTCTGTATGTGTCTGTAGGTCTAATCTGAATATCCTGTATGCAGCATATAGATAGATCTTTTTTTATTCATTCACCACCCTGTGTCTTTGATTGGAATATTTAGGCTATTTACATTTAAAGTAATTACTGATAGGTATGTACTAATCACCATTTTGTGACTTGTTTTCTTCGTTTTTTTGTAGTTCTTCTCTGTTTCTTTCTTCTTTTTTCACTCTCTCTTTCTCTGTGTGTGTGTAATTGATGAGTCTCTGCAGTATTATTTTTGGCTTTCTTTCTCTTTATTTCTGTGCAGGTTTTGAGTTTGTGGTTACCATGAGGTTAATATATAACATCCTAAATGTGTGGGAGTCTTTATTAGGTTGATGGTCATTTAAGTTCAAATACATTCTAAATAATAATAATAATAATAGTAATAATAAAACAGAAAAACTTTTTTTAATCTTTCTTCCATGTTTTATGTATGTGCTGTCATATTTTACATCCTTTTATTCATAACTTTCTTACATCTAATTATTGCCATTTATTTTCCACTTAAAGAGGTCCTTTAACATTTCTTATAAATCTGGTTTAACTTTTGTTTGTCTGGAAAACTATCTTGTGTTCAATTCTGAATAATAACTTTGTTAGGTACAGTATTCTTGAGTGTAGAGTTTTATTTTTTATGTTTTTCCTTTCAGCACATTGAATATATCATGCCGTTCTCTTCTGGACTGCAAAATTTCTGGTGAAAAATCAGCTGATAGCCTTATGGGGTTTTCCTTGTATGCAACTTAGAGTTTCTCTATTGTTGCTTTTAAAATTCTTTATCTTTAACCTTTGACATTTTAATAACTATGTGTCATGGTGCCGACCTTCTTGGGTTCATCTTATTTGGAACTCTTTGTGCTTCTTGAACTTGAATATCTACTTTCTTCTCTAGGTTATGGAAGATTTCAGCTATTATTTCTCTTTTTTAAGATTTTATTTATTGATCTGACAGGGAGAGATAGAGAGAGAGAATGTGAGAGAGAGAGAGCACAAGCATGGGGAGCAGCAGGCAGAGGGAGAAGCAGGCTTTCTGTGGAGTGACAAGCCTGATGCAGGGCTCAATCCCAGGACCCTGGGATCATGATCTGAGCTGAAGTCGGACGATTAACTGACTTAGGCACCCAGGTGCTCCTCAGCTATTTTTTCTTCAAATAAATTTTCCGTCCTTTTCTCTTTCTTCTTTTTCTGAGACCCCTTATTGTGCATGTTTATTCACTCGATGTTGTCCAAGAGATCCCTTAACCCACATTGTGTTTGTTTTTTTGTTGTTGTTTTTATTCTTTTTTCTTTTTGATATTCAGCTTTGGTGTTTCCATTACCCTGTCTTCCAGATCTCTGATGCATTCCTTTGTATTTGCTAATCTACTGTTTTTTCTCCCTAGTGTATTTTTTAATTTAGTTATTGTATTTTTCAACTCTGATTGGTTCTTTTTTATATTTTTTATCTCAGTTGAAGGTCTCACTGAGTTCTTCCACTCTTCTCTGCAGTCCAGCGAGCATCTTTACATCATTACTTTAAACTCTTTATCATGCATTTGCTTATTTCTATTTAATTTAATTTTTATTTTCTTCTGAGGTTATGTCTTGTTCTTTTTTTTTACAGTATATTCCTCTGTCTCATTTTGCTTGAATTTCTGTGTTTCTATGGGTTAGGCAGACACCTATTTCTCCTAAATTTGAAGGAATTGTCTTGTGTATGGTGTATGTAGATTGTGTATGTTCAGTGACTTTGCTGGCTGACTGGAGCTGTGGTTGGTGTGGGCTGGGGGGGTCCCAGGACTCTCCATGCAGTGGGTGCCCAGGCAGGACATCTAAAGCTGAGGTGAACACAAGTTGATGTGTCCCTGGGATCTCCAGGTGCTTTGGCATGACAGCTAAAGCTTAAGTGGGTGCCAGCCAGGAGACTGGGGCTCTACACACTGAAGGTCTCTTGGCAGGATGGCTGAGCTCAAGTGGGTGTTATCTGGAGTGTCCCTGGAGTTTCCACACAGAGGGTGCCCTGGCAATACAGCTAAAACTAAAGTAAATGCAGACTGATGGGTTCTGGAGTTCTACATGCAAAGAGTGCCCTGGCAGGACAGGTGAAGCTGAAGTGGGTGCAAGTCAGGGGTGCCTTGGCCAGGTGACTGGAGCTGAAGCTGGCATGGGTGGGGGTGTTCTGGGGCACTCCATGTAGGGAGCACTCTGGCAGCATGGCTTGGTCTGAAGCAGACTCTGCAGGAAGGTATCAGAATGCTCTGTACCAGGGATACCCTAGCAGGCTATCTGAAAGCAAAGAAATATAGGTCTGGTATATTCTGTGCTGCTTTGCACTTGTGTCACCTTGTCACAAAGGCTGAAACTATGGTGAATGCTAACTAGTGGTGTCCTGGTGTGTCCCTCCCTGTGGCCACCTTGCTGGGATGATGGGCTGATGTGGGCTAGGGACCTGGGGCTTGCATAAGTGGCAAGCCAAGCTATGGCATCCAGACCCTGCTCTAATCTGCACTTTCAAGGTGGAAGGAAAGCAAAACTTTATCACTCTCCAATCTCTCTGACCCAGAGAGAGTTCCAGTAGCTCCTCTGCCATTTGGCAGAGTTCTAACATTGGATCTTTTATTAACTAGTTGCCCTTTTAAACCACTGGTTTATCTCTGGGCCCAAGGACAGACACATCTGCTCCCTGTCCCTTAGTACTATCACAGCATCGGGGGTGGCGGTGCCCTTCACTACCATGCCTCCATCTTTCTTGCTATTCTCTTGCCATTTTCTGTTTTATATTGGACAAAAACTGTACAGTTGGCCCTCAGTTCTTCTTTAGGAGGAATTTCTCTAAAAATAGGTGTAATTTGATGTATCTGTGGAGGAGGTGAGTTCAGGGTCTTCCTATGATGCCATCGTGGACTGGAATCCCCCATGGCCACATTCTTTGAGCCCTTCGAGCAAACACTGACTAGTTGGTGAAGGAGGATGACTCCTTCTGTTTTTTTTAATTAATTTTTTTATGTTATGTTAATCACCATACATTACATCATTAGTTTTTGATGTAGTGTTCCATGATTCATTGTTTGCATATAACACCCAGTGCTCCATTCAATACGTGCCCTCTTTAATACGCATCTCCTGGCTAACCCATCCCCCAACCCCCTCCCCTCTAAAACCCTCCGTTTGTTTCTCAGAGTCCATAGTCTCTCATGGTTTGTCTCCCCCACTGATTTCCACCCCCTTTATTTCTCCCTTCCTACTATCTTCTTTTTTTTTAAACATATAATGTATTATTTGTTTCAGAGGTACAGGTCTGTGATTCAACAGTCTTACACAATTCACAGCGCTCACCATAGCACATACCCTCCCCAATGTCTATCACCCAGCCACCCCATCCCTCCCACCCCCCACCACTCCAGCAACCCTCAATTTTTTTGTTTTGTTTTGTTTTTTTTAAGATTTTATTTATTTATTTGAGAGAGAGAGTGAGAGAGGGAGAGAGTGAGAGAGAGTGCATGAGAGGGTGTAGGGTCAGAGGGAGAAGCAGACTCTCCACTGAGCAGGGAGTCCGATGCAGGACTAGATCCTGGGACTCTAGGATCATGACCTGAGCCGAAGGCAGTCACTTAACCAACTGAGCTACCCAGGTGCCCCAGCAATCCTCAGTTTGTTTCCTGAGATTAAGAATTCCTCATATCGTGAGATCATATGATACATGTCTTTCTCTGATTGACTTATTTCACTCAGCATAATACCCTCCAGTTCCATCCACGTCATTGCAAATGGCAAGATTTCATTCCTTTTGATGGCTGCATAATATTCCATTGTATATATATACCACATCTTCTTTTTTTTTTTCCACTTTTCAAAACATGGCTTTATTGAGGTATAATTGAAATAAAATGAACTGCATATATTTAAAATGTACAGTTTGACAAGTTTTTTTTTTATTGTTCTATTGTTATGTTAATCACCATATATTACATCATTAGTTTTTGGTGCAGTGTTCCATGATTCATTGTTTGTTCATAACACCCAGTGCTCCATGCAGAACGTGCCCTCCTCAATACCCATCACCAGGCTAACCCATCCCCCTACCCCCCTCCCCTCTAGAACCCTCAGTTTGTTTTTCAGAGTCCATCATCTCTCATGGTTCGTCTCCCCCTCTGACATACTCCCCTTTTCTTCCTCTCCTGTTATCTTCTTCTTTTTCTTTTTTCTTAAAATATGTTGTGTTATTTGTTTCAGAAGTACAGAACTGTGATTCAACAGTCTTGCACAATTCACAGCGCTCAGCGTAGCACATACCCTCCCCAATGTCTATCACCCAGCCACCCCATCCCTCCCACCCCCAACCACTCCAGTAACACTCAGTTTCTTTCCTGAGATTAAGAATTCCTCATATCAGTGAGGTCATGTGATACATGTCTTTCTCTGATTGACTTATTTCACTCAGCATAACACCCTCCAGTTCCATCCACGTCGTTGCAAATGGCAAGATCTCATTCCTTTTGATGGCTGCATAATATTCCATTGTGTATATATACCACATCTTCTTTATCCATTCATCTGTCGATGGGCATCTTGGCTCTTTCCACAGTTTGGCTATGGTGGACATTGCTGCTATAAACATTGGGGTACACGTACCCCTTCGGGTCCCTACATTTGTATCTTTGTGGTAAATACCCAGTAGTGCAATTGCTGGATCGAACGGTAGCTCTAATTTCAACTGTTTGAGGAACCTCCATACTGTTTTCCAGAGGGGTTGCACCAGCTTGCATTCCCACCAACAGTGTAGGAGGGTTCCCCTTTCTCTGCATCCCTGCCAACATCTGTCATTTCCTGATTGTTAATTCTATAGAGCAAGTTTTCTTGACTCTATGTTTTAAAAAACCTTAAATTCTTTGTCCAATCTAAGAATCCAGTTCATAAATCCTGTTCTTGTTTATTTCCCAAGTCCCTGACTGTCTTAGACTATTAGTCTCTCCCAGAGAATCAGTGTAAACCTTGGCATCAGGTCATCCTTCTCTCCAAAGTGAATAAAGTACCCTGCTCCACGTTCTGCCTGCTTGGAAGATTTCCAACTTTTACTCTCCTTCAGGATCAAACCTGAGAAGGATTATAAGACTAAAACTCTCCACCCAAGACTTCACAATAGCATTTAAAATCAGGTCTGAGATTTTTAGCTTCTGTCAAGTAATCATAGAAAATTATTTTTGAAGACATACTATGGGGTGAAGGAAGATCAGCAATGAGCAAATTATTCATGCAACATATCTATGCATTCAAGACCTGATCAGGCTGAGAACAAAATTAACACTAGAAGTTGAGCTGTTGAAAAAAATATAATTATATGATTAAATGGATGAGATGGACTAGTTATGGAGGTGAAATAGGTTGTGTGGTTACTTGGTAACCATTTGTCATTTTGTCTTCATTAGAACCTAGTGATAAACTGATACCAGTTTCTTAAAGGGAGAATAATTATTTGCTGGGCTGACATGTCTGCTAGCTCTGCATCAAAAATCCAGAGGCCTTTTATCCTATTAAAATGTGCTGCAGAAACTTCAAATATCGTTGGTTTCTCTTGGTCATATAGCCATTGTCAGAGGTACTTGTGCCATGAACTGAACTAGCTAGAGACTCTCATTATTTTATGTCTCACTAGAATATTGCAGTTTTGGGATTACCTGGCTAATAGATCAAAATAGTCAAGTATAGAAAGTGTGCCTTCCCAAGTTAAAGTGGCTCATCTGATAGTTTTCCTTCTTAATGGCAGGGTATGCAGGGTGCAACAAAATGTCTATTATTATGGTCAGATTCAGGCTTCTAAAATAGTACATATTTTACTTTATATTATCCTGTGCCATACATCTGTCTTATTAAAACTTAAAAGTAATCGCTATTACCTCCTTTCCAGGTGTTTTGAGCTAACAGTCATAAATTTAGTAGACTACTATATCCTTTTTAACAATGAGGCAATCAAATTCCATGTGGAATGAAGACAGAGGATGAGCTATCCACAAAACAGAATGACAAGGATACTGGTGTTTTTACCAGGAAAAAGCAACTGTTTCTGGTAGTCTTTATGCTTCAGATGGTGGAAAAATGCCTTTGGAAGATAAAGTATGTTACAAATATTAGAACTTGTAAATTTTCTCCAGTAAGGAGAGTACAAATGGAACAAAAACGTCCCCATGAGATTCTCCACTTGATTAAATTTAAGTAAGCACTTCTAATATCTAGAAGTCTTTGTTATTTGTTGAAATGGAGAATTGAACATAATGAAAGATATCATACTTGCATATGTTAAGTGTTCAATGCTAGCATTAATCTCTGTAGTTTCTTCAAGAGGGTAATGCATTTTATTTTCTAATTCGGTAGTAATTGATATTTAGAGCATTTTTAACTTATTGTAATAGCCCTAATTCCTTAAATATAGAATGAAATAGGATTAAGGAAAGACAGTATTCAGGGAAACTCAGGGGAACAAATGAACATTCTGTCTGCATTTGTCTTGTGAAATAATTCACCTCCAACAAATGCTTCTTTCTCTGTGCATCTCCTTTTTAATTTTAAAATTCCCAAAGTAGATAATCCCATTGATCCAAGTTTGGTCAGTTTTCTCTACTTGGATCGATCAGCCATGGCCAAGGGGCAAGAGGAATAAGAATGAGAAATGCCAGATAAGAGTCATTGTTAGTCTGGCAGCCAAACAAATTTAAACCTAAATTGGTAGTTAACTCACTACACTAAGGAAAAGAAAACAGATGCTTTGAAATTCTAGGTACATGTTAACTAACAAAGTTAATGTTCTTTCTGAAGCAGAGCATTACTTTGTATACAAATGGGAAAATGATATAAATACAGATAATGCAATTAACTTCTCTATTAAAATTTATCAAAATTTAGACAGTATAGCAGAGTATTTAGGAATTTGGACTCAAGACTCAGATCGCCTTTTGAATTCTGCCCTTGTACCACATCACCTAACCCTCTGTTCCTCTGGTTCTTCAACTGAAAATGAAAATAATAGAATCTAACTTATGGAATTGTTTTGAGGGAGAAATGAGTTAAGGTTGGACTGTGTTTACATATTTTGTCTGACACATAGTTAGGACTGTATAATGTTTGTCAAATAAATACATGAAGCTGCATTTATAGTAAGAAAAATGAAAAGTTCGCCTAAATGATTTGAAGGAATCTTGTTAAGTCCTGAATTCAGCAAGACCATGTGTGTATGTGCAGATATTCTTTCCAAGTCATATAATGCAAAACATAATTAAGTGGAAAAGTTCAAAAGAAGTTATAAACAAAATGGCTAAATAGGTAGATTATATTAAGGAAGAATATTGGATATTTAAATGACATACAAAAAATTATAATTGAAAAAGGATTTAGGAGTTCTAAAATATATGGTATGTATTTTGCTAAGCATAATGTGTAACTTAGCCCCTTCCTCAATGTCACTTTAAGAATATTCTACTTGCAAAGAGCACACATATTTTTTACTCTGCCATGTTGTAACAGGTGGCTCTGATCTTTCATAGGTGAGCAAATATGTCTGATTCTAGAGTGGAGCATTTAAAACCCCATTGTTGCCACACAATTAAACCATGATTACCAATATTTAAACTCCATCTGCTCAAACACTTTGTCTATCTTTATATTGGCTCTGAAATTAAGCTGAGAAAGGAGGTGTTATTTATTCCTAACATATGAAAACAAAAGGGAAAAGATCTCCCCTTCCACCACAAGCTAGCTGTCAAACAGAATCACTCTTCCTGTGCCTAGGCGATCATACATTCACACCTGAGACTTTTGCTCTTAAGCAAGTGATGTAGCAAAGCAGGCAAAGGAAGAGGGATGACATGGTAGTGGTGGTGACCACCTAGTGTGGTTTTGTGTGTGATGGTTGTGGAGGTGTCTAGTGGTTGCAGGGATGCACGGTTTTGATGGTGGTTTGCTACCTAGCCCTTCTGTGTTTATGCCTTTTTTCTGGGTTTGGATCTTGAGCTTTGCCATGTTCTTATTCTTTGTTTTCAATCTCTCCTTTTAGTGATGTTGTTTTAAATAATTCCATGCTGACAAAAATGGGGCAAAATGCTAGTGATTCATGAAGAAAATATAATCTTTTAAAAATACAAATGTAATGTATGTTAGACAATATAATAGAAAATATTCACATATTAGTAATTATTTGTGAAATTACAATTAAAGCCGTTAATCACAGAGAACAAAGGAAATTTAAAAATTAGTGGGAATTTTGACCTAATTATCTCTGCATGAAAATAGCAATATAACTAGATAAGTAAATTCAATAATTCACTCTTAAACCAAATTTATTCTATATGTTTTAAAGAATTTAGTCATAGAAATTAGTCTCTGACAGTTGCTACAAATGCACCTAGAGCCCCTTTATTTATAATAATTTAACTAGAATAAAACATAAATGGAAATACATCAGGAAAGTATCTTTCACATTGTTTGAATACATGGTACTTTGAAAATTAGAAAGAATATGCTCTAGTGTCAGGGATCAATCATACAGTTCTGTTCAATGTCACCTTCAGTATGTGTAAACAAATGCCTTATAATATACCTGGAATTCACTATTTTCACTTATTTACCATATTTGTATCTTATTAGGTACACCACCCTCAAAGAATGTAACAGAGTTTCAGGAAGAGGCATTTTCAAACTCATAATAAATTGTTCAAAAGAAATTGAGATGGTCCCTTGTTTAATGCATAACTATGAAATATGAGGTGAAGTTTCAAAGGCAGTGGCAAACTTAATGCAGGAAAAATATAAAGAATATTCCAGGTTCTGACTTTGAAAATGTTCAGGTAATACACAATACAAAATGATTCATACACAGTACCTTAGCTTTATTGTACCACACATCATCATGTAGTGCGTGCTGTATTTATCAAGGCATATTTAATTCTAAACTGAAGCTAAGCATTTCGTTACTTTTCTATACATGGAATATATACCAAATTTAAACACACACCTATACTTGGAATTCTTAAAACATTGGATAGCAAAGAAATCACCACTTATTAATACAAATAAAACACATCCTTTTTGTACATATAAAACATTCATATGTGAAAAATGTCAAAATTTTAATCAGAGATAAAGGCAAAAAGCATGTTAAGAACTCCCCCTTAAAAAAATAAAAGTACAAATGAAGAAGTAAGGGAACAACATTAAGTAATTTCTAGCTATGTTAACTCTAGAACAAATAAGCACCTCTTACTAACTTATCCATTTGGAGATGTCCCAGGCAAATAATATATGCTGTGCTCTAGATTGTCCCTCTAAGAATCAATATAATTAGTGCTGATGTGCACATTGGGGCAGACTGTGCTGTGCCTAATGTTACAGCAAGGGATTGAACTCTAACCTGTGTTCCACTCACCAAACCATGAGCCTTGGGCACAGGGCTGTATCAATCTTTGAAGGCTGTCTTTATAGAATCACATCCAGTCACATTATGATCCAGCAATGGCTCTGGTATACTTTCTTACAGAATGTCTGACCAGCAGTTTTGAAATTGGTCATTGCGTAACTATGAAGGGAAGAATGGATGTCCAACTCGGTAATTCCTTCTGGGTTAAGTCATCAGTTAAAGATGTGCCTTATGAGCAAATGAGTCATAAGTTCTACTGTGCATAGACAGACAGAAAACCTCAGTACTTTGATGGGTTCAAGTATACCAGAGATTTCTCTTTGGGGTTCAAGCTACTTCTGTAATGTAGAATAGAGTTACCAGGACTTGTTTGCTTTCCCTCCACCTCCAGAAGCCATCCACTCAAAGGTTCTAGGGTAATATAAAATAATACAATACATGACTGGTACAATTTTGTGCTGTGGGAATCAAACCTGATTCAGGCACATCAAAACAACAATGTCCCAAGTCTTCTCTCTAGAGTTTCATATCCTTGTCGGTATAATACCATTACTCCTCCGGCCACATGGGAATAGAGAGGATGGTGGTCCTTCATTCTCAACAACTTTCTAGTCCTGGGTTATCATAGCAACTCCTGGAAATCACTAGCCAAAGCTCTTGCCTTGAGCAGTTGAACCTGATTCCCCCTCAGCTTGAACTTCTCACTCCCCAGCTCCACTTCCCCCAAGATATCTGCACTACTAACTCCTTCTGTTCCAAATTAAATTTCTCAGGAAGGCCTCTCCTGGCCACCCTATCTAAAATTGTTTTGCCTCACAAACTCCCTCTCCCATTACCCTGTTTTATTTTACATCTTACCACTTATCATCTTATATATTTTATTTGAATATCTTGTTTATTGTCTCTGTCTCCCACTAGGCTTGTTCCCTACTGAATCTTGAGGGCTGAAAAAGTACCTGGAACAGGAGGACACTGTAAGTATTTGTTGAATGAATGAATGCTGAACTCTCAACATTTCATCCTCAGAATTAAACATTAAAAGAAACTTAAGTTTTTCTAGATAACTTAGTGCTCTATACCAAACTACAAAAACCTAAATTGTACTTCTTCGTATAGCTTTCTTGAAATTAGTACTATTAATAAGCAGAACCCTGGAGGAATATTTAACAAAAGTTTTATTTATTTATTTTTATTTATTTATTTAATTCAGTTACTCTGGACATTCAGAACCATCCTGCTCTGCAAATCATCAGGTGTAGGTTTGCCTCAGTTTTCAGGCCTTATTAAAATAAATAAATAAATAAAAAAGAACAAATGGCATCTATCATAAATTTTAATTTAACTTGGATGATACTCATGGTCTTGATACTGCAATTATTTTCTAAATAATATTGACCAATGTTTAGATATGCTTTGTTATGATGTATAAAAGTTTGTTTATGGATTTCCCTGCCCTATTACATTGAATGCTTTGGGATAAGTGTTAATGCCTTATATTTACCGGCCTCATACTGTACACTTTGGCAGATGTCTGTCTAAAGTAAGTTATAGTGTAATATTACAAGTATGATTATATCTTTCTTAAGAAAGAACAATGTATGCATATATATGTATAAATATCTTTACTTATATACTTGTATGTAAGTATATGTATTTATGTACTACCCAGAGAGATAAACATCTATAGTTTTTCATATTGACATGGAGAAACAGGTGTCAAGACATATCTCATAGCCACTTTAAGAACTGGAAGAGGGGAAGGAGTGATTATTAACTTTATATACCTCAAAAGTGCTTGACATATTAGTAACAGGATTATTTGTGTACTAAACAAAAACAATAATCTCTTGAGTTGGGAGACCAGATTCATCTTTTCAACTAATTACTGCTTAGATAAATTTAGGGGAGTATTTCCATTGTGTTTGTTTGTTTTGTTTTGTAGTGGAGAGCAAGTGGTTCTATCTTAATCTTTTCAGGGTACAGGAATCTTTGAACATTTGGCCACCATTTTAATCACTACCATGCTGAACATTATTTGATGCATAAAAAATTGTGATTTTTTTTTAACAAGAGGGCATCAAATCTATATCTCACGTTACTAATTATCTGGGTATCTATATATATATACATCTATAACTGTATATATGTCTCTATATATCACCAAAATGTTATTATTGATGGTTCCCAATATGTCTCAAGATAGAAATGGCAAAAAAGTAGAGAATAGAATATAATTTCTTATCTAATACCCACCATGCTAATGGAAAGGATATTTCTCAAGTAAAGATGCAATTATCAACTACACCTTTCGAATGTTTGCCTAAAAATATTTATCTCTCCCACTTTAGAGTATCAATATCTGGGGTCTGCTGTTATTTCTTCCTTATTGTGTGTAGCTTATCACATCTTGCATGTTGGACATTTCTCAATGCATATATTCATTTGTAATATAAAGTTAAAGTTTGGAGGAAGAAGTTAGCAACCCCTTTCTTCTAATGCTACCTGTGTAATAATGAAGATCCAGGAAGTTTAACAAGACTGAAACTGTCATCTTTGTGCTCCTTGGGGCAATTGCAGCTCACAATGTAATTGTGAAAGATAGGCAATAGGAGCTAGTTATTAAGAATTGAAGCTCTGTTTTCTGATTTCTTTAGTTGAAATTATATGATCTTTAAGAATGGACATGTTTGAAAAAAATGACCCATATATTCCTGTGAAATTAATCAATACGTAATTATTTAGAAGCTGTAAATGCTATCTTTGGCTGACATGTTCACAGAATGTGTTTTCTTCTGTCAATAAAGGCCAACAAATCAGAAATCTAGCATAAAAGAGGTTATTACAGAGGACAGAAGACTCACCCTCGTTTATGTACTTAGCTATTTCATCAATTTAATGGTATTTATGCCACTTTAATAAGAAAAAGAAAGAGCTAGGGCCTTACAAATATAATTGGAAAAGAGT
This sequence comes from Eumetopias jubatus, assembly GCF_037043125.1. Classification (NCBI taxonomy): domain Eukaryota; kingdom Metazoa; phylum Chordata; class Mammalia; order Carnivora; family Otariidae; genus Eumetopias; species Eumetopias jubatus. The sequence goes on along the minus strand of NW_028274809.1, from coordinate 42,255,472 downwards.
AACAAACTGATAATACCTGAAACCACAGAAAACATAATACTTTCAAAAGAACTTTAGAGTTCACAACATTAGCAAGGCGACTCCTGAGACAAAGAAAAATAAGTAAAACCACATATTTTTTAAATGTCATGGATTGGTCTTTGTTTATTTAAATATTTATTTTTGAATCTGAAAATCAAGTTTCATTGATTGTAGTGGATACTGGAAGACTTCTTTTAGATCGAAGGCACAGTCCCTCAGCTGCGGGGAAGCTTGGCTGTTGATGGCTCAGAGCTAAACCCCTCAGACTAGGAGAACCATCTCGTTCTGTCAAATCCCCTCCCCAAGAGCAGTACTTCCAATCACTGTTCAATGCTGAGAAATGTGGCTTCTCTTAGCCTCTTTGTCTCAAGGGACGACTCTGAAGCACCCCTCTGGCTCCAGATCTCCCTATGCGATCCCCTGCTGTGGAATCCTTTGTTGTGACTGTATCAAAATTTATAGATTAACTCCTCTCTTTCCTTTCTCCCCAATCCTTTGTCTTTATTTCCTTACTAGTTTTATTTTAGGTTACTCACCAATTAACATTTTACATGAAAATCTCCCTCTCAGTTCATTTCCCATGGCACCTGACCTATGATAGTGATCAAGCAAAAACTATGTGCTTAGGTTTTAAATTGTATAAAAATTTTTAAGTGGTGAAATTACATGACAGAATAGCACCCTCCCTTATATGTATATGATTCCCCACCAGTTCCTTCTGTCATGCCTTCTATCACACACACTTTTACACCTTACTGTAAACTCAGAAACTCTGCCTCAGATTTAGATTTTTCCTCGTCAGTAAGAACAGACTCTTGTAATTAGTTCATCATCAATATTTTTTGCTTCTAGTATCACTGAGTTTGTATTGTTGGCATTACTAGGACTTAATCTTTACAAACTTAGTTAAATTCAACCTACACTTGGGAAGAATCACCAGTAAACATAGGTTCGCTTTTCCCCTATCATCTAGTGATCTATCTTTATCTATCTGGACATTAAATAATATCTGCATTGACTTGCTTTTATACGAAACCTGTTCATTGTAAAGTCATGATTAAACAATATCTTTCTTCTCATCTTTCTTTTCTTACATCCATCATAGTATTTTCTGGATTCTAGTCAAACCAACAAAATCACGTTTACACCAGTAGAAATGATATATAGAAACATGCACCTAGAAATGAACATCAGGATAAAAATTGACACATCTCAAGATGAAACCAGGCTTTTTAAACTCCTAAATTATAAAGGCCACCAGCCCATAACTCACCCAAATAATATAATTTTAACTTCATCTTTAAAACTTTTTATCATGACAAAGATAATGCATAAACATAAATACACCATCTAACAAACATCTATAAAGAAAACACCTGTATAATCTATAATGTGAGCCAAGAAATAGAACAATGCCCGAGACTCAGAAACACAGTATTCTTTCTTGACATTGCACCCTTCCCTCTATCTTAGAAGTGACTATTACCTTTACTTTGCTTTATAATTTTACCTCTACAAACATGTAATGATCTAGTGATTGATGGGTGAGTTAGTCATGTCTTATACACCCTAAAACTAATATGTTACCTAATTTAATCTCCTTGAATATCTTGGACTTCTTATTTAACTGCCTATTGGACATTGGATTTGTGATGCCCTCGTGAACCTGAAACTCAATATACTCCAATATAAACTTATTAAATCCTACCCAGTCCAGACTATTCTCTTGTATTCCATTGACACATCTTGTATTGTTATTGAAAGCATCAACTGTAAAATTTCAAATCCTTAAAACTGAAGTTGATTCTTTACTTCTCTTTTTCTCTTATATACTTCTAGGTGAGCCAAGTAAGTCATGTTCTTTTTTCTTTCAAAGTATTTTATTTTTTATTTTTATTTCAAAATATTCATAGTCTTTTTTTTTTCTTTTTTATTTCTACTGCCTGGTAGAGCCCTTCCCTGTATGTCTACTGGGATTTTGCTATAGCTATTTCCTTTCCTCTATTCTAGGCTCAGAATGTCGGTCCCTTGCCTACCCTCCAAAGTAATTTAATGAACCATAAGTCTGATTGTATGTTTTCTCTTTTTATGTTTCTCTTGTCTCCCTTTGACCTAAGAGACAAAGTCCTAGACTTTCATGTGTCATATAGATAAATTCGTACGTTGGCCTCATCCAGTCTCTCCCTCCTTATCTCCTGCCATTTCCTGTCCCTAATGTTATATTACAACATTTCCAGCTGTATTATATTTCCCTGGGCAAACCACAGTGTTTGCTAACAGTACTTAATCTTTCTCTTCATTAGCCCATATTTCTGTCTCATAGACAATTACATTTTTAGAAAAAAAACAAAAAACAAAAACAAAACTAACCATTTACCAGGCAATAATTTGTCTCATCCTGGAATAACCTTCATCCTAGAAGAGTCAATGTTCTTTCCATACTATGTAACTTGGATATATACTTCTATTTTATCACAATGTTACAACATGTTTCAATGCATTCCATTGACATGTTTGTCATTCCTACCAGCTGTGAACTTGAAATTAAGAGAAAATGTGATGTATCTTTATACTCAGAAGTAAGCATAGTTCCTGTTGCACAGAAGATCATTTCTCAACACTTGTTCATTTGAATCTTTCCTTAAACTCTCTGTTTTTTTTTTTTTTTGTCATATTAATTCCTATTCTTGTGACAGTACATGAGTATTTTGTTGAGCTTAATTTCCGGACTGCTTCACTGTTTCCTTAAAAAAACTTGATACTGATTCAAGGGACCCTTGCAAAGTTACAAGTGCCCTGGTCTACAAGCTCAAGCAACCACTGAATAACAAAGTCAAACCACACACACTGAATAACAAAGTCAAGCCACTGAATAATAAAGTCAAACCACACAGTTCATGACTAAAAGGACTTAAGCGTATATTTACAAACTTTATTTTCATATTATATATGATACTATAAATAATTTGGGAGACAACAGCCCATTTTATCAGCTTTAAAATGTGCCTAATGCCTATTAACCAGTGGTTTTATCTAAGAAGTAAACATATATAGTATATACAGTTCATTAATATTTGCAAGATTGAGGGCACCTGGATGGCTTAGTCAGTTAAGTGTCTGCCTCTGCCTTAGGTCAAGATCCCAGGGTCCTGGGATAGAGTCCTGCCCAGGCTCCCTGCTCAGCAGGGAGTCTTCTTCTCCCTCTGCCCCCCACCCCCGGTCACGTGCTCTCACATGTGCTCTCTCTCTCTCTCTCTCTCTCCTGTTCTCTCTCTCCCTCAAATAAAGAAAATCTAAAAAAAAAATCTTTAAAAAACATATTTGCAAGATTGAGATGGCAAAGTCACATTTCCTTTGAACTTTCTTCATTTTTGTCTAATTTATTTTCCAAAATGACTCTTTGAAATGTGCTATTATAAATAGAAAATTTGGGAAACTAAGTTCTTTGTATCCTATTTCTATTCTTTTTCTATCCTAATGGGAAAGAAGAATAAACCTCCTTATTTTTCTATATGCTGAAGATAAGGAAGTAACATTTATTTGTGTTTGGGGACCAAATTACTTTAACAAGGAGATCTTTCTTTTAGATGAATATTTTTCTCATTTATGAACTATCATGTATGCTGCTGCTTTTTCTTAACTCCTTTCATTAAATTGGATTGTATAAAATTGCTATTTTATTATGAAAGTTATGATAAAGCTTGCTAATTTGTAAATTGTTTTTGCAAGTTTGGTGTAATTATGAAAATAATAAAAACTCATAGAAACAATAAAATAGCCTTTCGACATCTTTCCTTGGCATTCTTTTCTCCCAACAAGATGCATTGTTAATATTTTATGGAAGTAACTGTGATATTTTAGTGTTGGTTTACAGCTGGGTTGCATATTCAATAGTGTTAAAAGATTGAAATTTTAGCTCGAGAATGGTTTATATTTAATGAAACTTGTGTGGTAAAGGAAAGAGATATAGAGCAATAGATGTTTCACCACATTTTATCAATTCATATCCACCTAAGGGGAGACTTTACACAAATGTGAAAGACAGATAGCAATACTTTTGCTAGAGTTTAAACGGTGCATGAAAGTTACAGAAGCTGGCATTGTGGGAAAACATAGTAACCTTTATTTCACTTCCATTTATTTTATATTTTTATATAGCACTTTATTTATTTTGGATTGCAGTGTGAGAATATATGCTGCTGTTCTTTTGGTGGTAATTTTGTATCACTGGTCCCTTCCTTCCTTCCTTCCTTCCTTCCTTCCTTCCTTCCCTCTGTCCTTTCCTTCCTTCCTTCCTCTGTCTCCCCTCCACCTTTTTCCATCCCTCCCTCTGACTTTATTTATTTATATTTGTCTGTTTATTTAAATTATTGTCCTAGAAATTAGGGCTAAGTACTTATGAACTTGGACATTGGTTAATAGATGCTTATGACTTGATATGTGATCAAATATAAAAAAACTGAAATGCTTAACAAATAATGTAGATAACAAGTTGCTATTCCTTTTGATTGTACTTCAATAAACATAAGGGCATCTAATAAATAATTTATTTGGCATACTTCATTATTAAAGTAAAACATTTAAGACAAGCTTTACAATGTGGTCAGATTAATCTTCCAAATGTACAACACATATCATATCTTTTTAATGCAAATAAAAAATGTTCATTGGTGTTCTATTCACTATAAACAATGTACTACTCTGACATTCAAAGCTTTCAAACCATGGATTGAACCTTTCCAGCCTTATCTTCTCCCGTTTATTATTCCTTTCTCCATGCTTCAGTCAAATAGAGCACATACTTCCAGATAATGCTACATATTTTTTTAAATTGTGGTTGAATATACATAACTTAAAATTTACCATTTTAACCATGTTTGAGTGTATAATTCAGTGCCATTAAGTACATTCACAATGTAGTATAATCATCATGACTACCCATTTCTAGTAATTTTTCATCATCCAAACGGAAACCCCTTACTCATTAATCAATAACTCCCACATTCCTCCCCCGCCCTGGCCTCTGGCAACTACCATTCTACATTTTGTCTCTATGAATTTGACTAGTCTATGTGCCTTATATAAGCAGAATCATACAGGATTTGTCTTTGTGTGTGTGGCTGATTTTACTTAGCATGATGTCTTCAGGGCTCATCCATGTTCTAACATGTGTCAGAATTTTTTTTCCTCTTTTTTTTTTAAGATTTTATTTATTTATTTGACAGAGGGAGACACAGCGAGAGAGGGAACACAAGCAGGGGGAGTGGGAGAGGGAGAAGCAGGCTCTCCGCTGGGCAGAGAGCCCGATGCGGGACTTGATCCCAGGACCCTGGGATCATGACCTGAGCTGAAGGCAGATGCTTAACAACTGAGCCACCCAGGCGTCCCTTTTTTTTTTCCTCTTAAGTCTGAATAATATCCCATTGTGTGGGATATTCATCTGTTGATAGACATATGGATTGTTGCCATTACTCCCAAAGAGTTTCATTCCAGCTTCTTTTTCAGACCTCAGATGGTCTGTTGAATGCCTCCACCTGGATCTCTTGCCCAGAAGTCTGGGTTATAATTCCCTTATAGCTTTTATAAGCAGTTCCCACCAGATTTCCCATCCTGCATTTGAATTTTGTGAGCCAGAGATGAGCATGTCTGTCCTCCAGGTATTCCTCAGACAAGTTAGAACGCATGTATATAGTGATTTGTAAATAAAGTCTTCTCTCTTGCCTCCTACTAGAGGGAGGAAACTGGGGACCCTGGGCTGCCACCATTCAGGACCAAGACCGAGATTGCCACTACAATGAGGAGGGAAGGTGAAGATGAGTAAAATGCCACAAAAAATTTCTATCACTTTGAATACATATATTATGTATTCAATATGCATATGTGTATATATGCATATATACACACACACACACATATATATATATTTTTCTGATTGGGTGTTCTCTTGCTTGCTATAAATCTTTGATTTTTTTTTTCCCAGAGTTCCAACAAAGTTGATTCAGATGCTGGTTGTTTTTTCTAATATTTCTTCCTTTCATCAAACAAGAGCTTGGAGTTTCCTAGTCTACTATCTTGCTCTGTTCTTCATATTTTTTCATCACAGATATTTACCTGGAAACAGCTTCCTTATTCTACAGACTCTCCGAAGCCTCACATAAAAATCAGGTCATATCTTCCCGAACATGTAACATGTTGTCTTTCCACTGACTTTTTTCTCAATTCCTTTGATTGGAAGTCACCCTTAACCTCCTGAAATAATGTTTTTCAAGCTTGAATATTATATTTTTAAAGAAAATTAAATTCTCAATGATTCTCAGTTTTGCATTTTTATAAATTACTCTCATATTTTCATTTTCACTATACCTAATATGTATAAACATAAAACGTATTTCTTTATTAGAATACTCACATAATTATTATACCTGAAACACAAATAAAACAGAAAAAAGCTATAAAATTACTATGATTCAGATTAAAGTTACTACCGTATTATAGGGAATAAGATTGTTTTGCTTGAAATCCTGGGTTTAATAAGAGAAAGAAATATTTGTGTTTTCATTGATCTATAGAATCAACTTAATTCCTATAAAAATTCCAGCTTTTTTGGTAGAAATTGACAAGTGAATTCTAAAATTTGTATGGAAATGAAAGGGACCCAGAATATCTTAAAAAGTCTCAAAAAAGAAGAACAATTTGGAAGGACTCAACCTGTCCCATTTCAAAACTTACTACACAGCTACAGTAATAAATGTAGTGTGGCAGTGGTATAGGGATAGACATATAAATCAATGAAGTCAAATTGAAATTCCAGAAATACATCCCTATATCTATGTTCAATTTCTTTTTTTTATAGGATTGCTGAGACAGTTTGATGGGAAAACAATGAACTTGTCAACGAATAGCTCTAGGACCACCAGATAGCCACATGAAAAATAAAAAATGAAATCAGAATTCTTTCTTATGCCATCCACAAACATTTTCTCAAAATGGATTATAATAGGCCTAAATTTAAGAGATAAAACTGTGAGACTCTTAGAAAAATTGTAGGAGTAAGTCTTTGTGACCTTAGGTGATGCAATGGGTTCTTAGATATGAGAGTGCAACAGTAATAAAAGAAGAAGAGAAGGAGAAGGAGAAGGAGAAAATGAAGGAAGGAAAAGTTGGACTACATAAAAATCAAAAACTTCTATGCTGCAAATTATATCTTTAAGAGAGTGAAAAGACAATCAACAGAATTATTTGCAGATCATAAATAGGATAAAACTATCCAGAATTCATTAAGAACTGTTGTGACTCAATAAAAAAGACAACCCAACCAAAAATTTTGAATAGATATTTCTCTGAAGTGGTTAAACCAATGACCTATAAGGGTAAGAGAATATGTTCAACATCAATATTCATAGGGAAATGTAAATGAAAGCCACAGTGAAATACTTCCTCACACCAATTAGTATTGCTTTAGGGAAAAAAAACCCGACAATACCCAGTTTTGATGAGAATGTGGTGAAATTGGAACTCTCTTTCAATGCTAATGGGAATGTAAAATTGTGCAGGTATTTTGGAAAACAGTGTGGCATTTCTTCAAATTGTGAAACTTAGAGTTACCACAGGGCCCAGTAATTTGACACACACACACACACACACACACACACACACACACACACACACACACACACATCCCAAAACAAAACAAAACAAAACAAAAACCAAAGGCTTGTTAAGTCTAGCTGCTTTATACAGGGTGGTTAAAGAGATTTTACTGAGGGGCTAATATTTGAGCTAATGAAAAAATAAAGTGAGAAAACAACACATCATGTTCTGAGGGTAGAGTGTTGCAGACAAAGTTTAGTAAAATTGTATGACTCATTATTGTATGGCTTCTAAAAATTATTTATATGAAAAGCAGATATACAGTACTATGCTAATATGAAATAACTTAATCCACTTAGCAAACCAGTGAATAAATACAATTCATTCAAACCCATGAGTATATATTATTATATATAGTATATATATATTATTTTATATATTTTATATTTTATATATTTATATATATTTTATATATTATATATAGTATATATATATTATTTTCCATTTTTCTATTTTCATCTGATGATACTGTAGTACACAGGGGTTAACTAACTTTTTTTAAAGATTTTGTTTATTTATTTGTCAGAGAGAGAGAGCACAAGCAGAGGGAGCAGCAGAGGGAGGGGAAAGCAGTCTCCCCGCTGAGCAAGGAGCCCCATGTAGGACTCCATCCCAGGACCCTGGGATCATGACCAGAGCAGATGCTTAACTGACTGAGCCACCCAGGTGTCCCTAGGGTTAACTAACTTTTCCAAAAATTACATGGTTTGCAGATTAATTATTCCTAGAGTACATCATAGCAAAAAGGAGTATGCTGCTGTGGTGTAACTGACCACTGCCATCCTCTGAAAATTTACTGACCAGTTAAATAAATAAGATATGAAGAAAAGAGGTTCTCAGCACTTCTACCACCTCCAACTATGACATTACTAAAGGGATTATTATTATTAATATGTATAAGATAGGAAAATTTTGCAAGCCTTGTCTTTACCGATACATAGCAACGTGCTTATTTTGCAGAAGTGTCTAATAAAAACAATATGGAGGTATTTAAAGAATGAATTAAGAAGACCTTGTATAATAACATCTCTTTAAAGGAACAAGTGCCACTGTATATATTGCCAAATGCCTGAAGCATGAACCCTGCTACAAAAGACATTTACTCTCAGGAGTCAGGTGGAAAACAATACCCTTTCATTTTCCAGGTAGTTATAAAGGTAACCAGTCCTTGAAAATGAAACAGGGAGCAGAATATATAAAAGAGGTAGAAATGCACAAAAGAACAATTCCAGTTTCCAAGGAACAAATGTATTTCCTTGAAAAAGTTGCAAGTACATATGCTAGTTTTAAATGTAAATTAAATCTTATAAAGAGCAGTATCATCATCTAGTATTATTTTTCTGACAGCATGCCCCATATAAATAAAGGGTCTGAAAAGGGTAATAAAGAACAAAGATTGATTGATAGTTGAAAATAATTGAGTTTATTTGGAATAATGGAAGATTTCACAACACATTAGTAACAAAAGGGAGGAGAGCAGATGAAGAGTTTGTTATCCATTAAAAAAAAATCAAAATATTTGAAAAGTTTTATCTTAAAGAATATAAAAATGTCAAACCTAGAAGAAATGGTTTCTATAAACAGCAGATAAATGATAAAGGTTTATTTTTATATCACATATTACTTCTAAATTCAATTAAATATGTACCATATATAGAATTTAGTTTAACTTCATATTAGTTTCACATGAGTACACTAATATAGATAAATTTTAAAAAAGAGAAAAGAAAAAAACAAACAAAAAAAACTTCTCCCATATATGTTATTGCTAGTTGAGAATGAGCATCATTCTATAAATTAATGTGTATATGAAAATTTTTAAAAAATTAATTTAAATCCATCTTTCCACCTCACCCTGTTTCAGGAACTTTAATTTCACTTATTCTCAGGGCTACCCTCAGGGTTATGCAAAGTTCTCCTGTCTTAGCCAGCATTAAAGGACCATCTTCTCCATATTGCTCTCTATGCTGGTTGCCATGAAACTCCCATTGTCTTCTAGAACTTTTCCCAGTTTGGGAGAAAAAGATGACTTCACATGAATGATTGTTTACTTTTTCCCCTCTGGGGCCAAAACACAATTTTTACATATAGTTTAAATTTTATCTAAAGAAGAAAAAAAAGCAGTCTAGAAGAACTTTGGACTTGAAGAGGCTTTTGTTTTCCAACATTAATATTTCAATTTGCCACATACCAAAAAAAAAAGATGATTCCTGAGATGTCTAAATGTCCTACAGAGAGTGGGGTATTGAAAAATATTTTAGGAACATTTTAGAAATTAGTGACTATATGGATACCAAAATATGATTGAGACTTTGAGTTCAGTTTGTGAAACAAAATAAGTGATCCTATTAAATGCATACATACATATATAATAAAAACTGAAGTACTGGAATTTAGAAAAAAATACTAGAAGCATGTTTTTGTCATTCAAGAATGATGTATCATTTTGATTTATTTTTAGAAGACAATTTGGTTTTATAATAAAGGAAGATAAATAAAATGATTTAGCAAAGTCCCCTCAAGAGTTTTAGACATGTGTCCCCTATTTGATTTACTTTTCAAATAAAGATAAAATATCCTGATATTTACAAATATATATATCAAAGTCAAGAATGATTTTAAAATAGCCTTTTAATAATGATATATCAAAGGTACTCCTACATATTTTTGGTATAAACTGAATTGAAAGGGGTGCCTCTGTGGCTTAGTCAATTAAGTGTCCAACTCTTGATTTCAGCTCAGGTCATGATCTCAGGGTTGTGAGATCCAGCCCTACATTGAACTCTGCAATGGGTGTGGAGCCTGCTTAAGATTCTCTCCCTTTCCCTCTGCTCCTCACCCCCTCTCTCCCTCTAAAAAATAAAAAAATATAAACTAAATTGAAAGATGATCTTTCAATAGACTCAAGTGTATATGAAAATGACAACACTATTAAAAAATTACTTGATTCTTTACACTTCAGTATCAAAATAGTAGAGGAAAAACAAAATTTAAGAAAATAATAAAAAAAGAGATGTAATTAATTTTAAAGGAAATGTTTAGGTAAATTATTACATTTTAATTAAACAGTAGTTTTAGAGAAATTAAAAGATATCTAAGGATAATAATAATGACATTTTAAAGAAAAATATATTTCACGAAAACCTTTTTAAAAATCAGGAAATAATACCTATAGTACTAACTTCCTGCAAAATTCCTCAGTGTTCATTTTGTTCTTTTTTCTTGAAGTAGATTAAAATTTTGAATTTCGAATTTGAGATCTTTCTTGTAATATAATCATTTTATGCTACAAATTTTTAAAAGCTTTTATAAATTAAAATTATAAAAGCACTGCTTTCATCCCACAAACCCCACTTTTTCTCACCTCATTTTTAAAAATCCTATATAGATAAATCTCATGTATTTTTTGTACACGTAATTTATTTTACAAAAATAAGCCAAAAATCATTTTTTCTTTATACCCTTTTTCTTCTTACATGAGAGGTAATGTCCTATAAATTCTCTATTGCCCTTACACCTACCTCCCCCCTCCCTTTTTTATTCATTAGTATATCCTGCTAATAACTAAAATGATAATAATAATAATAACTCTATGTCAGTTCATAGAGATATCATCTTTTATACTGCATGGCATAGAATTTTGTGAATATATCATAGTTAATTACTCTTTCATGCATGGGCATTTATCATGTTTCCAATATTTTGCAATTGTGAACAAGAACCCTAAGACTGCTTAATTTCTGCTTATGGTATTGTTTATTGTTAGAGGTGTATCATCAGGGTTAACTCCCATAAATGGTATTTCTGGATCAAAAGAAAAACTCATATGAAGTTTGTTTAGTATTGCCAAATTCTCCTCAAATGGTTTTGCCACTTTGCATTTCCACCAGTGATGTATGAAAGTTATTTTTTTGCCTAACTGCACTAATCTATTACAATGTTAAACAGTAACAGAAATAGTTGTCAGCATTTCTTGATTTTAGTCAAAATGTGTTTTGTATGCATGTAGGTAATTGACTAGCACTAAAGTATCCTTCAAAACCTTTTAGTTTTATGGGGTGCCTGGGTGGCTCAGTTGGTTAAGCAACTGCCTTTGGCTCAGGTCATGATCCTGGAGTCCCAGGTTTGAGTCCCATATTGTGCTTCCTGCTCAGCAGGGAGTCTGCTTCTCCCTCTGACCCTCTTCCCACTTGTGCTTTGTATCTCTCATTCTCTCTCTCAAATAAATAAATAAAATCTTTAAAAAAAAACAAAACCTTTTAGTTTTAGACTTTAAAAATTATGTTTGTTAAAATACTATTAAATAATTTTAATATCTATGACAATAAGTATGTTTTTTCTTTAGATCTATTAATATGTTACATGATATTAATGAGATTCCCAATGTTATATCAACCTTAAATTATTGGATTTAATCCCACTTGGTCATTCTGTATTATTTAATTAATGTGATTATAATATTCCATTTAGTATTTTTGCAACAACATTTATTCTCCACCTTGGTTTATAATTTTCTTTTATGTATTACCTTTATCAGATATAAGGGTCAATGTTTTCCTTGTTTTATAACAAAATTAAGATGTTTTTATATTTAAAAATAGTTTGGAACAATTTGTAAAGTATTAGTACTATCTGCCCTTGAAAGTTTGGTTGAATTTCCTGATATAACCATCTATATCTGGTGCTTTTTTGTGGGATAAACCCAATTTTTATCCTATGATTTAGCCATATGGAAGTACCTGCAAGTGCTTACCTTTTAGTTGCCTTCTATGTTTCCTTGTCTTGCCACAAGCTGCCCCTTTTTACCTGAAATAGTGTTCTTTGCTTGACTAATGCTTGTTACCTAATATTTAACTCCCGTATTACTTGCTTTGTAATCTGTCCTCTGACAGTCCAGTCCCTTTTCTTCCTCTGATCTGATCCTCCTCTTTATGCTATTTTAGGCTATTGGACTTACCTCCACAGTATTATCCTAATATATTTAAGCTTTTGCTATATTTTTCACCTTTACTGAATAAATTGTTAGTTCTATATAATACATTATGCCTTGTTTTTTTCTTTATAGCTAATGTAGTGCCTGGTATAGAGTTGATCCTAAATAACTGTCACTTGAATAGGACTGACCTAAATAATTTTTAGAAAACAAATTCTTCATATTACAACCAATACGTATTTACAAAAATGATTATTTAGGCATATTCTATCCAAATAAGGTTTGTGTTTGCATTTACCAATAAATCGGAAATTCTAAGTTTACCTGTTTGGATAAATTTCAGCCAAATTTATAGAGTCTTTGGGGATCTTTAAATATTGGTTTTGTAGCATGAATAGAGTTTACTAATAAAACTTGATGGAGGAGCATCCTAAAGATGTGGTTATAACTGCTAGAGTGTAGAGAAATCTTATGTGTATTTAAGTACCTTAGAGAAAGAAAGTTTTGAATGAGTGCAAAATCAAAAGTTACCTATTTGGCAATTTAAATCTATAAGTACAGGTTTGTATTAGAGCTATTACTAAGGGGCCATGCCATGTGATAGCCATGGAAATTAGCAGCAAGTATTTCTTTTTAAATAATGTTAATGATTCTTAAGGCAGGCTGAACAGACCCACCAAAGATGTCCATGCCTGAATCCTCAGAATCTGTGAGTATGTTATCTTACTTGGCAAAAGGAACTCTGCAGATATGATTAAGTTAAGGATCCTGAGATAGGACAATTATATCAGGTAGGTCTGATAAAATTATAAGGGTCCTTTTTGAAGGGAGGGAGGAGGTCAGAGAGAGAAAAAATGCTATCCTGCTGGCTTTCAAGACTGAAGAAAGGGCATGAGCAAAGGAATGTGGGTGGTTTCTGGAAGCTGAAGAAGGCAAGGGAAAAAAAAAGAAAAAAAGAAAATTCCACTGAACTCTCCAGAAGGAATATATTCCTGAGGAACCCATGTTGTCTTCTAACTTCCAAAACCCTAATATAATAAATTTTTGCTGTTTTAAGTCGTTAAATTTGGCAACTTGTTACAACAATAATAGGAAACTAAAACAATCCTCTTGAGTGGAGAACAGCTAATTTATCAATACATTTCCATATAGCTTTAAAAACCGTTGTACAGTTAGAAGAACAAAAAGACTCGGTTTACAAAGTGGGTGAATATAAGCTACAAATAAAATGTTAGAATTATTTTTTATATAATTGTTTATCTCTGAGGGAATTAGCCAAGAGCATAGGAAGTATTCTCTTGGCATTTTCTTCAACCAATAAAGAATAATAAATAAATTTATTTATTTGTATCCTAAATCATCTCCTCTAATCCTTCGTATGTCCATCTTGTTTTTTATGTCATTTTTACAACTATACCTATATTTTTTAATGTCCAGACTCTTAGAACTTCAGTTTTTCTATTTTTGATTATCAAATAAACCCCAAAAGGCTAAATTATACAGTAGAACAACATGGTTCACAAAGCACAACACTTTAGCAATTATTTCTTTAATAAAGTTGACTTAGACATTTTTCTGAATTTTTTTTTCTTAAGATTTGATTTTTTATTTGACAGAGAGAGAGACAGCGAGACAGGGAACACAAGCAGGGGGAGTGGGAGAGGGAGAAGCATACCTCCCACGGAGCAGGGAGCCTGATGCGGGGCTGGATCCCAGGACCCGAGCTGAAGACAGACGCTTAATGACTGAGCCACCCAGGCGCCCCAACATTTTTCTGAATCGTAAAGAATCCTAAATAACTATCAAAGCTTAAAGTTATTTAAACTTATATACACAGTTTACAACAAAATAATGGATTAAATTAAATTCAAAAAATTAGATTTCTAGAAGCAATATGATTAAATTTAGATGGAATCATAGCAGTGCTACTTCTATTATAATATCATTCAAGACTGTGATAACACATATATATCTAAGTATCACACGTACAAATATTTTCCTTCTCCCTTCCTTTGACAAAACTTCAAAGCAGGAGCAGGAACAACTTTAAAGATTATACAATTAGCACTTTCAGATTTTCTTCTAATTAATCACTGGGAACACTTGACTAATTTGGATTTAACTCCTAATTCAAAAAAGTTTTCTTTGGTACAACTTTAATTTTTAAATAGTCACTTAGATGCACATAGTTCAACACTATTGAAATTATCTTTGAAAAGGTGAATTCATGTGGACATTTTACCAGGTAAAAAATTCAACACCTATGAAAGTTGTGGTTACATCAATATCCACTTTCTCTGGAGTCATTTTAAAGCTCAGAGTTATAATTAATAATAATCACACATTTTTTAAAGGACGTAAAAGAACATGTCAATTAATATTTGATTATTTTTTCTTTCAGAAATATTTTGGGGAAATGTCTAAAATGAAGCTATCTTTGTGAAAGAGATAGTGCCATTTAAAACACATACTGAAACATTTGTGTTAATTTATTTGTAAAAAGTAAATAGAATCCATATAGAAACATATTCCTGAAAATATAATCTATTTATTAAATATGATTTAATATATACTTTCCATTATTACACATAGCTGAGTATAATTAGAACAATGTACTTTTGTAATTAAGAACTTTTTAAAAAAGGGGCACCTGGGTGGCTCAGTCATTAAGCATCTGCCTTTGGCTCAGGTCATGATCCCAGAGTCCTGGGATTGAGCCCTGCATCAGGCTCCCTGCTCCACGGGAAGTCTGCTTCTCCCTCTCCCTCTGCTGTTCCCCCTGCTTGTGTGCTCTTTCTCTCTCTCTGTCAAATAAATAAATAAAATCTTAAGAAAAAGAAGAACTTTTAAAAAATTACTATTGAAATATAATATTATATTAGTTTCAGGTGTACAACATATTGATTCAAGTATTTTATACATCCTCAGTGCTTACTACAATAAGGGCAGTCATCCTCTATAACCATACATTATTGGATTATTATTATTTATTTATTTATTTTTAAAGATTTTATTTATTTATTTGACAGAGACAGAGATAGAGTAGGAACACAAGCAGCGGGAGTGGGAGAGGGAGAGCATGCTTCCCGCAGAGCAAGGAGCCCAATATGGGACTTGATCCCAGGACCCTGGGATCATGACCTGAGCCAAAGGCAGATGCTTAACCACTGAGCCACCCAGGCGCCTGGCATTATTGCATTATTGTAACCATATAATATTATTGACTATCCTCCCTATGCTGTACTTTTCATCTCTGTGGATTATTTATTTTATAACTAGAAGTTTGTACCTCTTAATTCCTTTCACCTATTTAATCCCCCCCACACACATCCCTTCCTTCAGGCAACTACCATTTTGTCCTCTGTATTTAAAAGTCTATTCATTTCACTTGTTCATTTTATTTTTTTTAAACTCCATTTATAAGTGCAATCATATGGTATTTGTCTCTCTTTGTCTGAATTATTTCACTTAGCATAACACCCTCTAGGTCCATCCATGTTGGACATTGTCACAAATGGCAAGATCTCATCCTATTTTTATGGCTAAATAATATTGCCTTATAAATATATGCCACTTCTTTATCCATTTATCTATTGGTGGACAGAGGTTGCTTCCATATTTTGGCTATTGTAAATAATGCTGCAATAAACCTAGTGTTTTCATCTTTCACATCTTTTCATATTAGTGTTTTTATTTTCTTTGGGTAAAAATACCCAGTAGTAGAATTACTGGATCATAGCAGTATTTCTATTTTTAACTTTTTGAGGAAACTCCATACAGTTTTCTACAGTGGTTATGCCAATTCACATTTCTACAAATAATGTGCCAGTTCTTACTTTTTTCCACATGCTCACCAACACTTGTTATTTCTTGTCTTTTTGATTCTGGCCATTCTAACAGGTGTGAGGTCATAACTCATCGTAGTTTTGATTTGCATTTCCCTGATGATCAGTGATTTTGAACATCTTTTCATGCATCTGTTGGATATCTATATGTCTTCTTTGAAAAAATGTCTATTTAGGACCTCTGCCCAATTTTTAATCAGACTGTGTTTTTTTTTTAATGTTGGGTTATATGAGTTCATTATATATTTTTGATATTAACCCCTTATCAGATATATCATCTGTAAATATCTTCTCCCATTCAATAGGATGCCTTTCATTTTGTTGCTGGTTTACTTCACTGTGCAAAAGTTTTTTTTTTTTAATTTTAATATAGTCCCAATAATTTACTTTTGCTTTTGTTTCCCTAACCTTAAAAGACATATCTAGAAAATCATTGCTAAGCCTGATGTCCAAGAGATTATTGCCTGTTTTTCTTTTAGGAGTTTTATGGTTTCAGGTCTCACATTTAAATTTTTAATCCATTTTTAATTTGTTTTTGTGTATGGTATGAGAAAGTGATCCAGGTTCATTCTTTTGCATTAGCTGTCCAGTTTTTCCAGCATCATTTATTGAAAAGACTGTTTTTTCTCCATTGCAAAACCTTGCCTCCTTTGTCATAGATTAATCGCATAAATGTGGGCATGGGTGTATTTCTGGGGTCTCCATTCTGTTCCATTGATCTGTGTGTATTTTTATGCCACTACTATACTGTTTGATTAGTATAGCTTTGCAGTATATCTTGAAGTCTGGGATTGTGATACCTCGAGCTTTGTTCTTCATTTTCAAAATTACTTTGGCTATTTGCGGTCTTTTGTTCCATATAAATTTTAGGATTATTTGTTCTAGTTCTGTGAAAATTGCTATTGGCATTTTGATAGGGATTGCGTTGAATTTGTAGATTATTTTGGGTACTATAGACATTTTAACAATATTAACGTTTCCAATCTATAGCATGGTATACCTTTCCATTTGTTTGTGTCATCTCAATTTCTTTTATCCATGTCTTATAGTTTGAAGAGTATAGGTCTTTCACCTCCTTGGTTAAATTTTATTCCCAGGTATTTTCTTTTTGGTGCAATTATAAATAGGTTGTTTCATTATTAGTGCATAGAAATGCAACATATTTCTGTATTTTTTTTAAGTAGGTTCCACACTGGTCTTGAATTTGTGACCCTGAGATCAAGACCTGAGCTGAGATTGGGGCACCTGGATGGTTCAATTGGTTAAGTCTCCAATTCTTGATTTTGGCTCAGGTCATGATCTCAGGGTCCTGGGATCAAGACTCGCTATGGGCTCCCCACTTAGCAGGGAGTTTATCTCCCTCTGACCCTCCCCCAGCTCGTGCTCTCTCTCTGAAATAAATCAATCTAAAAAAAAAAAAGACCTGAACTAAGATCAAGAGTCAGACACTTAACCTACTGAGTCACCCAGGTGCCCCAGATTTCTGTATTTTAAATTCGTATTGCACAACTTTACTAAATTAATTTATTCAAGATTCCTATAACTGGAGAGTAGATAATGAATCCATCCACGCAACAAAAAACTTATGGAGCACCTAGTATGTGATAGGCAAGTCTTTTAAAGTTTGGAAAGCAACAGTAAGAAAATCATACAGATTCTTCATGGATCTTATATTTTAGGAATGAGTTATCAAGAGGAACCCGTTAGTGATAGATTTGAAGAGAACTGCTGACCTCTTGGTTTTTTGTTTGTTTTTTGCTTGTTTGTTGTTTTGTTTTTTGTTGTTCTTTCCTTTTTTTCATGGAACAGGGCATATTTGGGCAAATCTTGCTCAGACTGCACATAGTCAATGGATTATATAAATCTGTACTTTCTTTTTTTATAAATCTGTACTATTAATAACATTCGTTTACATTTCAAAATGAATGTAAGGTAATTTGCATAAAACAAAATTGCAGAAACAATCACCTGTATTAAGTACTTCAAGAATAGTATAGTAAAACAATGCAATTACTGTAAATTAGAACAATAACTACTATAGGACTTAAACATCACTGCAAATATTAAAACCAAGGAGAAAACTGTTATTTATGGTTGGAGTCTACATTGTTCGTTGAACCTTATATTGCTATACTATTTTACAGAGATTCACAAGTAGTTAGAGAAATTAGTTCTACTTTGTGTATAAAGAATGGAATGTTTCCAGCTGGTTGTATAAAACAATAATCAAACAATAGACATTTATTTCTCTTCCGTATGCATAGCCTTATGTTATAAGTAAGTAATATTATAGAATGATGGAAATATGATCTTCAGAATCATCCAGGTCCTTAATTTTGCCACTTACTAGTTCTGTTGCTTTGAACAAAGTATTTATCTGCTCTAGATTATTGAGATCTTTATGTATGAAATGAAGCTCATTTTACTTCGTCTTGAGGATAAAATACAATAAAACATCATATATGAAAGCATCTATGACTTACGGTATATAGTATTTACTCAGTAAATATTTAGCTTCTTTTTTTTCTCATGTTTAAACCATATTTTTATTAGGAAGATGCTACTATTACAGATAAAGTAAATAGAGTGCTGTTATTACAAAATAACATCAATATTGTAGTAGCTAAGGGCAGGCCACCCCAAGATGAGCTACTTTGGCATGAACATAATTTTGAGTTAAAAGCAAACGAAACCCAGCAGATTCAGGAAAAAAACAAAAAACAAACAAAAAAACTCTTTACCTCCTTTCAACTGCCTGCTTGTACCAGGAAGACAGCTGTTAACAGAGTTTCCTTTTTACCTAAGAAAGTTATCTACATAATAGGTCAGCCTTTTTATCAACCCCAAACATCTCTCACCTTCCTGTTAAAGTTGTTTTCTCCCCTTTGTATCTTCAGACCCCTCCCCCTTTCCTTAGCTCATTTAAGCATCATGCTGCCTCATTGTCTTTGGAATTTCATGTTTATGTGGATTCCCCTTATGTACACTAGTAAATTTGGGTTACTCCTGTTAATCTGTCTCATGTCATTTGATTCTCAATCTAGCTAGGAGGACTAGCTGGAAACTCCTCCTCTCCCACAATATTAGGTAAAATGAACTAAAAAGTAATTATTATTATCATTACAGGAATAAAATTACGTTTTAAAAAATACTTCAAATTTATATTAACAACAACACAAATTATCTGGAAAAATCCTGTTCCAATTTTTTCACAATTGGAGTTCCAATTTATTCATAAAAAGTACCTTATGAGTTGTTCTACTGTGAACAATTAGTGAGACAGTACAATTATAAATAAAATACTTGAGGAAATCTTAGATCATAATAACAAAAGGTAGTCTTTCTTTTATTAGTCTTTTTTTTTTTCTTATGTTGTTTGTACATTTTGGCTATTTCAAATAATGCTGCTCCAACTAAGAATATTCTGTGCTTATTTCTATGAAAAAAGTGACACGGTGGAAATTTGAGTGCAAAGGGAGAGTATATTATGAGTAGGAGTCAGCTCCCACCTGTGAAATGTGATAATGAAAAAGAATTCCTGGGGTTTGGGATTGAGATGAAAATAAGAGAACATAATGAAAGAGAGAGACTTGTAGGATATGAAAAGAGGCAACTAACCCCAGTGGGACCCTGCCATACATGATGAAGGGAGCATTTAGAGACTGCCAGCCACCAGAATAATGTTCATGCCAAAAAGTGGTCCATCTTGGAACAACCTGCCCTTGGTCCCTACAAGTAAAAAAAAAAAAATCAAAGCACAGAATACTACAACTAAAATCTATTATTTTAAAAGTTTAAAACAAGTATAGCTTTATATTCTTATGAAGATATATGATAAAAAAATTTTAAAAAGAAAACAAAAGATACAAAATTCAGGAAAGATGTTGCAATGAGGAAATTCAAGTGTTAATGGTCTACTTATTTCAGTAGATGATGGGTTCTTGGACAGTATGTTGATATGATGATGATGATGAATATTTAAAATATGCATTAGAATAATTCTTTTGTATTTTTAAATATTTTATAATACAGAGAAACAAGCTTGTGTATTTTTCTCATTCCACTTTCACTAATACTCAAAAGTGGTTAATTCCCATATTAATGAAGAAGAAGTAAATGAACAGAATCACTTACCCATGTCACACATCTAATTGGAAATAAAATTGAGATTATTAAATTTTCCGGTGCTCATATCACTCTGCAGAGATTATCTTTTTTGAGAAATGCTAGAACATAAGAGGGGCATCTCATAACACGGACACTTTTCTAAATAACTTGGAACTGGTTCAATGTTCTTGTGAACTCATAAAAATAACATTTTAATTAATATTGGACATGAATCTGAAGGGGAGCAGAACTAGCAACCCCAAAATACGCCTCTCTGCATAAAGATTATCTTGAGCTGGTTATTTTTAGGGAAGAGTAGACACAAGAGAAGCTTTAAAAACCTTACAGAAGTTATCCTCTTGTGAGACATGTGCATTTATGAGGGAAATCTCCATTTATAAAGGTGTCTCCCTTTTTATACTAGGAAAAGGAGGGTGACAAAATCTCTAGAAACTCTTATCAATAGAGAACTGAACTGACTTAAATCTGCATAACAATCACACTCTTGTTTACTGTGTTTTGCTTGATAACCTCCCAAATTGGTTTCCCTCCCTCTTGGCATCTTCTCTTGTCTTTAGCTTGAGTTGGTATTTAAGGTGGTGACTTGGGCCATTTCAGAGAATTGGTGAAGTCTTTTTGTTTTTTGTTTTTTGAGGGTTTTTTTGGTAATTATTGTCATTAATTTTACCTTTACCTGTGTTATAAACTACGATAATTTTGATTTAGACAGTTACTTCTCTTATAGAGGTACTGTAAATAAGAAAACAAAGTCTCTAATTTCATTTTTTACTATTTTTGGCACACTTTATTTCTTTGTATAGATACAAATACCCATCTGATATCCTTTCCTCTTTTTAAAATCAAATATGGTAAAATATACACAATATAAAAATTTACCATCGTAATAATTTTTGTACAATTCTGTGGCATTAAGTACTTTCATATTATTGAGCGACCAGCACCACCATCCATCTTTACAATTTTTCTGTTTTCAAACTGGAGGTTTAACCTATTAAACACTTACTCCTCATTCCTCCTCCCCTCTCATCCCTCAGCAACCATCATTCTACTTTTTGTCTTTAAGAATTTGACTATCTAGACACCTCATATAAGTGGACTATTAGAATATCTGTCCTTTTGTGTTTGGCTCATATCACTTTGTGTAATGTCTTCAAGGTTTCATCAATGTTGTAGCATGTGTCAGAATTCCTTCTAAGACTGAATAATATTGCAGTGTTTGCATATACCACATTTTGTTTATCCATTCATCCATCAATGGACACTTACATTGTTTGTACATTTTGGCTATTTCAAATAATGCTGCTATGAACATGAGCACACAAATATCTCTTCAAGTCACTGCTTTCAATTACTTTCGGTATATACCTAGAAGTGGAATTGCTAGATCTTATGAATTATATTTTGATATTTTTAGGAACTGCCATATTGTTTTCCACAGCAGCTACATTATATTTCAACCAGCAATGCACAAGGGTTCCAATTTCTCCACATTCTTGCTAGTGATGTAGGAAAGATGTTAGGGTTCCAAGCTGACAGCCAAGAAAGAATTCTTGAGACATCTTTGGAGCAAAAGGTGATTTTATTAAAGTACAGGATAGGACCCGTGGGCAGCAAGAGCTGCAATGGGGTCATGAGGAGTGGCCCATTAAATACTTTCAAGCTGGAAGGGGCTTAGGGATAGTGTAAGTCTCTAAGGAATTTTGGAAGCAAGGTTTCCAGGACCTTGAGGGGGGCTAGCTGTTGTTGGGAAAATGTCATTTATTACCATCTAATAAAAACTTAGTCATGAGACGCTTCAGATATATATCTGTGGGCCATATGCTTGGGGGATGATTGCCAACATGTATCTTGGGGGTTTTAGAAATAAAGGAATTTTCCAAGGGAATTTTTATACATTAAAGTAGACTTACAGGATCCTGGTTGTGGGGGGTGGTTAGGCTAGGATTGCCTTTTGCCCTTAGCAAAGTATTAACATCAAGGCAGTTCAGTCCCTAGAGGAATATCACTCTGCCTGTTTCAAGGATTTGTCAATGGGCTGTAAGTAGTAAGGAAATTTAATAATTTTTCTTCTGCCTTTGTTTCCCACATCACTAACACTTGATATTTCCCATTTTTTTATCATAGCCATTTTAATAAATGTGAAGTGGTATTTTATTGTGTTTATGATTTCCATTTCCCTAGTGATTAGTGACACTGAGAATCTTTGCTCATTGACTATTTGTATATCTTCTTTTTTTTTTTCAGAAATTGCATTAAACATTTATTTTCACAGCCCATCCTTTACAAAGATAGTAAGAGATTTCTGAAGTCCACCTTTGAATTCTTTTGGGATTCACTCTGACTAAGCAACATTTTTAGTTGAGAGAAGCGTTTCTTTGTTTTGCTCACATTCTTTGAGGAGCAAGTGGGTGCTGACTGTCCAGATGTAGGTGTCCTGAATATCAAGGCTGGGCTCTTGCCTTTGGAACCACACTTCTGATTCAAGTCTGCAGAACTTGGAGTCTTTCTCTCCGGCGTCTTCAGGCTGAGCTTGCTCGTAGGAGTGGTAGGACTGCTCCTCAGTGCTGAGAGAAAGCTTCTACTTCTACCAAGATGTTTAACGGTTCTGTTGCATGTTTTACAAGTAGTCAACAATACACTTTTGGAGTCTTTGTATTTTTTCACAATTTTTGCTTCTTTAAAACTGAGTGTATAATTTCTTGCCTCTCGGTTAAGAAGTTTTTGTATTTTGGGTGTCAGTTTGGACTTGGGTTTGAGGCACACTCGAGAGTTACCCAAAACCAGCAACTGGAAACAGTATGGACGTGTTCCGTCAAAAGTTATGTTATCATAGGAGATAGCGGGCCTGGCCCGGGCAGCTATCGTGTAGTTGCCGCGCCGCAGCCTCAAGGTAGTGCTTCTGCCTCATCATTACCGCCACCTCCATGCCGCTAAGATGAGCGACAAGACCTATTTGTACATCTTCTTTTGAGAAATGTCTATTCAGATGTTTTGCTCATTTTATAATTGGGTTACTTTTATTGTAGAATTCTGAAAGTTCTTTATATATTCTGAATATTAACCTCTTATCAGATATATGGTTTGGAAATAATTTCTCCCATTGTGTAAGTTATTTTTTCATTCTCTTGATAATTTTCTTTGATGCAAAACAGTTTTAATTTTAATGAAGTCCAGTTTACCCATTTTTCTTGTTCTTGCTCATGGTTTGGGTCATATTTAAGGAACAATTGCCAAATCTAAGGTCATGAACTCCCTCTTATGTTTTCTTCAAAGAGTTTATATTTTTAGTTTTTACTTTATGTCCTTGGTCTATTTTGGTCTCATTTTTGTATATAGTATAAAGTAGGAGGCCACCTTAATTTTTTTTTTCCAATGTGGATATCCAGTTTTCCAAGTACCATTTCTCTATTGAATGGCCTTGGCATCCTTGGGGAAGAACAATTGTCCATAGGTGTGTGGTTATATTTTTAGGCTTTCTATTCTATCCTATCTTTTGCCAGTAAAACACTACTTTAATTACTGTAGCTTTGTAGTAAGTTATGAAAGTTGAAGTATGTTAGACCTCCAAATTTGTTGGTCTTTTCAATATTATTTTGGGTATTTGGGATAATCTCTTGGCATTTCATATGAATTTTCAGATGGGTTTGCCATTCTGAAAAAAAAAATGAGATTTTGGTTAAGGATTGCATCAGATCTGTAGATCACTTTCTGTAATATTGATATCTTAACAGTATTAAATTTTCCAATCCATGAACATGGGCTGTCTTTCCATTTATTTGTGTCTTTTTAAATTTCTATTAGTGTTGTTTTGTAATTTTCAAAATACAAGTTTTGTGCCTTCCTGGTTATAATTATTCTTTAATATTTTATCTTTTTTTATTGCTATTGTAAAAAGAACTATTTCCTTACATTTCTTTTTGGATTGTTCCTTGCTTTTGAAGAATGTTTTTTCCATAAATAAATGTGAATATATCAAAATACTTTTCCTACATGTGTTGTTGAGGTGATCACTTATTTTTTCCCTGGATAAATTAATAAGGTGATTCATCTTGATCAATTTTTGAACTGGAAAACAGTCTTTTATACATGGCATAAACCCAACATTTTTGTGATGTATTATCTTTTTAATGTATCACTGGATTTAATTTGCAAATATTTTGCTTAGGAGTTTTACATCTCTAGTTATGAGAAATTTGTCTGGATTTTTTTTTTCTGCCATGGTCTCTTATTCATATATATATATATATATGTATATACAAATATATATATATGATGTATTCATACATGAAGTCAAAGCTATTATAAATAACCTAATAAAATGGTCTAATAAAATAAATTGTCAAATTATTTTATTCTCATCTTGTAGAATTTGTATATACTGGCAGTAATTCCTTAATTGTATTGTAGAATTCATTGGTGAAAATATCTAGACACGAAATGAATTTTTTTTTTTTTTTGGAGGGGGGTGAAAACAAGTGGATTTAAATACTGATTCAAAATCTTTAATGGTATGGGAATATTTAAAAATTCTATTTTTGTGGCAGTTTCATGTTTTTATTTCTAGGATTTTGCATTTTAAATAAATTTTCAAATTTGCTGTCATACAGTTGTTATAACCTCATAATATTGTGATTTCTGCATATCACATATGTACATTTTTGTCTGATACTTCCAATCAATATACTTTGAAAAAATCAAGGTGACTTTTTAATGTTCAAAAAGATCTTAATATTTTCATATGATTTTTGAACGTGTCTAATTTTATGGCATTCAAAGTAATTTCCCTTAATGCTGAAAACAGCAGGATTCTGGAGTGATAATGAGAAAGTTTAGAAGGCTACAAAATAGCGTTATAGAGTGTCATTTTAATTAGCGTAAAATAATAATATCATCATCTCATTTGTCAATAAATCTTATTTGAGAATCAATCTAAAATTCTCAAATATAAAAGCATAACAGAAAAAAATGCAGAAAATAAACTATACAAAATCTTTGTTGAGGTGCATTTAATGTGGTCTTTAGTATTAGTATTGTGTTTCAGCAATGATCAGCAAATTTAGTATTATTTTTAATAATAATTATAATGTGAATTCAGAAATAATTAGGTCTAGTTTGAGTTGTTACTTATCAATAAAAATAAAGTAATATAAAATGAAATATTTTCCACTAGTAAAAAATATGAGCTATGTAATGTGCACAAATACAATAAATTGAATCTTAAAATGAATGTAATGGCTAAAACTTAAAATCCTATGTCATTACATTATTATTATTTCTTAAGTAATGAATGTTCATTTAGTTCTGAAATAGCATCAATGATTGTTGGTAATCTTTGCATTTATGCCACTTTTTAAAGAAACAATTTAATTTTTCACTTTAAAGTGCATAAGAGATTTTGTGTAGAAATACACTTGATGTGGTTTTGGAATATTGGTGAGGTTCAGTGGGGTGGAGTCCAGAGCCAATGACCAAGAAAGAATTCTTGAGACGTCTTTGGTGCAAAAGGGTGGTTTATTAAAGCTTGGGGACAGGACCCGTGGGCAGAAAGAGCTCCTGCACTGGGGTTGTGAGGGGTGGCTGATTGTACACTGTGGAGTTGGGGGAGGAAAGGAAAAGGAGGTTTCAAAAGGATTTTCATATGTTAAAGAAGACTCACAGGATACCAGAGTCCTTGCCATTGTCAAGTTAAGGTTATTTTTCTCTCTAGCAAGGCATTAACGTGAAGGTAGTTGGGATCTTCCTGAAGGAACATTATACTCAGCCCACTTCAAGTATCTGTCAATGGGCTGCAGGTTATAAGGACATTTAATTGTATCTACATTTCCTTCTAGAAGCTAGGTTATTGATAGAAATGCTTTGTTCTTGTAGATTGCTAAGACATTTGTAAACTGAGGGAGATTCAGGTCTTGCAGGATAGTGATCCCTACAAGTTGACTATTTGTTTTTCCTTTCCTTAGCTTTAGGGCAACCAGGAGTGCCTGAGGAATGTTACATATATCCCATGGAATGGGGGGAGTTGTGGGGTGTCAGCTTCTGCTTTGTCCTCAGCTTGCCTTCTGTTCCCTCATCACTCTCATGCTTGAAATAAGTATAATTTAAACTAACTCAGGTGAAGAAAGATACTACCTTAAATTTAGTGAATGAGGAGGCTGTTTTAAGCATCCCTCGGACAGGTTTATGTAGTCAAATTAACATTTATTAATTTCCATTTTTTTCTGTGGTCTTTGGTAAGAAAGCACAAATGTTCTAATAATCTGAACAAATAATTTAGACGATTCCAGATACACAATAAATTTAAGAGGTTAATGAACAGAAGGAGCTTAATTCTCCATATCTTGCTGCCTAAATTGTGTCTGCTTATTTCTTTCTTAATTTTTGCTAAGAATCCTAATCTGCTAATTAATCTGGGTATTTTTCATACTGTTAATTTAGTAATAAATGTTGGGCATCTCCAATGGAAGGGATATAAAAAAAATATTGTAGCTGTCCCTTTTTTAGTTGATCACTGGCGTGCTCCTGGTCACGTTGAAGGTTTCCCTGTGCATTGTCCTAAACCCATTACAAAACAGTGGTTTCCAAAATCTCTCAGATCATGGCAACTTTAGCGACTCAGCATTTTTTTTCACAACACTTATAGACAAATAAAAATAAAACAAAACAAAAGCTAATAGTTCAGGGTGCCTGGGTGGCTCAGGCAGTTTAGTGTCTGCCTTAAGCTGGGGTCATGGTCCGAGGGTCCTGGGATTGAGCTCCACCTTGGGCTCCCTGCTCAGCAGGGAGTCTGCTTCTCCCTCTCCCTCTGCCTCTTCCCCAGCTTATGCTCTCTCACTCACTCTCTCTCTCAAATAATTCAATAAAACTTCAAAAAAAAAAAAGCTAACAGTTCCATTTATTGAGTTGATCCAAACTAGTTAATAGTTTAATTTGCATCATGCCCAATAGATGCCACTCAGTTTACCTTAAATTTTAAAACTATCCCACAGTGCTCCTGTTAGTTCATTGTGGGGCACTTTGGCAGCACAGTCGGGAACCACAGTTTTGAAAGTTATAAACTGAATGGAAATGATAGCAGGAACAGAGGTCCTTTTAGAACTATTTATTGGTCCTTAGAGACCATCATTTTTCCCCATTAGGCGGCAACCTCTTTGTCCTACGTTATAAACTTTCAACTAAATTTTCTTGTAGTTGAGGTGAACAAGAAATCTGTTAATGTGTAGAATAGCTCAGAATATAGTAATGATGACTTCAGTCATGGTTATTTTTTAACAACTTATGTTTAGAAGAAGAGTAAAAATACTTTTAAAAGGGTACTGGTTTTAGTGTAATTAGCAGGGAATAATAAAATGATTTAATAGGGCTACACAGTTTTGTGTAATTATAGATAATGCTTTTAATCTGGCTGCAGAACATGGCTGTTGTGATCTAGTCTTTATGTAGCTTCCCTGCTGAAGGTTTAATTTATTTGGCCTCTTGAGGAACACATTTGGCATTGTAATATGTTTTGCTTCCAGGTTCTATCTCCAAGGATGACTTGATGAAATTGCACATAAATTTATTTTCAAGGCAAACTATTTTCCTTTTAGGGAACCATCTATATTCATCCCACAGAGGTAGAAAGCAATATAATAATCAAATATAGATATTCAGCGAGTGAGAGCCTCATAGATCTTATATATGTGGTCATTTTGTATATAATTTTATTAATCACTATTTCTTTTTTTTAAAGATTTTTTTAAAGATTTTATTTATTTATTTGAGAGAGAGAGAGAGAGAGAGAATGAGAGATAGAGAGCACGAGAGGGAAGAGGGTCAGAGGGAGAAGCAGACTCCCTGCTGAGCAGGGAGCCCGATGTGGGACTCGATCCCGGGACTCCAGGATCATGACCTGAGCCGAAGGCAGTCGCTTAACCAACTGAGCCACCCAGGCGCCCTATTAATCACTATTCCTGTGAGATATGAAATTTTAAGAAACTTAACTAAGAAATAAAATATGGTGGTTTATATCAAAGAAAATTTTAAATATCTTATCCACCACTAAATACCTATATGGTGAATCATTGAAAAATATAAAAAAACATAAATTTGGGGAATATACTAAACCAGGTAGAGTTTGTTTTCTTCTTGATTTCTGTCTGACTCCCAAAGGCAACTTACTTTGATCTCTTTGTGTTTTTTTTTCTTGTTAAAATATACAGAATTAATTAAGCAGATTCATAGAGCTGAATGATAAAATTGTATTAAGAGATGCATTGGGACTCTATGTGACCTTATCAAGTGAGGTGAGCCATTCATTAATTCAGATGATAGAGCTTATTATAATAATCTTTTACTAGTGCTATTGTTGAGCATAACCACTTACTCATATTTGCATATGCATATTGAGATAATATCATGTCATTAATTTTTTTACTAAACTTTAATCCTTGTCAAGAGTAATTCTGAAAGTTTTAGGTTACAGTTAATTTAACTATATACTTGTGATTATCTTCACATATGTTTGAATAATTTATATGCAATTACAATAAGCTTCTACAGCAAATCAACTAATATATAAACATATCTATTAATCATATTGGTAATTTATGTAAATGTGTCGCACAGTGCTTAGTATGTACAGGACATTCAAATCTGCTATGTTCCTTCCCTGTCTTAAATTTTACTAATGTTATGTCCACCACTTTTCATTTGATTATTCTCTCCACCTCTGCCTCAGTGCTTACAATCTAATTTACCCATAACAACCAGAAGATACCCAGAAGTCACAGCAGTGTTCCTGGCTTTTGCTTTACAAAAGTGACTAAGTGATACTGAAAAATTTATTTATTTATTTATTTATTTTCTTAAGTGAAGAGGTAGGGGCAGAGGGAGAGGGAGAAGGAAAATCTTAAGCAGGCTCCATGCCCAATGCAGAGCCCGAGGCCAGGCTCAATCTCACAACCCTGAGATCATGACCTGAGTGGAAATCAAGAGTTGGACACTTAACCAACTGAGTCACCCAGGCACTCCCAGAAGAACGTTTCTAAACATAAACTAGATCATGTTACTCTACATTCAAAACACTTCAGTGCTCTTCATCATAATTAGTATAAGAGAAAAAAAAATAACAATTCAAGAATCTGCAAGGCCTTCCATGATCTCATCCAGTTTCTCCCTAAAATTTTGTGTACTTTCCAAACACCAGAGCCTTGCTATCTCTCCTCCAATCTCAATGACCTTTTTGTATTTTAAGGACAAGTTAGGCTTAGTGTCAACTCAGGTCCTTTTCACACATTTTGCCTCTGCCAAATTGCTCTTCTATCTGATATCCCTGTAGATCCAGCATCACTTTATCTTTATCTGCTAAAGTATCTCTTTGTCTAGGACTTCAGTGACCAGCTGATGTAAAATTATCCTGATTGTAACTTTCTCTTCCTTTTCCCTCAAAGGGCTTATTATTACTTCATAATTATAATTTATATATTACATATTTTCTTTTTTCTGCCTTAGAATTATGGTGGTCATGCTCTTCAATGTCCAAAAAAAAAAAAACCTCTTAAGAATGAGTGGGGGTATTAAAATACCTAGAAATACATATTTTCTGAAATACTCATCAGTTGAAAAAACCAGTTTTATTATATTGTTGAGTCTATAAAATAGTCCTATTCAAAAATTATTTTCTAAAATACAATTCTTTTTAAAAGTAAAAATAACATATATACATGAATATTAACACCAAAAAACTTCTTTATACTTATTATTTAAAGATTAAAAATAGCATGAGGAGTAAGTTAATTTAGTAAATATTTTAATATTTTAATCAATGTCATAGTATTATCTGCCTTTAATATAATGTCAATTGTACTACAGGATTCTTCTCACAGATTGAGATATTCCAAAGCAAACTATAAAACTTTAGACTTAAATCTTGTTCTCCATTTGTACTCTTATTTTGTTTGATTTTTTCCTTTGCTTTTGTAGGAATTCCAATGTCTTCCTATCTGCATGTTATGTTTTTAATATTTTCAATTTGCTAAAATTACATGCTTTCAAAGCAAAATTTTGTGAAGCTCCATTCATGATATGCCTGTTTCAATTAAGACATTCAATTAATTTTGACAAATGCAAAAAAAATTAGAATACTTTATTATAAATTCAGTATCAGTGCACTATACTTAGGTTTATTGAAAGTTGGTTCTTTAAAATTTCATATATGTTAAAAATCCAATTAGTGATGGACAGCAAAGAGAAAAAGCATATTTTGCCTGAAAATTATTTTGCTTTAATATTTTGACTGAGTAAAATATACAAAATGTTATACAAAATAAAATATTTATTTAACTATTTAATTAAATAAATAAATATTTATTTATTTATTAAATATTTATTTAATAAATAAATATTTATTTATATAAATATTTATTTATACATTTCTCACAACACCAGCTGTTTAGGGGATGCAATTTTGACTTATATGCATATCACACCAATTAAGATTTTTTTTAATTTAGGAATTTAGTAAAAGTAGTTTTATTGCTACAATGAGTCCTGAACGAAAATTTGTATTTGTATTATCAATACAAAAATAAATAATTTTATGCTCAAATTTTTAACTGAATTTAACTGAATCTGAATTTAATTGAATTAAATGAATATCATTCACAGATATCAAATATTTTGCCTTTTATTGAATAAATTTCCAAGAGCCTTGTTTATTAACATCTATTGATACACATAATTAATGATGAATGTGAAGAATGAACCCAAATTATTTAACTAATTGAGAAATGTGTTTTGCTAAGAGAGTCAACACATTAACAATAGTATCTTCACTTTTCATACATGAACAAGGAAACTTGAAAGGAAAAAAATAATTAATTTAGAAGAATAATCACTTTTTTATAAGAAAATTTATGCTGCAGAGAGTGATATACAAATGAACTTCCTGGAACTACATCTGCTAAATCATTGCTTTCAGGTACAGTCTTCTTAAATTTTTGAAGTAAATGGTAGATTTCTTCAGTAGATTTGTGTCTTCTGATGTGTCCATAGTTGGTAATATTATTATTATTATTATTATCCATAGGCAATGGTAAAAGTTGACTAATATTTTGTTACATGCTGTCTTATTCTGTGTTCCCTGACAAGCCAACCTGAGGCAAAATTCATGCAATAAAATTTTATGGGCCATGAAATCCAGTGGATGAATGGAGGAAAGGATATGAGAATGAGGCTGGAAAAGGGGCAAAATAATTATAAGGAGTAACTTTGGAACAAGCAATTTCTCTTTTTTCTCAGACATCTTCAGAGAGGTTGCTTCTCTAGCTGCTTACCCTGGGAAAAGTAGGGAGAAAAATTATCTGTTTTTTTTTTTTTATAACAGATTTCTTATACTCTCCCACTTTCAATGTTCACCCTAGGGAACGTTAAGCCCTCTAAAATTATGGTGGCTGCTGAGGAACCTACATCTTGTACTTCACTGATAATCGGAAACTCAGTGGGAGGGTAGAAAGGGACTCTCAGTGTAGGTTAGAACTGAGACACTGACAGGATATATCCAGCGAGCTTCTCAGTCTTTTGAAGTGGAGGTGAGAACAGTAATGGTAACTTTACCAGGCATCAGGTGACACTCCACTCAGAAAGCAAGGCCAGGGAGCAGAGATGGGATAATGCATAAACTGAATTTATATAATCTATTCCTTGCACAATTCAGATCTGTTCATACTCTGCTGAAATATTCAATACTCTCAATTCTTCCCTGAGAATAAGGGTGAAAGTACAATGTCTAAATGTTATTGCTAGTTGTTATATTATTAAACAAACAAACCAACACAAAAAGAAACTTCAAAAGATATGATTAAATGAAGCTTCAGTTGGTCACCTTCAGCTGTAATCTGGGTTCTTGATGGCTAAAATGACCCTGACCTTGATTTTTAAGGGTTGTGATTCCTAAACTACTTTGAAATTAGGGAATTGTGATTTATCCAATTGACATTTTCAATTGTTACAAAATACCAGAAACACTCCAGGGAATTTGTAGGGTTCCACACATATTTCTTTTTGAACTTCTTGTGTACCAAGAGCTATATCTTCTCATGGTTATCAAGATAGACTACTCCTACCATTCCATATCAGCTTCGCCAGAATTAGAAGCCTAAAGTTTTTATACCTTTTTTATCCACTTGGAAAATAGTACCTCTAATTTAGCAAAAATTGATGTGCTATGGGAAACACAAATTTTAAAAGTGAGTAGTAACTGGGACTAATGGTAAGAAGGTAATCCTACCTCTCCTCCTTCCTCCCCAGACCTAAATATCAGCTGATGGTTCAATGTGTATACCTTATACTAGAAAACAATACCCTGAGATTTTGAATCTGAGCTGACTCCTTAACTGAGCCTTCATTCTACCAGTGTAATAGAATGTAATTAGTAACACCTATGAATCTTGTGGTCACTAATTCATCATCATACCTTTTTTGGTAAAGTGAATATCTTGGTCTGAGGCAATGTCACATGAAATATTCTGTTGAGATATCAGGTACTTTGTAAACCCTCAGATGGTGGTGTTGATGGATGCACTGTGGACAAGGAGGCAAATGTATATCCAGAGTGTACATGTTTTCTGGAAAGGGATAATTACTGTTCTCTCCATGACAGAAGGGGTCATATTTAATTGGCCTGTCACCAAGTGGTGGATAGATATGCCAAGTAATAGTGCCACATGGAAAACTCTGCAACAATCTCTATACTTGTCAGGCTGGGTATTCATCAATGGTAGCAACCAGATCAGCTTTGTTGAGTAGAGACCCATTTTATTAGATCCAGGCATAGCCTTAAACACTTCTGCTATGACCACTCTGGTCATGAGCCCCTTGTGCATGTCTACCTTGTTTGAAGAGATCCTCCCTGGAAATGGATTATCTTTGATGGAAATTAACAGTAGTTAGACATATATGCTTGCTTTGTGTCCATACACATACTTCTTCCCCAGACCTTCTTAGCCCTAACTCATCAGTCTTTCTTATTTGAAAACTCTGACCAAAGAGCCAAGCCACTGGCACAACCTGGAATTCAATATATATCAGTACCTCTTGCCACCTCACCTTCCATGGGGAGTAAATGATTGGAGTTCAATGCTCACAGCTCTGCCTTTTGGGAAGAATTCCCTTACTGCTGACTCTAGGGCCAGCCCTGATTGGAGCTGAAATATGGCAGAGGTCCATTTTGAACTTGCACCAGCATTTTGGGCTGTCTCATTTGTTACCCAGGTCTACTCTCCTCCTTTTATTTGAAAGGGAGAGGCAGTTAGGGGCAGAGGGAGACAGAGACAGAGAGAGAGAATCTTAAGCAGACTCCATGCCCAGCACAGAGACTGATGAAGGGCTCAATCTCACAACACTGAGATCATGACCTGAGCCAAAATTAAGAGTCAGATGCTTAACTGACTGAGCCACCCAAGAGACCCTACTCTCCTCCTTTAATGTTACATATGAGGAAATTTCCATAGCACCACATTTCACCTTCTAACATCATGTTATTTGCTTATTTATATTTATTGCTTTACTCCTTACAGTATAATTTAATGAGGGTGTTTGTAAAAAAATTTGTTATTGTTACCTAATGGGCCTCACTTACCTAAAAAGTAGCTGGCTTATAATACGTGTTCAATAAATGTTAAAAGAATGAAAGAATGAATTAACTCTGATTTATGTCTTTGCTTCCTTTTTCTTCATAGTACTTATCACCCCATAACATTATATATTATATAATATGGTTTTATTCTGCCTTTCCTTCCTCTACTAAAATATAAAATACAGAAAGATTTGTTTACTTTGTTTAAAGCATTATCTACAGCACCTATAAAAGTGCCTGGTTAAACAAATATTTTTTGAGTTAATTAACAAATGGACCATGCTTTTCTTAATCTCTGACTGTATCACCAAGTAATACCTGACACCGTGCATGTTGTATAATAGGTGTTCAATGAAGAAGTTTTAACATAAAACAAATATATCAATTCTAAGTAGCATCCAGACCAGAAGTGACCTCTCTCAGCATTATTTTGGTTTTCCAGCAGGTAAAATTCAAAGGAAACTAAAATGATGACTTCAGCTTTTTAAAGTTGTTTCTCAGGAAGCTGCAAAGGAAAATTCTGATTATTTATCAGCCTGAAAAATTGGAAGGGCTCATTTCTTTTATTTATACAGTTTTCTTTTTCTAATCTTATAGCTTATGGTTTGGGTTCTTCAGGATTCCTATTATCTTGATTCTTTGGGGAAAAAATATAAAACCAACATCTTATAAAATGACATGGGAAGACAGGAGGCCCCCTTTGTTAGCTTTACTGTATCTCACAGTAGGAAAGAGTTAAGTTCTTAGAGGGAGATATTTTTTAAACCCCTGTTGTACTTTATTATATGCATATCTGAAAGAGAAAATCTGGCAAGAGGATGGCCATAGACAATTTTCCCTATTGTTACTTGGAAGATGAATAAGGAGTTAATTTTTATTTTTGACATATTGAGATTTTGAATCTATTCTCTGCAAGTTCAGTTGGAAGGAGTCTAATCTCACGGTATCATTTGAGGACAGCTCTATGAATATTTGTGACAAATGAATCTTTTATTTGCCTTGAAAATTATGATTCAATTTGATGAAATGAAAAAAATTTATGGATAATATTTAATCACTACTGTCATATAAAAGCTAAGCTGTCAGCAAGATGCTATGACACCTAGAGTTAGTCACTCCCAGATGAGAGAGGATCCACACAGCTTCTAATAACTTAGGAAGCTGTGACTTGATATTCTGGCTCATTTAATAGATTCGTTATGTTTCTTGTACTTTGTGAAATTCTATATTTGAAGCTAGCCTAAATAAATTTTTTGAATATTTTAATGCTATTACCCTCTTTATACTCCCGTTTTTAAAAAAAATGAATGCAGAAATAAATTCCCCAAATTTAAAAAAGCCTTAACTATTTATTGACATGAACATAATTTTAACCATAAAGTTTAATGAGATGTTTTGTTAAATAAATCAACACGTGATTATTTGCAGATTTATATGTCTAGTCTTGTCATGGGTACTGTGATTACATATCCTCTATCCTTGAGGAATTTTCTCTCCAGAAAGGAAAGTGAACAGGAGAGAAGAAACTCTGTAGCAATACAAGGTAGTGCATGGGATGACTTACTTGTTTTGTTTTGTTTTTTTTGGGGGGGGGGATGACTTACTTGTGAATGTATGGGGCAGAAACTATATTTTAAGTATAGTGATTAAATAAAGTTATTTTACTTATTTTTCTATTGTTCAGGAACTTTGTGATATCCATCTATTTCATTTTTCAAGTTGCATTCTCATTACTACTTTGTTTCTTAGCAAGATCTATACTTTAATCCAATTGGTCATGGTTTAGTTTCAATTAAATGTCATTCTTTTAAATTTTTTTCCTACTTGATATTTTTCAATATTTTGACAAAAATTTATGAAAGGTGCCTATTAATTTTGTATATACAACAAAACAGGGTGATTTTTACATTTGATAACCAATTTAAATGTAAAAATGACAGGCAATTTGCAGAGATTGATGTAACAAGTACAAATTAACAGGTGTAAGAGTAGCTTTTGTACTTGTTTACAAAATACCAACTTTACAAGTGGATAAAGGAGAATTTTTTCTTAATGATAACAATTAGACCTTATGACTTCCCGTTATATTCAATCTGAAACAACATTATATTGTAGCCAAGAAAAGATATATATGTTATATAAATTGAAATAAAGTATTTAAAATAATGAGGAGGAGAACTCCCCTCTACTGTAGGCTGGATATGTTACACTATAATTCTTAAGTTTGAATATGGACACTCTAGTTTCAAATAAACATGGTATAATAGGATTATTTGTATAGTGACTTAATACTATATCATAAAATGAATGGTTGAAGGAAAGAAATATTGGTAGATAGCTTGGAAAAGATACAATTACAGAGGAGTAAGCACTGAACTAGGATTTCAGACCAGTATAAGAGCAAGAAATGTTCAAAGAATGAGTCAACCATTCTTTGGAAGAAAAGATGAAGGGAGTGTTCCCTGAGGGTTTTTAAGTATGAGCCATGACCAAATACCAGATCTGTTATACAAGACATTAAACAATGTTTAATTGGCTGTAATAAATATTGTTAGATACTCTCCAATTATGAAATTCAATGATTCTATAATGCCTTTAATATATGTCCCTGTAATTACCCCAACACAATGAAGCTATCAATTCTTATATGAAAATTTCAATAATTTTTCATATTTCATTTTTTTATTATTTTTGCATAATATTGTCAAAGTATGTTTTTTTTAAGCTGTGGTTTCATGATAGAACAGTAATATACTCTATTACAAAATCTTCCTTATTATGTAAAGTTCATATTGTATATAATGCATATATGTATTACATACATTAATATGTTCATTATGTTCATTAAAGCACATGACGCAAGTTTAAGTACTTTTAAACTTTAATTGCCACTCTTACTGTATTTACATCAGGACTTGAGTTATGTTAGGCTTTCTAATCACTGATCACCAAACTGACAATTTAAATTCTTGCTCTTTTTAGCCTATTTTACCTCCACATGCCCTTTGACTGTATATTCAACCACCCTCTAAGTCCCACTCCAGTTGCATAATTTCCAGAAAAATTTTGGATACCGACTGACACTAAATGCTATTTTCTTCTCATTTCTGAATCTCTACCATGCCAACTGAAGAATCACTACCTTTCTACTTACTTACTTACTTTTTTTTTTTTTTGAGGGATAAAGCTCATCAGTGGGGGTAGGGGCAAAAGGAGAGGGAATCAAGCAGGCTTCATGCTCAACACAGAGCCCAATGGGGGGCTTAATCTCACAAGCCGGGAATCATGACCTGAGCTGATATCAAGAGTTGGACACTTGACCGACTGAGCCACCCAGGCACCCCAAACTTTCATGTGAGGACTATAAATAAAGAAATTATCCCTGAACTCGATGTACAGGGACCTGAGCAATAGTTATGACTCTACTTCCATTTAGCTATATGGACTTCAATAATGTATTGAAACTTTCTGTGTGATAGGATTCTCATCTATGCAATAAATACCTATTTCAATAATAAAAAGTATTGTATAACTGTCTTTTAAACTTTTTTTTTTTACAGATTTATTCATTAATTAGAAAGAGAGAGAGAGGGGAGAGGCAGAAGGAGAGGGAGAGAGAGAATCCTCACGTAGATTCCCCACTGAGTGTGGAGCCCAGCTCAGGGGTTGATCCCTGACCTGAGCTGAAACCAAGATTCAGATGCTTAACCGTATAACTTTCTTTTGCCTTAGGATCATTCTTACATTGTTGACTTGCATGGTTTTAGAATATAAATTCCTCATGAGATTACAGATCTTATAGGTCCTTGTTTTTCCCATAATGCTTAGTACTTAACTATTCACAGAATTTCTATTTGTATTTCTTCAATAAATATGATGTCAAAATCTAAGATTAACAACTATTTTAGAATTTCATTTACTATTTATATTTGATGGCACTGATATATTTTTATGTCTCAAATCATTTCAATTTTGACTTTTAGATTTTCTTTAACTTTTTTTCAGAATATTTGTAAGATTATTTTAAACTAAGTCTTTGCTGCTCTAGATTTTTGTGTAAATAATATATTTTATGTATCTTAAAAATACTTTTATGGTATAAACATTGGTTTATTTCTATGAATTTACCTGTATAATCATGCTGGGAAATAGGGAACATTAAATTC
Organism: Eumetopias jubatus; assembly: GCF_037043125.1. Taxonomy (NCBI): domain Eukaryota; kingdom Metazoa; phylum Chordata; class Mammalia; order Carnivora; family Otariidae; genus Eumetopias; species Eumetopias jubatus. The sequence continues at coordinate 42,217,120 of NW_028274809.1, read as the reverse complement.
TTTTACTCATTAATTAAGTGGATTACCTTGTAATTCTCCAGTTTTGAATCCTGGCCTATTTTTTACTTGAAAATTAAATATTACACTTTGAAGCAAGATGACACAGCAGCATCTAATAACAGATTTCTCCTGAACAGAAACTATTGACAAACCTGGAAATTACTATACTTTCTATATAATCTATGAAGGAGCTATTCCTCACACTGGAGTGGCTTCTTCTGGAACTCAGTAATGACAGATGTGTCCAGGTTCCAATCTTGGTCCATTCTAGTTCTTTTAGATGTTCCACCTTGACACAATTGATTCTCAATGAATAATGACCAATTTCTCTTCACTCATAAGTGTGGAATTGAAATCCCAACTCACATGAAAGGGAGATATTACATGCTTGCTTTGATAAAATAGCCATACATGGCTGCCGTATAGTTACCACCACTAAAATATCTTTGACAAAAACATTATTTCAAGCATTTGTGCCTGTAGATTCACTGTTGAAAGATGCAGTGTCATTTGATGTCATCTAAGACATTCTATACCACTCTTGCTTCTGCAGAGTATTTTCAATCTGAAGAAAGAACAAAGAGAAGATAGTTTTTCAGTATTTCAGTTAGCTATGAGTTGCCCAGTGCCACCCCTGGACCAAGTTTCTAAAGTTGCAGGCCCTTATCTTTTCAAACATAGTTAAAAGACTTAGTCATAAGTATAGTAACCTTCTATCAGTTACTGCCAGAAATAACCACAAAATTTCATTGGCATACAAAGTAAGCATTTCTCATTTGTCTGTAGTCAACTGGAATAGCTCATCCAGCCTCAACTGGGCTGAATAGCTCTACTTCAGGGTGTGGGTCCAGTTGAGCTTGACTAGAAAGGTTTGGCTCTATATAAATTCATTATGCCTGAAGAGATAGCAGCTACCCCAGGGTAGCTTTTCTTATCATGGTGACAGAAGAACAAGATGGAAGCATCAAATGTCTCTTAAAGCTTACACTCAGAAGTGACATACTGGCACTTCTGCTAACGTTCCTTTGTTCATAAAAGTCAAATTGAATAGCAACAGAATATAGGAACAGAGACATATAATCCAACTTTAGGGAGGAATAGTAAAATGTATTTATATGTTTTTATAAAATGTAAAGGTTCTTTTGATGGAGGGACAAACACACAAAAACCAGAACTCTGTGACTTACAGCTCCAAATGAGAGAAGACTTCCAGGCAGGGCTACATAGGGGATTGTACCTGGAGATAGGATAATAGCAAGCTGGAACTATAGGGGAGATCTATGTGTAGCAAACTGGATGGGTTTAGCTAGGTTATCCAAGTTTCCTATGAATTGGCCAATTTGAATAATTTATTAGGCTCCAATGCATAGGAACTGTCCCAAATTACCTGATACCTCACCCCAGGGCAATTAGGGCAGGTGCATAGTGGCTTGGACTATGAGGACCCAGTGATAGAAGTGGTTGAGGTGTGAGCTTAATCAACTGCTCAAAAGAAAAGGAGTACTCACTGGCCTCTAGCCAACACTCTAAAACTCTGTCAAGACAGCTTTTAAATAAACAAAAATACCTATGTTGACACTTTAAAGTCTTTTCATAAGTTTTAAATTGCTTATTTTGGGTAACTTAAGTAGCCATATAGCAAAGAAGGCTTTCACAGGGTAGAGTATAAGTTGTCCTAAACAGGGTAGATAACATTTTATTATGAGACCAAAAGGTGGAAAACAAGTAGAAGTATAAGGAGTTTTTGTAAGTCAGCTCATAACCATGATCCTATTGTGTGGCATGAGCCAAGAAAAAAAAGATCCAGAATTTTTAAAGTCTCTAATGACATTTTTGGTATAGTTTCAAAGTGTTTTAAAAGTATGAGTTATATATATTTTTATGACAAGAATATCTTGGTATATTCCTTGGGTCAAGGTAGGAGTCCAGTGATTATGTTGTTATAGGGTATCAACTGATACTTCATTGGTATATATACAGGTTAGTGGTATGTGTTGGTAACCAAGAGAAATAAGTGGTGGTACTGACGGACAGAGACTCAGGTGGGCAGTCCTGCTGAAAAGTTGGAGGAGGAGAATAGAAGGCACTGGGGAGTCAGAGCATAGACTAATCAAGGGCAGTGGCTTCCTGGGAAAAGCAATAATCTTTATTAATTTTTAAAATGGCACAGCCAATAATAACCTCTGTAAGGTTTTCCTTAAGGCATGGGAAATTTTCCTTAAGGAGAACCAGGAGCGTAAGTGGAAATGAGATTTATCCAACTTTAAATAAAGGAAAGGGAAATGGGGAAGGGTTTTTAAAGTTGACCTTACATGTGAGTTGGCCAAGACGCCTTGAATTAAGAAAATCATGTTCTGAACAAGACACAGAGACCCATTTAGGGGTCTGTTTGTCATTTTCCAACTTAAATAGGAGTTCCTTGAGGAACCCAATAGGTCTCCATTAATCCAGCTGCTTGGGACCTCTATCTGGGTGATAAAAGTTCTACTGAATGCCTTTCTTGAGAGCCTATTATGCATTCTTAGAAGTGAAATGTGTGCCTGGGTCACTATCAGTAATGTATGACACTCCAAAAGGGATCCTAGTAAGGCCTTTCATTGTGACCTTATTGTACATAGAGATACATGTAACTTTGTTTTTTATTTTGGGTACCTGTGAAACAAGAGTCTCAGAGTTCTTTACCCTAAAAGGGACAACTTGTAGGCAATGGCCCTGAAGTTTGTAAAAATGTGCAGATGGAGAAGTTTTCTAACATCCAGTGTTAAGATAATTGCCTGAAACTTGGCCAAGTACGCTAACCCTGTGTTCCTTCCTTTACCAGGGATCTCCTGGTTTAGGGATGGAAAGCAACAACATTACACTGTGCTCCATCACTTATAATTCTGGCAGTGCCACCTGTACCCACTATGAACTCTATTGCTGTCCACTCAGTTGATCAAAAGAGACCCCCCCAATACCCAAGTTGTCTGGCATTGGGATGACCTCATCCAGTACCACAGCATCTGGTAAAAGACTGTGGACAGTGGAGGTCATCTCCTCCTGCAGGTGGAACGTGTCAGAAGAAGCAGATTTGGCTCCATCCTACATTAAGGAGTCTTCGGTAGCTGCACCAAATTTGTGGGATGCTGCTTCTATGATCCATAGCATAATGGGCTGCTGGGTATGGAGGGTCACAGGCTCAGAGTCCGTAAAAGCCTCCATCTCCAGAAGAGTCCAGTAGTTGGCCTGCAATGTACTCTCTAATCATAATATAACACAAGGACAAATAAGGTAATTTCTTCCATTGGAAGCCCATGAGGAATTTATGGCCATGACAGGTAGTCTAGAGATTCCAAGAGGCATGAGAGAAGTTTTATAAAAGCCTCTACAGAGAAGGAGTCTCTGAGAGCACTACCATGAAAGCCTTTTGATTTTAATTTGGGCAGATTCTAGAGCTTTATTTGGAAGTAGTCCCATTTAAGGAGGGCTGATTTATAAGTGAGATTAAGTAAAATGTTTAAATGAGGAATATGTTGCCTCTAGAATCCAAAATGCATTAAAATATATTAGCCTTGTATGTCTTCAGTGCCATGTGTCATTGGAAACTCCTTGGAGGAGAATGTTGTAATTTTAAGATCATATCTGTGCTCCTAGAGAAAGGGGAGATAGCCAAGATCTTATATGCAAAGACTGCATGATGCCAAAGCTATGGAGCTATACCATAGGTAGTCTAGTAAGGGAATACTGTGTCCCTTCAGAGGTGAAGGTAAACTGCAGATGCTGTTAAAATAGGCAAAACCTATAGTAACAAAGTATTTACCAGTTGCTGATTTGATGGAGCAAATAATTTCAATAATAATAATGGGGTGGTGGATATGAGGCCTTAATGGATAGGATCATAGCCTTAAGGGTGTATTAATCCACTCCACTATGAGGTACCATTTATTCTTTTCAGTTTTAAGAATGGACAAAATCAGGCTGTCAAATGGAGAAGTGGAGACAATTACCTGTTCATTAATTAGATCTTATATAATGTTTAATCCTCAAAGGCCCTGTTTTAATTTATATCAGGCCATATTAACTATTTTAACTGGGAGTCCGTGGAGTCCTATTTTATCTAGCCACTTTGCAAGTGCCAAAGACTTAATTTAATTTTAATTTATTATTCATTGTGTCAGAGTGTTTATGGGATATTTTAGCACAAGGTGTACAATGATTATGAAATTTAGGTAAGGCTAAAGTTATAGTGAGGCTTATCTATTTTCACTCTCTTTTATATTTAGTTACTCTCCTAAGGTTGTAGAGGGTACTATGCTTAAATTAGTGAGGTCTGTAGGTTTAACTGTAATTTAAGCCTATGAAACTTTGCCAATTGGTGTATTTTAGTAAATGTTAAAGTTAAATCTGAACCTCTGTTGTAGAAGTGCAAAAGCCAATCAGCCCCCCCCCCTTTTTTATCTTTCTGTTAGGTTAATTATTTTGATAAATTTTGTATTGCTAATTGGTCAAACTGTGGACCTTAATAGTAATCTGTATGTATTCTTCCCTATACCCAGGTTTCATTCTTAATATATAGGGTTTTCATTATTTTGTATTGTTTTGGGTTTCTACCTGCCGGAAGGCCCAGTTTTTAGTTTCTGTCTCTGTCTGATAACCATTGGGCTTCTGTGTGGTTATATGAAAGGATTAGGGGGTGGGGGTGGCTTTCCTCATAGGAAGCCCTCTCTGGTTCCAATGCTTCCCAGTCCGCCATGGAGGAATTATTGTCTGCACTTAAAGAGCTGTGGCAGCCTCTCCCTGGGACAGCATAGTTTGTCTTCTTGGCTGAAGTATCAACCCCTTTGTATGTTGATTTGCAGGGGTACTTACTAAGGTCAATGCACACTGACAAGGAGTTTTATATATTTTAAGCAACTGTGTAACTTTGACAGGTATTATGCGGGGGATAAGAAGAGTTCGGGAATGAGATATTTGTTATCTTGCCTCAGAGGCACACTTTACAGTTAACATTGGGCAACTGGTCTCCAGAGGTGCAGCCCACCAACCCCTGAAGTTCTATGGAACATAAAGTTCACTGGCAACAACGTTAAGTTATACAGCAGGTACGCTCACCTGAGCTACATTCTCAAAGAGATAGGGTGTTATTTCTCTACCATTGGGGAACCCAACAACATCTTCTTCTATAGGGGTTGCCTAAAACTCATATAGAAAGCATGGTTCTGATCCAAATAATAATGAAGAAACACAAACTCTAAAAAAAGTGATGGACTCCTAAAACATGCCTCTTTCAAACACAAGCTGAGACTAGACACACACTGGAATGCCCATCTCCAGAAAGGAGGCTCAGGTGACCTATCACTTCTATTGCCCTAAGGTGAGCTCCCACCTGGTCTATTATCTAGCCTCCAGAGTTTAGACAATTAGCACTGTTCATTTGCATATTCTGATGCCAAGGACATTTGGGTAAGGAGAGACATGGCAACCACAGGCAGACACAAGAACAGACACAAGATTAAAGTACAGGCTCACCAACAAGAGGGTATTTCTGTCTCAAGCCATTGTTGGGGTTGTCTGGAACCAATTAGTAAGCCAAAGGCAGTCTCTCCACAAAGCTAGCAAAGTGTCAGTGGTAATGAGTATACCATCTTGCTCACAGCACCAATTGTTTTATAAGGTTGAAAAAATCTTTTTAATGGCAGGACGAAGACACTGGGATAGATGAAAGGCAGAATTCTGTTACTTGCAACTCTAAACAAAAGAAGGCTGTCACATGGGGGGAGGAGGGACTGCACCCTCAGATAGGATAACACCAAGGTGGAGGAAGCAGTTTAAGTACAAAAGGTGGGGTGGTTTTAGCTAGGTTTCCAGTACTCTGTGGATTGGCTAATTTGAATAATTTCCTGGGTTCTGGTCACTCTTATTTTCTGATAACTGCCCCTGGGGTGATTAGGTCCGCTGCACAATAGCCCTGGGTGTGAGAGCACAAAAGGGAAGTAGTTAATCAGCTGTTCAAGAAGGGGACCGACTAGGGCACCTGGGTGGCTCAGTCGGTTAAGCTTGATTTCTTGATTTTGGCTGAGGTCATGATCTCAGGGTTGTGAGATCGAGGTCTCCCTCAGTCAGAGAACAAAATTGCTCCAGGTCACATATTTTCCTGAGCAGCTCCACTTTGTGAATGAATGAGATAGGACACAAAGACCTTGCCCTTTTGGCCTTATAAGGGAAGCATTCCCACAGAGAATTCACACTCCATAACTCTCTGCTAGTTTTTCTGAGGCTTTACCAGGGCTGAATCTCAGCATGACTCCTTTCTTGTCCTGATACTAGTTTCTTAACCCTTTCTTCACATATAGGTATCGCTAATAAACCTCATACATCCCAAAGTCTGCTTTTGCTTCAGGAGAGCACAATCTGTGACAGGTATCAAGTAGGAAAATTCCAGAAATCATGATTATAGTCCTAATTCAGATCTTGTTTCAAGTATTAGCAATCTCAGGAAACTCAAATGGGTGAGAATATTTTCACCACAAATCAAATATGTACAGTCCGTGTAGAATCATTGTCTTTATCAGAATTAATTTGAAAGTCCAAAGTCTCCTCTAAACCATAACATTTATCTGTAGGTCTTCATTCATCAGTTCATTTATTCATTAACTCTTTCACTCGTTCATTCATCTAAGCACTTACATAATATGCTAGCTGTCCTGATAGGTGTAAGGATATGGAGATAAATACATAATTTTTTTATCAAGGCATTTAATGGTGAAAGAGATTTTAAAACAGTATGTATATTAGCTTTTTATTTTTTATTTTTTTAAATTTTTTTTTATTATTAGTCACCATACATTACATCATTAGTTTTTGATGTAGTGTTCCATGATTCATTGTTTGCGTATAACACCCAGGGCTCCATGCAGTACGTGCCCTCCTTAATACCCATCACCAGGCTAACCCATCTCCCCACCCCCTCCCCTCTAGAACCCTCAGTTTGTTGTTCAGAGTCTTATAGTTCTGGAGGGAAGAAGTCCAAAATTAGTGTCACTAGGCAATAGTAAAGGATTTTAAGAGATGGTTCTCTTTTGAAAACTCAGAGGGAGAATTTCTTTCCTTGTTTCTTCCAGGATCCAGTAGTTGACTGTAGTCTTTGATTTGTGGCCTGTTCCTCACATTCCTCTAATATGCATCCTCTCCTGTTACATCTACTACTTACATGGATACTCTTGCCTTCTGCTTATGACTATCCTTGTGATTATATTGGATCCAGATAATCCAAAACAATCTCCTCATATCAAAATTCTTAACTTATTCATATCTGCAATGTCCCTTTCACCATATAAGGTAAAATTTGCAGGCTCTGAGGATTAGAAAATGGGCATTTCTGGGGCCATCAATACTCAGCCGGCCACAGTGTATAATTAGGGAGGTAAAGCAACAGTAGGTACTAAATGAGAATATCATGTTACCGAGAGTATCCTAAGGTATTGAGGAGGGTGCTAGATAGTGGGTCATTAAGATGGTGAAAATGTAATTTTTTAAGTATAGTTTTAAAAGATGATTAAATGTTAGATGGCAAATGGTGGAGCTATAGTGATATGGACTATCTTGCCAAGACATAGAGGCCACAGGAAATGCAAGTGTTCATGGTATTGATAGATTTGGAAATTTTAGCTATAACACACACATTTTTCTTACATTTTGTAATTTCTAAAAGATGGCATGTGGGGGCGCCTGGGTTGCTCAGTGGGTTAAGTATCTGCCTTCGGCTCAGGTCATGATCCCGGGGTCCTGGGATGGAGCACCCAGTCAGGGTTCCTGCTCAGGGGGGAGTCAGCTTCTCTTTCTCTCACTCCCCCTGTCCCTCCGCCTGCTCATGCTCTCTCCCTTTCTCTCTCAAATAAATAAATAAAATCTTAAAAAAATGACATATGTCTTATAATTAATGAACACATTTAATGCATTCATTTTTTATATCCTATTATTAAAAAGTATAACAAATATTTAAAAAATACAGACAATATGATTTGAAAAATGTAGTTTATAAAATGCTAAAAAGTAATTAGAGGTGAGCCTGAGGAGCAAAGCATGTGTCAAAATCAATACAGGCTGTAACCATGATAATGAGTTAGTAAACCATGCTGAAAATCACAAGAAGTTTTTCAATCCCTTTGAAAAGGTATTTGAGATGGTCTGATTTTAGTTTTAGAAAGATCACACTGACTCAAGGGAAAGAAGTGATACTATAGGTAAAAAAACAAAAACAAAAACAAAAAAACAGGAGTTTGCTATAATCAAATTGGCAAATGTTGAAGGCCTAAGTGAAGGAAGTGGTGGCAATTATTTGATAGAAGATGTACAAATGGCCAATTTTGGTAAGTGATATACTGTATGTAGTGGGAGGGTAAGGGAAGAGACAGTTTTTAAGACAACTCCCTCATTTGGCCAATTTAATAGAATGATTGAATTTTTGCTGAGAAGTGAATTAAGGACCAGGAATGTTTTGGAGGAGGGGAATGAGAGGGGATCATGAGGAATGATACATATGCATCACATTTGGTTTTAGGGATGTATGTGAAATATATAAATATAAATATCCATCAGCATTTGGATATGAGAATCTGAAGCTTAGAGGTGGAATTTTAGATGGAGATATAGATTCAGTAGTAACTGAAATCTTTGGCAAAGATGGGATAACATGGAAGGATGCCATGGACATTTCAGACTGATTCTTTTGACTCTTAGTTCAGCTTTTCTTCTTGCTTTGGGAGACACTTCAATTTGTGTATCATTGTGAGGTGCATTGTCTTGCTTCTTACCATAGTAGAGTAAGTACGACTAACTTTCATTTCTCTGCGCCTGAGGACCAATGGTTTGGGCATATGATTTGGGTTCAGCCAATCAGTTGCTCCCAAACAAAACGTTGTATGTGGAGTCGGAGGCGCGAAAAGGAGTGGTTAGGGTTCACTTACAGCAAAGGGTGCTCAAGGAATGCAGCAACAAAGCCTAAGACTGATTAGGCAGTCTTAATCAGATTGTTCCTACTAAACAGATTGTTTCCTTACTAGTTTTTGTTTTTTTTTCACCTATCTCCAAAACCTGATCTTTGAGTTTGCCATCAGTTCTTGAATTTCTAACATTATTCTAATGGAAACCTTTACTCCTTCGTTTAGCTAGAGTTGATTTTTTTTGCAATCATGTTTGGTACAGAAGACATATAGAGTGAAAAAAAATGGGAGGAGAAATGAGAGTATTTGATGGTTATTATCAGTCTGAGACTTTTATGTATCACAGTAAGAATTCTTCACTTTTAGCCTAAAAGTTTTATATCGCCATACTCCCTTCAAACAATACAGCCCCAAAGGTAAAGGAACAAATACTTACAGTCTTGGAATTTTTCAAGTTGATTTGATGAAAAAAATGTGACTAACAATACTGATTTTGTTATCTGGGAATGGATGGATCTCAATAAATCTTCTTTCATTACCTATACATTGATTGAAGAAAGTGTGAATTTTCTTTGGCTTAATTAAAAAAAAGTCTCTGTGTGTATGTATCTAAATTCACAAATAGTGTATTTATATATGTCTACTTATACATATATATTAAATATATATAAATTAAATGTGTTTATATATACATACATATTTAATTCTGAAAGATCGTTCTGGCTTACACATATGAATTAAAATGAATTTTGTTTTTGTTTTTGTGTTCACTCAGAAAAGAAGTCAATAGTGCCATAAGGGCTTGCTTGATCTATCGTTAAATTTGTTTTTCCTTAAATAATACACAGATCCCATTTCAGTATTACAAAAATCAAAGCACATAATTTTTACATTTTTAAAAAATGGAGACAAATATTTTCCTAGATAAAATGAGAAGAATCTGAAACCGGACTATATATATATTATTTAATTTTTACAGAAGTGTCAAAATATAGTATAAATTTTAATGTTTAGTGGATTATGTTGAGATTTTGTCTATAAACAAACTTTTAGGTTATTTACTCAAATATGTGATCATGCAATCATTCATTATTTTATCTATTAATCTACAAATTTTATTTTTTACCTTCCATGTGGCAGTCACAGCATTTAGTATAGAAAGATGAATAGTATACAAATTTTCCCTGTGGAGGATCCACAATTTGGGTACATGATAGAAATAAGCTTAATTATAAACAACAAAGTTGAGAATGAATATGAAGTCAGAAAATTAAGAAAATTTGAGCAATAAATTCTACTGAAGTTTAAATGTAAAATGGATTTCATTAGACTATAGATATCTATGAAATCAAGAATTTTGTGGGGTACCTGGGTGGCTCAGTCATTAAGCATCTGCCTTCAGCTCAGGTCATGATCCCAGGGTCCTGGGGTCAAGCCCTGCATCAGGCTCCCTGCTGGGCGTGAGGCCTGCTTCTCCCTCTCCCTCTCCCCCTGCTTGTGTTCCCTCTCTCGCTGTCTCTCTCTCTGTGTCAAACAAATAAATAAAATCTTTTTTTAAAAAAAAATTTTGTCTCTTGAGGAAAGGATCAGGCTATGAATTTTTCAATATTTTCCTACTTTAATTTCAAAATAATTCACCTTTTTTAGAATTAAAATGTATCACATTAGGCCAAAGGAAGCTTAACATGAAGAAAAATTCTTAAGAATTATAAAGTATTATTCAATTTCAAACTTAAGTGATCTAAAAGATGAAATGCAGAATAAGTAAAAGACAGATGACCTGGGAGTAGTCCATCAATTTGTAGGTGCCCTTGAATGCTCATTCCTATGTTTTTGCCATAAGCAATAATCTGGAGACTCTTGTTTTTTTGTTTTGTTTTGTTTTTTTTCTATCAAAATAAGACTTTCTATTGTATAATTCCCATTGCCTTACAATTTCATTACTTGGGTTCAAGTAGGTAAGTAATTCTTGTAATTATAGCATAAAATGTTCTACTTTTACAATGGTTTAGGGCATACATTAATCACTCACTTACATTTACATATTTAAATATATGATGCATCACACACAATCCTTAAGAGAAGAAAAGGGTTTTTTGACAATATTTGGTAACTGAGTTATTTTAAATAAGGAGATTTTACTAGCAGTAGCAGCCTAGGTCAAGCATCAAAACCTTGGTTTTAACAAGTAATATAAGTATATATAGGATTAAGGCTAATTGCTAGTCTTAGAATCTTAGAAATATTGAGTAGATTTTAAGGAAAAATATTTCATAAATAGAGTCAGGCATTTTTTAGTCTACTTAAAATGCCTGCTGATAGTCTATATTTACACAGGGAAATAAATATTCAGATTTCACAATATTTCTCTTCCTACTACATTATGCTTTACACCAAATTCTTGATTCTGTCAAGTTAAATTTAAATGCAATATGAAAGCTATATAAGTGATTTTAATTTAAGTAATGAGGCAAATGAAATTAAGTACAATGTGTGTGAATATATACTCATATGCACTTTTGTTGTTTTTTTATTTTGTTTTGTTTTTCCTTTAAAACCAATAGACAGGGGCGGCTGGGTGACTCAGTTGGTTAGGCGTCTGCCTTCGGCTGGGGTCATAATCCCAGCGTACTGGGATCAAACTCTGCATGAGCTCTGTGCTCAGTGGGGAGCCTGCTTCTCCCTCTCCCTCTGCCTGCCTGTCTGCCTACTTGTGATCTCTCTCTGTCAAATAGATAAAAAAATCTTTAAAAAAATTTTTAAAAAATAGAATCAATAGACAAATCTCTAAACTTTCAGGTTCATGGATATTATCAAATGTTCTATTATCTATTTCATTTTTATGTGTAAATAGTTTGACTGTAAACCTATAAGCATGTTTTATTTGAGGTTTCTATTTTTTTTTATTACTACAGGACCAAAATATTACCATTCTTTGTCACAAGGTTTTTATTTTTCATTTTGATATAGAACCTAGATAACCCCTAAGGAGAAAAGATTCACAGGTGATGAAGTGGTTGGAAGAAGTAAGAAGTCTATAAAATAACCTCAAAAATTAACTGTGGAGAAAAAGGATTTAAGATAATATAGTCCTAAGTAATTTGATTTAAATTTCTAATTTTAATAATGGGTACTTTTGTGAAAAGCAGAATCGCAAAGTTCATAGGTATGGATTTCCATTATTGACTGGCATAATATATTGTTGTTATTACTATTCTCTTTGTATCAGCTAACTAATCTTGGTTATTTTGTATATCCTAATCACTCTGCTAAAAACTTAACCAGTATTACTTCATATAATCATCATTATAAACCCATGAGATATCAGGACGCCTGGGTGGCTCAGTCAGTTAAGCGTCTGCCTTCGGCTCAGGTCATGATCCCAGGGTCCTGGGAATGAGTCCTGCATCAGGTTCCTGCTCAGTCAGGAGCCTGCTTCTCTCTTTGCCTGCCACTCCCCCTGCTTGTATGCTAACTTTCTCGCTTCCTGATAAATAAGTAAATAAAATCTTTAAAAAAAAACTCCATGAGATATTTATTATTTTCTCACTTTTCATATGAAGCAATTAAGACATATATTAAGACTATTTTAAATCACTTATCTAATGATTATCAGCATCAGAATTTGAACCTAGGCACTCTAATTATAGAAGAACTTTGTTTCTGTGAAGCTTAATATGTTGGGGAAAAATAATCATAGTACATATACTCGTAACAGAGAAGTTAAACGCCTTGGCTGAGTTATTCAAAACCTACACTCATATCAATAAGACATGTTAGTTGATGATTCTGGCTGATTAAACAGAAAAGCTTATTAAAAAGGTATTGTAGAGGTATCATAATTATTGGAAACATGGAGGAAAGAAGGTTTCAGGGAAAATGCTGACAAACATCCAAAAACAGTGCAGAAGTCACAGAGAGAACAACAATAAAAATTCACTTTCTTCCACCAGTGGCTAAATGCTCATTTTTGCAGCCCGGAACTTGACTTATTCACACTGCCACTGATGTCAGTACCAGTCAATACCCTTTGAGCATTAGGAATAGAGCTTACAACCACGGATGAAATCAAAAGCCAGATATTCTGCCACTCTCCTTCCGCCAAATAGATGCCTACAACAAAACCAGCTTCTTCATTCATTTTCCTCCAAATCATATGCTTTAATGTTTGTTTGTTTGTTTTTTTATCTCAGCTTATGGTGACTAGGATTTCCTGTTCCTCCTTTATGGAGGCAGAATTTATGAATCATGCTGTGCTATCCCCCAAAGATTAGAAGAATATTCACCAAGTGTTAGACTATCATTAAGCTTGAACAATTCAACATTCAAATTCAATAGCTCAAGTTCTTTTTTGTTTGGTTTTGATACCTCTGCAATAGTTTAAATCCTATTTCTACTTTTAGATGCCCATGTTTACAATTCTTGTGGATTCTCCACTGACTGCTTTGATCTTTTATAGTCATACTTACTACTATACTTAGTAGATAATGAAATAAAAAGTTACATAATAAAATCTCAAACCTAGTGATAGAGAATTTTAATAGTGTTTTACAGCATACTCATATAGGGATTAGATTATTCCATGACAATTAATTGGAGATATTAAATGATAGCATTATTTGAGTATATCCAAATTAATCAAAGAGGCCAAGAAAAAAACAAAAGCCTCTTTTTCATAAAATTTTAGATATATTTTGTAATTTTTTTCCTGGCCAGAAGCACAACCAGAAATAAATCCACTTATTATAAGGATTAATAAACAGAAACCAAGATAATTTGTTTATTTCTTTGTTTATTCTTATAGTTAGGCAAGTTCAATCCATAATTTGACTTGCATCAAAAACTTGATTTTTAAACATGGTGGTAGAATAGGTTTTTACGGCAGGGAAGTAGGCAGAACCCATATATCCCATCCTATATTTTAAATATCCATTTTCTATTATTCATAGAGTTATTTAATCATTGAGGATACCCATAGGCAGTCATAAGAGGTAGATTTTCTTCAGAATAAAGTACTCCTAAAGCTAACTGTATTCTATAAAATGAATTTTTCTTAATGTGTGAATTTTTTCGGTCACTGCCTAGGTTAGTCAAACAATAGACACTCAGGATCTGCTCCTACCAGAGTCAAACATTTTCTTTAAACTTTATTGCAAACTAATTGAAATGACAAATTACTAATTTTGGGAAGTAAGTCTATGTTTTTAGGGCCTTTTAAACATGCTACAGTTGGGGAAACTGAAGACAGAGAAGTTAAACGCCCTGGCTGAGTTATTCAAAACCTACAATGGAGAAGAAAGCCAAACCAAGTCTCTTGGTTCACAGAATAGCTCCTAATACACAATGCTGCCTGTCTCAGCGCTAGCAGAGGTGATAGTCAAAACAATTTTCACACCTGTGATTCATCTCTCTGTGTGTATTGTGCCTCAATTTTAAAATTCACTATACTTTACAGGTAAAGAGCACTGGAACATTGAAAGAATTCAGTTGCTTTGAGTTATCTCTATCTTTAAGAAACTACAAGACAATCATAGTAACTTAGCCATTGCTTCCAATTTTAACTTCATATTATGACTTGAAATGTGGCTGATGAGTATTAACTCAATTATACCCTTCAGATAATTCCTGTCTTAGAATGAGCTATTAGATTGAAGAATTAAATAAAAAGGATTTTCCCTAAGTGTTGTATCCAAAAAGTAAAATAGGGACAATTGTTCATAGATCTTCACTGATGATTCACACGTGTGAATTCTTAAACATGAATGGTGAATCTTGTCAACGATTTCCACATATCATGAACAAAATGCCCCAAGGAGGCTATTTTGTCCACCACATCTCTTGTAAGAAACATGGAGCCCGGTCTGTCAAAATATCCTTAGTGAAGACACTTCAGTGCTTGCAGGGTAGCACTCAGTAAGAAAACCCAGCAGACCATTTTTTTTCACTCTTTATTCCAGAACAAACAGTGGTCAAGGCTGCTGGATTCCAGAGTGCAGAATAGACCTTTTGTCTCTTATGGCCTGCTGATCTTCATACTGGGTTCCAGGGTTTTGGATTAAGACTGTCAGAAAAATCTTGGTTGGAATAATCTTTTTTAAGAAGGAAGATTAAATGTGTCTATTTGACCTCATTTTCATAGCACTTAAGTCATTTTACTACTGCTCTCTTGAGGGCTAGCTGTCTGAATGTCAGGACACCAAACACCCCCCAGCAACAAGCTTTACATTTCCAATGTTGCATAATAAGCCTGGGGCCACTCCAAAGTTCGTTAATAAAAACTTTTTTTTTATTTAATTTATTTATCTGACAGAGAGAGACACAGCAAGAGAGGGAATACAAGCAGGGGGAGTGAGAGAGGGAGAAGCAGGCCCCCTGCTGAGCAGGGAGCCTGATGTGGGGCTCGATTCCAGGATCCTAGGATCACCACCAGAGCCGAAGGCAGACGCTTAATGGCTGAGCCACCCAGGCACTGCTCGTTAATAAAAACTTAATGGTAAAATAGTAACAAGAAGGAAATGCCATTGAAGCACCAATTTGTGGAGACCAAATTATTTCTCACCCCAGCAGGCTTGTTGCAGTTGACATTTTATGAAATCAGCCAAGGTGGAAGAAAAACAGCTCCTAGAGTGGACTTTGATGTCAGACTGTTGGTCGTATTGAGGTGCGACAGCTGACACTTGCAAAAGCCTGAAAGTGTGAATTAGGATGGCAGTTCTTGTGATGAGTCCTTGCGATAAACTTCTCATTCTCCATAAATATATTCCATATTCATGAGGCACAGAGCCACCCTTGTAGCAGCAAAAAAAAAGTGGCCGCAGAAAAGCAGAGGGAAGAGGTCATCAAGCACTCTCAAGTGCCCACTCTTTTCATATGTCTCCCAAGCCCTTATGTTTGTTTTCACTTTAGCTAAGCATAACAATCTGCTTGGGGAAAAAAAATCTGGGAGAAACAAAGGTGCCTTTGCCAATATTATGGTTCGTGTTGACAAGCCCTGAGATTTCTAAGGGGAATCCACTATAAATGGGATCAGGTCATTCATCTATGTAGTGTGCAAACATAATTTAAAGATACAACCTCCACAGTGAGTATGCTTTCCTAAGGGTAAGCATTTGGAGGACTAAGGGTGAAGCATTCCTTAAGATCAACTAATCAAGTAAGGTGTTCTTAGCATTTTGAAATGCCCTTGTGGCAAATATTAGGTATATGGATTAAATTTACACTTAATGGATAAACTTTAAGAAAATACAACCTCTAGTTTGTGGATGGACAAACCCTACAAAGCAAAATCAAAAGCTCTGGCTAAGTTTTCATATTTTCTGTGTGATTTCACTAAAGGAATTATGCTTGCTCTTGTGCATAAACAATCATAGAATATTTCCAAGTCTTATTTAAAACAAGAGTCAAGCTACAAATTCTTAGCTATACCTTGGATAATTCTAAAATTCAGGTGGATGTTGTCTAATTGATTTGTATATAGTTTGTAAATATCTTTCCTAGAATTTCAAACTTAACTTTAGGTGTGTGAGTTAAACTAATTAGTAATGTGCTGATCAATTTAATTAGAATCCTTCAAAAATAGTAGTTTCCTAAATTTTATATAGTGAAGGTCACATATTCAACAAATGTTTCTATGTATATAATTATATATTATTTCTCAATATAATGCCTTTGTCCTAACAGAATCAACTTTGTTATTTTTTTTCAAAACACTGAGAGGTTTTTTTTTTTTTTTTAAGATTTTATTTATTTATTCATGAGAGACAGAGAGAGAGAAAGTGAGGCAGAGGGAAAAGCAGGCTCCCAAGGATCAGGGAGCCCGATGCGGGACTCGATCCCAGGACCCTGGGATCATGACCTGAGCCGAAGGCAGACACTTAACCATCTGAGCCACCCAGGCGCCCCAAAACACTGAGAGTTTTAATTTATAGTTACTTCCTAATAAAATGAAGTTAATAATCCAGCATTAATCATATAATGTGATCATTTTTATGTATCTAAGGACACTTAACTTGAAGAATTAATGTTGGCCCCTTGCATTTCTTCTGTACTTAGTCCATTATTATAATTACTGATTTATATCTAAAAAAGTATGTACATTTTTCCACTCAATATTTTTCATATACAATTAATTGTGGTAACTATAACACATATTGAGGAATTTTAAGCAACAGATATTAAGAGTTGCTCACATGTATAGAGGTGAAATGTCTATTTCATAAAGCTGGATGCTGAATAAAACTATAAAAAAAAAAAAACTCTTTCTGATTGAAAGAGCACTGGGTTAGTAGAGGGCAGGATTTCTAGTCCCTAGTCTACCCTTAATAGCCATGCAGCTCTGTATAAGCCACTTACCCTATTTTAGTCTCCTGTGTCTTTTTATCTCTAAAATGACAGTATAATGTAGTTTTTCTTTTTTTAAAAGGCTAAAAGAATCAAAGAATAGATATGGGAGTTGTTTTTCTTTCTTTTTTTTTTTTTAACTGTAAAGTACTGTTATGTCTAACAGGTTATTGTCACAATCACTGGTTAGAATAGAAAGAAAAAGAATCAATCCCTATCATATACTGTACCTTTTTTCAGGGTACATATAATCCCACAAGAATAACTCTCTTCCTTTTTATGGTCTTAAGAGAATTAGAGCTGAATGAAAGATATGCTAGCTTGGCTATATAGACTACAAAGGAATGTATTTGAAAATTGTTTACACAGTTGTTAAAATTATATCTTAGTTTTTACTTTGTATATTACATGTTAGATTTAGTGTATAGAGATCAGAAGTGAGGATTACATCAACAGAGAACAGGGCAGAGACAGTAGAATTAAAATCTTTCCAATTCCTGTGCTCATGTAGGCTTACTAGATACCCTGCAATCCTACATAAACAGCATAGTTAGGGAAGGATACTCCCAAGAAATATGGTTTTGTACCATAGTTTGAATCAGAAGAGTAAATCTAGAGCACAGTCTTTATTATATAAGATTAAAGAGTCTGGTTTATATTAAATCATGGCAGATTCATTAAGATTTAAAAACCCACTTAAACCTTGCTGTTCCTTTTGTATAAAGTTTTACAAGTAGTAATGTAATGGTTTATGAGATTAGGGTCATTGCCTTCATAGCCTTCTTAAATTGTAGGAACATCCTTGGGATATAGGTAGACAATAGTGACAAATACACGTAGTCTTCAGCAACTTACTTCTTCACTTTTCTTCCCAGCCTCCAATATTAATTTTCCTGCAATTCTTTAAATACTGCCCATAAATGTTCTCACAACCCAATAGTGTTAGCAGAACATATGTCTATTTTCTCTGCTAGGAAACTGATGGATTAATTTCGACACAAGCAACTGATCCATCCACCCACTAGTAGAGTCTAGCAAAACCATCACAGAACAGTAGGGTTGGGAGTTTTATGCAATTTCCTGTAGTAATTAAACAAACCTCTTCTTTTACAATTGAGGAAATATAAATAATTTAGAGTAATTCTAGTCACTGATTTCTTAAAATTAATGATAAAATATTATAAACTTTAGCTTATATCCCTTATGCTATATGCCTCACAGTCTCATGTCTTTTTATGGGTCCATGGCTTGTCACAGCTTTATGTTGTTTAAAACTTTAGTTTGACATTTTTTAGGTGAGAGAGATTATCCATGGTGGAATGCCAAGTCCAGTGCCAATTAGAATATATCCAGTATTGTTTTGGCAAAGTATGCCGGTGTACACCTATTTACATTGAACAAGGATGCTAAGATAGAAATTAAAATTTTCCTTTAAGTGTTTAAATAGATGGAAAGGAGGACTTTTAGACTATGCTGATGTTTCAGTGTTACTTGGAATGAATGAGTGGCCAGGCCTTACATTAGGGATAATATGGTATTTGGCAAAATTTTGTAGCACCTGCAAGAAAATACACATACATACATAAAATATACATATGTGTATGCACCCTTAAAATTTGCTTTAACTTTATTCAAAGCCAGTGAAAATAACCTGGCAAACAACAGTGGTATCCAGACAATTCCTTATCCAAAGAGGAGTTCTGTTGGGAAAGGCTACTCAGCCATATTCTTCAGAGATGGAAGGGGCCATTGGATAGACATAAAAAAGCAAGTCCCTACTTATAAATTCAGTTAATATTGGTGAGTCTTTGTAGCATTGGGCATAGGGTTTTAAATTTAAAATCACATTTCTTAATATATGGATTTAAATTTAAATAGTCTCAGCTGTCAGGCGGCCCATCCTTCATAGACTCTTCCTCCATATGCTGTTTTTGGCATCTCAGATTAAACACTACTAAAAACCATGCTCTTAAGGTCTATTCAGTAGGATTCACTGGTAAAACAGGAAATTTTAGTCTTGTTTCACTTTCTTCAAGATCAAATTCATGTGGTTCATATAATAGAAAATGATTGGCTGTTTGTCATGTGCTCTTCTCTGGGCTGGTTAGTATTAAAAGAAATCACTTTGGGGTGCCTGGTGGCTTAGTCAGTTAAGTGTCTACCTTCAGCTCATGTCATGATCCCAGGGTCTTGGGATCAAGCCCCATGTCTGGTGTCTGGTTCCCTGCTCATTGGGGAGTCTGCTTCTCCCTCTCCCTCTACCCCTCCTCCCTGCTCATGCACTCTCTCCTGCTCTCTCTCTCTCTCTCTCTCTCAAATAAATAAATAAAATCTTTAAAAGAAAAAAATTATTTCAGAAAAAGTGAGCAGGATCTTTTCTGAACTTCCATTCCTGGAATGGTTAAGGAACACCAAACACATTCTCTACTCATCTGAAATAGGCCTGTGCTTTAGATTCCTTTTCTTCAAATCAGCAGGTTAATTGTATAGCAATATAGATTCCAGAAGATTTTCTGAGAATGAGGATAATTCATTTCAGTAAAGCAAAGGCTTAAAAAGAGTGAAATGTAGAAAAAAATTTCTGAGAATGAGAGTATTAAAAACAAACATACATTAGCACTTAATAATAAGCAAAGGACTGTGCAAAACATATTACATGCATCTTATAAACTGGCAAACTGTTACTATTATCTCCACTGAATATATGACAGAACAAAAGCAGTTCTTTCCCTCATATATTAACATAATACAGTTAATAAACAGTACAGCCAGAAGTTGGCCCTCATATTATATCACTTTATTCTCACAGAGATATTTGCAGTCAAAGCTATACTATCTAGATCCATGGCATAAGGATGAATTTAGGGGACAATAGAATTGTGTGACAGAGAAGTGGGGGACATAAGTGTTGCTCCTACAAAAACCCAGCATTTTATAGGTATGTATTTTCAACTATGAAGTATTGTTATCTATATCTACTATGTAAGGAAAATGAGATTAAAACAAGTTTTAAAGTGCCCAAATCACATAGTTTCCTACTCACGTATCTGACTTCAAGGCTCTGGGATTGTTAGCGACACTACTCTGCGACTTCACATTCCCATGACATATGCAAAGCACCATCTGCCATGTATATAGTGTGGATTTCATAGTAAACTTCTTTTAAAATCACAATGATCACATGCTTACAGGTTGGGCTTTTGATATCAGATTATTGTCCTGTTTAGTAGAGAGGTTTTCCCAGAAATCTGAGTAGATATAACAGAAGTGACACATTTCTAAAAATATGCCATGTCTTTTATGTTACAAGCATCTCTTTTCCATGGCGTACAAGGCCAGATCAGATTATGGACAGTTGAGAATTTAAAGTAAATTGTTACAAGACACAAAAGCTTCAAATAAAAATTTTTATTATCTCAACCGAACTGTGGAATAATTGGAGCATCTCCCAGGCTTTCCTGTTATTTATTTGTTTCCCTCCTCCTGCTTGCCTACTTTAAAAGTCATATTGGGTGCTAAATAGAATTGTTCTTCCATAGAGCTTGTCAATATAAAGATGACTTGCTTTGTGAACACTCTATCTTGGGGCTTCATTTACAATCAAGAGAAGTATGATAACCTGCCAAGTCAGACTTAAAAGTCTGTCTTTGACAATGTATTTTCCAATAGTAACCTGAGGTAAGATGGTGGCAATAAACAAACAAACAAATAAATAATTGAGGAATAACAGAGCAGAACTGTCATGGAAGTGGTGAGAAGTCACACAATTTGAAGAATATGGTTGTGAAAGAATAATAATAAAAAGCCACTCCGTCCAAAATACCACTGGGTGACTTATCTGTCAGGTGCATAATTACTGGAGATGTGGTTTAAGCACAAGGCTTGAGTGAATGTCTAGACAGGTAATTGATTCATTTTTATGGAAATTTTACTTATTTTAAATATCATCCTTGACCATCCTGGTTTTTTATTTGAATATCTATTTTTTTTTTAAATAACACTGTCAGATTTGATTTGGGTGCTGGTATGAGTAACATAAAGCTTATATTACATGGTTTTTATTTTTTCACCCAGTATTCTTAACCTTCAACTCTGAGCAAAAATGTAATAAATTCATTCATTAATCTCTAGCCTAATGTAGTAATTCCTACAAGATTCATTCTCTTATATTTTAAAAAAATAAATAACATTTTTTTATCCTAAAAGGTGATGGTATTATTAGATTCCATTACTAAACTATATTGTTGTGCCTTGTTCATTTTGACAAAATAATCATTGATTTATAGAAATGATACAAATAAAAAATGAAAATCAGTTTTTTTTCCATAGCAAAATTCTTCCTATTAACTATAGTCATACTATTTAATTTTTTTTAATGTTCATTTTCCCTCTTTCTTCTGGGTATGTCTTGATTCTAATATACACATATAAACTTGATTCATCTTTACTCTAGCATATTATTACATATAACCTACAATAAGTCTTAGAACTTTTCAAGTGAATTAAGTATCATATTTTGAAACCTTCTATAGGAAATTAACCTAGAGGATTTGAGTGGGTAGTGAGTTTAATGATGTGATCTAGGAATATAGAAATTATATCTTAGAAGAAAAATTCTAAATCAGCACAAAACAGGAATCCACTCAAAAAGGAAAGACATCATGAAATTTAAAACTCTAAGTGTTTCATTTATAATTTGATTAATTTTTATTTTAGCAAACATAAAAATACATAGTTCTAAATGGTGAGCATGTGTGATCTAACCTCAAATCAGTCAATGGTAAAAGTTGTCATTTTACAAATAGCATAATTCAAATAAACATATCTTGAATTCCATGTATTGTGAGTACACTAACTAGAATTTTTTAAAGATGTGATAGTATTTAAACAAATAAGATTACACTCAACAATAACTCTACTTCAAATTTCCATCTAGAGCTTTACATTTTCTTCTTTTGGTAACTATACTTTTTTAGAGATTCCTTTTCATTTATTGTCTTTACTTTTATTGTTTCCCTTCTTTAAAAAAAATCATGTTTTTTTAAAATCATTACAACAAGAATTATCCTATGTAGACAATTTTGAAAATTATATAGCAAAGTGTAAAGAAAAAAATACCAATTTAATTGCCAATTATCTTACTCTCTGTGATAACCACTCTAGGATATGTAACAGATTTTAATCACATACATAAATCCAACTTCCTTCTGGATATCTCACATTTGATTTTTGGCAGTTTCTTCAAATTAAAATATCCAATTCTAAACTTATTATTAGATCTAACAAAACCAGGAAGGTATTATGATACATCAGAGTGAAGATAGTGATCCAAACCAAAGTGGTAGCAAAAAGGTGAAGAGAAGAGGTCAGATTTTGATTATACTGTAAAGGTAGAGACTAGAGAATTTGCTGGTCAATTAGATGTGGAGTGAGAGAAAAGAGAAGACAAAGGATAACTCTAGTGTTTTTAACCTGAGCAATTGGAGGAATATTGTTTCCATTTATTTCCATTTTGGAAGGAGCCACTTTGAATAAGGATGTATCAAGTTTTTGGTTTGGAATATATTTAGTTTGAGAATGCCTATCAGACACAAAAGTAGAGATGTGGAGTATATGGTTAAACATACAAGTTTGGGTATTGGTCAAAAAGCATAACTTTGAGAGACTTCAATATTAGTTGACTAAATAAAACCACAGGAAAGTAAAATAAATGGTATAAATAAAATAGAGCAGACATGAATGTATAAAAGTCTAGGGCTGGCATTGTCAAACCCACCTATGGCAAAATTCATCACCTGTTTTTATAAATAAAGTTTTATTGAAACACGGATGTGCCAATTTGTTTCTATATTGCCAATGGCTGATTTCACACTAAAATTTCTGAGTGGAATAGTTGCAGCAAAGATGTTATGATGCACCAAGCATAAGCCATTTATTATCTGACCCTTTACAGAAATAGTTTATTGACCCCTGGTCTAGAAGAAGGTAGTTACCAGACCAAAAATTGTATTACTTTTCATTCCAGTGTTCCCAGGACAGTCCTAGTTTATATTCACTGCTCCAGCATCCAGAACAAATTAACAGCATTTTCAGTGTCTGACAGGTGTCTAGGCAATACATTATATGATCACACTATCTGAAATTGAAATAGAAAAATTGCACCAAGAACACATTAGCTAATACTACACTATTTATCTTGGCTGAACAACCCTAAAGTGTGAAACCTTTTGTAATTATTTTTAAAAATATATTTATTTGTTTATTTTAGAGAGAGAAAGCATGAGCTGGAGAGGCAGAGGGATAGGGAGAAAGAATCTCCCTTGGAGCCCAAGGTGGGGCTCTGTCTAATGACCCTGAGATCACAGCCTAGCAGAAACCAAGAGTTGGTGGCTTAACTGACTGTGCCATAGAGGTGACGCTATAATAGCCCCCAAATTAAATAAATGTCATATTAAATTTGGTCAAATGTTGGCAACATCTGTGTGTGATTATTATAGTGGAAAGAGGGAAATAATGCTACAAAAGTAGTCACAAGATGAGGAAAAGGAATAAACCTAATAGTTTTCTACCCTGGAAAGCTCCGATAATTTTAGAACAGAGGGATAGAAACAGAATAAAATCAAGGAGTTTGTGAACCTATTTAATGGACTGCAATTATTCTATTTCAACATAGAGTAAGTTGAACAATATGAACAAGCATCCATTTTAATAGAACTCAAGATTGGAACTTTTTATTTCAAATTGACCTGGTTCTCTCACATAGGACGAGTAGAAAATTTAGTGTCTTCAGATTTTATTTATAAATTTTGCTCCAAATCACTATCCTAGACAATGATTTCCACTTTCAGTGTATGTATATACTGATTTTCAATTGATATTTTAAGACAGAAATGTGGCATTAGCTAAGTAAAAATGGAAAATGTTTAAATATATAATTATTTCATACTTTTTTGAATTCTTTCATTCTTTAAACTTTTTTATTTGTTTATTTAATTTTTAAAATATTTTAATGTAAATTCAATTAATTAACATATAATATATTATTAGTTTCAGAGGTAGAGGTCAGTGATTCATCAATCTTATAATACCCAGTGCTCATTATATCATATGCCTTCCTTAATGTCCATCACCCAGTTACCCCATCTCCTCTGCCCCCCCCACCCCGGGCAACCCTCAGTTTGTTTCCTATGCTTAAGAGTCTCTTATGGCTTGTCTGCCTCTCTGATTTAATTTTGTTTTATTTTTTTCCTCTCTTCCCCTAGGATCCTCTGTTTTGTTTCTTAAATTCCACATATGAGTGGGATCATATGATAATTGTCTTATTTCACTTAGAATAATACCCTCTAGTTGCATCCACGTCATTGCAAATGGCAAGATTTCCTTTCCTTTTTTTTTTTTTTTGACAGATGAGTAGTATTCCATCATATATATATATACCACTTCTTCTTTATCCATTCATCTGTCGATGGACATCTGGGCTCTTCCCATAGTTTGGCTATTGTGGACATTGCTGCTATAAACATTGGAGTACAGGTGGCCCTTTATATCACTACATTTGTATCTCTGGGGTAAATACTAAGTAGTGCAATTGCTGGGTTATAGGGTAGCTCTATTTGCAATTTTTTGAGGAAACTCTATACTGTTTTCCAGAGTGGCTGCACCAGTTTGCATTGCCACCAACAGTGTAAGAGGGTTCCCCTTTCTCCACATCCTCACCAACATCTATCATTTCCTGACTTGTTAATTTTAGCGATTCTGGCTGGTGTGAAGTGATATCTCATTGTGGTTTTGATTTGGATTTCCCTGATGCCCAGTGATGTTGAGCATTTTTTTCATGTGTCTGTTGGCAATTTGGATGTCTTCTTTGCAGAAATGACTGTTCATGTCTTCTGCCCATTTCTTGACTGGATTATTTGTTCTTTGGGTGTTGAGTTTGATGAATTCTTTATAGATATTGGATATTAGCCCTTTATCTGGCAAGACATTTGCAAATATCTTCTCCCATTTTGTCAGTTGTGTTTTGGCTTTGTTGGCTGTTTCCTTTGCTGTGCAAAAGCTTTTTATCTTGATGAAGTCCCAATAGTTCATTTTTGCCTGTTTCCCTTGCCTTTGGAGACGTGTCTAGAAAGAAGTTCCTGTGGCCGAGGTCACAGAGGTTGCTGCCTGTGTTCTCCTCTAGGATTTTGATGGATTCTTGTCTCACATTTAGGTCTTTCAGCCATTTTGAGTCTATTTTTGTATATGGTATAAGTAAATAACCCAGTTTCATTCTTCTGCATGTGGCTGTCCAATTTTCCCACCACCATTTGTTGAAGAGACTGTCTTTTTTCTATTGGAGATTCCTGCCTGCTTTTTCACAGATTAGTTGACCATAGAGTTAAGGGTCCATTTCTGGGTTCTCTATTTTGTTTGATTGATCTATTTGTCTGGTTTTGTGCCAGTACCATATGGTCTTGATGACTACAGCTTTGTAATAGAACTTGAAGACCAGAATTGTGATGTCCCCAGTTTTGGTTATCTTTTTCAACATTCCTTTGGCTATTTGGAGTTTTTTCTGTTTCCACATGAATTTTAGGATTATTTGTTCCAGCTCTGTGAAAAAAAGTTGATAGTATTTTGATGGGGATTGCATTGAATGTGTAGATTATCCTAGGTAGCATAGACATTTTAACAGTATTTGTTTTTCCAATTCAGGAGCATGAAATGTTTTTCCATTTCTTTGTGGCTTCCACAACTTCTTTCATGAGGGTTCTATAATTTTCTGAGTACAGATCCTTTGCCTCTTTGGTTAGATTTATTCCTAGGGAACTTATGGTTTTTGGTGCAATAGTAAATGAGATCGACTCCTTAATTTCTCTTTCTTCTGTCTCATTGTTGGTGTATAGAAATGCAATTGATTTCTGTGCATTGGTTTTATATCCTGTCACTTCGCTGAATTCCTATATGAGTTTTAGGAATTTTGGGGTGGAGTCTTTTGGGTTTTCCACACAGAGTATCATGTCATCTGCAAAAAGTGAGAGTTTGACTATGTCTTTGCCAATTCAGATGGCTTTTATTTCTTTTCATTGTCTGATTGCAGAGGCTAGGACTTCTAGTACTATGTTGAACAGCAGTGGTGATAGTGGACATCCCTGCCATGTTCCTGACCTTAGGGGAAAAGCTCTCAGTTTTTCCCCATTGAGAATGATATTTGCTGTGGGTTTTTCATAGATGGCTTTTATGTATTGAGGTATCCCTACACTGTGAAGAGTTTTAATCAGGAAAGGATTATGTATTTTGTCAAATGCTTTTTCTGCATCTATTGAGAATATTATATGATTCTTGTTCTTTCTTTTATTAATGTGATATATCACATTGATTGATCTGCAGATGTTGAACAACCTTGCAGCCCAGGAATAAATCCCACTTGGTCATGGTGAAAATCCTTTTAATATACTGATGGATCCTATTGGATAGTATTTTAGTGAGAATTTTTGCATCCATATTCATCAGGGACATTGGTCTGTAATTCTCCTTTTTGGAGGGGTCTTTGTCTGGTTTTGAGATCAAGGTCATGCTGGTCTCATAGAAAGTGTTTGGAAGTTTTCCTTCCATCTCTATTTTTAGAAACAGCTTCAGAAAAATAGGTATTAATTCTTCTTCTTTTTGCTTTTTTAAAGATTTTATTTATTTGACAGAGAGAGACACAGCAGCAGGAGAGGGAACACAAGCAGGGGAGTGGGAGAGGGAGAAGCAGGCTCCCCGCTGAGCAGAGAGCCTGATGCGGGGCTTGATCCCAGGACCCTGAGATCATGACCTGAACTGAAGGCAGATGCTTAACGACTGAGCCACCCAGGTGCCCCAATATTAATTCTTCTCTAAATGTTTGGTACACTTCCCCTGGAAAGCCATCTGGCCTTGGACTCTTGTTTGTTGGGAGGTTTTTTGTTAATGCTTCAATTTCCTTGCTGGTTATGAGTCTGTTCAGGTATTCTATTTCTTCTTGTTTCAGTTTTGGTAGTTTACATGTCTCTAGGAATGTATCCATTTCTTCGAGATTGCCCAATTTGTTGGCATATAATTGCTCATAATATGTTCCTATAATTGTGTGCATTTCTCCGGTGTTGGTTGTCATCCCCCCTCTATCATTCATCATTTTGTTTTGTGGTATCCTTTCTCTTTTCTTTCTGATAAGTCTGGCCAGGGGTTTATCAATCTTATTAATTCTTTCAAAGAACCAGCTTCTAGTTTTTTTGATCTGTTCTATTGTTCTTTTGGTTTCTATTTCATTGATTTCTGCTCTAATCTTTGTTAATGATCTTGTCCTGTTAGGTTTAGTCTCCATTTGCTGTTCTACTTCCAGATTCTTTAGGTGTAAGGCTAGGTTGTGTATTTGAGACCTTTCCTGTTTCTTGAGAAAGGCTTGTATTGCCAACTACGTCCCTTTTAGTACAGACTTTGCTACATCCCAAAGGTTTTGAACAGTTGCATTTTCATTTTCACTTTTTTCATGAATTTTATTTCTGCTTTAATTTCCTCACTGACCCATTCATTCTTCAGTAGGATGCTCTTTAGTATCCAAGTATTTGAGTTCTTTCCTATTGTCATCTTGTGATTGAGTTCCAGTTTCAAAGCATTGTGGTCTAAAAATATGCAGGGAATGATCACAATCATTTGGTACTTGTTGAAACCTGATTTGTAATGCAGGATGTGATCTATTCTGGAGAATGTTCTATGGGCACTCGAGAAGAATGTATATTCTGTTGTTTTAGGATGGAATGCTTTGAATATATCTGTGAAGTCCATCTGGTCCAGGATGTCATTCAAAACCCTTGTTTCCTTGTTGATCTTCTGCTTAGATGATCTGTCCATTGTAGTGAGGGGGATGTTAAAGTCCCCTACTATTATTATATTATTATCAATGTGTTTCTTTAATTTTGTTACTAATTGGTTTATATAATTGACTGCTCCCATATTAGGGGCATAAATATTTACAATTGTTAAATCTTCTTGTTGGATAGACCCTTTAAGTATGATACAGTGTCCTTTCATCTCTTATTACAGTCTTTGGTTGAAAATCTACTTTGTCTGATATAAGGATTGCCACCCCAGGTTTCTTTTGATGTCCATTATGAGATAAATGGTTTTCCACCCCCTCCCTTTCAATCTGGAGGTATCTCTGGGTCTAAAATGAGTCTCTTGCAGACAGCATATTGATGGGTCTTGCTTTTTTATCCAATCTGATACCCTGTGTCTTTAGATTGGGGCATTTAGCCCATTTGCATTCAGAATAACTGTTGAAAGATATGAATTTAGTGCCATTGCATTACCTGTACAGTCACTGTTTCTGTATATTGTCTCTGTTCCTTTCTGGTCTATGTTACTTTTGAGCTCTCTCTTCACTTATTGGATTCCTTTTTCATATTTCTGGTAGGCCTGGTTTAGTGATCACAAATTCTTTTAGTTTCTGTTTGTCCTGGAAGCTTTTTATCTCTCTATTTTGAAGGACATCTTAGCTGGGTGAAGTATTCTTGGCTGCTTATTTTTCTCATTTAGAACCCTGAATATATCATGCTAGTCCTATCTGGCTTGCCAGGTCTCTGTGGATATGTCTGCTGCCAGTCTAATGTTTCTGCCCTTTGTAGGTTATGGACTTCTTGTCCCAAGCTGCTTTCAGGATTTTCACTTGTTTCTGAGATTGGAAGTTTCACTATTATAGGTTGGGGTGTTGTCCTATTTTTATTGATTTTTGTGGGAGTTTCTCTGTGCCTCCTGGACTTGAATGTCTGTTTCCTTCCCCAGATTTGGTATTTCTCCACTATAATTTGCTCCAATATACCTTCTGCCCCTCTCTCTCTTTCCTCTTTTTCTGGGATCCCAATTACTCTAATATTGTTTCACTTTATTGTATCATTTATCTCTGGAATTCTACCCTCATGATCCAGTAGTTTCTATCTCTCTTTTTCTCAGTTGCTTCTCCATCATTTCATCTTCTATCACTAATTCTCTCTTCTACCTCATTTATCCTAACAGTTACAGCCTCCATTTTTTATTACATTTCATTAATATCCTTTTTGACTTTTAATTGATTAGATTTTAGCTTTTATTATTTCTCTGGAAAGGGATTCTATAGTGTCTTCTATGGTTATTTCAAGCCCACCCAGTATCTTTATAATTGTTATTCTGAACTCTAGTTCTGACATCTTACTTATATCCATACTGATTAGATCCCTCAAAGTCAGTACCTGCCTCTTGTTCTCTTTTCTGAGGTGAGTTCTTCCATCTTGTCATCCTGTCCAGAGAAGGATAGATGAAGGAGAGAATAAAATACTAAAATGGAAACAACAACCCAGAAAAATATACACTAAACAAATCAGAAGAAACCTGAAACCAAAGAAAAAATAAAAATAATAAAAAAAAGAGAGATAATATAACCAGACAGGTGAAAATAATAGAGCAATACACTGGATCCTGTGTGTACTTTGGTCTGTTTGTTAGGAAACTAGATCCCAAGATGTAATGAAAGAAAAACTTCTATACATACAAAAATAAAATTAAATATAATGAAAAGATAGAATGTAAGTATAAAAATGAAAATTAAAATAGCAAAAGAAAGAAAGAAAAAAAAGAGGGAATATAAGCAGACAGGTGAGCAGAACAGACCAATACGCTATATCCTGAGTGTATTTTGGTTAGTTTGTTGGAAGAAACTGACATCTCAAAATTGTAAAGAAAGAAAAACATACATATACAAAAATAAAATTTAATACATTGAAAAGATAGAATGCAACTGTAAAGATGAAAATTAAAAAAATGTTTTAACAAAACAAAACAAAAAAAGAAAGAATAATAATAATAATAAAGAGTGTATATGATCAGACTGGTGAAGAGAACAGAGCCGTACACTAGATTCTGGGTGTATTTTGGTCTTTTTGTTAGAAGAAACTGACATCTCAAAATTGTAAAGAAAGAAAAACATATATACAAAAATAAAATTAAATATAGTAACAGTGTAGAATGTAACTGTAAAAATGAAAATTAAAAAAGGTTAAAAAAAGAGTTGATAAAATAAATTGGTGGCAAAAGGAAAGAGAAAGAAAATCAAAATTGAAAGACTAAAGAATCATGGGAAAAAAACATGAATTCTATATCCTGTTTACCCTATCCTGGAGTTTTGTAGTTCTTTATCATCAGTAAACTGGGTCTTTGAAAGATATTCTTTCCAACCTTCTGGGGGAGGGGCCTCTTGCATTGATTCTCAAGTTTCTTTGCCCCTGATGGAGTTGCACCGTCCTTGCCAGGCTAAGTAATCTGCTCCAGATTGCTCTATGTCGCTTTTGTTCCTTGAAGGCTTTCTGCACAGCTTTAGAGGATGATAATAACAATGGTGGCCTCCCAATCTCCAGCCCTGGAAGTTAAAGCTTGGGTCCCTACTCTTCAGTACACTCTCAGGAAAAGCAGTCAATTACTCCTTTCTCCCTGGTATCTGTCCATATTCCGTGTTTACCCAGCTTCTGACTAACTTTTCTTTCTCAGGTTGTGACCCCATTTCCAGTCTCCAAGCCTTGTAGACTACTGCACACACCTGTGCTGCTCCTTCCAGGGGAAGAAGGGGGGGGTTTCCCCAGTTTTGACATTCACTGGGCTCCTGCTCAGAGAGAAGTCACCCAACTGTACTAGGGTTTGCTCTCAAGCTGAAAGCCCTCTCCTGGGCTCACTGATTGCAGCTGGCTTCCCTGCTCTGATGCCTGAGATCTCTGCCACCCTCACTCACCCCTGGTATTCCTGTGACCCCCTAGGATCCGGAGACCACACTGTCTCACCTAGGATTCCTCCCTGCTTCACCACCTGAGTGCCTTTAAGGCAGGGAAGTCCATCACAGGAGCCAACTTCTAAAAGTTCTGATTTTGTGCTCTGCTTCTATATCACTTTCCAGTAGCTGACTTACAGAGGCTCCCTCCCCTGCAGTTTATCTTCCCATATAACACCTTGGATTCACTTCTCCGCACCTCCTACCTTGCAGAAAGTGGTCACTTTTCTTTTTTTTAATATATTTTTTTAAGATTTTATTTATTTGAGAGAGAGAGCAAGAATGAGTAGGGGGAGGGGCAGAGGGAGAGGGAGAAACAGTCTCCCTGCTGAGCAGGGAGCCCTACATGGGGCTCAATCATGACCTGAGCCCAAGGCAGGTGCTTAACCGACTGAGCCACCCAGGCACCCCAGGCACTTTTCTATTTGTAGAGTTGCAGCTCTTCTTTTCTTAGAACTCGAATTGAGTTTGCAGGTGTTCAGAATGATTTGATAGCTCTCTTGCTGAATTCCTGGGACCAGACAAAACTAAGGTCTCCTATTCCTCCACCATCTTGGACTCCAGCTTCTTTAAATTTTTTAATGGAATTTAAAATATGTTAAGATGGTCATGTGGCCATAATTGGCTAATAATTCTGTTTTAGTTTAGGCTACTATAACAGAAAACCATAGGCTGGGTGGCTGAAATGCCAAACACTTATTTCTCACAGTTCTGGAAGTTGGGAACTCTAAGATCAAGGTACCAGCAGATTTGGTGTCTGGTGAGACCCCTCTTCCTGGTTCACAAACTGAAGTCTTCTCATTGTGTCCTCACATGGCAGAAATAAATCATCTTTCTCCTATCTCTTCTAAAAGGGTACTGATTCCATTCATGAGGTTTTTACCTCATGACCTAATGACATCCTAAAAGTCTCATCTTTAAATACAATCACATCGGGGATTTTGGCTTCAACATAAGAATTTTGGAGGGGTCGGGGATACAAATATTCAACCAACAGCAAGTCCTAAAAATAAAATGACCAATGTATATATTTTTGGAAATCATGAATATTTGTAAAATGTCATAAACAAAAAAATATAAAATTTCAGTCTATCAAAAGCAATCAAATCCATAGCAAACCAGTTGACTATCAGCTATGATTTCCCAAAGGATATTTATAAGCCAATTCATAATATGAACTAGTTAGAACTAACGTAAATGAAATGTTAGTTTTAAAAAATGTGTTAAAGTCTCTATTATTCAAAATGAATAGGGTTCTGTAACTCAAGCAAATCAGATCAATGCCATTATATACTGTTTTGCCTGATGGAGCCTGTGGTTTAAGAACTCTACAGGAGAGCTAGAGGATAAACTGTTTAATTTGTGAAATCATGAGTTTATATTAAAAACTTAAATTACTTGGCAAGAAGCAGAAAGAGAAATGATAGTGTTGGTTTGAAAGGACAACTAAATGTAGAGGGAACATAGAAATCAATGAATATGTGAAACAAGGAGAGTGATCCTCCATGGATCACTTTATTTATAAGATACAGTAGTTTTAAAGTAATTAAATATAAAATGGGGAAATTCTCACAATTATATTTTCCTATCTTGTGTAATCTTTCATAAAAGATATTTTCATTTTATACTCAAGAAAATAAACAAAAGTTTTGAAAACACTAACTTTGAAATTTATATATAATAGCCGTTTAACTACATTATAGTTTTATACATAGCTATTAAATTTGTTGACATTCATATTAAACCTAAGTATATGTATGATTGCAATTTTTTTCTGGTGAAAAATATTCCCTACCTGAATGAAAGTGAAATAATGCTTTGTAAAATTTATAGAACATTTCTGTTTTTGTTTGTTTTGTTTCTCAGAAAGAGTGTGCTTCAGTTGTATTCAGTGTTTAATGTTCATGTATTGTCCTATATCTTGGTGCATAAATTTAATTAAGTTTTGTCAGTGGACATCCCTTTAACATAAAAAAGATAAACCAAAAATAGATGCCAGAGTTAGTAAAATATCCAGTAGTAAATTAAATATATAAGCTTTGTTCTCATATCTAAGATAACTATATACAACACATGATAGAAGAATATTATATTTAAAGTAGAAGAATCATGAAGAATCATCTAAAAATAAATGTGTGGAAATTATAAATATTATTTGAACAGTTATTCAGTTATATAAAATATTTCTTGAATTAAATAAGGTGATATAACATGATCTTGTATTTAAATACCTCAAAGACTTTCTGAGAAGTTAATTTTTAAGATGATTGTAAATTTTTTCTGCTAAAGACTGATAAGGTTTTTTGAAAATGTATTGTAGAATAAAAACTCTCCTCATTACTTATTAAAACTCTATAAAAGTTACAATAATTAAACACATATTATGCTACTGAGAAAAAAGAGGGAAAAAAAAGGATTAATGAATGATGGTTTGATGGTTGAGGAAGTACACAATGTCTCTCCTGAACCTCCAGTTTGCTGACTGCAGATCTTGGGATTTGTCAGCTTCCATAATTGAATGAGCCAGTTCCCTATAATAAATATTTTTCTCCATACATATATATCCAAATATTCTGTTTCTCAGGAGAACCCTGACTAATACACAGGGTATTGCTCAAAAAGGGACAAAGAATGCATCATAGCTGATAAAGTAAATAATCTTTAAAAATAATCAAAAATAAATATAATTGATAGTTCAAAAGGAGAACTTAGTATACTTAAGAATTCACATTATATATAAATATATTTCATAGTATAAGGCAACAGGTTTGGGACAAATCATTTACAAATCATTTCTTAATCATTGTCGAAAAAATAGTTTATATTCTCACTAAAAAGACATTACAAATGATGCAAAATCTTAATGTGGAAAAAAATCAAACCATAATTATTCAATGAAGAAAACTTATATAGTACTTGGAGTTAGCTTGTACATGTAAAGAGTTGAGAAGAGGTCAAGTCTGCCCTTACAACAATAAATGACAGGACAAACTAAAAATCGCTGGCTTTTCTTGGGTCTATCAGTGAACTGAGATCACAGGGTAAACCAGCAACTGGAAAATCTGTAAAGATAGGCACCTACAGGGAGAAACAGGACCTGAGTATTTGCTTAATTGGGGCAGAAGCCACTTAGCTCCCTATAAGCTGTTGAGACACTGAAGCAGCAATTTCGACAAATTGCTGGAAGTCGGGTGTGAGCTAGTGTGAGAGGGAGAAACTCGCTAAACTTCTATTGGTTCCTCATGCTTTCAAAGGCTTTTCCTCCAGGAATTCTAACAGGTTCTCACAGGGAGAATGGAAAGAATCAAGAAATAGTCCCTCTACAGTACTGGCTAGGGAGGGGAAGAGCAACAACCATGAAATCCACTCAGACCCCTCCTCTTGTTGAACAAAGTCTTACTTTGAAAGGGAAGGACATCATCAAAAGACACTAATGAAATATTGCAGATTGGGGAAGGGAACTGCACCCAGCCCCAGCCTCCCTATTTCAACTAAGGGGTTGTGGGAGAGACTTAATATCTTTTTTTTTTTTTTTCCTTTCTGGAAATAAAATGGGAAAAGTGGAGGATACCTGATGGAGCTAGGGAAGGTATTACAAGTAAAAAAAAGTTCTATCTCTGGGGGAAGGACAAAAATACTCATGAAGGCCATACCCCCCAAGACACAGGGCCAATGTGTACTCCAAAGACTGAAAATCAGAAGAAACCCATTCAAATGCTCTACCACCAGGCTAACAAACCTTCAGTAATAATAATACACTGTCCTTAGCACAGTCCTTTAAATGGAGTATGGAATTAAGAATATTTTATGAAAGATAAATAGAACAGAATACTCTAATGTTACAATTGTAAGGAATTTTTAAAAAATGTTGAGTTTATTCCAGATAAAAACACACACATATATCAAACAGATGTCTGAAGAAATGTAACTTCTCTGGAATCCTGGATAGAATGAATATATGTGGCCTGTCCTAAAGGAGCTAGAGAAAAAAGAGCAAATAAAGCCTAAACCCAGCAGGAGAAGAGAAATAATAAAGATCAGAGCAGAAATCAATGAAATAGAAACC
This sequence comes from Eumetopias jubatus, assembly GCF_037043125.1. NCBI lineage: Eukaryota > Metazoa > Chordata > Mammalia > Carnivora > Otariidae > Eumetopias > Eumetopias jubatus. The sequence goes on along the minus strand of NW_028274809.1, from coordinate 42,182,004 downwards.
AAAAGAACAGTAGAACAGATCAACGAAACTAGGAGTTAGTTCTTTGAAAGAATTAACAAGATTGATAAACCCCTGGCCAGACTTATCAAAAACAAAAGAGAAATGACCCAAATCAACAAAATCATGAATGAAAGAGGAGAGATCACAACCAACACCAAAGAAATACTAACAATTATAAGAACATATTATGAGCAACTCTATGCCAGCAAATTAGATAACCTGGAAGAAATGGATGCATTCCTAGAGATGTATCAACTACCAAGATTGAACCAGGAAGAAATAGAAAACCTGAACAGACCTATAACCACGAAGGAAATTGAAGCAGTCATCAAAAATCTCCCAACAAACAAAAGCCCAGGGCCAGATGGCTTCCCAGGGGAATTCTACCAAACATTTAAAGAAGAATTAATACCTATTCTCCTGAAAATGTTCCAAAAAATAGAAATGGAAGGAAAACTTCCAAATTCATTTTATGAGGCCACCATTACCTTGATCCCAAAACCAGACAAAGACCCCATCAAAAAGGAGAATTACAGACCAATATCCTTGATGAACATGGATGCAAAAATTCTCACCAAAATACTAGCCAATAGGATCCAACAGTACATTAAAAGGATTATTCACCATGACCAAGTGGGATTTATCCCTGGGCTGCAAGGTTGGTTCAACATCCGCAAATCAATCAACATGATACAATACATTAACAAAAGAAAGAACAAGAATCATATGATCCTCTCAATAGATGCAGAAAAAGCATTTGACAAAGTACAGCACCCTTTCTTGATCAAAACTCTTCAGAGTATAGGGATAGAGGGTACATACCTCAATATCATAAAAGCCATCTATGAAAAACCTACAGTGAATATCATTCTCAATGGGGAAAAACTGAGAGCTTTCCCCCTAAGGTCAGGAACGCGGCAGGGATGTCCACTATCACCACTGCTATTCAACATAGTATTAGAAGTCCTAGCCACAGCAATCAGACAACAAAAAGAAATCAAAGGCATCCAAATTGGCAAAGAGGAAGTCAAACTCTCACTCTTTGCAGATGATATGATACATTATGTGGAAAACCCAAAAGACTCCACCCCAAAATTGCTAGAACTCATACAGGAATTCAGTTAAGTGGCATGATATAAAATCAATGCACAGAAATCAGTGTCATTCCTATACACCAACAGCAAGACAGAAGAGAGAGAAATTGAGTCGATCCCATTTACAATGGCACCCAAAACCATAAGATACCTAGGAATAAATCTAACCAAAGAGGCAAAGGATCTGTACTCAGAAAACTATAAGATACTCATGAAAGAAATTGAGGAAGACACAAAGAAATGGAAAAACGTTCCATGCTCATGGATTGGAAGAACAAACATTGTGAAGATGTAAATGCTACCTAGAGCAATCTACACATTCAATGAAATCCCCATCAAAATACCAACCATTTTTTTCAAAGAAATGGAACAAATAATCCTGAAATTTGTATGGAACCAGAAAAGACCCCGAATAGCTAGAGGAATGTTGAAAAAGAAAAGCAAAGCTGGCGGCATCACAATTCCGGACTTCCAGCTCTATTACAAAGCTGTCATCATCAAGACAGTATGGTACTGGCACAAAAACAGACACGTGCATCAATGGAACAGAATAGCGAGCCCAGAAATGGACCGTCAACTCTACGGTCAACTCATCTTCGACAAAGCAGGAAAGAATGTCCAATGGAAAAAAGGCAGTCTCTTCAACAAATGGTGTTGAGAAAATTGGACAACCACATGCAGAAAAATGAAACTGGACCATTTCCTTACACCACACACAAAAATAGACTCCAAATGGTTGAAAGACCTAAATGTGAGACAGGGGTCCATCAAAATCCTAAAGGAGAACACAGGCAGCAACCTCTTCGACCTTAGCCACAGCAGCTTCTTCCTAGAAACATCGCCAAAGGCAAGGGAAGCAAGGGCAAAAATGAACTATTGGGATTTCATCAAGATAAAAAGCTTTTTGCACAGCAAAAGAAACAGTCCACCAAACCAAAAGACAACCGACAGAATGGGAGAAAATATTTGCAAATGACATATCAGATAAAGGGCTAGTATCCAAAATCTATAAAGAACTTATCAAACTCAACACCCAAAGAACAAATAATCCAATCAAGAAATGGGCAGAAGACATGAACAGACATTTTTCCAAAGAAGACATCCAAATGGCCAACAGAGACATGAAAAAGTGCTCAACATTGCTCGGCATCAGGGAAATCCAAATCCAAACCTCAATGAGATACCACCTCACACCAGTCAGAATGGCTAAAATTAACCAGTCAGGAAATAACAGATTTTGGCGGGGATGCAGAGAAAGGGGAACCCTCCTACTCTGTTGGTGGGAATGCAAGCTGGTGCAGCCCCTCTGGAAAACAGTATGGAGGTTCCTCAAACAGTTGAAAATAAAGCTGCCCTATGACCCAGCAATTGCACTACTGGGTATTTACCACAAAGATACAAATGTAGGGATCCGAAGGGGTACGTGCACCCCAATGTTTATAGCAGCAATGTCCACAATAGCCAAACTGTCGAAAGAGCCAAGATATTCATCGACAGATGAATGGATAAAGAATAAATGGTATATATACACAATGGAATATTATGCAGCCATCAAAAGGAATGAGATCTTGCCATTTGCCATGATGTGGATGGAATTGGAGGGTGTTATGCTGAGTGAAATAAGTCAATCAGAGAAAGACATGTATCATATGACCTCACTGATATGAGGAATTCTTCATCTCAGGAAACATACTGAGGGTTCCTGGAGTGGTGGGGATTGGTAGGGATGGGGTGGCTGGGTGATAGACATTGGGGAGGGTATGTGCTATGGTGAAAGCTGTGAATTCTGCAAGACTGTTGAATCACAGATCTGTACCTCTGAAACAAATAATGCAATATATGTTAGGGAAAAAAAAAAAGAAGATAGTAGGAGGGGAAGAATGAAGGGAGGTAAATCGGAGAGGGAGACGAACCATGAAAGACGATGGACCCTGAAAAACAAACTGAGGGTTCTAGAGGGGAGGGATGTGGGGGGATGGGTTAGCCTGGTGATGGATATTAAAGAGGGCACGTTCTGCCTCCATAGCACTGGGTGTTATGCACAAACAATGAATCATGGAGCACTACATCAAAAACTAATGATGTAATGTATGGTGATTAACATAACAATAAAAAATTTAAAGAAAAAAAGAATATGTGTGGCCTGAGTAAAATAACATTACAGAAAAATATGAATTTTTTGTGTATGTGCAAAAAATCAGACTGGGGCACTTTAGCTGTGTTTGAGTGTGATGCCTTGCTCATAGGGTATAGAACAATTAATCTTTGTGGTGGAGAAAACTAGCTGCCTACTTCCTATGTCCATTTTATGTAGAATAGATTTGATGTTGGGAAATGGTTGCCCAAGGAGGAATTACATTTTATGGCTTCTATAAGTAGGTACAGGTGATGTGATTTCAACAGTCCAATGAGAGTGAAAATGAATTGGTAGGCAGGATAATGACCGCACAAAGACATCTATATCTTAATCTCCAGAACCTGTGGATATATCGGGTTACATGGCAAGGAGAAATTAAGGTTGCAAGTGGAATTAAGGTCCGTAATCAGCTGACCTTAAGGAGACTATTCTGGAATAAGCAGGTGGGGTCAATGTAATCACAAGCGTTCTTAAATGGGGAAGGAGGCTGAAGAGTGAGAATTAGTGTCATGGAGTCTTAAGAAAGATCTCTTTCCCTGTTGCTGGCTTTGAAAATGAACTGGAGCTATGAGGCAGGATTGCAGCTAACTTTTAGAAACTGCTATTTTTACTCTATAGCATCTAGAAAGTAATGCAACTCCATTATGGACTTATGGCTTGCAGCCCTATAATAAATTTGTGTTGGTTTAAGCCAAAGGTTTGTAGTAACTTGGTACAACAGTAATAAGAAATGAATATATGGAGTTATGTTACTTTTAAGCCAAAATAGTTTGAAGAGTGGATGCACTTTCTCCATTGTCTCTTTTCTCTTTTTTGGTGACCTTGGAAATTAAGTGTTGAATATGTGGGGACCATGAGCTAGTGCCTGAAAGGCATCCTTCTGAATATTTGCTTGGACTTTGTTATAAGTGAGAAATGCATATGTATTTTAAGTCATTACCTTATTTATTAGAAACCCCCCCAACAGTTTTGCCATGGTTTAGCCAATTTCAGTTAGGAAAATAATATTGGAAAAGGAATAAATCTAAAATAGAAATTCCAGTAAAATATTTTTAATGGGTAAAATATTACCATCTAGATATGAATTCATTTTCGAGTTAAGCCATTTCGGGCTCACAGCTTAAATAAGCAGAAAGTCCTTTCAGTAGAAGTCACATGAGAGAAAAAGCTAGAGATCTCAGTAAAGTTAAAGTTAAGAAATAAAAGCAATTGGTTATAAAGGTGTAATACACACTCCTGAAGTACTAGTAATAGTACTTAAAGATACCTTTTTAAATTAAGTATTTTTTAAAGATTGTGTGGTTTATTTTTCCTCAAGGTTAACGTAACCTAGATTACTAAAGTTTAATAATGATATTTTAATAATACATTTCCTAGAACCAAGCTTTATTAGTATTACACATTACTGCTTTAAAGGACAAACTGGTCCTCAGGCAGTATTAAATAACCCAACTTTCATTGTACTATTGTAAACAATACAGGACCCTATCATATATTCAAGATAATTTTAAGCTTAACAGGCACTATCAGTTGTGTCTGGGGACAGGTTTTGTTTGCAATAATTTTTGTATATAAATATTAATATTTCATATCTCATTCCTTGACTGGTGTATAAAATGTCTACATTTCCTACTGAGCTCTCATTTCCACATAAAAGCGAATAGTTTCAGGCAACATATGAACAATCAATGGAAAGACTTTAACTTACCCTTTGTTATAAAATGATACTAACCCAACATTAAAACTTTGGCTATCACATCATTGATCCCTCACATAAATCCAAAATCCACAACCAATAACCGCCCCCCCCAACACACACTTACAAGTTACAGTCCATATACAGTCACTTCAGAGAACTGGCTAAAGACAACAATGACAAAAAACTTATCAAAATGGTGAACCAGGGAGTCCTTGCCTTATTCCAGTTTTGACAGGCAACAGAATATATTGAAGAGATGTTTTTAGGCATCCTTTGATACCTAAGGGAGGAGAAAGTAAAGTGGAATGTAACAAAAGGGGAAAAAAAGTGGGTTTGCAAGGGAAACACACAGCCAAGTGTCATGCTCTGGTGCTACTATTACAGGACTATCAAATTCGCATCCTTGTGAAAACATGTCATTTGTAAGCAAAAGACCATGTCTGCAAAACAATATTGCCAAGGGGTCCCTTCATTTTAAACTTAAATACATAGAGAGTTTAAAGCCACCTGCTGAAAAATACCTAAAGCTAGTCGCATGAGACAAAAGGGTTTATGGGGTTAGACCAGAAGGCCCAATGTTATAAAGAAAAATGTTAAAATTAATTGTGAAGATTTTCTAATGTCATAAAAACAGACAAAATATGCCATAGTCCCTTCATCTCTAATCGTTTAATTGTAGAGTAAATCATGTTGTTCTGTTTTCAGCATTTAATTTTTAAATTAGCTCTTGGCTGCAGTGTCCTTGATTACAGAACTTAATTAGCTGTGCCTGTTGAAGAGAATTATGCTATATACAGGATACATGATCACATGGAAAAGCTTCATACAAGCAATCAGTCATAGTGAAGCTTTCTAAAATGTGGAAGAACAGTTGCAAAATAGGCTGTATTTAGAGACAGAAGATCCAAAGGAGAAAGCTACATTAAAACAAAATTAGATGGGTCTGTGTTCTCTGTAGGCAAATATTCTGAATGACTAAAAATATTGTTTTAGAATGAATTGACATTAACTACTATTGTATTTGTTCATTAATAGATTGACAACATGAAGATTCCTTATGTACCAAATTAGAGGAAAAATTCAAATTTGTTTATTGGCTTAAAAAAGGACATGTAAATTGTGTAAACATGTTTTTTGTGTTTTCACTAGTCAGTAGTGATAGCTTTTGATCTTCCCATATCATGCAAGTTATATAAATCCATACAAATTTGCAGTAGTGAACAATAGCTAAGCCAAAAATGGCTTTTCAACAATATCTTATAAAGTGGATGAGTTCACAGAGCTAATTACACCAATGGAAAATATTTTTTTCTCTAAAGAGTTTATGAAAACTTTGTTTTACATCTTAGCCAAACATATTCAATATAAAATTCCAAGAGGATGTAAGAAATGCAAAGCAGTCAAGAGTTTACATAATATAAAAATGAGTTTGGGATAGCTCAAGTGAAATAAAAAGGCAGTTAAAACAGATTAATATTTTTTAAATTCTGAGCACAAGGAGAGGGTAGAGTTGGTACCTCAGCAGTCATTTCTCCAAATTACTTTCAAAGTCTGTTATTCATATAATGTAAGGTAGTCAGCTTTTGATGTTGAAGTAAATAACTTTTATTTAGCATGCAAAAAAATATTTTTTGCTACATTGCATGAGGGCTATGGGTCACTTGCACAACAACAGATCAACTGAACTCAGCTGTGCTTAGTTGGGTTCTATGGTCCTAGACTCAGCTCCACAATAATTGTTTTTTAAAACAATGATGGAAGCAATAGCCGTGATCTAAGAAACCTGTTTTCATGTTGAAAGACAAGAGGAAGAGAAGCAGAGGCTAACCATGCAATTTTATTTAAAGCTTCTGCTGGGATGTAGTGAACTTCATTTACTTAGATAACATTAGCCAAAACATGTTAATATGACAAAGCCCAAAGTTTAAGGAGGTGAAAAGAATGAACTTTTCCACAGAGCGCAGGACAGTTAAGAACATAGTAGTCAAGAATGTATCATCCTATTATAGAGGGAGAAAGGGGTATGGAGAATGGTGTGGGAACAACAATCTGATACACCACAGGGCTAGATGTTCTAGCATTTCAGAAGCAAGAAGATAACCTGCTTCTAATAATTATTATATAAGAGGCAGAGAGAAAGAATGTTAAGATTATACAGAATACCACATTTTGTCTTGTTCTACTTGTATGTCTAGTGCAGTCCACTAAAATGTGAGCACAATGAAGGCAAGTCTTTTTTATTCCTAGAAAAATGTCTGGCATGTCAAAGGTACTCAATAAACATTTATGACTGACCTAATGAAGGGAAAGATGACGATGACGATGGCAGAATCTAAGCCAAGGAAACGTGTCTAGAGAAGAACGGCCCTGTGTTTAAAAAAAAAAAAAAACAAAACCTCAGAACTAAATGTGAAGGTAGGGTGAAATAATAGCAGAGCATATTAGGTGTAAAAAAGAGAAAAAAATGTTTCTGGAATCTCAAGTTCTAGAAGATGGCTTAGAATTTGTACATTCTTAATGCAATTACATACATAATAGAAATAAGAGGAAGATGTAACTTTAATACTCTAAGTCTCACTACCTTCTGTTCAATTAAAAAATTATGTAGGAAATATAGTGCACAAATTGTAAGAACACATTTCAATATTTTTTTTTTTCCTAACGGGAACATATCTATGTAAACAGCCATCCATTTGGTGAAGGAGAACATTATCAGAATCACTGAAACCCATTCATAATTCCACAATATCACACCAATTCTTCCTATAAGCACTATCCTGACTACTAAATCACTAGGTTAGTTGTTATTACCTTTGAACCACATGTATAAGTACAGAATAAATTATCTTGTATCTGCTTCTCTGACCCAAAATCATATGTGTGGGAGAAATCTGTTTTGAGAACCTTAGTTCATTCATTTTCTTGATGTATGGTATTATAATCCATGAATCTATAATTGATCATTAATTTATGAATACTTGGATTGCTGCTATAAATATTTTTGTGCATTTATGTATATTCTGGGAGATATAAATCTAAGAATGGTGTTGGGTCATACAGATATGCATTTTTATTCAAATTTAGCGGTATAGTAAAAAATGTAAAAATTTCCAAAAAATGTAAAATGTCCAAAATTTTCCAAAGTGCTTCTACCAATTTACCATCCAGTATCAGTGAATGAGTTTTTATATACTAAAACTTCACTTTTTAAGAAACCAATCTGATGAGTGTCTAATATCATTAGTTAGCTTTTACTGTACTGCAAATTACTCCAACATATTGGCCTTATTAAACAAAAACAATTTGTCTTGAAACAGTATAATTACTATTGGGCTGAGTGACTCTTTGGATCTCAGCTAGTTCATTAATGCTTCTGCAGAAAAGAGCCAGTTTGAGCTGCTTGATCAGGGTTGCCTGTAGTTGGGACAGCACGTCTTGGTTCCATGTGGTCTGGCATTGTCTAAGGGTAGACTGAGTTTTTTACATGGCAACTGTAAAGTGTCTTGAATGATAATGAAAACATGCAAAATCTCTTGAGGCCCAAATTCTGAACTGGCACAATATCCCTTCTAATCTATTTTACTGACTAAAGCAAGTAGCAAGACAAGGTCAGAGGAAAGTCTGGGGAAACTGACTTCATTTTTCTGACACAGAGTTTTAAACTTACATGGTCAAGGAGCAGGCCTACAGGAATGGGAATAATTACAACCAACTCCATAAACCAACTACAAGAGTAATATTATCTAATTGTAATTTAATTTTCATTTCCCTCATGACTAATAAGGTTGATCAACATTTCCTATGATTTTATTCTTTATTTTTTTTAAAGATTTTATTTATTTATTTGAGAGAGAGAGAATGAGAGACAGAGAGCATGAGAGGGAAGAGGGTCAGAGGGAGAAGCAGACCCCCCGCTGAGCAGGGAGCCTGATGTGGGACTCGATCCAGGGACTCCAGGATCATGACCTGAGCCGAAGGCAGTCGCTTAACCAACTGAGCCACCCAGGTGCCCTGATTGTATTGTCTTTAAAAAGATCCTTTATGAAATGCCTGTTCAAGTGTTTTATCTGTTTTTTAATCAGATTACTTCTTTTTTAGTGATCTGTAAGAATTCTATTTTCTGGATATAGATCTATTACCACTTCTCAAATTATGGCTTACCTTTGATTAACTGGATCTACTCTTTTTTATAGTTTAATGGTGCTAAATTTTAATGTAAAAATGTATCCATATTTTCATTTTGGGGTATTTTATGTATTTATATTGCTTGCTTGTTAAACAAAACAAAGTTAATTTAGCACAAGGCCCAGGGCCATGAGGTAGCTCCAACAATTTCTAGAAGTTGTTTTTTGTTTTGTTTTCTAATTCAATGATAAATTCATCTGAAAGTGATTTTGTGTATGATGTGAGGGAATGGTCTAGCTTGTTTTTAAAATTTTTATAATAGTGATATTATAGTTGACTCTATTTTAATAAAAAGACCTCTATTTGGGTGATGCTATGAAGGTCCATCTTTGTCATAAATTAAGTATTGAAATTGCATGAGTCTGTCTTTAGATTCCATTGGGGTATACCTCTAGTCTTGTCTCAAGACTACACAGTCCTCATTACTGTAATATTACAGTTATGCAGTGTAGCAAGTCTTCCCTTTTTTTCTTCTTTCTCCCGTTTCTTTAGTATTTTCTTTGATATTCTTGGTCTTTTACTTCTTATATACACTTTAGAATTGAGTTGATTGCCAGAATTTTAATTCACAATACATTCAAACTAAAAAATTTAGATAAAATGGCATCATTACTTTTCCAAGTCTTTTCATCTAGGACGTCAGTAGGCCTATCCATTTTCCTGGTGTTGCCCTTGGTGTTGCCCTTGGTGTTGCCCTTTGAGTGATATGCCACAATTTAAAAAATAGAACAATTTTTAGGTAAAATTCAGCCAATTAATAGATTTATGATATTATGGCAAAATGAGGGTATTGCTGGTAAACCAAGTCTCCATTTTTTTAGCTTTATTTTTATTTTTTTTTTGAAGTATAATTGACATACAATATTATATTAGCTTCGGGTATACAACATACTGATTTAACAATTCTATACATTACCAGGTGCTTACCACAATAAGTGTGGTCACCACCTGTTACCTTACAACATTGTTACAATACTGATTATATTCCCTATGCTGTACTTTTCATTTCAGTGACTTATTTTATACTGGAATTTTGTCCTTTTTAATCCCCTTCATCCATTTTGCACATTGCCCCTTCCCTACACATCCCCTCTAGCAAACACCCAATTTGTTCTCTGTATTTAAGAATCTGTTTTGTTTTTTAGATTCCACATATAAGTGAAATTATATGGTATTTGTCTTTCTTGGACTTATTCCTTTTAGCTTAATACCCTCTAGGTCCATTCATATTATCCTGAATGGCAAAACCACATTCTTTTTTTATGGCTGAGTAATATTCTAGTGTGTGTGGGTGTGTGTGTGTGTGTGTGTGTGTGTGTGTGTGTGTACATATATATACTAATTTATCCATTCATATATCGGTGAACACTTGTATTGCTTCCATATCTTGGCTATTGAAAATAATGGAGCAATAAATGGGTGCATACCTTTTCAAATTAGTGTTTTTATTTTCCTTTGGTAAATCAGTAGAATTATTGGATCATGTAGTATTTCTATTTTCAATATTTTGAGGAAACTTCATATGGTTTTCCACAGTGGCTGTACCAATTTACATTCCCATTAACTGTGCATGAGTTTTCCCTTCTCCACATCCTTGTCAATACTTGTTACTTCTTGTCTCTTTGATACTAACCGTTATGATGGGTGTGAGATAATATCTCCTTGTGGTTTTTATTTGCATTTCCTTGATGATTAGTGATTTTTGACCACCTTTTCATGGCTGTTGGATAGAGTATTCTTGGCTACCGGGTTATTTATTTTTCTGTTTTGTCCCCATCCCCCTTCCCCCCTTCTTCCCCCTTCCCCCCTTCTTTCACCTTCCCCCCTTCCCCCTTCCCCCCTTCTCTCCCCACCTTCCTGCACTTTGATTATATCCTGCCACTCTCTTCTGGCTTGAAAAGTTTCTGGTCAAATATCAGCTGATAGACTTATGGGGCTTTCTTTGTATGTAGCTACTTATTCCTTCCTTTGCTGCTTTTGGAGTTCTTTCTGTATCTTTAGTTTCTGCTAGTGAAATTATGTGTCTTGGTGTGGATCTTCTTGGGTTCATCTTATTTGTTGCTCTCTGTATTCCTGGAACTGGATGTCTGTTTCCCTCCCCAGATTAGGGAAGTTTTTAGCTGTTTCTTCAAATAACTTTTCTACTCCCTTCTCTCTGTATTCTCCATCTGGGATCCCTATAGTGCAAATGTTATTATGCTTGATGATGTCTCTGAGTTCCCTTAACCTATTCTCAACTATTATATTTTTTTTCTTTTTGCTATTCAGCTTGGTTGCTTTTCATTACTTTCTTGCAGATGGCTGAGCCATTCTCCTGCATCCTCTAATCTGCTATCGATTCCCTCAAGTATATTTTTTATTTAAGTTATTGAATTCTTCAGCTCTGGTTCTTTTTTATATTATCTATCTCTTTGAAGTTATTACTGAGTTAATCTACTTTTTTTTCAAGTCCAGTCAGTATCTTTATGACCATTAATTTGAACTTTTTTTTTTTTAAGATATTATTTGAGAGAGAGTGAGAATGAGACAGAGAGCACGTGATCGGGGAGGGTCAGAGGAAGAAGCATAGGAAGTATTAGAATTGTTTCCCACAAACATCAGTCTATCTGAGCTGGGGAAGAGAAATGGAGCCTGGCAACACTTCTGCTTCCGGAGAAATCCTCTGCAGATACCCACCCCTTCTGTACCTATTCTAAAATTAGTCAGTAAATTTATTTCACATACACCCTAGGTGTTTTTGAAACTGCTGTTTCTGTGCTGCACTGGGCCAAATTATTTAATAGGCTGGCACTTCAAGCTTTGGTGAGTGTTTCCTATAGACCTCCATCTCTCCAGAATTAAGCCCTGCTGGTTTTTAAGGCCTCGGAGTTAAGCCCCATTGGTTTTGAAAGCCAAACATATGTCTTCTCAGTACCAGAGGTCCCTGGTTTGGGTTCTGATTCTCTCACTTTTCAAACCTGTGATGTCCTTACTATGTGTGGTTATTCACATTGGGGGTTTGGTCCCCAACCAAACCTCTGCCTCTCCTCTTTTCCACGTGGACTTCTCTCTATGACTAGCTATGAAAAATTTGTTCTGCCAGATCTTTAAGTCATTTTCAGAGTTAGTTGCCCAGATGTACCTGCTGTCTCCATGTATCTGTGGGATGAGGTTAATTCAGGACCCTCCTACTCCACCATCTTTCCTCGTGTGTGTGTGTGTGTGTGTGTGTGTGTGTGTGTGTGTGTGTGTTTAGCTTAATGTTTCCTGTGGATAAGTCTAGATAGATACTTCTTGGTATTTGGTATGTTTCTTTGCTACTTAATTGGTATATAGGATATATTTTCAATATAATAGGACATATAAATACACTTGCTTTTTATATATCAAATTTGTGTAATCAGCTTGTTAAATTTATTCTAACATCTATTTGTATATAGTTTTTGAATGTACACAATTGCAACATGTAGATGCTGAGAGTTGTTTCTTTTCAACTCACTAAATCTCTTATAAGGTGCTTTTATTTTTATTTTTGTAAAGATTTTATTTGAGAGAGAGAGCACAAGCAGGGGGAGCAGCAGAGGGAGAGGGAGAAGCAGGCTTCCTGCTGAGCAGGGAATCAGACACAGGGCTCAATCCCAGGACCCTGGGATCGTGACCTGAGCTGAAGGCAGAGGCTCAACTGACTGAGCCATCCAGATGCCCCTCTTTTAAGGTGCTTTTTAAACCAATCTGTTATTATAGATTTCAGTTCTAAAATTACCATACCTTAATTATCTGAAAATATTGTCAATCGTATTTTGTGCTATTTTTATATTATAAAAATCATAGCTTATTTATTTATTTAAAGATTTTATTTATTTATTTGACAGAGAGAGACACAGTGAGAGAGGGAACACAAGCAGAGGGAGTGGGAGAGGGAGAAGCAGGATTCCCACAGACCAGGGAGCCCGATGTGGGGCTCGATCCCAGGACCCTGGGATCATGGCCTGAGCTGAAGGCAGACGCTTAATGACTGAGCCACCCAGGAGCCCCCATAGCTATTTTAAAGTACAATTTTGTAACTCTTTTAAGTGGGTCCCCTACGTATTTGGGGGTGTGTGTCCCATATGTTTTTGGTGCTATTAACCTATTTCTCTTGGTTGTCTCTTTGTGTTATTTTTTTGCATGACCCATTATTTTTTAAATTTTTATTATATTGTATATGACAAAAATTTATAACTTGAGGGGATGCATGATAATTTCCTTTTCTAGTCTTATTGAGATACACTTGACATTAACGTTTCATTAGTTTTAACTATAGAAACTAGTATATAAATTACAAAATGAATGTAGTCATCATCTACACTTAATTACAATTTTTTTCTGTTGTGATGAGAACTTTTAAAATCTACCCTCTTAAAAAAATAATAAAATAAAATATACCCTCTTAGTAATTTTCCAGTATATAATATGGTATTAACTGTAATAACCATGATGTACATTGTATGTCCAGGACTTATTTATCTTGTAAGTAGAAACTTAGGCCTTTTGACCACCTTCAACCATTTCACCTCTTGCCCCCACTGCTGACAAACATCAATCTGTTCCCTATTCTATGGGTTCATGATTTTTATTTTTTATTTTTATTTTTTATTCCATACACAAGTGAAATGATATACAGTATTTGTTTCTCTGGCTAATTTTACTTAGTATAATGTCCTCAAGGTCCATCCTTGTTTTCATAAAGGTGGGATTTCCTTTTTTTATAGCTGAACAATTTTCATTATATGTGTGATCTATATAACCACATGACATTTTCTTTCATCTGGTAATGGAAGGTTAGATTTGTTTGCATATCTTGACTATTGTAAATAATGCTGCAGTAAACACGGGGGTGCAGATCTTTTCAAGATCATGATTTTGTTTCTTTAGACTATATAAACAGGTGGAATTGCTGGGTCATATGGTAGTTCAATTTTAATTTTTTGAGGAAAGTTCCTATTGTTTTTCATGGTGGTTTCACCAATTTACATTCCACTGATGACACATAAGAATTTCCTTTCTCCATATTCTCCCAAACATTTAGCTCCTACTCTTTTGATAATAGCTATTCTAAAAGGTGTGAGATAATTTCATTGTGATTTTGATTTTCCTGATGATCAGTAATTTGGAGCACCTTTTTATGTACCTGTTGGCCATTTATGTATCTTTTTCTGGAAAAATGTTGGTTTAGTTTCTCTGCCAATTTTTAAAGTAGGTTTTTTTTTTTGATTCTTAGTTTTGTGAGTTCTGTATATACTTTTAAAATCTTATATCTGATAAGGGGTTAATATCCAAATATTTTCTCCCATTCTTTGAGTTGGTTTTTAATTTTGTTGATGGTTTCCATTGTTATGCAGAAGCTTTTTAATTTGATGTAGTCCCTTTTTTTTTTCCCCTCATCTCTGCTTTTGGTGTCCAATCCAAAAATCATTGCCAAGACCAATGCAAAGGAAATTATCCTGTTTATTCTAGGAGTTTTACAGTTTTAGGAGTTAAATTTAAATCATTAATCCATTTTTTTAAATTTATTTTTGCATGGTGTTAAGATACAGGTCCAGTTTTCCCAATACCAGTTATTGGAGACCATTGTTTCTCCATTATATATTCTTGGTGACTTCATCATAAATTGACAGTGTAAGAGTGGGTTTATTTCTGGGCTTTCTATTCTATTCCTTTTATAGATGTGTTTATTTATATATCAGAACCATACTTTTTGGTTTCCACAGCCTTGTGATATAACTTGAAATCAGTAAGTGTGGTGTCTCCAGCTTTGTTCTTAGGATTTTTTGGTGATTCAGGATTTTTTTTTTATGACTTATGGAGTTTACCTTGTATGTAATTCTATCTCTTGCTACTTTTAATATTCTTTTACTTTTGACAATTATAATGTGTCCTGGTATGGGTCTCTTTTGATTTATTCTATTTGGAACCAATAGGCTTTCTGGGTTTGGATGTCTGTGTTTTTTTTTTTCCCCAGCTTAGGGATGTTTTCAGCCATTAAAGAAACACTTCTGTCTCTTTTTCTCTTCTTTTTTCTATGTCCTCTATAAAGTGAATATTTGTCCACTTGATGGTGCCTCATATGTACCTCGAACTATATTTACTCTTTTTTTTCTCTTCTGATTTAATGAATTCCATTGTCCTGTCTTTGAGTTTCATTTAGTCGATTATTGAACCTCTCTATTGAATTTTTCGGTTATTACATTCTTCTGCTAAATGATTTTTGTTAGATAAAAAGTATAAGAATGTAGTACTGTATTGAATTCTTAACTGTGTGTGTTACTCTCCTGATCTTAGTAAGCACCTTTATGATCCTAATTTCAAACTCTTTGCCATGTAAATAATTTATCTGTATTTTATTAAGGTCTATTTGGGGATTTTATTTTTACTCTTTTTTGCTTCAAACATACTTCTGTTTCTTTATCCTTGACTCTGTGTTGGTTTCTGTGATTAGATAAACCTGTCACCTCTCCCAAGGTGAAAGTAGTAGTCTTGTGTAGGAATAAAGGAATGATCTTGTGGAAGATGAACGTTTATCCTTCTGCTGGCCTGAGCTCTTCCTCCTTTCTCAAACCTTTGTGATTGTCCAAACAGCCTTCTTTGTTCTTAACCCCTTTAGTTGAGGGTATGCCAAGATCTATCAGTGTCCCAAAGGGAGAGATCTGTTATTAACTTGATGCAGGTTGATTGGAAACTGGACCCTGCGGCAGCAGCTTTTAAAGTATGCTATTAAACCTTTTTTTTTTTGAGTGAGGGACTGTAAAATAGGCATTTGTGTTTGCACTCTGCTCTGAGCCCTGGGAGGGATAGTCAGTTAAGAATTGTTTCTTTATTTGCTATAGTCACATTAAACTACTGAACACAAGCCCTGCTGGCCACCAGAGCCAGGCTATTAAGGGATGTGTCCTATAGTCAGCAGCACAAAGCCAAGGAATCCAATGTGTGCATGAGCTCCTTTCATGGAGACACTGTAGACCTAGAGCTGGGCAGAGAGAAAATGTG
Organism: Eumetopias jubatus; assembly: GCF_037043125.1. Classification (NCBI taxonomy): domain Eukaryota; kingdom Metazoa; phylum Chordata; class Mammalia; order Carnivora; family Otariidae; genus Eumetopias; species Eumetopias jubatus. The sequence goes on along the minus strand of NW_028274809.1, from coordinate 42,165,884 downwards.
AAGATGGTGACGGCTATCCTTGTGTTTTGGGAGGATCTTGGTTGTCACTGCAGTGTTAAGTTAGAATCCTGACCCTTAAGCTATAGCTTTTAAAATCTGCAAATTGGCCTTTTCAGGGAAATACTGGGCATTTCAGTCTGCTGCTTCTGTGCTAAACCCTTGGGGGATAGCCAGTTAAGAACTTACTCTATTTGCTGCAGTCCTGTGGGTCCCATGAATTCAAGTCCCATTAGCCAAGAGAGCCAGACCACAGAGGGTTGAATCTCCTGGTAAGCAGCCACAAAAGCTGTGGCACCAAACATGTTCACAAGCTCTTTCAGGGAAACAGAGACTTGGAGTGGTAAAGAGGGAGAGAGAAAAGATGGTGCCTGCAGTTTTTCCAGTTTCTAGAGAGTATTACAAGTGGTCACTAGATTTGAATTAAATAAGAAGCCTGATCTTCAGGCTGCAGCTTTTAAGATATGCAAATAGAGCCTCTTTCAGGGAAGGACTGGGTGTTTCTCTATTGCTCCTCTGCTGAACTCCAGAGATAGCCATAATCTTCAGGAACCCATTAAGAATTATTTATTATAGTATTGTAGGACTTATGGATACAAGCTCTGTTGGCTTCAAGAGGTAGATATTTGCGGGAGGCTATCTCTCAGGTGGAAGTCTTAAAAGCTGGGGCACTAAATGTAAGGATTTTTCACTTCTCAGGGAAAAGATGGAAGTTGTGATTTTCTCCATTTTATGTTGCCAAACTGGGGTGAGGTTTATGGTAAGATTGTGTCAGCCTCTCCTACCACTTTTAATATATACATATTTTTTCCCCTTGTTTGCCCAATGTACAGGAGTCACTTGGCTAAATTTTGAATTTCTTTTAGTGGGAACTGTTCTGTGTGTAGCTATAGTTTCAGGTCCATATGAGAAGTTAGTTCAGGAGCCTCTTAGATTGCCAACTTGAATTGGAAGGCAGCTGTCAGTTTCTTAAAAGAAAATTTATTCTCTCTCCTGGAAAGTGTCCAGGCTAGGACCATCAGCAATCCAAAACGATCTTAATTCAGACAGATTGAGATAATTCTAAATTGTGCTTTAACCCTTTATGGGTTCATATTCCAGTTTATGGTTAATACTACAATGTAAACTTCTTGGGTCCCAACCTAAAGCCTGGTGAACTATTAAGACAAATCACTTCCTAGCTTTGACCTCCAACACTAATCCGTTCAGTCCTGTGAGTTTATCGTCTTCTACTTAGTTTCCTAGACTCTTATTTAGAATTTTGGAAGAGGGAAATTTTTTGGGTAAAAGCAGCCCCCAAGGCCCTTATCATTTCTCTGAAATTCTCTCCTCTTATAGATCTTACTCTTATAATTATTCACTGCTTAATATCTCTGCAACAACCAGGAACATATTTAAGTTTATGTCTGTGTATATTTGAACATTTCTAGTTCTCTGTGGGATGGTTGTTCAAACACTGCTCAAACTACCATTTAATTATCAAGACTATATTTGAATTAGGTGTTTATTCCGGATGTTGAAGTATATTCATAAAGGTTCTGTAGCCTGTCTTAAGTTAAATAATAATGAATGGGACTAAGACCTAAACCCCAATTTATTATGTTATAAGCCTCATATACTAAGCATTCTAGAATGTGTCTGGTTTATAGACCACTACACCATGGTAGATCATAAACACATTTCATTTAAGTATTTGCATTTACTACATTTATCTTATAAACATTAAAATGAACCCAGCCCAAGTTTCATGCAAATGTACAAATGTTTGCTCTCTAGATTAGATAAAATCACCACGGGTGAATAAAGGATAGGTGGGTCTAGGTAGGGAGAGATAGATAGGGGGCTATGTGATCAGGCTCACAGAAATCCCAAAAATGTGGAGGTGTGGGGAAACCAGAGATAAGGGGACAAACCAGATCACCCTTCCCTAGGTGTGTGGGGTGGGTGTCTTTTTTAATGACAATCACCCGTGACCAAGAAAGAATAACCAAACCTTAAAAAGGAAATAAGCCATTGAAGGTGTTATCACTAGTCCTTGCTCAATGGTGATATCAACAGATATGTTAAAAGGATTTAAGGTCCCTGGTTAGCTTTCTATAAAAGACTAACCCTAGGGGCCCCCATTGGTAACCCTGTTGGGACCCCTCTCCTGAGAGCTTTTTCTGTATCCTTGCTTTAATAAAGTTCTGTCCCTTTGCTCACTCTCCTTTGTGAGATTCATCCTTTGACTTCATGAGACAAGAACCTATCTCTCCTGCTTCACTGGGAGAGAGGAAATATTTGTAGTATTTAATATTCTTGTGACTTTGAAATTTTATTATAAAGTAATATTACATAGATTTTGTGGGGGTGGATATGTTATACTTTTCTCATGAGATTATGTGCATGTCTCTTACATTGGACAAGGCGGTCCAAGGTAAGTCTCTATTAGATAGTATTAAGCCTTATTTACTATAATATAAAAGTGTGTGTATAGGAGATATCCACCTGTATCTTATACCAATATAAACATACAAGTCTTAGTTCAAGAGTTTTCTACCTTGTAATAACTTTTATACTCTGACCCATTATGCTTATTTTATAAAGCACAAGGAACACTAGTGTCCATTTGATCTTTACTTCATTTGTCTACCTATATTTCTATAATGTAATGAAGAAACACAAATATCTCACCTATTATAAAGATACTCCATAAAAAGTTTTCACAATTTAGCCTGATTCCAGGTTATCTGATTTAGGGACAAAGCCAATTTTTCTAGGTTTTTAATCAATATTTGTTAATACGGGAGATACAGAATTGCATTTGCATAGTCAGAAGAATTTAGTGGTCTGGAGAACAAGAAAGACAGTACAAACACAGATTTCAGGCAACATAAACATGTTACCATGGAGGGGATTATTATGAAGTCATTACGATGAGAACATGTTATATACATGTTTTATTTTTCTTGATATAGCACCTAGCTAAGTGACATCTTTTTGTTGGAAGTTTAAGTGATTATTCTCCACAAGTATATTGATATGTGGATTACTTCTTTTAATTCTAGTATAACTAACATACAGTATTGTGTCAGTTTCAGGTGCACAATATAATGTTTCAACATTCTATACATTACTCAGTGCTCATCATGATGAGTGTACTATTTTTATTGTGTTTTAAAAATTTTTTATTTAAATTCTGGTTAGCTCACATACACTGTAATATTGGTTTCAGTAGTAAAATTCAGTGATTCATCACAACACCCAGTGCTCATCACAAGTGCCCTCCTTAATACCCATCACCCATCTAGCCCATCACCCACCCAATTTCCTCCGTCAATCCTCGGTTTGTTTTCTATCCTTCAGTTTCCTTCAGAGACTTTTATGGTTTGTTTTCTTCTCTAGCTTTTTTTTTTCTTCTTTTCTCCCCCCTTCCCATATGTTCATCTGTTTTGTTTCTTAAATTCCATATATGAGTGAAATCATAATGGTATTTGTCTTTCTCTGATTGACTTATTACACTTAGCATAGTACACTATGGCTCCCTCCATATCGGTTGCAAATGGATTTCATTCTTTTTGATGGCTGAGTAATATTCCATTGTTTACATATATACCACTCCTTTATCCATTCATCAGTCAATGGACATTTGGACTCCATAGTTTATAGCATTATCAACCATAGCCAAACATCGGGGTGCATGTATGCCTTTGGATCTGTATATTTGTTTCCTTTGGGTAAATACCTAGTAGGACAATTGCTGGTTTATAGAGTCAGTCTATTTTTAACTTTTTGAGGAAACTCCATGCTGTTCACCAGAGTGGCTGCCCCAGTTTGCACTCCCACCAACAAGTGTAAGAGGGTTCTCCTCTCTCCCATATTTTCACCAACACCTATTGTTCCTTGGGTTAATTTGAGCCATTCTGACAGGTGTGAGGTGATATCTCATCTCATGGTTTTGATTTGTATTTCCCTGATGATGAATGATGTTGAGAATCTTTTCATGTGTTTGTTAGCCATCTGGTGTCATCTTTAGAAAAGTGCCATTCATGTCTTTTGTGCATTTCTTAACTGGATTATTTGGGTTTTTTGGGTATTGTTTTATAAGTTATTTATATATTTTGGATACTATCCATTTTTGATATGTCATTTGCAAATATCTTCTCCCATTCCATTGGTTGCCTTTTAGTTTTGATTGTTTCCTTCACTGTGCAGAAGCTTTTTAGCTTGATGAAGTCCCAATATTTCATTTTTGCTTTGTTTCCCTTGCCTCCAGGGATGTGTCTAATAAGTTGCTACAATCAAGGTAAAAGAGGTTGCTGCCTGTGTTCTTCTCTAGGATTTTGATGGTTTCCTGTCTCACTTTGAGGTCTCTCAGCCATTTTGAATTTATTTTTGTGCATGGTATAAGAATATGGCCCAGTTTCATTCTTCTGCATGTTACTGTCCAGTTTTCCCAACACCATTGTTGTTGTTGTTGTTGTTTTAAGATTTTATTTATTTATTTGAGAGAGAGAATGAGAGATAGAAACATGAGAGGGAAGAGGGTCAGAGGGAGAAGCAGACTCCTGGTTGAGCAGGAAGCCCGATGTGGGACTTGATCCTGGGACTCCAGGATCATGACCTGAGCCGAAGGCAGTCGCTTAACCAACTGAGCCACCCAGGCGCCCGCCAACACCATTTGTTGAAGAGACTTTTTGTTTGTCTGTTTTATCCCCCATTGGATATGGATATTCTTATTTGTGTTGTCAAGATTAGTTGACCGTATAGTTGTGGGTCCATTTCTGGGCTCTGTATTCTGTTCCACTGATCTGTGTGTCTGTTTTTGTGCCAAAACCATACTGTCTTCATGATTATAGCTTTGTAATATAGTTTGAAGTCCAAGATTGTGATGCCACCAATTTTAGTTTTATTTTTCAACATTCCTTTGGCTATTCAGGCTCTTTTGTCGTTCCATACAAATTTTGCATTGTTCATTCTAGCTCTGTGAAAAATGCTGGTGGTATTTTGTTAGGAATTGCATTAAATATGTAGATTGCTTTGGGTAGTATAGACATTTTAACAATGTTTCTTCAATCCATGAGCATGGAATGTTTTTCCATTTCTTTGTGTCATCTTGAATTTCTTTCATAAGTGTTCTATAGGTTTCAGAGTACACTTCTTTGAACCCCTCTGGTTAGGCTTATTCCTTAGGTGTCTTATGGTTTTTGGTGGAATTGTAAATGGGATTGACTCCTTGATTTCTCTTACTACTGCTTCATTATTGGTATATAGAAATGGAACAGATTTCTGTATGTTGATTTTTATATCCTTTGACTATCATGCGATTTTTATATCCATGCTGAATTCATGTATTCTAGCAATTTTGGGGGGATCTTTTGGGTTTTCTAGATAGAATATCATATTGTCTGCAAATAATAAAAATTTGACTTCTTCTCTGGCAGTTTGGATGCCTTTTAGTTCTTTTTGTTGTCTGATTGATGAGGCTAAAGCTTCCAGTACTGTGTTAAATAGTAATGGTGAGAGTGTACATCCCTGTCTTGTTCTTAGCTTTAGAGGAAAAGCTCTGTCCGCCCCCCCCCCACCCGTTGAGGATGATATTAGCTGTGGGTCTTTCATGTATGGCCTTTATGATGTTGAGGTGTGTTTCCTCTATCCCTATTTTGTTCAGGGTTTTTATCAAAAATGGATGCTGTGTTTTGTAAAATGCTTTTCCTGCACCTGTTGAGAGAATCATATGGTTCTTACCATTTCTTTTATTAATGTGGTGTGTCATGTTGATTTTGTGAATATTGAACCACCCTTGCAGCCCAGGTATAAATTCCCACTTGATTGTGGTGAATGATTCTTTTAATGTACTGTTGGATTTGATTTGCTAGTATTTTGTTGAGAATTTTTGTATCCATGTTCATCAGGGACATTGACCTCTAATTCTCCTTTTTAGTGGGGTCTTTGTCTGGTTTTAGAATCAAGGTAATGCTGGCCTTGTATAATGAGTTTGGAAGTTTTGCTTCTATTCCTATTTTTTGGAACAGTTTGAGATGAATGAAGAGTAGCTATAAACTCTTCTTTAAATGTTGGGTAGAATTCCCCTGGGAAGCCATCTGGCTCTGGACTTTTGTTTGTTTTGGGAGTTTTTGGGTTACTGATTCAATTTCTTTGCTTGTTATGCATCTGTTCAAATATTCTATTTCATCCTGTTTCAGTTTTGGTGGTTTATATGTTTCTAGGAATTTATCCATTTCTTCCAGATTGCCCAAATTGTTGGCATATAATTTTTCATTATATTCTCTTATAATTGTTTGTATTTCTGTGGTATTGGTTGTGACCTCTTTAATTTGTGATTTTTTTTATTTGGGTCCTTTCTCTTTTTGATAAGTCTGGCTAAGGGTTTATCAATTTTATTAGTTCCTTCAGAAAATCAACTCCTAGTTTCATTGATCTGTTCTACAGGGTTGTTTGTTTGTTTCTATATCATTTATTTCTGCTCTAATCTTTATTATTTCCCTTCTACTGGCTTTAGGCTTAATTTGATGTTTCTTTCCTAACTCCTTTAGGTGTAAGGTCAGGTTGTTTGAGACTTTTCTTTCTTCTTGAGGTAGGCCAGTACTGCAATGTATTTCTCTCAGGACTGCCTTTGTTGCAACCCAAAGGGTTTGGACTGTTGTATTCTCATTTTCATTTGCTTCCATCTACTTTTTTACTTCCTCTTTAATTTCCTGGTTAACCCATTCATTCTGTAGTAGGGTGTTCTTTAAAATGCATGTATTTGTGGTCTTCCCAATTTTTTTCTTGTGGTTAACTTCAAGTTTCATCAGGTTATAGTCTGAAAATATGCATGGTAGGATCTCAGTCATTTTGTACCTTATGGGTCACAAATCAGATCTCAATATGTGATCTATTCTGGAGAATGTCCCATGTGAACTCAAAAAAAAAAAAAAAAAGTATTCTGCTTTAGGATGAAATGTTCTGAATATATCTGTGAAATCCATCTGGTCCAATGTGTCACTCAAAGCCATTGTTTCCTTACTGATTTTTCTGTTTAGATGATCTGTACCTTGCTGTAAGTAGGGTGTTAAATTCCCCTACTATTGTTATTGAGTTTCTTTGTTATTAATTGATTTATACACTTGGTTGCTCCCAAGTTGGGGCATAAATATTTATAATTGATAGGACTTCTTGATGGATAGGCCCCTCAATTATGATATAATCCCCTTCTTCATCTTTTGTTACAGTTTTTGGTTTAAGATCTGGTTTCTCTGAAACACATATGACTACCCCAGCTTTCTTTTGACCTCTATTAGCATGATAGGTGGTTCTGAATCCCCTCACTTTCATATTTCTATTTGTCTTTAGGTCTAAAATGAGTCTCTTGTAGGCAGCATATAGATGGATCTTACTTTTTTTTTTTTTAAAGATTTTAGATTTATTTATTTGACAGAGAGAGCGATAGAGACAGCGAGAGAGGGAACACAAGCAGGGGGAGTGGGAGAGGGAGAAACAGACTTCCTGCTGAGCAGGGAGCCCGATGTGGGACTTGATCCCAGGACCCTGGGATCATGACCTGAGCTGAAAGCAGACGCTTAACCGACTGAGCCACCCAGGTTTTTTTTTTTTTTAATCCATTCTGATACCTATGTCTTTTGATTTGAGCATTTAATCCATTTACATTCAGAGTGATTACTGACAAGATATGAATTTAGTGCTATTGTGTTACCTGTAAAGTTGTGTTTCTGGGGATGTTCTCTGTTCCTTTCTAGTCTTTGTTGCTTTTGGTCTGTTTTTCCCCACTGGGAGTCCCCCTTAATATTTCTTGCAGGGCTGGTTTAGTGGTCATGAACTCCTTTAGTTTTTGTTGTTGTTATTCTTTTTTGGCTTAAACACCAGAAATTTATTTTCTTACACTTTTGAAGGTTAGAAGTCCAAGACCAAGGTGTTGGCAAGTTTGGTTTTTTGTGAGGCCTCTCTCCTTGGTTTGCAAATGGTCACCCTCTTGTTGTGTACTCACAAGTGCTTTCCTCTGGGGGCATGCATCCTGGCCTGTGTGTCTAAATTTCTCTTGTAAGGATACCAGTCTTGGGGGTGCCTGGGTGGCTCAGTTCGTTAAGCATCTGCCTTTGGCTCAGGTCATGATCTTGGGATCAAGCCCTGCATTTTGTCTTCCTGCTCAGCAGGGATCCTGCTTCTCCCTCTCTGTCTGCCCCTCTCCCCTGCTCATTCTCTCTCTCTCTCTCTCTCAAATAAATAAAATCTTTAAAAAAAGATACAAATCTGATTAGTGCCTATCTCAATGACTTCATTTTCATCATCTCTTTAAAAGTCCTATCCCCTAATACAGTCACATTCTGAGCTAATGAGGATTAAGCCTTCAACATAGGGATTTTGAGAGGACACAGTATGGCCCATAACATGTTGATCCATTAAACAATAACTTCCCATTTTCTCCATTCCCCTAGCCCCTGGCAATTCCTCTCTGTTTTCTATCTCTATGAACTTGACTACTCTAGTTACTTCATAAAAGTGGAATCATAATGTATTTATCTTTTTGTAACTAGCATAATGTCTTTAAGGTTCTTCAATGTTGTAGCATGTGTGAGAATTTCCTTCCTTTTTAAGGCTGAAAAATCTTCCACTGTATGTATGTATTACATTTCGTTTATTCCTATATTGCTAGACAATTATATTGCTTTTACCTTTTGGCTATTGTGAATACTGCTGCTATGAATATGGAGTATACATTTATCTGTTTAAGACCTTATTTTCAAATCTTTGGGCTATACACTCAGAAGTGGAAGTGTCTTAAAAATTTTTAAGCATGCAGTAAATTCTGGCTATCCTACTTATATATCTTTCCATGGCTAATTCTATCTTTATTCTGTGACACCAAATCTTTCCTTTATGTCACAAACTAAGGCCTTAGATTAAATTATTTCTTCTAGGGCATGTATTAATTAGCTAGCATAAATGGATAAGAATCAGGGAACTTATTTACTATTATTATGTTTTGTTTCAGGGATACAGGTCTGAGACTCATCAGTCTTACACAACACACAGTGCTCACCACAACACATATCCTCCCCAATATCCATCACCCAGCTACCCCTATGGCCCCCATCCCCCTCTGCTCCAGCAACCCTCAGTTTGTTTTCTTTTTTTTTCTTTTTTTTTTAAAGATTTTATTTATTTATTTGAGAGAGAGAATGAGATAGAGCATGAGAGGGGAGGGTCAGAGGGAGAAGCAGACTCACTGCTTAGCAAGGAGCCCGATGCAGGACTCGATCCCGGGACTCCAGGATCATGACCTGAACTGAAGGCAGTTGCTTAACCAACTGAGCCACCCAGACGCCCCTCAGTTTGTTTTCTAAGATCAAGAGTCTCTTATGGTTGGTCTCCCTCTCTGGTTTCATCTTCTTTCATTTTATCCTCTCTTACCCTATGATCCTCTGCCTTGTTTCTTAAATTCTGCATTACAGTGAGATCATATGATATTGTCTTTCTCTGACTTAATTCACATAGCATAATACCCTCTAGTTCCATCCACATCATTGCAAATGGCAAGATTTCGTTTTTATGATGGCTGAGTAATATTCCATTGTGTGTATGTGTGTGTGTGTGTGTACACACACATATACACACCACATCTTTATCCATTCATTTGTTGATGGACATCTGTTTATTTTTTTCCATAGTGTGGCTATTGTGGATATTGCTGCTATAAACATGGGGGTGCAGGTGCCTCTTTGGATCACTATGTTTGTATCTTTGGGGTAGAAACCCAGTAGTGCAATTGCTGGGTCATACAATAGCTCTATTTTCAACTTTTTGAGGAACTTCCTTACTGCTTTTCAGAATGGCTGCACCAGCTTGCATTTCCACCAACAGTGCAGGAGAGTTCCCCTTTCTCTGTATCCTCACCAACATCTGTCGTTTCCCGACTTGTTAATTTTAGCCCTTCTGAATGATGTGAGGTGGCATCTCATTGTGGTTTTGATTTGTATTTCCCTGATGCCAAGTGATGTTGAGCACTTTTTCATGTGTCTATTGGCCATTTGGATGTCTTCTTTGCAGAAATGTCTTCATGACTTCTGCCCATTTCTTGATTGGATTAGTTGTCCTTTGGGTTTGATAAGTTCTTTATAGATTTTAGATACTAGTCCTTTATCTGATTTGTCATTTGAAAATATCTTCTTCCACTCTGTAGATTGCCTTTTGGTTTTGTTTATGGTTTGCTTTGCTGTGCAAAGCTTTTTATCTTAAAGAAGTTCCAATAGTTCATTTTTTGTTTGTTTCCCTGGCCTTTGGAGACATGTCTAGCAAGAAGTTGCTGTGGACAAGGTCACAGAGTTTGCTGCCTGTGTTTTCAAGGATTTTGATGGATTCCTGTCTCATATTTAGGTTTCTCATCCATTTTTGAGGCTACTTTTGTGTATGGTATAAGGAAATGGTCCAGTTTCATTCTTCATGTGCTTGTCCAATTTTCCCAACACCATTATTGAAAAGACTGTCTTTTTTCCATTGCATATTTTTTCCTGCTTTTTTGAAGATTGACCATAGAGTTGAAGGCCCATTGCTGGGTTCTCTATTCTGTTCCACTGATCTATGTTTCTGTTTTTCTTCCAGTACCATACTGTCTTGATGATTACAAATTTTGTAATAGAGCTTGAAGTCTGGAATTGTGATGCCCTGGCTTTGGTTTTCTTTTTCAACATTTCTATGGCTATTTGGGGACTTCTCTGGTTCCATACAAATTTTAGGATTATTTGTTCCAGTTTTGTGAAAAAAAAATTGATGGTATTTTGATAGGGATTGCATTGAATGTGTAGATTGCTCTAGGCAGCATAGACCTTTTAACAATGTTTGTTCTTCCAACCCATGAGCATGGGACATTTTTCCATTTCTTTGTGGCTTCCAGTTTCTTTCCTGAGGGTTCTATAATTTTCTGAGTACAACTCCTTTGCCTCTTTGGTTAGATTTATTCCTAGGTATCTTATGGTTTTGGGTGCCATTGTAAATAGGATCATCTCGTAATTTCTCTTCTGTCTCATTGTTGGTGTATAGAAATGCAATTGATATATGTGCATTGGTTTTATATCCTGCCACTTTGCTGAATTCCTGTATGAGTTCTAGCAGTTTTGGGGTGGAGTCTTTTGGGTTTTCCACATAGTATCATGTCATTTGCAAAAAGTGAGAGTTTGACTTCTTCCTTGCCAATTCGGATGCCTTTGATTTCTTTTTGTTGTTTGATTGCTGAGGCTAGGACTTCTAGCACTATGTTGAACAGCAGTGGTGATAGTGGACATCCCCGCTGTGTTCTTGACCTTAAGGGACAAGGTCTCAGTTTTTCTCCATTGAGAATGATATTCGCTGTGGGTTTTTCTTGGATGGCTTTTATGATATTGAGGTATGTACCCTCTGTCCTTATACTTTGAAGAGTTTTGATCAAGAGAGGATCCTGTACTTTGTCAAATGCTTTTTCTGCATCTATTGAGAGGATCATATAGTTCTTGTTCTTTCTTTTATTAATGTGATGTATCACATTGATTTGCAGATGTTGAACCAAACTTGCAGCCCAGGAATAAATCCCACTTGTTCATGGTGAATAATCCTTTTAATGTACTGTTGGATCCTATTGGCTAGTATTTTGGTGAGAATTTTTGCAACCATGTTCATCAGGGATATTGGTCTGTAGTTCTCCTTTTTGATGGGGTCTTTTGTTTTGGGGGATCAAGGTAATGCTGGCCTCATAAAATGAGTTTGGATTTTTTCCTTCTATTTCTGTTTTATGGAACAGTTTCAGAAGAATAGGTATTAATTCTTCTTGAAATGTTTGGTAGAATTCCCCTGGGAAGCCATCTGGCCCTGGGCTCTTGTTTGTTGGGAGAGTTTTGATTACTGCTTCAGTTTCCTTGCTGGTTAATGGTCTGTTCAGGTTTTCTATTTCTTCCTGGTTCAGTTTTGGTAGTTTATAGGTCTCTAGGAATGCATTAATTTCTTCCAGATTTCCTAATTTGTTGACCTGTAGTTGCTCATAATATGTTCTTATTGTTTATTTCTTTGGTGTTGGTTGTGATCTCTCCTCTTTCATTCATGATTATTTATTTGGGTCCTTTCTCTTTTCTTTTTGATAAGATTGATAAACTCCTGGCCAGACATATTAATTCTTTCAAAGAACCAGCTCCTATTTTCATTGATCTTTTCTACTGTTTTTTGGTTTCTATTTCATTGATTTCTACTCTAATCTTAATTATTTTGTCCTGCTGGGTTTAGGCTTTATTTGCTGTTCTATTCCAGCTCCTTCAGGTGTAGGTTTAAGTTGTGATCTCTCTTGTTGAGAAAGGTTTGTAGGGACTTGGGAAAAGATGGTCGAGGAGTAGGGGACCCTATTCCAACTTGTCCCCTGAATTAAGCTGGATATCTAGCAGACCACTCTGAGCATGCACAAAGTCAGCCTGAGGCATAGGAAAGATATATCTGGATCTCTACAAAGAGTTTTGCATGTGGTTGGTTTCGAGGTATGAAGCGGGGAGCTGTGACTCCGTGGATAGATAATGGAAGGTAAATGGAAAGGGGGGGAGCCTTCAGGATTCTGCCCTGCCCATTCATGAAAGCCTCCCATGCTGGGGACGAGGCACAGACTCACAGACTGGGAGCGACAGGGAAAGGACTTTAAGGCAGCCCTCCTGGACTAAACCCTGGAGCGGCAGGGCTGCACCTGCAAACTAGGGGCAGCTGGCAGTTTTAGAAGTACAAAGCCAGAGATGTGCCCCAAACTGAAGGTGAGGACTGGGAGTACTGCTCAGGGGCACACAACCCAGGATGCTGCAGTTTTTAGCAGCATAGACAGAAACAGTGTGGCCTGGAGACCTCACTGAAGAAGAGACTGTGGTATCTGTTCTGAGGCAGAGGGTTTTAAAGGTCTCTTCTGCTCTGACTCTCGAGAGAGATGCAGAAAGCCACCAGGGAAAGTTTCCAGGAAGAAAAGCCCCATAAAACCAGTTTTAACTGAGCCCATCCCCCCACACACACAGGGGGCAGGGCAACTCTGCCCAAACAGGGTGGCCTGAGTAACAACATGACAGGCTCCTCCCCTAGAAGACAGGCTGGGAGTACAAGAGGCTGACAATCCGAAGGTCCCACAAAACAGATGCATCTTGCTTGGGTTGTGGTCAATAATTTGGACTCTGTACATTCCCTCAACCACCCCTCAACAGAATGACTAGGAGGAGGAACCCCCAAAATAGAAAAGACTCAGACTAGGACTTATGCCACAGATTTACAAATGGATACAGATATAACCAAGATGTTGGAAATGGACTTTAGGGTAACAGTTATGAAGATGATAGCTAGAATGGAGGAATCAATTAATGGCAACATATAGTCTCTAAGGGCAGCAATGAAGGCTGAACTGGCAGAACTAATGAGATCACCAATGAGATCCAATCTAACCTAGATACTCAACAGGGTAAACAAGACAGAAGAACGAATTAGTGATCTAGAAAAGAAGGAATAGAAGTGATAGAAAAGAAGGAAAAAGAGGAGGTCTGGGAGAAACAGCTCAAAATCCCTGAAAACAGAATTACAGAAATAGGGATGCCATGAAACATTCCACAATTGTTGGGATACCTGAGGAAGTGGAGAGAGAGATAGGGAGAGAGAGAGAGGACTAGAAGATATATTTGAGCAAATCATAGCTGAGAACTTCCCTAATCTGGAGAATGAAACAAATATTCATGCCCTAGAGGCAGAGAGGACCCCTCCCAAGATCAAGGAAAACAGGCTGACACCCTGGCATGTAATAGTAAAACTCGCAAACCTTTGAACCAAGGAAACCATCTTAAGGGCAGTTAGGGGAAGAGATTCCTTACATACAGAGGGAGGAACATCAGAATAATGTCAGACTTATCCAGAGACCTGGCAAGCCAGAAAGGGCTGGCAAGACATATTCAGGGTACTAAATGAGAAGAATATGCAGTCAAGATACTCTACAAGACAAGGTGTCATTTAGAATGGATGGAGAACTGCAGAACTTCCAAGACTGGCAGAAACTGAAAGAATATGTGACCACTAAGCCAACCCTGCAAGAAATATTAAGGGGGGTACTATAAAAGAAGCCCCCAAGAGTGATATAGAACAGAAACTTACAGGGACAATCTATAAAAACAAGGTCTTCATGGGCAACATGATGACAGTAAATTCATCTTTCAATAATCACTCTTAATGTGAATGGCCTAAATGCTCCCATAAAATGGCACAGGGTTGCAGATTGGATAAAAAGACAGGACCCATCCATAAGCTGTCTATAAGAGACTCATTTTCAACCTAAAGATAGATCCAGACTGAAAGTGAAGGGATGGAGATCCATCTTCCACGCCAATGGACCTCAAAAGAAAGCTGGGGTAGCAATTCTTAGACAAATTAGATTGTAAGCTAAAGACTGTAGTTAGAGACACAGAAGGATACTGTATCATTCTTAAAGGGCCTATCCAACAAGAAGATCTAACAATTGTAAATATCTATACCCCCAACAGGAGAACAGTCAAATACATAAGCCAACTGTTAACCAAAATAGAGTCATATTGATAATAAGACGTTAATTGTAGGAGACCTTAATACTCCACTCTCAACAATAGACAGATCATCTAAGCAGAAAATCAACAAAGAAACAAGAGCTTTGAATGACACTCTGGGCCAAATGGACCTCATAGATAGATACAGAACATTCCATCCTAAAACAACAGAATACTCATTCTTCTTGAGCACGCATGGAACTTTCACCAGAATAGACCACATACTGGGTCACAAATAAGGTCTCAACTGATACCAAAAGATTGAGATTATTCCCTGCATATTCTCAGACCATAATGCTTTAAAGCTGGAACTCAATCACAAAAAATTTGGAAGAAATTCAAACACTTGGAAGCTAAAGACCACTTTGCTCAAGAAGGTTTGGGTCAACCAGGAAATCAAAGAAAAACTTAAATGATTCATGGAAACCAATGAGAATGAAAACACATTGGCCCAACCCTATGGGATACTGCAAAGGCGGTCCTAAGGGGGAAATACATAGCCATCCAAGCCTCACTCAAAGAAATAGAAAAATCCTTAATCCACCAACTAACTTTACACCTTAAAGAACTGGAGAAAAAAACAACAAATGATGCCTAAGCCACGCATTAGAAGAGAAATAATTAAGATTAGAGCAGAGATCAATGAATTAGAAAGCAGAAACACAGTAGATCAGATCAATGAAACTAGAAGCTCGTTCTTTGAAAGAATTAATAAGGTCGATAAACCACTGGCCAGACTTATCCAAAAGAACAGAGAAAGGACCCAAATGAACAAAATTATGAATGAAAGGGGAGAGATCACAACTAAAACCAAGGAAATAGAAACGATTATTAGAAATTATCAACAACTCTATAGCAATAAATTAAGCAATCTGGAAAAAATGGAGGTCTTCCTGGAATCCTATAAATTACCAAGACCAAAACAGGAAGAAATTGACAACCTGAATAGACCAATAAACAGTAATGAGATTGAAACAGTGATCAAAAACCTCAAAGTACAAGAGTCCAGGGACTGATGGATTCCCTGGGGAATTCTACCAAACATTCAAAGAAGAAATAATACCTGTTCTCCTGAAGCTGTTTCAAACAATAGAAACAGAAGCTTCCAGACTCATTTTATGAGGCTAACATTACCTTAATCCCCTGACCAGGCAAAGACCCCATCAAAAAAAGGAGAACTTCAGACCAATATCCCTAATGAATATGGTTTCCAAAATTCTCAGCTAAATCCTAGCTAATAGGATCCAACAATACATTAAAAGGATGATCCACCATGACCAAGTGGGATTTATCCCTGGGATTCAAGTGTGGTTCAACATTAGGAGATCAATCAATGTGATAGAACTCATGAATAAGAGGAGAGAGAAGAACCATATGGTCCTCTCAATTGATGCAGAAAAAGAATTTGACAAAATACAGCATCCTTTCTGGATTAAAACTCTTCAGAGTATAGAGATAGAAGGAACCTTCTTCCAAGTTCATAAAATCCATCCATGAAAAACCCACAGTGAGTATCATCCTCAATGTGGAAAAGCTGAGAGCATTTCCCTTAAGATCAGGAGAACGACAAGGATGCCCACTGTCACCACTATTGTTCAACATACTACTAGGAGTTCTGGCAACAGCAGTCAGACAACAAAAAGAAATAAAAGGTATTCAAATTGGCAAAGAAGAAGTTAAACTCTCTTCACAGATGACATGATACTTTACATGGAAATCCAAGAGACTCCACGCCCACAGTACTAGAACTCATCCAGCAATTCAGTAATGTGGCAGGATAGAAAATCAATGCACAGAAATCAGTTACTTTCTTATACACTAACAATGCAACTGTAGAAATAGAAATTAGAGAGTCGATTCCATTTACAATAGCACCAAAGACATTAAGATACCTCAGAATAAACCTAACCAAAGAGGTAAAGAATCTATACTTTGGGAACTACAGAACACTCATGAGAGAAATTGATGAAGACACAAAAAGATGGAAAAACATTGCATATGCATAGATTGGAGGAATAAACATTGTTAAAATGTCTTTGCTGTCCAGAGCAATCTATACCTTCAACACCATCCCAATCAAAATTCCAATGACATTTTTCAAAGTGATGGAACAAACAGTCCTAAAATTTGTATGGAATCAGAAAAGACCCCAAATCGCCAAGGAAATGTTGAAAAAGAAAAAGCTGGGGGCATCACACTGCCTGCTTTCAAGCTATATTACAAACCCAAGATCAACAAGACAGCATGGTCCTGGTACAAAAACAGACATATAGACCAATGGAATAGAATAGAGTGCCCTGCTGTGGACCCTCAACTCTATGGTCAAGTAATCTTTGACAAAGCAGGAAAAAATATGCAATGGGAAAAAAGACAGTCTTTTCAATAAATGGTGCTGGGAAAATTGGACAGCCACATGCAGAAGAATGAAACTCGACCATTCTCCAACACCATATGCAAAGATAAAGTCAAAATGGATGAAAAACCTCAGTGTGAGACAGGAATCCATCAAAATCCTAGAGGAGAATGTAGGCAGTAACCTCTTCGACATTGGCCACAGCAACTTCTTTCAAGATATATCTCCAAAGGCAAGTGAAACAAAAACAAAAATGAACTTTTGGGACTTCATCAAGATAAAAAGCTTCTGCACAGCAAAGGAAACAGTCAACAAAGCAAAGAGGCAAGCCACAGAATGGGAGGAGATATTTGCAAATGACACTACAGACAAAGGGCTGATATCCAAGATCAATAAAGAACTTCTCAAACTCAGCACCCAAAAAACAAAGAATCCAGTCAAAAAACTGGGCAGAAGACATGAACAGACACTTCTCCAAAGAAGACATACAAATGGCTAACAGACACATGAAAAAATGTTCATCATCATTAACCATCAGGGAAATTCAAATCAAAACCACATTGAGATACCACCTTACACCAATTAGAATGGCAAAAATTGACAAGGCAAGAAACAACAAATGTCGGAGAGGTTGTGGAGAAAGGGGAACCCTTTTACACTGTTGGTGGGAATGCAAGTTGGTACAGCCACTTTGGAAAATAGTGTGAAGATGCCTCAAAAAATTAAAAACAGAGATACCCTAAGACCTAGCAATTGCACTCCTGGGTATTTACCCCAAAGACACAGATGTAGTGAAAAGAAGGGCCATATGCACCCCAATGTTCATAGCAGAAATGTCCACAATAGCTAAACTGTAGAAAGCCGAGATGCCCTTCAACAGTGAATGGACAAAGTAGATGTGATCCATATATACAATGGAATATCACTCAGCCATCAGAAAGGATGAATACCCAACTTTTAATATCAACATGGATGGGACTGGAGGAGATTATGCTAAGTGAAATAAGTCAAGCAGAGAAAGTCAATTATCGTATGATTTCACTTATTTGTGGAACATAAGGAATAGCAGGGAGGACATTAGGAAAAGGAAGGGAAAAATGAAGGGGGGAAATCGGAGGGGGAGACGAACCATGAGAGACAATGGACTCTGAGAAACAAACTGAGGACTTTAGAGGGGAGGGGGGTGGGGGGATGGGTTAGCCCAGGGATGGGTATTAAGGAGGGTATGTACTGCATGGAGCGCTGGGTGTTATACGAAAACAATGAACCCTGGAACAGTACATCAAAAATTAATGATGTACTGTATGGTGACTAACATAATAAAATTGAGAAATAAAAAACTTGTAGTGCTATATACTTCCCTCTTAGGACCACCTTTCTGCATTCCAAAGATTTTGAACAGTTGTGTTTTCATTTTCATTTGTTTCTGTGAATTTTTTAAATTCTTCATTTTCCTGGTTGATCCATTCTTTAATAGGAATCTCTTTAGCTTCCATGTATTTGAGTTCTTTTCAACTTTCCTCTTGGGATTCCATCCCTGTTTTAAAGCATTGAGGTCTGAAAATATGGAGGGAATAATTGTAATCTCTTGGTTCTGTTGAGACCTAATTTGTGACCCAGGATGTGATCTTTTCTGGAGAATACTCCATATGCACTTGAGAAGAATGTGTATTCTGTTGTTTTAGGATGGATTTGTTATGAACATATCTGTGAAGTCCATCTGGTCCAGTGTGTCATTCAAAGCTCTTATTTCCTTATTGATCTGCTTAGATGATCTGTCCATTGTAGTGAGGGGTGTATTAAAGTCCCCTACTATTCTTGAATTTTTGTTGATGTGTTTCTTTGATTTTTTATTAATTGGTTTTTATAATTGACTGCTCCCATGTTAGGGGCGTAAATATTTACAATTCTTGGACCTGCTTGTGGAATAGACCCTTTAAGTATGATATAGTGTCCTTTTGTCATCTCTTATTACAGTCTTTATTTGAAAATCTACTTTGTCTGATATAAGGATTGCCACTCCAGCTTTCTGTTGATGTCCTTAGCATGATTAATGCTTTTCCACATCACTTTCAATCTGTAGGTGTCCTTGGGTCTAAAGTTTTACTATTAGATGTCAGGATGTTAACCTATTTTAATTGATTTTGAGGGGGGGTTCTCTGAGCCTCCTGGATTTTGATGCCTGTCTCTTTCCCCAAATTAGGGAAGTTCTCTGCTATAATTTGCTCCAATATACCTTCTGTAACCTCCTTTCTTTCCTCTTCTTCTGGAATCCCAATTATTCTAATATTGTTTCACTTTATGGTATCACTTATATCTCAAATTCTCCCCTTGTGATCCAATAGTTGTTTCTCTCTCTTTCTTGGCTTCTTTATTCCCCATTATTTGGTCTTCTATATCACCAAATCTCTCTTCTGCCTTATTTATCCTATCAGTAGAGCCTCCATTTTTTTATTGCATCTCATTAATAGCCTTTTTTATTTTTACTTAGGTAAATTTTAGTTCTTTTATTTCTCCAGAAAGGGATTCTCTAGTGTCTTCTATGCTGTTTTTTTTTTTTTCAAGCCCAGCTAGTATCTTTATAATTCTGAACTCTAGTTCTGACATCTTACTAACGTATTGATTCAGTCACTGGCTGTCAGTACTGCCTCTTGTACTCTTTTTTGAAGTGGGTTTTTCTGTCTTCTCATTCTGTTCAGAGAAGAACAGATGAACAAGAGAACAAAATACTAAAAGTGTCACAATGACCCCAGAAAAATATACACTAAAGAAATCAGAAGAACCCCCAAACCAGGAGTGGGGGTGAATATAATTAGATGGGCAGAATAGAGCAATACACTGGATTCTGTGTGTATTTTGGTCTCTTTCTTAGACAATTAGATCCCAAAATCGTAAAGAAGGAAAAACTTGTATATGTAAAAAAATTAAATACAATGAAACAATAGAATGTAAGTGTAAAAATAGAAATTAAAAACAAGAAAAAAAAGAAAACAACAAAGGAAGGGGTATTAACAGACAGTGTATTGCTCTGTTCTCTTCACCTATCTCCTGAGTGTATTTGGTTAGTTTGTTAGAGGAAACCACATCTCAAAATTGTAAAGAAAAACTTTTATATACAAAAATAAAATTAAATACTTTGAGAGGATAGAATGTAATTGTAAAGATGAAAATATAAAATGCCTTTAACAAAACAAAAAATATGATCGGGTGGGTGAATAGAAAAGAGCCATACACTAGATTTTGGTTGTATTTTGTTCTGTTAGAGGAAACTGTATCTCAAAATTGTAAAGGAAGAAAAATGAATTATATGTATATAATTAATATATATACACACACATAAATATACATATACATACACACACACATATATACACACACATAAACACATATATACATATACATGTATATATACACATATATATGTATACGCATATATATGTGTATATGCATATATATCTTATATATATGTATATATATTTTATATGTATATGATATGTATATATTTATATGTATGTATATTTTGTATGTGTATATGTATATATACACACACACAAAAATAAGGTTAAGTACAATGAAGGGATAGAATAGGACTGTAAAATGCAAATTAGATTTTAAAAGGGGAACTGATAAGTCAGTTGAAAAAGGAGAGAAGAAAAATTAAAGAAATAAGGAAAAAATTAAAGTTGAAAGACTCAAGAATCAAGGGGGGAAAACACTGTAGTTTTGCAGTTCTCATTAAATGGTAAACTTGGTCTTGGCTGGATGTTCTTGTTGATCTTCTGGGTGAGGGGCCAGTTGCATTGATTCTCAAATGTCTTTGCCCCAGGTGGAATTGCACCACCCTTGCCAGGGGCCAGGCTATGTAATCTGCTCTTTTGCTAGCTATCTAGCTGAATTCCTGGGACCAGACAAAATTAAGGTCCTACTCCTCCACCGTCTTGGACTCTCTCCTACTTTATCATTTTAACCTGGTTATCATGCAGGCAATTTGTAACAATTATAAAAAAAAGATTAAGAATCCTAATCATACTTTAAAAAGTTCAAGGTGGCACCGAAATGGGACAAACAATAGAAACTCAAATTATATTTAATAGGTATTTCCAAAATAATATATAGACATTGGTGACTATCTTAACAGTTCTTTAATTTTTTAAAAAGATTTTATTTGTGAGAAAGTGAGGGAGAGAGAGAGAGCACAAGTGGGCAGAGGGAGAAGTAATCTCTCCACTGAGCAGAGAGCCCACTGTGTGGCTAGATCCCAGGACCCTGGGATCATGACCTGAGCCGAAAACAG
Source organism: Eumetopias jubatus (assembly GCF_037043125.1). NCBI lineage: Eukaryota > Metazoa > Chordata > Mammalia > Carnivora > Otariidae > Eumetopias > Eumetopias jubatus. Next base: position 42,144,694 of record NW_028274809.1, on the reverse strand, counting down.
ACGCTTAACCTACTGAGCCACACAGGCACCCCAGTTCTTTAAATTTTTACTTCTGGAAAAGTAGAACCCTAGCTTAATTTGTGAAATAATGAGGGCTATGCCATCAATACCCTCATTTTTAAAATAAGAGCTCGGGCGCCTGGGTGGCTCAGTCGTTAAGCATCTGCCTTTGGCTCAGGGTCCTGGGATCGAGCCCCACATCAGGCTCCCTGCTCAGCAAGAGCCTGCTTCTCCCTCTCCCACTCCCCCTGCTTGTGTTCCCTCTCTTGCTGTGTCTCTCGCCATCAAATCAATCAATCAATCAATCAATCTTAAAAAAAATAATAAAGTAGGAGCTCAATACCTCTCTCTTTTGTCATAGGTAGAGGGATAAAATAATCATACATGTTTCTTTAAAAAAAAATTCCATGTTCTTATACAGATGAAAAACAAATGAAAAGTTGTTTTTGTTTTTGGTGTATTGTGTGTTTTTTTGGACTAAAAGGCACTATAGCATAGACAATAAGAAAAATGGTCTACTTTCAAATCTTAGCTCTGTCACTTTCTACTGCTTGATACTGGGCAAGTTAATTAACCTATCAGTTTTCTCATCTGTTGAATAGGGATGTTAGGCCCAAATTTCCAAGGTAAGAGGATAAAATTAGTTAATGTATGTAAAAAGTCTGGAATAAACTCTCAAATGTAGTTATTAGCAGCATAAATTAGCAAACTAGGTAGCTTGAGAGGAGCATGAGATAATGTTACCTCACTGCATTCCATTTTTGTAATGAGACTGTATAGTGTGGGCATGTAAGTAGGAGGGAGGTGTGTTTCTCAAACTACTTTCAAGGTGTTTCTGATCCCTCCTAACTTTTAAATTGTACTCAAAGAGCTTTATTAGAATTTATTTGCTTTATTAAGTTATGTCCTCATCAATTAGTTATATTATGAAAGAAATGCATCACCATAACATTATGTTCTTATTTTTCAGTAGTATAGGTCACGGTTCACAATAAGAATCATGATTGAAAAGATTTCATTGTAAGATTTTTACATAAATAAGATTTTCCACATAAATGTAAATAAATGAAATATGTACATTTCTCATGTATATGTGAAAAAGAATAATGTTCAAAGCATTCTTTAAGAGTGAAAAAAAATCATTAAAGAGACATAATGTTACTTCAGAAACGTTTGAAACTTTTAGGAAATTTCCAGGATGAATGAAACAGTGTTGTTAGATATATTAAACTCCACTTCCCACTCACTGCCTCTGTGATTTCTGGAGAACAATTACAGGGCCATAGATGACTTCCTCCTCAGGAGGAAGCCAAAGAATTTAAAGCAAGTAAGGCAAAGTTCTGTCAAATTCCCAGGTGTGTTGAGAAAGAAGCCCTCAAAATTAAAACCTCAGAATTCAGTTGTATCTGGGAAACCCCAAACTTCCTGATTCCCTTTATTGAAACCACAGTAAATTCAGGATACAACTGAATGTCTAGATTTTGAATAACAGTTTGCAAGCCATATTTTGTCACATCTCTGGCTTTCTCTAATGATCTCATGACTTTAAATTCTTTAAACCAAATTTATTTTAGTTCTTAACAGTCTAAATACTATATATGTCATAAAGCACTTTCAGGGATGAAGAAAGGGAGAAAGCAAGCAAGGAAGAGGCTAAAGAAAAAACAAAGAATTTTCAGAGTTGGGAAATTCCAGGAATAACACTTCAAAAAGAAGATAGTAGAAACTACTTCCCAAAATGCAAAATGCACACATCATGCCTCATTTGAATTCAAATAATTCAATTCAGTAATCACTCAATGAACACCTACTGTTCTCAGGAAAAGGAAAGCGTATTCAAAGACAAACATTACCCCCTGGGCTAAACTCAGAGGAGGACCTCTAGCAGCAAACATCAGGTTGTGCCCTGAGTCTTCCTCTCTACCTTCAGGGAGTACTATCTGAGCAGCATAGCTCAGATGCTGTTTCCCTAGCTCTAGGCACAGTCTTGGTGATCTCAGTCATACTTTCAAGCCAGGTAAGGAGGTCACACTGGCATTCCTCTGGGTGCTGGGACAAATTATCAGTGTAAAATCAGATTTCAGATATGGGAGGGGCAGTGGGGAAGACCTATGATGGTTCTGCAGTGATTGATTCATTAGTAATTTTTATTTGTTTTTAAAGCTTTGGTTCTTAAACTTGGTGCACTGGTTGAATTTTAATTCATCTAATTACATTCGCCTGTTCCTCGGCATTGTGGAATCCTTCCAAATCCTGCCTGGAATAGTTAAGTCATTTTGTTTACATGAACAGCTTTTGATGCATGTTGTTTGAAAATCTGAACTGTAGTAAAAGATGAATTACACATTCTCGTGAAACAGTTTACTGAGCACTTCCACCTCTTTGAGTAAAAGTTATAAAACACCCCCTTTTTGCATGATTGAGGGAGCAGAAGGCAAGCTGAGGACAAAGCACAAGCTGACATCCCACAACTACCTCCCTTCCCCGACTACCTGGATATGTGTGACCATTCCTTTAGGAAACTCTGAACTATCTTAATGTTGTTGTTTTCCCTCTAGCAAAGCATTCTTAGCTTGACAATAGCAAGGCCTCCAGTATCCTGAGGGTCTTCTGTAGCATATGAAAGTCCTTTTCAACACCTCCCTTTATCTTTACCTCCCCCAGCTCTGAAGTATATAATCAACCACTCCTCACAACCCTGGTACAGCAGCTCTTTCTGCCCAAGGTTCCTGTTCCTTTGCTTTAATAAAACCACCTTTTTAAACCAAAGACCTCTCAAGAATTCTTTCTTGGCCCTGGGTTACGGACCCCAACAACATTCTAAAACTACATCATGATGGCAAATCTCAGATACCAGATTTTAGAAATCTATGTCATATACCAAATTAAGTCAAAAATCAAATATTCCCCTCCAAATCATCAGGATGTTGAAAAGAAATATACAGGGAAGAGGATTTTTTTTATTACTATTTCAATGGAGAATGAGTGTGGAAAGATTTGCTTTGTTTTGTTTTATTTTTCATCGGGAAGAGGTGGGAAAATTGTTTTTGTTTTGTTTTGAATGACAGGAACACAACTAGTCGCAACTAGAATAGCCTATTAAAGCCATCAATTCCCAACAGCAAAATCAATCCCCAAGTGTCTCCAGGCAAAGTGCCTGGGTATCTCCTGTGCCTCTACCGTAGGTGGATGGAGAGCATCAAGGACACTCGGTTGCCTTTGGGTTCCTGTGCCAGAAGCCACACCAGCACGTTCCAGGTTGGTTTTGGTGTTGAGTTGTATAATTCTTTATATATTTTGGATCCTTGTCCTTTAACAGATATGTTATTTGCAAATATCTTCTTCCAAATATCTTCTCCCAAATATCTTCTCCCTCCCGATGGGAGAAGATATTTGCAAATAACATATCTGTTAAAGGACAAGGATCCAAAGGTAGGTTATCTTTTAGTTTTGATTGTTTCCTTTGATGTGCAGAGCTTATTTTGATGTAGTCCCAATAGTTAATTTTTGCTTTTATTTCCATTGCCTTAGGAGACATATCTAGAAGCATGTTGCTGATATCAGAAAAATTACTGCCTGTGCTCTCTACTAGGATTTTTGTGGTTTCAGGTCTCACTTTTATGTCTTCAATCCATTTTGAGTTTATTTTTGTGTTTAGTGTAAAGAAGTGGTTCAGTTTCATTATTTTGTACGTAGCTGTCCTGTTGTCCTAGCACCACTTTATGAAGAGACTGTCTTTTTTCCATTGCATGTTCTTGCCTCCTTTGTTGAAAATTAATTGACCGTGTAATTGTGGGTTTATTTCTGGGGTCTCTATTCTGTTCTATTGATCTATGTGTCTATTTTTGTGCTAGTACCATACTGTTTTGATTACTATAGCTTTGTAGATCTTGAAATCTAGGATTGTGATACCTCCAGTTTTGTCTTTTTCAAGACTGCTTTGGCTGTGCAAGGTCTTTTGCGGTTCCACACAAAATTTTCTTTTTTATTATGTTATGTTAATCACCATACATTACATCATTAGTTTTTGATGTAGTGTTCCATGATTCATTGTTTGCATATAATACCCAGTGATCCATTCAGTACATCCACACAAATTTTAGGATTACTTGTTCTAGTTCTGTGAAAAATGGTGTTGGTGTTTTGATTAAATCTGTAGATTGCTTTGGGTGATATAGACATTTTAAAACTGTTCTCCCAATCCATGAGCATGGAATATCTTCCCATTTATTTGTGTCATCTTCGGGTTTTTCATCAGTGTTTTATACTTTTCAGAGTACAAGTCTTTTACCTCTAGCTCTTTTCTTCTTGTAGAAGTCTCTTAATCCTGTCCCTCCAGCAAAAGCTCTGAGATTAGTACACAAATGTTCTTCCTGTGTACTTCACTTATTTTTCAAACCACTGTATCTATGCCATATCTCAGTGGGGCTATTTGTTGTGCTATCTCTGAGGGCAGAGACTCAATGTCCTCTTTCCCTGTGGGCTCTCCCAGAGCAGAGCCTTCTGACTTTTTAAGTTCTAGGTGTTAAGCCCCACTGATTATAAGAACTTAAGCAGTTAGGCCCTCTGGTTTTCAAAGCCACATGTTATGGGGATTTTTCTTCTTAGTGTGTGTTTCCTATGCCTGAGGTATCTGATATGGGGTCTGCTCCTCTCCCCAATGTGTGCCTGACAGTCTTGTAGGTCTGTCTTGAGGCTCCTGACCTCCTCTCTACCCTTCTTACCCTCTTTGATGTGGCCTCTTCTCTACATTTAGCTGTGGATAGTCTGTTTTCCCAGTCTTCAGGTAATTTTCTGGATTATTTATATTGATGTGGGTGTTATCCAGTTGTATCTGTGGGAGGAGGTGTGCTTAGGATCCTTCTACTCTGGATCTTCCCCAGAAGTTAACATGTGGATTATTTCTAATAGGACCACCACTCCTAGAGAGAACAAATGTGATGTGGTTGCATATTTCACATACAAAATAAGTTGAATGCCGTATACTTTGCATTATACATAATGCCTTTGCAAACAAGTGTTTATGAGCTCACTGAGGTAAAGGATCATCATTTCTTTATTAACATTGTCTAGCAAATTTTAATTTAATATTTCACATTTATTAGTATGTATTAACAGACTTTTACTAGGTATCTTCTCTTTCCAGATTCTGTGTTAGGCATTTTATTTTTATTTTTTTTAATGTTTTATTTATTTATTAATGAGAGTCAGAGAGAGAGAGAGGCAGAGGCAGAGGGAGAAGCAGGCTCCCCACCTAGCAGGGAGCCTGATGTGGGACTCATTCCCAGGACCCTGGGATCATGACCTGAGCTGAAGGCTGATGCTTAACACTCTGAGCCACCCAGGCACCCCTGTGTTAGGCATTTAAAAGACACGTTCACTGTTAATTTTATTCACATCCTTCAGTGGATTATTTTGTAATATATTTATATTCTATAGCCTAGAAAGGAAAATTTATACACAATTACACTGACTAGAAGAATCAGGAATTGGGGTAAATTTCTTATTCAAAATCTGTTTATTTTCTGGTATAAATGACTTTTTGTTTCTTGTTTTTTTTTTTTAATTTGGTTTTGATTGCCATGAGTGACTTCCCATAATCTTGTTCAATACATCTTGTTTTTGAAAAATATTAAGAGCCTCATGCTATAGCTAATGATATTGGAAAAGACTATCCTAGAAATATGAGAAAACCAGATACTTATGATGAAGATAAATCATACATTGGTTACACTTTTATTTAGAAAGCCATAGATATATGTATTTTTGAGGCTTAACATTTCCTTGTTTGTCACAATACTATACTGATTCTTCATGTGTTTGTGACTCAGTTGGCCAAAATATGCAGACTTGTCAATACTAGGTATTCATAGTTAATGTGGCAATTAAGGCTGTTCACTTAGTTTCTTAGTATTTTATTTAATAGAAGCTAACTTTATTTTTGTGGAATATCTCTGGACTGAATGTTACTGCAGCAATAGCATTGCTAATATTAAACAACTAATATTTTTGCAAATACAAATCTGTACTTTACAACATAAAGGCCATTACCAAGAGACTATTAAGATAAAACTCTCTTGTAGCTCATTTTTATTCCCAACAAGGGTGTTCTTTCCTAGCATCTCTTTCAACATTCTCCAAACACTATAAACCTGAGAACTATAAAATATGTCTACATCATATGCCAGTTCTGTTCAGAGGACTATAGAATTCGGCATAATAACAATGTACCTAACATAGAGCAATTAGATATTGGCAAGCTCGAGTGAATGCATCAAGCATTTAAAAGTTGACTTATGATCAGAGGCCCACACACTTCTCATTAACACAGGAAAGCACACCTGTGGTTTATTTATTTTCTTAGCCACAAAAATTAAGCATAAAACAATGCTTTCTTCCACAAATGCATAGCCTATATATCTTCCTGTGCTTATTAATCTGTATATTTTTAGAACACAGAGATGAATTTAAAATAAACTTTAACAAATTTTAAATGCATCTACAATAATATAAAGCATAATTACTGTAAGAAATGCTTTAGAGTTTGTATTTTTTAATTTTTTTTTAAGTTAAAGCAGAAAAATACTGTTATCTACAACTGGATATGGTCATTTGAGTGCCATTTGAGAGATGAGATTCACAATGTTAATATTTAGACCCTTTAAAAATGATACTCTAATACATAAATGTGAAAAATTAGTTTGTTAGTATTTAAGATTATTAAAACACTTAACATAGTGCCAATAAACTAGTTAAATCAGTTATATATTCTAAAAGAGGGGTTATAAACAGTCTGTTTCCATAAAATTATGTAAGTGCATGCTGATATTTAGAAGTCTTAATTTGTTCCTAAAATGATAACCTAGTAAAATCAGTATTAAGGTTGTGGGGCAAAAACTTCTATACTTTTGCAGGTCACAGAGAACCTAGAATTGTGGGGTTTTTTTGCAAGAAAAAGTAAAATGTTAATAGATAAAAGTAACCAAATATATTACTTAGTATTTAATTTTTTACTAGAGCCTAGATCACAGATATCAAAGATAGAAGTTCAGGCAGGGAGAAATAAAATGTAAAACTTCAATTTTTTTTCAAAAAAATTTCTATTCTTTGGTTTCTAGCCAAGAAGGAAAAACAGAGATCAAACTTAACATCTTATCATAAACAATTACAAAACTACAAAATAAATAAAATGATTTCAGACATTGGAAATTAGTGCAGAATTATGATCTCTTGGATAAGGGGAATAAAGAAGGGTGAGTTTTAAAATCACTTTAACTCTTTCTTGATGTTTTGGGATCCCTTTGCATAGAAAGAAATCATTTGCAGAACTTGGAGCTCTTGTTTATTTAAAAGATGGAGATTAGACTTTAGTGAGGCTGACATGATTGAAAATCAAATGACAGAGTATAAGAAAAAGGTAATCCTGCAAAAAAACAAAAACAAAAAACCACTGCAGAATCTGCATCAAGAGTCCTGTGAGTATTTGCTGAATACTGGGCCACATATGCATAGAATAAAACTCCAAAGGCCAAGAGCAAAATAAAACTGAAAATCTTTGCTGCAAAGTGCTGAACACATGCAAGTAGAAGTCATTTGAGCTCTGACCAGCCCAAGAGTGAGGCCTTAGTGATTCTCCTGGACATTCAGTAAAAATTGTGAGGAAGGGACATACCTTACTGAATTACAATGGAGGCTACTCTAGACCCAGGTTAGTCAAGCTTAAAATCAGGCGTCAGAGTGATCAAACAGGTCTGAATTTAACTACAGGCCCACACAAATCTAAGCCTAGTTTAAAGGAAAGCAATAAATTTCCTACATTCAGCAAAACAACCAACTAATGTCCAATATCTAACAAATTATTAGGCATGCCAAGAAGCATAAAAACTTCCATAATCAGCAGAAAAAAGCAGTCAATAGACACAGAACAAGAAATGACAGATGATGTAACAAGAAGATGAAAACTGAACAAGTTAGGGGCGCCTGGGTGGCTCAGTTGTTAAGCCTCTGCCTTAGGCTCAGGTCATGATCTCAGGGTCCTGGAGTCGAGCCCCGCATCGGGCTCCCTGCTCAGCAGAAAGCCTGCTTCTCCCTCTCTCACTCACCCTGCTTGTGTTCCCTCTCTCGCTGTGTCTCTTTCTGTCAAATAAATTAAAAAAATCTTAAAAAAATAAAGATTAAAAAAAAACTGAACAAGTTATAGCACTCAGATCTTAGCTCAGACATGTGGAGAGATGGGATCAACATCACAATTGCCTTTTTGTTTATTCTAAAACTTTTACTGCAGAGCTTCAATATTAGAAAATGTTTTCAGATACAAAGTTAGCAATGACATCTCCTTGAAGTACTTATCTATTATACAATCAAATCTTTTTTTAAAGCAGAACAAACAATTGGCTACATTTCTATTAAATAAGATCAAGATTTTATTTTTTTTTTTAATTTACTTGGGAGAGAGCACACAGAAGCAGGGGGAGCAGCAGAGGGAGTGGGAGAAGCAGATTTCCCCCTGAGCAGGAAGCCTGACATGTGGCTCAGTCCCATGACCCTGGGATCATGACCTGAGCCAAAGGCAGATACCTAACCGATGGAGCCACCCAGGCACCCCCAAGATCAAAATTTTAAAAAAATTATTTAATTCTCACTGCCTATTAAGTTGAACGTAAACAAGTATAAGTATCTTCTAAATAAACTCCATGGGTTTATAAGTGATTATACTTAACACTCATACTTCTATGTACAAGGCATTGATCTAGGTACCATGATAATACAGAGAAGTAAAAGACCTAATATCTATCCTCAAAAGGCATATAAACTAGTTGGGGAGACAAGGTATATATATATATATATATATATATATATATATATATATATATATATATACACATACACACACACACACACAAGATTTTTTATATGTATGTGTGTATATATATATACAAGATTTATATATATATATATATATACAAAGAAAACAGACCATTTTAAAAAGATACCAAATAATATAAAACTTAAATATATTTTAAGTATTACAAAAGTTCATAGAAAGCAGGTCTTTGTGGACTGCAGGAAGTCAAACATTTTGAGGTTAGTAGGACAAAAGACAGTCTTTAAAGAATGGCTAACATTTGAGTCATAAATCTGAATGCATTTTTGGTTTAAGAAAAGAAGAAAAGAGGTGGCCAGATTTCATATTAATGAGTTTTCAGAACTGAAGTTTCAGGGCAGGCAACTAACCTGAAGTTTAGAAAGAAAATGGAGTGTGCAAAGAGACCTAAGTTTCAAGCATTTTATAACTTAGAACAAACATCACCAAATCCCATATAAACCAGTAATGAGATGTTTTTAATGTTTTGCTGAAAGCCACATATGAGTTAACAGATTTTAGAACCTCTGGCAGCTGCAGTCATTTGGAGTATTCCTATCCTCTTACAGGATTTCCTTGAACAACCCTACCAGGAATCCAGAGAAAATCCTGAGAAAACTCCCTCATGGTGCTGGCCATGACCAATTTTCTCTCTTCCCTATGGAATAGAAAGTTTAATTTTCAGGAGCAAAGAGGGGAACCATTTGCAGGGGAACAGGAAGGATAAATGTCTACCAATGCAAAATGCCCAGATTATTTTTCACAGAGGAGCATAAAAACCTGTGAAAGCCACATCACAGATCCAGATGAACAGTGCCACTTAATACTGAGGCCAAAGCACAGCACCATAGACTACTTGCTAACTAGGCCAACCTATCTCAGTTTAATAACTGACAGACTTGCTAGAGACAGAATTATCTAGGAACTAAGACAAAGGAAAGACCAAATCCAAGTGGGAAGAAATAAACAAGGTTTCAGTCAAAGAATTTGAAATCTAGTTAAAGGTTGTTACCATAACAATAAGCTTCATTCCAAGCCCAATTTCTAACAAGATTAGCAAAACTCCCACACTAGACTTTGAAGAAGGAAAAAGGTACTTATCTCCAAGTATTAAAACATTTACTTCAGTGTTTACTGCCTTAAAATAACAACTTTCATTTAAAAAAGACCTAAAAAGAAGAAAAATACCATTTGAAGATACAAAGTGATCATCAGAAGCAAACTCAGATATGACACAGATGTTGGAATTATCAGACAGAAAATTGTCCTAATGGCTCTAAAAGGTAGAAAGCATGCAAGATCACATAGGCGATTTCAACAGAGATGGACATTGAAAGTAAAGCTAAAATGGAAATGCTAGAAATCCAAAACAGCAAAAATGAAAGTATCATCAGATGTATCAGTAGACCTGACACACTTATGAACCACTGAACTTGAATGTGATGGTTATAGTTGATTTTATGTGTTAAACATAAAGATAAGAGATGCCCAGATAACTGACAAAATACTGTTGTGGTTATGTCCATGAGGATGTTTCCAGAAGAGACTGGCATTTGAATTGGAAGATGGAGAAGATCTGCCCTCATCAATGCAGATAGGCATCATCCAATCTTTGAAGGCCCAAATAGAACAAAAAGTCAGGGGTAAGGCACATTCTCTTTCTTCCTCCCACCTCCAGCATTCTCCTTGGGCTAGGAAGTCAATCTTCTAATCTTGAACATCAGTGCTTCCAGTTTTAAGACTAAATCATACAACTGGCTTATAGATGGCAGACTATTAGACTTCTAAGTCCCCATAGTGCCTAAGCCAATGACTACAATTAAGTCTTAAAACTTCTATATCCATATACATGTATATGTGTATGGTTCTGTTTCTCCAGAGAACCCTGGCTAATGCAAAGAGAGATAAATAAAAACTACCTAAAAAAATAGAAGCACAGAGAGAAGATGAATGAAATAAAAGCAATAGAATTGAATATCTGAATTTTATGGAAAAAATAACAAAGGGTGTAACATATATGATTGGAATTCCAGAAGGACGAGAACAATAAGATGAAATATTGGAGGAAACAATGACTAACAATCTTCCAAAATCAGTGACAGGTACCATACCACATGTCCAAGACATTGTGGAACACCAAGGAAGTTAGATCTAGAAACCAAACAAACCAAAACCTACATGTAGGCATATTTTTCAGACTGCTGAAAACAAAGATGAAAAGAAAAATCTTGAAGATAGCTATGGGAAAGAGGTATGCATTAAATTCAGAAGAAAGCATTTAAGAATTACATCAGACAGCTCAACAGAAACCATGCAATGAAGAAGATGTTATAGTGATATTTCAAGTGCCAAAGAAAAATCAACCTGTAATTCTATACCCAGCGAGAATATTCTTCAAAACCGAGGAATAAAAACTTCAGGCTACCAATGCTGAGGGAATTTATTGCTGGCAGATTTAGGCTATCAGAGACTATAAAGCACGTTTTCCAAGTAGAATGAATATACATGTCAGGAATTTACTCAAAGATGTTAAGAGCATAAGGAATGGAATAAGTAGAAGTAAAATTTAAGATTGTATGCCTAAACTTGCTGGGCTTCCATAACAAATTACCATAAGCTGGGCAGCTTAAACAATAGACACACTGTCTCACTGTTCTGGAGGATAGAAGTCTGATCAAGGTGACAGCTGGCCTATTTCTAGTAAGATTGTTCTTGGTTTGAAAATGGCTGGATTCTAGCTATGTACTCACATGAGGAGAGAAAGAGAGAGAGAGAAAGAGACACAAAAAAGAAAGCTCTCTGGTGTCTCTTCTCATATGGAATAATACTATTGGATCAGGGTCCCATAATTATGACACTATTCAACCTCAATTTCTTCACTAGAGGCCCCATCACCAAATACAGATATGCTAGGGTTAGGGCTTCAACATATGAATTTAGGAGAACACAAATAGTTCATAACTTTGTGTTATTTGTAAATGTTCTTAATGATAATTGATTGTTTAAAGCAACAATAGTAACAATGTATTGTGTACTCATAGGGCATGTAAAAGTGAAATGTAGGACAACAGTGGTGCAAAGAAAAAATTAAGAATATACTGTTATAAGGTCTGTAAAGTTCACATATAACAGTATAAACTATTTTGAAGGTAATCTTAGATTAATTTAAAATGTATGTTGTAAATCCTATGTCAACTGCTGAAAGTTTTTTAAAAAGTATAAGTAATAAGTTCATAGAGAAGATAAAATGGTAAAAGATGATAAACTAAAACTGGTGAAGGCAGGAAAATAATATAGAAAAAGAAGAAAATACAAAGAACAAATGGAGCTAGCAATATCCTAGATTTTAATCCAAGTATATCAATCACTTTAAATTGAATTATATAAACATCAGTTAAGAAAGATGTCATCATCTTGAATAAAAAACAAAATTTAACTACATATTCTCTCTATGTATGCTCTATATACTCTCTACAACTCCCTTTTAAGACCCCCACTTTAAAGATACAGATATGTTAAAAGAATGGAGAAAGTTGTACAATGCAAACACTAGACAAAAGAGCAGTAGAGTAGCTATATTAAGCCAAAGTAGACTTCAGAATAAGAAAGACTATAAGGGTGAAGGATGCATATTTGGTAATATTCTTCAAGAAGATATAACGAGCTTATATGGATATGCAATTTACAAAATGCAAGAATGACTGATAGAACAAGTAAGCATAAAATCAGTAAGAATATAGATGATCTCAACAGCACTTATCCTAATGAACTATTACAGAACAATCTACCCAACAATAACAGAATATATATTATTTGAAGTGTACATAGAATATTCACCATGATGAACCATATTCTGGGGCATATATATATATATATATATATATATATACTTTTGTGTTTTATATTATATAGAAAAATCTACACATGCTTTTATATTTTATATATAAAAATATACACACAATGGAATATTATTCAGCCATAAAAATGAAATCTTGCCATTTGCAGCAACATGAATGGAGCTAGAAAGTATAATGTTAAGTAAACCAGTCAGAGAAAGAAAAATACCATGATTTCACTCATATGTGGAATTTAAGGAACAACACCAATGAGCAAAGGAAAAAAAAAGACCAAGAAACAGACTCTTAACTAGAAAGAACAAACTTATGGTTACCAGAGGGGAGGTTGATTGGGGAATGGGTGAAATAGGTAATGGGGATTAAAGAGTATACTAATCATGATGGGGCAGGGAGGGAACAGGTTTTTGACTTGTGTATCAACATGGAGAATTTTTAGATTTAAGTGTAAGAATCTAGATCAAAATGCTTTATATTATATGATTCCATTCTTATGATCTGGAAAAGGCAAGACTATAGAGAAAGCACATCAGGAATTACCAGAGATGTTTGGTGATGGGTGGTGATTAACTACAAAGGAAAGACACAGGGAAACTTACTATATCAGAACCTTTCTGTATATTAAACTGCTGGATACATGACTCTCTGCTTTTACCAAAACGTGTTAACTGTACATCGTGAGTAAAATTTGTTAACAAATTAGAAACAAAAACAACCGGGAAGTCATGAGATCATAAGATATGACATAGATGTAGTTGCAATCAGCATTCTAATGAATATATGAAATAACCACAGTGAAAGGGACATGAGGGTGAAAATTGAGTTGACAAATTTGGGAGAGGATGTTATGACAGGAAATTAATGGATAAAGTCAGAAGAAACTGCATAAACACTGTACTCTGACAACTTTGGGTTTTTTTGGGGTTATAGGTTAATAATTTTGAAACTACTTTAGTTGTATACTATGTTTAAACAAATATGTAAATGAGTGTTAGATGGTGAAAGCCAGATTTCTCCCTGTCAAAGCAGGAAGTTGCTGATGAGTAAGAGAAGGCTAGAATGAACTCTGTGGTACATTCCTAATTTGTTGAAAAAAACCTACAGACTCAGGAAGTTTAAGTGACCATAAACAGAATATATGTAATAAAATCCATGCTAAGCACATCATAATTAAATTCTGAAAACCAAAGACAAAGGAAAATATTGTAAAAGCATCCAGTGAGAAACAATAAATTACCTCTAAGAGTATGCCAATTCAAATCAGATTTTTCATTTGAAACCATGGAGAACAGAAAACAGTGGCACAACAGTTCTGAAGTGATGAACTCATGTAACTATTAACCATAAATCTGTATCCTACCAAACCATACTTGGGGATTAAGGAGAAATAAATGCACTCTTAGATGAAGAAAAACTGAAAACGATGTTTTAGATGAGCTAAACTGAAAAATTAGCTAAAGAAATTCTCAAAGAACATAAGGAATCTTGGAGCAGCCATTAGGAAGAAAGAACAGAAAGAGCAAATCTGTGGGTATACACAATAGACTACCATCCTTATGAGTTTTATAAATCATAACTGATGATTGAACCAAAAGTTATAGTTGTGAATACCAAATAGCGTTATATTTAAAAGTGGAGAAAGTAAAGGGACCTAAATCACAGTAAGATTTCTCTCTTCAAGTAGTTGAAAGTTGATAACATTAGATAATGATAAATTGCTTATGTGTCTTGTAATTCTTGGAATAACCAGTATGAAAACTATTCTGACATATACATAATATTCCACAAACCAATCACTGTGGAATCCTTAAAAAATAACCCACAGGTAGGCAAGAAAAATGAAACAGTGAGATATAGAGGAAAGAGAGAGAATATATAATAAAATGGTAGACTTAAATATTAACATATCAACAATTACTTTAAATCGTCTAAATCCATATAACAAGACAGATCAGCAGAGTGAGAAACTATAACACGGCCAAACTCTGTTTTGTTTATAGGGAATGCATTTGAAGTTTAGTGACCTAGGTCAGGAAAACGAAACAAAAACAAAAACAAAAAAAAAAGGAAAATATACCATGAAAGGATTCATGATAAAAAGAGCAACAGTAGCCATAGTAATACCTATTAGTAAGAATAAGTAAGTAATATCTCTTAGAAAGAAAATTACTATAGATAGTAGAAGATCAATCCGCCAGGAAAGCAAGAGGATCGTAAAACCTTCTGCACTAAAACACTGAGCTCCAAAGTAACATTGAGCAAAAACTGATAGATCTGAAAGGAAATAGTCAAATTCAAAATTATAATATGGGATTCAACTTTAAAATAAATTTCACATGGGCGCCTGGATGGCTCAGATGGTTAAGTGTCTGCCTTCGGCTCAGGTCATGATCCCAGGGTCCTGGAATCGAGTCCCGCATCGGGTAGGGAGCCTGCTTCTCCCTCTGTTTCTCTCTCTCCCTGTCTCTTATGAATAAATAAATAAAATCTTTAAAAAAATAACATAAAATAAATTTCACACATCAAATGAAATTGAAAAATTCCTTAAGTGTCCCAAATTACCGAAACTGGTATAAGAAGACCTAGAAAATCTGAATAGCCCTGTAACTAAAATTCTTGAAATCTTAATATTTTGTATTCAAAACCCCAGGCCTAGTTGTCTTCCCCAGTGAATTCTACCAAACATTTAATGAAAAAAAATATAGATCTCACTTTCTTTCAGATGATAGAGCAGAACATGAATATAGATGCTGAATTGAAGTTTTAGCCAATTGAATCAAGCATTGAATGGATTAATACCAAATGAAATTGATTTATTTTAAAAATATGCTCAGTGTAATGTTCATAACTTCATGAATACAGTGTACCATAACAATATAGTCAAAACCCATAGAAACATCTCAGTATACCTAAAGAAAAATAAACATTTTACAGAAGTTCATACTCATCCATGATGAAGGTCCTCAGCAAATTGGTACACAAAGGAACATTTTTAGTGAGGTAAGGAACATGTGTTAACAAAACCACATATACCATTGTAATAAACATCAGTAGCTTGCCTGGCTGAGTTGCCAGATATTGGAGTAGCCAACTGAAGCAACAATGAGCCAAAATGAAAATAACAGAATTCTAATTATTATGTTCATATGGGTAAGAGGCTAAACCCAGGAAAAGTGCCAACTTCCTCCAGTTTCATTTCCCCCCACCAGTGGAGGATCAGGTGGATCAGCAAAGACATGGGATTCATCTTACTGTGTGGGAGTCCTGAACAAGGGACTCAGATAATTTTGTGGACCCTGAGATGGGAGGGGCTAGGGGGTTTGCAGTCTGAGGAAGACACCTCTGCAGAGGCATTCTTACTCAAACCTGGATGATAATTTTCCCACTCTTTCTACTGAATTTTCATTTTCCCCATACAAATGTGCACCAGTGGAGGATCTGAGTTCTTGACTGCAACTCCCCGCAGAATCCTCAATGTACTGGCTAAGCACCAAGTCTGCTATGGGGAGGGCACCTTTCTCCAGTAAGGCCTGCCAGTTAAAGCTTTTGTAATTGTCTGTGGTCTGGTTTCTAGAAAAACAAAACAAAACATGATCAGGGGAGGGGCAGAGGGAGAGGGAAAGGAAGAGAATCTCAAGCAGACTCCCCACTGAGCACAGAACCTGATGTGGGCTCAATCTCACAACCCTCAGATCATGACCTGAGCAGAACTCAGATGCTTAACTGACTGAGCCACTAAGGTGCCCCTTGGGTGAATTAGTTTTGATACTTATATCCTGGAATAGTTTTCTAATATTCAAATTATAGTTTATGGAATTCTATTCTCTGTTTAATTTCTGTGGTATGAGGTTCAGGAAAAATTAGGTTTTGCATGTATCCTTTGTTGTGGTTCTGGGGTTCTACTAATTACATCAAATAATCTCAGCTACAGCCTACCACATGCAGCCAGCAACATATTTTATTGTGGGGTTTGTTTTATTCTCTTAAATTGATTACAGATACCTTGAAACTGAATGATGGTGATAGACGTTTTCTGCATGCTAAGGCTCTATGGTGATGTTAATAATTGCAAGGAACCATTTAGTGCATATATATGCCAGATTCTAAGTGCCTTGCATATGTCATTTAATTCTCACAAAAACACAAGATAGAATTATCAATTATCATTTACAAATAGGGACACCAGTACACAGATCAAATGATTTCCCCATGTTCACTAAGTTAACAAGTGTTGAAACCCATGTTCTTGATCATTACCATACTGCCTTTCAGAGGTTAACCTTGATTTTCCTTATGGTACTTAATCAATCATTTTGTGTATGTAATTCTCCAAAATTGGTCATGGGGGGAGGAAGAAGAGTATCTCTAAGGCTTTTTCTTTCATATTTAGTTAAATCTTACTAAGAATTTTGAAGATTAAGTTGAAATTAGAAAGCTACACACCAAATTCTTTTATTTCTTCCTTCACTCCAACTTAAATTCATGTTTAGTGTTATCTAATGAAAACAAAATATAAGCAACAGTATGTACCTAATAAAACATGATACTAAAATCATGATTTGTGACTCTATATACAATACAGTAAATAGAATATCATGATACATTTTATGCCCATCATGGATTACATTCTGATGATCACAAAAGTAGTATCTGCAATTTAAACAAAAACAAAATATTTTACACCCTTTAGATGCATTTGTATATGAAAAACTTGTACATAGAATTTGTGATCACTTTGGTGATTTAAGTGATATATGATATCATAAGGTATTTTTTTGGGATTTTTTTTTTCTTTCAGGTTCCAAATTATGGCATTTGGGCTAAATGATGTATTTTGTATTATAAAGTATACATTTCAAAGCTCTGAAATATTTTATAAATATACAAAGTGCTTCATTCTTTTGTCAATGAACAGTGTTCTTAGTAGTAATGCTAACAGTAGGTGTGGTTTGCTGCATATCTGGTAAACACCTGGGGTATGATAAGACAATGCCAAACTAGTCTAGATTGGTTATACCAGTGCTTCTATCAGCAATGTATAAGAATGATCTTGCTCCATTATCTTTGCAAGACTTGATACTCTCAGAATTCCTAACCATTACTAATCTGTGTTGTGTTCAACTTGCATTTCCTTGCAATTAAGCAAATTTTCATGTTTATTCCAGACTGTTGCCCACTTGCCTTTTACATTGTCTGTCTTGATTTATAGGGCTGTGTTACATGTTTTGGATACAGTTTCTTTTAAGGTTATATGGGTTGCAAATATTTTCTTATACTATGGATACCATTTGAGGATATACTCCAGTCCAACCAAACAGGAATTCAAGAAAAGGCATAGAAGTTGCAGTCAAGCCCTCGTAATTTTGCTAATATGGCTTTGCCATTTATGGCAATAATTAAGGAAACTTGGAACAGAATGAAATATAACTAAACACAACTAAAAATCAAACAATTTTTGATTATAAAATATAAGGAACTAGAGATACTAACTCTGGAAATGATTGAAATTTATATTTTAATACACTTGTTTAAAAGTCAAAGATAACCAGAAATGAAGATGTATGAAATATATAGTTTCCAAGCCTGTCCAAATTTTTTTAAGAGGTAGAATAAAAATTAATCCTTCTAGTCAAGCTTTTGGGAGGGCATGAGCATGTGGCAGAAAATAAACAAGTAAGGAAAATTTAGTAGAAAATTGTAAGATCCAACATATATCTGGGAATAGTTCCAGAATGAAAGAACAAAAATGAAAAGAAGGAAGCAAAATCAAAGAAATAGGACAACTTATTTTTCCAGAATTTGTAAAACACATAAACTCTTACGTTAAGAAAGCAAAATTAAAAATAAAAATGTAAATTCACACATACATTATAGTAGATCTGCACATTAGAGGAATAGAGTTCTTAAATGAGAAAACTAGAATGATTAAATTGAAAGCATATTTCTGTGAAGCAATTATAGAACAAAGCTGTAATACAATACATAACGAGCATGCTGAGAGAAACCTGTTAAACTAGAATCTGTTCACTGTTCAAAGTCAGTGAAGAATGAGGATAAATTAAATTTATTTTGAGAAAATAACTGAGGAAATTTACCACTGATAAACTTTCACCGAAAAACCAGAAGAGGGAGTGAGATACAGTTGTTAATGTGATCAATAGTAAATATATAGGTAAATCCAAACAAGCATTGATTGTACTAAAAATATAATATTGAACTAATTACAAAATTGAACTAAAACATTGGGCAAAAACAACATGAAAGGTGAGAAGCCTGATTGAACTAAAATAGTTATTTTTAAATGTTTGGGTAGGGTATTAGGTTTAAGTTGTGCCATTAAAATTTTTAGTCTTTTCAATTTCAAAGAGAGATAAAATAAAAACCAATACAAGGAAAACATGGCTGTATCCATACAATAAAATGCCTTTCATTTGGCAAAAATAATTTCTATATATTTTATAAAGTAATCTGAGATATATTGCTAAATGAATAAAATAAAAGGTAAAGCTCATTGTATGATTATATTTATGTGAAAAGATGCCCAAACTATATATGATTGATTATAGATATAAATATGTATATATATTGAGATTTTTAAATATAGACAAATATTTCAGTAAGTTTATACTTTTAAAAAATTTTTAGTCTTTGTTTTATAATTGAAGTATAGTGACATACATTAGTTTCAGGTGTACAACATAGTGATTCAACAACTATGTTATGCTGTGCTCATAGGTATAGATAACCATCTGCTACCATATAACATTATCGTAATATCCTTGAGCATATTCCCCATGCTTTATCTGTCATTCTTATGACAAATTCATCCTATAACTGAAAGCCTGTATTTCACTCCTCTTTGTGAAATTTCCCCATCTCCTTCCCCTTCCCCTCTGGCAGCCATTAGTTCTCTGTATTTCTAGGTCTATTTCTACTTTTTGTTTGTTCATTCATTCATTTGTTTTGTTTTTAGATTCCACATACAAGTGAAATCATACGGTATTTGTCTTTCTCTGACTGAATTATTTCATTTAGCATTATACCCTCTAGGTCCATCCATGTTATTGCAAATGGCAAGCTCTCATTTTTTTTTTTTACAGCTGAATAATATTCCATTGTGTGTGTGTGTGTGTGCACGTGCGCACATGCCACATCTTCTTTACCCATTTATCTATTGATGGACACTTGGGTTGCTTCCGTATCTTGGCTATTGTAAATAATATTCCCATAAACATAGTGGTTCACAGGTCATTTCAAATTAGTGTTTTTGTTTTCTTTGAGTAAATACCAGTAGTAGAATGACTGGGTCATGTGATATTTCTATTTTTAATATTTTAAAGTTTCTCCATAGTGTTTTTGACAGTGACTGCACCACTTTACCTTACCATCAACAGTGCATGAGGGCTCCTTTTCCTCCCCATACTCATCGATACTTGCTATTTCTTGTTCTTTTTTTATTCTAGCCACTCTGACAGGTGTAAGGTGAAATCTCATTGTAGTTCTGCTTTGCATTTTCCTGATGATGAGTGATTTTTGAACATTTCATGTATCTGTTGGCCATTTATGTGTCTTCTTTGGATAATATGTCTATTCAGGTCTTCTGCCAATTTTTAATTGGACTACTGTTGGTGTTTTTTTGCTGTTTGATTGTATAAGTTCTTTACATGTTTTGGATATTAACCCCTTATCAAATACATCATTTGCAAATATCTTCTCCCATTCAGTAGGTTACATTTTGTTTTGTTGATGTTTTCCTTTCCTATGCAAAAGCTCTTTATTTTGCTGTAGTCCAAATAGTTTATTTTCATTTTTGTTTCCCTTCCCTAAGGAGACCTATCTAGAAAAATATTGCTAAGGCCAATGTCCAAGTGATTTTCTTTTGGGGGTTTTATGGTGTCAGTTCTCACATTTAGGTCTTTAATCCATTTTGAATTTATTTTTGTGTATGGTGTTAGAAAGTAGTCTAGCTTCATTATTTTGCATGTAGCTGTCCAATTTTCCCAGCTATTGAAGAGACTGTCTTTTCCCCATTGTATATTCTTGCCTCATTTGTCATGGATTAACTGGCCATATAAGTGTAAGTTTGTGTCATTTTTTTGTGTCAATACCATGCTGTTTTTATTATAGCTTTGTAGTAGATCTTGAAATCTGGGATTATGATACCTCCAGCTCTTTCTCAAAATTGCTTTGGCTATTCAGAGTCCTTTGGGGTTCTGTAAAATTTTTAGGATTATTTGTTCTAGTTCTGTGAAAAATACTATTGGTATTTTGATAAGGATTGCACTCATTTTTATTTTTTCTACTTTGTTTTATGTGTATATAATAGCAGTTATCTATACATATGTAATTCATGTAAATAATTAAAAGGAACACAATAACATAGGCAAAAGAGATTAACTAAAATGTAAAATACCATTGGAGATCATATAGTTCAATTTTTTTCATTGTCCCTATATAGAAACCTAATCTTAAGGAGAATTAGTAAGTTTTCTATAGTTGCATAGATAATTAGTAGCAGAATAGACACAAACTGGATGTAAGACTCCTTACATCCAGCTTAGTAATATTTCCTTGAGAAAACACATTTCTCTACAAAAAGTCACATATGTATGTATGCACATACCTTCCTCTCCCCCCAAAAATAGATTGAACTAAAAGTAGATTTAGGTTATGTTGATGAGATGTAAGTATGTATTACAGATATACATGTATATCTGCATAAAAGATATATGGAGTATATCTTACACATATCAAGATACAGAATTTAATATGTATGTTTTCATTGTTAATTGAGTAGACTTCTACAATTAAGAATATCCTGTATGACGTGCACCATCATTAACTTTGGTGATAGCCATTTCATTAAAAGATAGTTTCTGGGGTACCTGGGTGGCTCAGTCAGTTAAGCGTCTGCCTTTGGCTCAGGTTATGATCCCAGGGTCCTGGGATCGAGGCCCACATCGAGCTCTCTGCTCAGCAAGGAGTCTGCTTCTCCCTTTCCCTGCCCCCTTCTCATGTGTACTCTCTCTCTCTCTCTCTCAAATAAATAAATAAAATCTTAAAAAACAAAGTTTCTGAAGACTCTTAGCTATGTCAAAATGTCAGCATTTTAAAGCCAAATTAATTTTGTAGAAAATTTTGTAGACAAATATGAAAAAGCATACTGTAGGAATTCTTTAATATTTGTACAATTGTATAACTATATCTCTAATAACACATTTTTTGGGGGAATTATGTGAAATTCACATACTGCCTCGGGCTGTGATAAAAAGAGCAATATATAGTGTTAATACTCTGGCTTTATTTCTAGTTATTAGAAAGAATTTGCAGAAGAATCAGGAAAAAAAATTCATAGGGAAAGGGGACAATGGAAAGTTTATTTTGTTCATGTAAAATTACTTAGCAGAGGTTTAAAATCTTCCATGACTAGGAGAGTTTGTGATGGTCTGATATTTGAAGATTATGAAGGAATTGTTCTAATGAATGTGTGTGAGAACTGAATTTGAATAAGCTCTGCCATTTATTAACTATAATTTTGAGGGAAGATACAATCTTCTATCAGTTTTTTTTATCTGTAAAGAAAGGATATTAATACCCAACTCCCAGGATTGCTTTGTGAACATCATGAGGGCGGAGTCCCATTTTGTTCAACTTTGTGAAGTTTCAAATGATAGCATATAAAAAAATTGCTTCTAATGAATCAGAGATTTACAGATATTCTTTTGCTAATACCTTGCATTATATACTTTGAAAATTTATTACCTTGTTCCAGTTGAAAAAAAGTTTCTATTTTTATAAAATGTTTAGAGATTTGGAATGAACAAAGCATATAAATATGATTTAATGTCATAATTATTATCAGTATTATTTCAATTTTCTGCTAACATTTCTGAAATCATAAATGTCAAATACCTGATTCATCTTGAAGATTTAACTTTCAGTAAGTGAAGTTGTAAAGGCTAAGTATCAATCTTAATGAGAGCTGAGGCATTAATTTTTAGCAATTTCTAAACTCACTATAATAGCCTTATTATATACAAGAATTGGAGCAGATAAGAAAAAAATCTTTAATAGACTAAGTACAGTAGGCAAACAATTGGGGTCTAATTAAAACAAGAAGCCTTCTTTTTCATTTTGTTCAATGACTCTCCTTTACCATCATCTTGTTATCACGTTTAGAATGTTTTTGTATTCTCAGACATTAAGATGTATTTGTGTATCTAAACTTTAAAGAAAGCAGATGTATTTGCCCCCAAAATTAGATTTCTGCTCTTCGAATGTGGGAAGATAATTTTGTTTTTATTCAATGAATATTTAGTACCTACTAGTAGAACATTGTTAGAATATAAGCCCCTAGTTAGCTCCATGAGGGCTAGTACTTTTAAAACAATAGTTCTCTCATAATAGATGATCAAAAATACTGAAGGAGTGAATACATTTATATTTATTTATGCTTATATTTATTGCATAAACAAAGAATTATAAGCATGAAGTGGCTAAAATATCAATCTCAGCATGCTAAAGTTAAGGAACTGATTTTAATCATGTTACAGTCACTAAGTTCTATAATAACATAGAAGTTGTTCTTCTGACCCAGTGGACTACCATTTGAAGTCAGAGAGGGGATTGTGAAAAACATCTAGGAGCCAACAGACACCATAAAGACAGTACAATTCAAGACTTTAGAAACATGCATAAGAGTAATTCTAAAAAAAACCATCTGAAACCCACCATTTTGATAAATGCCTGGAAAAATTACTAAGACAAAAACCTCTGGGTGGAATAATTCAACTCTGTGTTAACATACAAGAAGGCAGAACCGCAATTTTTTTTTATTATGTTAATCACCATACATTACATCATTAGTTTTTGATGTAATGTTCCATGATTCATTGTTTGCATATAACACCCAGTGCTCCATTCAATACGTGCCTTCTTTAATACCCATCACCAGGCTAACCCCTCCCCCATCCCCCTGCCCTGTAGAACCCTCAGTTTGTTTCTTAGAGTCCATAGTCTCTCATGGTTCATCTCTCCCTCCAATTTCCCCCCCTTCATTTTTCCTTCCTACTATCTTCTTCTTTTTTTTAACATATAATGTATTTTTATTTCAGAGGTACAGGTCTGTGATTCAACAGTCTACACAATTCACAGTGCTCACCATAGCACATACCCTCCCCAATGTCTGTCACCCAGCCACCCCATCCCTCCCACCCTCCCCCCACTGCAGCAACACTCTACTTCCTGAGATTAAGAATTCCTCATATCAGGGGCACCTGGGTGGCACAGTTGGTTGAGCGACTGCCTTAGGCTCAGGTCATGATCCTGGAGTCCCGGGATCGAGTCCCACATCGGGCTCCCAGTTCAGCAGGGGGTCTGCTTCTCCCTCTGACCCTCTTCCCTCTCGTGCTCTCTGTCTCTCATTCTCTCTCTCTCAAATAAATAAATAAAATCTTAAAAAAGCAAGCCTCATATCAGTGAGATCATATGATATATGTCTTTCTCTGATTGACTAATTTCGCTTAGCATAAGACCCTCTAGTTCCATCCATGTCATTGCAAATGGCAAGATTTCATTTTTTGATGGCTGCATAATATTCCATCGTGTATATATATATATATATATATATATATATATATACACCATGTCTTTATCCATTCATCTGTCGATGGGCATCTTGGCTCTTTACATAGTTTGGCTATTGTGGACATTGCTGTTATAAACATTGAGGTGCACGTACCCCTTTGGATCCCTACATTTGTATCTTTGGGGTAAATACCCAGTAGTGCAATTGTTGGATCATAGGGTAGCTCTATTTTCAACTTTTTGAGGAACCTCCATACTGTTTTCCTGAGTGGCTGCACCAGCTTGCATTCCCACTAACAGTGTAGGAAGGTTCCCCTTTCTCTGTATCTTCGCCAACATCTGTCCTTTCCTGACTGGTTAATTTTAGCCATTCTGACTGGTGTGAGGTGGTATCTCATTGAGGTTTTGATTTGGATTTCCCTGATCTTGAGTGATGTTGAGCATGTTTTCATGTGTCTGTTGGCCATTTGGATGTCTTCTTTGGAAAAATGTCTGTTCATGTCTTCTGCCCATTTCTTGATTGAATTATTTGTTCTTTGGGTGTTGAGTTTGATAAGTTCTTTATAGATTTTGGATACTAGCCCTTTATCTGATATGTCATTTGCACATCTCTTCTCCCATTCTATCAGTTTTCTTTTGGTTTTGTTGACTGTTTCCTTTGCTGTGCAAAAGCTTTTTATCTTGATGAAGTCCCAATAGTTCATTTTTGCCCTTGCTTCCCTTGCCTTTGGCGATGTTTCTAGGAAGAAGTTGTGGCTAAGGTCGAAGAGGTTGTTGCCTGTGTTCTCCTCTAGGATTTTGATGGACTCCTGTTTCACATTTAGGTCTTTCCTCCATTTTGAGTCTATTTTTGTGTCTGGTGTAAGGACATGGTCCAGTTTCAGTCTTCTGCATGTGGCTGTCCAATTTGCCCAATACGATTTGTTGAAGAGACTGCCTTTTTTCCATTGGACATTCTTTCCTGCTTTATTGAAGATAAGTTGACCATAGAGTTGAGGGTCCATTTCTGGGCTCTGTATTCTGTTCCATTGATCTATGTGTCTGTTTTTGTGCCAGTACCATA
This sequence comes from Eumetopias jubatus, assembly GCF_037043125.1. Classification (NCBI taxonomy): domain Eukaryota; kingdom Metazoa; phylum Chordata; class Mammalia; order Carnivora; family Otariidae; genus Eumetopias; species Eumetopias jubatus. The sequence continues at coordinate 42,119,328 of NW_028274809.1, read as the reverse complement.
CTTCTTGATGATGACAGCTTTGTAATAGAGCTGGAAGTCAGAATTGTGACACCACCGGCTTTGCTTTTCTTTTTCAATATTCCTCTGGCTATCTGGGGTCTTTTCTGGTTCCATACAAATTTTAGGATTATTTGTTCCATTTCTTTGAAAAAAGTGGATGGTATTTTGATGGGGATTGCATTGAATGTGTAGATTGCTCTAGGTAGCATTGACAGCTTCACCATATTTGTTCTTCCAATCCACAAGCATGGAATGTTTTTCCATTTCTTTGTGTCTTCCTCAATTTCTTTCATGAGTATTTTATAGTTTTCTGAGTACAGATTCTTTGCCTCTTTGGTTAGATTTATTCCTAGGTCTTATGGTTTTGGGTGCAATTGTAAATGGGATTGACTCCTTAATTTCTCTTTCTTCTGTCTTGTTGTTGGTGGATAGGAATGCCACTGATTTCTGTGCATTGATTTTATATCCTGCCACTTTACTGAATTCCTGTATGAGTTCTAGCAGTTTTGGGGTGGAGTCTTTTGGGTTTTCCACGTAAAGTATCATATCATCTGCAAAGAGTGAGAGTTTGACTACTTCTTTGCTGATTCGAATGCCTTTCATTTCTTTTTGTTGTCTGATTGCTGTGGCTAGGACTTCTAATACTATGTTGAATAGCAGTGGTGATAGTGGACATCCCTGCCATGTTCCTGACCTTAGGGAGAAAGCTCTCAGTTTTTCCCCATTGAGAATGATATTCACTGTGTGTTTTTCATAGGTAGCTTTTATGATATTGAGGTATGCACACTCTATCCCTACACTGTGAAGTGTTTTAATCAAGAAAGGATGCTGTACTTTGTCAAATGCTTTTTCTGCATTTATTGAGAGGATCATATGGTTCTCGTTCTTTCTTTTATTAATGTATTGTATCACATTGATTGATTTGCAGATGTTGAACCAACCTTGCAGCCCATGGATAAATCCCACTTGTTCGTGGTGAATAATCCTTTTAATGTACTGTTGGATCCTATTGGCTAGTATTTTGGTGAGAATTTATGCATCCATGTTCATCAAGGATATTGGTCTGTAATTCTCCTTTTCAATGGAGACTTTGTATGGTTTTGGGATCAGGGTGGCCTCATAAAACCAGTTTGGAAGTTTTCCTTCCATTTCTATTTTTTTGGAACAGTTTCAGAAGAATAGGTATTAATTCTTCTTTAAATGTTTGGTAGAATTCCCCTGGGCAGCCATCTGGCCCTGGGCTCTTTGTTGGGAAATCCAGTTATTTTTATACTGTTTCAAAGATACAAGTGGATGCTCTACTGCAGGTTTGCATTAGACAATCAAGTCTTATAATCAAGAAAGAGAAGTTCAGAAACAGAGCAATAAACTAGGGAATATTTTAACAATTCCTAGGGGAGATGAATTGGATGAATTGAATGAAATGAAAATTAGAATTAACTGTGTCTGTACTATATTCTGGCAAAATATTTTACCTTTTAATTATGCCTACAGATGATATTGGCAATCCTCTATTTAAAATTATATATTTATATATGGGCTTATGTAGAGATGTACAAGGATGTCCATATTATACTGTGTAGATGAGCAAAAACAAACCCAAATAATAATTAAATAAACTTGGAGTTTGACCATTTTCTATAAATGTCAATTACATTCATTTTGTTGACAATGTTCTTCAAGTGTTCTGCTTTTTTTCATATTTCTTTTGCATTTTTCTATAAAATACTGAAAGAAGAATAATGAGGTAACCAAATACATTTGTAAACTTCTCTATATCTTTTTAAATAAGTTATGTCAGGTTGACTTTATGTATTACAAATATCTGTTTTTATTGCATAATATTTAAGATTGTTATGTCTTTTTAATGTACTTATCATCTACAAACTTTATGAAATTTCTATTTATATACATGTAAAGATCTCTGGGCTAAAGTTATTTTATGTGATAGTAAAATATCTTCTCTAGCTCTCTTGTGCTTAGTGTTTATGTGCTATATCTATTACTATCCTTTCACTTTTGACCTCTGTCTTTACATGTAAAGTGGGTCTTTTAAATGGTATATAGTGATTGTTGATTTTTAATCCATTTTGACAATCTCTGCTTCAACTATGTTTTTTCTAATATTCAGGTTTAGTATAATATGGTTGGATTTCAGTCTACTACTATCTATATTTTTTCCCATTATTCCTATGTTTACTTGTTTCCTTACTATTTGGGGATTAATTGAGTTTTTTACTCATTTTAATCTCTTTTTTTTTCTTACTAATTATGCTAATTTATTTCTTAGTGATTTTCTAGGATATACAATAAACATCTGCTTATCACAATATTCCCTCAAATAATATGACACTTCATGTATCATTTGAGAATCTTACAACATGATACCTCAGTTTCCTCCATCCCATCATTTATACTTCTGCTTCATATGTGATAACCACATGCTATATTGTTATAATTCCTTGGGACAATTATCTCTTAAAAAAAAGTAAGAGGAATATTTTCTTTACTATAAATATTGCCATGTCTGTCCTTCATTTTGTTGAGCTTATTTAAATTTCTCTTTGGCATCATCTTTTGACTATTGAACTCTTTATTTTTGACTCTACTGTAGGTCTACTTTCAATAGATTCTCTCACCTTCATTTGTTTGAAAATACCTTTACTACATCTCTATCTTTTAAAATATATCTTTGCTAGATACGGGTTTCTGGGTCAACATCTTTTTTTTTCTATCAGTGCTTTAATGATGTCACTTCATTTTTTTCTGGCTTGGTCTTCTTTTCTTTTCTTTTTTCTTTTTTTTTTTCCTTTTCTCTCCTCTCCTCTCCTTTCTTTCCTTCCCTTTTTTTTTTTTTTTAAAGTAAGCTCCACACCAAGCATGGAGCTTAATGCAAGGCTTCAACTCACAACCCTGAGATCAAGATCTGAGCTGAGATAAGGGTTGGACGCTTAATCAACTGAACCACCCAGGTCCCAGGTGCCACTGGCTTGCATATTTCTGATAAGTCTATTAGCATTTGCAACTTTTTTAGATATCCAATGTTTTGTTTTATCCTGTGACTACATTTTTGTTTGAGTGTTAGAGTTTTGTTTATTTCTGTTTTTATTTTCCTTGTGGATAGCTGAGGTTCTTGAATTTATGGTTTGTCATCTTTTTAATTTTGGCCAAATCTAGGTCATTATCTCTTCTGATATTTCCTGATTTTCTTTCTCTTCTCCCTTGAAACTTTGATTTTATATATATATAAAATCAAATATATATAAAAATATATATACCTTGAGACTTTGCTTATATATATATAAAATCAAATATATATATTTCAAATATAACTACAGATAAATCAAATCAAATATATATATTTGATTTTATATATATAAAATCAAAGTCTCAAGGTATATATATTTAATATATATATAGGTATATATATATAATTCCATTATCATATGTAGTTTTGACCTTTAGTTCTTGGATGTTATGTTTATTTAGCTGGGTTTTATGTATGTATGTATGTATGTATGTATTTTTGCTTTAGCTTTCAATTATAATTTATATTTGCCAATCTGCAAGTTTAATGATTTTTTTCTTTAAAATCCAGTTTGGGTTTCTATCATTTTCATTTTGGATTCTCTCATTTCATTTTCATGATTCTATCACTTCATTTTCATTTTCATTTTTTTTTAAGATTTTGTTTATTTATTTGAGACAGCAAGGGAGAGAGAGCACAAGCAAGGGGAATGGGAGAGGGAGAAGCAGACTCCCCGCTGAGCATGGAGCCCACTGCGGAACTCGATCCCAGGACCCTGAGATCATGATCTGAGTTGAAGGCAGACTCCTGACCAACTGAGGTACCCAGGCACCCCTCATTTTCATTTTACCTTTTTTTAATGTTCTATCCCTCTGCTAAAGTTGTCCATATATTTATACATATTGCCTACATTTTCCACTAGATTTATTACAGTATTTTATTGTATATGTTTTTAAGTAGTTATCTGATAGCTTCAGTATCTGGGCAACTTCTGATTGTGGCTTTGTTGATAGATTTATCCCTGGCAATTAATCACTCTCTCTTGCTGTGTGTGTGTGTGTGTGTGTGTGTGTGTGTGTGTGTGTGTTTTGTGGGATATCTCTAATTTTTTTAAAGATTTTATTTATTTATTTGAGATAGAGAGTGAGAGAGAGAGCATGAGTAGAGGTCAGAGGGAGAGGCAGAAGCAGGCTCCCTGCTGAGCATGGAGCCTGAGGCTGGACTTAATTCCAGGACCCCTAGATCATGACTTGAGCCAAAGGCAGATGTTTAACCAACCGAGCTACTCAGGCACCCCATCTCTAAATATTTTTGAATGCAGAGCAATGTGCGTAGAAGTTAGAGACTAGAGTAAATAGTATTTACATAAATGGGCATACCTCTTCTTTGTTCAGACTATTATGATATATTGCAGTCAATTTAAGCAGTAGTTGAGCTGTGTTTGAGGTCTTGTTGTACCTATAGTTATCTCAAATTTACCACGGATTTTAACTCTTAATAGGCTGTTTGATCTTGATTTCATTGAAGGTCCTGGATTTCACAGAGAATTTTTCTCAGGCTTATTGCTCCAATAAATGTAGGCCCTGCATAACTATACTGAAGAGTCCTTTCCTTTTGGTTTTGTTTTTATCATTCTTCTAGTGATAGGTTGCTGTTTATTGTGTGTTAGGCAGATGTGTTCTCTGCTCTTAGTCCTTCTATCTTAGGAAGACGAGCTCTGTGCCTGAGCCTCAGCACTGGGGCTTTCTCTATGTTCTGGCCCCTCTTTCACATAGAAAGGAAACGTAGTCCTTTTATTAGTGGTTGATCTTGGGTGGGATAGTTTTCTTTCTTTCCCTAGTATTAGCGGATCTCTAGTTGGTATCAGTGCAAGTTCCTGGCATGGGCAGTATTTCTGCCACTCTGAGAAACAGAAACATTTTATTGAAACTTTCCCAGAGGGGCATTCACTTTTGCCTGGGACCAGGGACAGGAGAGGATTCCCTTGACTTTGGGAGATGGTTAACCCTCCCCAAGAGACAATGAATCATTGCTTATGTTAGGAGGTGGGGCAGGGGACAGTAGTGTTTGCTGTTCCTCCATGGGTAGCTTAAGATTTTTGCTTTTCATTTGACAAGGGTCTGGCTAGTGGTTTGTTCTTTTTTCTGAAGCCAGTCTCTTAAGTCTCCTGCTCTGTTCTCAGTCTTCCTATTCAGTACACAGTTAAGGGCTGTGGATAACAGCTGTGGATGAATGTGGACTCTCCTTGTGTTTTAAGGATTCCGATTATTCTAAGATGTCATGCTGATAAGCACTTAGCCTTTAAGAAATATTCAGGATTTCAGCTGATTTCTTCTTACCTAATTTTTCGGTCACTACCTTGTCCTCCTATGTTCTATCAAAAGAGAAGCAGTGAAGGGCATCTGGGTGGCTCAGTTGGTTAAGCATCCAACTTGATTTCAGCTCAGGTTATGATCTCTGGGTTTCAGGATCAAGCTCCACATCAGGCTCTGTGCTCAGCATGGAGTTGGCATGAGATTCTCTCTCCTTCTCTCTCTGCCCCTCCTCTTGCTCTCACTCTCAAATAAATAAATAAAATCTTAAAAAAAAGAGAAGTGGGTGTATCCCATCTTCATCACAGGAAGTTGTCACCTGCTGGAATTTAGTACAACTAGTTGTACAATTTCAACTCTATTGTGCTCCATAATGAATTGTGCTTTTATAGATTGTTTAACTTTTGTTTATTGTTACAGTGGGAATGATTTTCTCCTGTAGCTTTTTTACAAACTACTTGGTAGGGAAATCTCTCTTCCTCTGTTTCTAAGATGAGCTTATCATCAACCAAGTATCTATGTAAAGATGAATTTGTATTTGAGCTTGGTATCCTGATATATTCTATTTCTCTATTCTTATCTAATTAATTATCCCTGGTTTATATTCTGGATTGATTGCTGATAAGGAGTCTACACACCTTGACTTATTTATTTTCTGACATTTATTTACTTTTCCATATGAATTTTAGACTTCTATAATTCAACAAAAACTGATTTTTATTGGATTTACATTTATTGATTAATTTATGAATGATAAACTTTCCCATCTATGAACCTTGTTTACTCCCATCTTTTATGGATGCCTCTTAAAAATATGTATTCTATATAACTTTTTTTTATTTGAAAACCCACATTTCGATCACTAGATACTTTATAAGTTTTGTTTATCTAAGTCTTGACACGTTTGTCTTATTCTTTGGAGCTTCAGAACTTCAACAGCTACCTACCACTGTTTCTAGATCATAGTGAACTTACATTCTTATTATTCACGCAAAGTATAAATTTTTAGCCTTTTAAAAATTGTTGAAACTAAAGTTTTCTATTGTTCACAAAAAGTAATGTTTCATTATTCTCTCACTGTTCATAAAAATGCAGTGCAAACATCTCAGAATATCACCTTTCCTGTAGATGTTACATTATATTAAGAAATGTGGGGAGAAAAACTAATGTTTCATTACTATGTATTCATGTATCTGCACTCCACTGACTCTTAAGAGAATTAGGAAGGCAAGAAATTAATATTCAAAATATTTATCTGCTCTGTTATATTATCCTGGATTAAATTAACCTTTGGTTCATTATACATTTGAAGTAAAAACACACCTGAGACTTGAATATTGATGTGACTTTTATGTTTATTTTCCTGAAGTACAGATACTCATGTCTGACTTCTTTATCCCATCCTTTGTAATTTGACAATCACAAAAAATCTTAAGAAATTATTACAATATTAGTATCATCTGCTCACAAGGGTAAATACCACCATTAAAGAGGAAAGTCCCTAAATGTTTCATTAATTATTTTATTGCTCTTTATCAATTTTACTTTTGAAATGGTGGGGATCACCTTTCAGGAAAGGAATTGTTAGATGAACCAACATATTTAAAAGCAATTTATCATCCCCAAATTAGAGATAATTGCTATTTTAAAAGGCTTTTGTATAGCCTTAATATGAAAATGGTAAAACCATGCTTTAATTATTTTTACCTAGAATGTATATCTTGATAGTCCTATAACAACCATTTCATCATTTGTAATAAAGTATCCTCAAGAGAAATAGGAAAAACTGTACTTAGAAAATGGTATATAAATGGCCAGTTATGTAAAAGAAATTATGCCAAAAATTTTCAGAGGATAGAAGTATAAAATGAACAGGTATTCAGATGTGCTTTTTTTTTCTAAAAAAATAACTTGAAATATTAACATTCTATTCTATAGTCTGTTTTAAAATAAATTACTGGAAGGCAGCGGTAAATATTAAGGCACAGAAAGGTGGTCAGTAGAAGATACATTTTTGGGGGGATGGGGCTTTAAGTGCTCTATTTTTTTTTAACTTTTTATGTAAATTCCAGTTAACATACAGTGCAATATTAGTTTCAGGTGTACAATTTAGAAAATATTCTTAAAAATTTCTCTAAATGGCAGTTTAATCAGAAATATAAGAATTTTTTGAAAGGTAGTTCTTTTTAAACAACAAACCTACTAAAATATTGTATTAATTGAAGAAACAAAATGATGTAAAAATAATGCATCTAATTGTATGATCAAAAAATAGTCCTTGGTCAAGAGTCCTTGAGTGTTCTCACTTTCTTTTGCATGCCTTAGGCAAGGGCACTAACTTCACTAACACCTATGAACAAGTCAGTTCCCCATAATTCCATACAATTATCATAATGATGCATTTTTCTTTTTCCATATAGTTATATTCTGCAGTGGCCTTTAAGCCATCAGAAAAAAATCCCATAGTAATATTTGTACAGGTATCATATCGCATTTAAGGGATGAAATAATAGCAATAATCTCTGCCAAACTGGAATAATTCTTAAGTAAAATGTGGTATCTTGCTCACATGCATACAAAACAGGGGGTGAGTTAGAATATTCTGTATGTAATGCCTTTTAGTTTAAAACAATCTGTTCTTTGTAGGTATTCACTTCTAAAAAGCTTGTCATTTCTTGGCAATGATTGTGTCAATTGAAATACTGATGATCTCAGTATTTTATTTTCAAACTAGAACTAGTGAATGTGTTTCTGTGAAGATGAAATGATATCCAATATTCATTTTCTAATGGCTCTCCTGACTCACAATATTTTCCTGCAATGTAGCCCACAACAAAACATTTTTACTAAAATTATTCACTTGAGGCATCACCACCACATCTTCAAATTATTCTAATCAAACATCTATCCTTTCTTAGACAACATAAGTTATATGAAGTATTTGGTTAGATCAGCAAACACTTTGATCTTAATTGATTCCTAAGAAGTTATAATTTCCATATTTTTTTGTAAATATAAACATTCAACACGTTTGTAGCTTCAGAAAACTTTTCATTTCAAATTCCTAGACTATGTTATGCACTTTTAAGTGACAATGATTTAAATCTCTATTCTACATTCCTAAATCTAATGTCTTTCCAGCCAAAAGCCTAAATTGATAACTAGTTATTGTAATTTCTTCAGGATGTATTACCAAGATTTCAATGATAAACTCTAGAAATCCTAACTTGTTATATTTCCCAGAAAACCTGGCCATCCTTCTCATAGTTCTGACACTGTATCACAGTCATCCCAGTTCCTAAATATAGATCCACCGGTGACAACACCAATAATTGCCTCCCCATGCTAGATTTGTTTACTTCTACCTTAATAATGCCTCAATTTGAAACCTTGAACTTTTTAGAAATAACTACCAAGCAAGTTAAAAACAAAGTTAAAATAGCTCCCATTCCAAAGTTTAGCCCATTTATGCTAAATCAAAGAAGAAACTTCATATTAAGATGGTTAAAACATCCCATAAAACTTCCAAATGGACCTGTATCTTGGAGCTCTGGGACCTATAGTCCTCTTCCACTGATGCTTTGAGATTAGTAAACCTGTGATGGAGAAAGGAACTGGATTGGAAAACACTGTATAAGTAAGATTTGATGCTCTCATCCTCAGAAACCCACCATACCACTGAAATGTTTTCACATCTCTGATTCCTTCAACAATGGTCCCAGTTGAGTACCTCATTATCTCTCACTTAAGTCATGTCAAAATAGCCACCTGGTCTTCATTATTTATTTTTCAAATTCATTCTCCTTAGTCAAAGAACTATTTTTTATAAGTATAAAAAAGGACTATCACCCCATCCCTGCTTAGAAATAATTAGTACTTCCACATTACTTAGAGAATTCTGTTCAAATAATTTTACCTGGATGGCAAGATTGTGACTATATTCACAGATTGGACTATGTATTCAGACAAGCAAGTTTAATTTACTTTAGCGGTTTATACAACATGAGTAAATCTCCAATTACTCATATGAATATGGAATTTCTACCTTATATATTTGTTAAAATTAATTGAAATAACACATAAAATTCTTAGCTTGTGCCTGACACACAATACTCCATAAGACCATTTTTAGCATTAAAAGTCATTTATAACCCTTCTCCTTTCTTACTATGCTTCTGGGCTTTTAAACTGCCAATAATATCATAATAAAACACAAAGCAAATTTTCAGGATTCTGGATTTTGTCTTTGCTTCCTTTTAAATATACTATCTAAATGCTCAAATCTGTATGTTAATGTCACACTTTTTTGAAAAGTTATCTGGTCAAAAACATCAGTTCAAACTGTTTCTACCTCTGTTCTTCCCACAAATTTTGCTTTTATCACTTAAAAGTTCAGCATGGTCCATGAAAGAAAAAAAAAAGTTGGACTTCGTTAAAAGTAAAAACTTCTGTCTTGCAAAAGACCTGTCAAGAAAATAAAAAGATAAGACGGAGAAAAATTTTGCAAATCTGATAAAGGACGACTATCCAAAATATACAAAGAGTTTTTAAAACTCAAGAAGAAAAAAAAAATCCTGGTGAGCTGAGATGACTATAACAAAATACCATAGACTGTATGTCTTGTAAAGTATAGAAATGTATTTCTCTTATTTCTGGAGGGTGGAAGTCTGAGATAAGTGTGCTTGAATGGTGGGGTTCTGGTGAGAGCCCTCCTCCAGATTCCAGATAGTAGATTATCTGTACATCCTTGGGTAGAGGAGAGAAGAGCAGAAGAAATAACCTCTTCTCATGACTTTTTTAAGGGAACTAATCTTATTCATCAGGACTCCACCTGTAAAACATCATTAAATTCTAATAACTTGCCCAAGCTCCCAATTCCTAACATCCGTCATCTTGATTCAAATCAGGAAAGAATGTGCCATTGCAATGGAGAAGCATAGGAGGGTAATAAACATCGTCCTAGGGGTGTTGTTAATTATCAGAACTCTTAATGGGGTTAGTGAATAACACTGCTGGCATTTTATATGCAGTAGTGAGTATAGGACTATACTGATAATATGCTCACTGCTTGCTATTTTTTGTTTTAATATTCAACTGTAGTAGTGTTTTAAAAAATAAATGAAGAATAAGCTAAAATATAAAAGTCCTCTCAAAAAGAAAAGAGTTTCAACACTCTCCCTCTCTGTCAAATAAATCTTTAAAAAAAAAAGAAAAAAGGAGGGGGGTGGCACCTGGATGGCTCAGTCAGTTAAGTGTCTGCCTTCAGCTCAGATCATGATCCCAGGGTCCTGGGATCGAGCCCCACATGCAGAGAGCTTGCTTCTCCCTCTCCCTCTGCTGCCCCCCTTGCTTCTGCTCTCATGTTTGTGCTCTCTCTCTCTCTGTCCAAATCTTAAAATTTCAACACAAAATTTTAAGAGTACACATTCAGTTTATAACCGAATTTTAAAAATGAACAGATCTTGACCTCAAAGAAAATATATTCAGATGGAAACTAAAGAAATGAAAAGATGCTTAATATCATATGTTATCAAAGAATTGCAAGTTAAAACAACCATGAAATACCACTACATAATTATTAGAATGCTAATATTGAAAACATAAGACCAAATACTAAGAAAAATGTGGAGCAACAGGAACTCCCAGTCATTGCTGGTGGGAATAGAAAATCGTGCAGCCAACTGGGAAGATAGTTTGGTAATTCCTTATGAAAATAAACATAATTTAACCATATGATCCAGCAGTTGTACTCCCAAATGAGTTGAAAACTTCTTTTCACACAAAAATCTGTACGCAGATGCTTGTAGCAGCTTTTTCATGATTATCCCAACTTGGAAACCATAAAGGCATTCTTCAATAAGTACATGGATAAACCGTGACATTTCACATAGTGAAATATTATTCAGTAATAAATGAGCTATCAAGATTTGAAAAGACATGAAGGAAACAAATGCCTATTGCTAAGTAAAAGAAGCCAATACAAAAAGGCTGCATACTGTAGGATTTGAACTAAAAGACATTCCGAAAAAAGGAAAACCAGGGAGACAGAGGATCAGTGATCACCAGGGACTGGGGAGATAGAGGGAGGGCTGAATTAGTGGAAAACAGGGCATATTTAAAGCATTGAAACTATTCATATGATACTATAATGGTGGATACATTTGCCAAAACTCAGAATATATATAACAAAGAGTGAACTCTGATATAAAGTAGAAAAATTAGTTAATAACATATCAGTTTGGGTTCATCAGCTGTAACTAATGTACCATACTAATGCCAGATGTTAATAGGAGAAACTAGTTTGTCTGGGGTGGCAGTGAGGGGCAATATGGGAACTATCTGTACTTTTTGTACAGCTTTTCTGTAAACCTAAACCTGCTCTAAAAAGTCTATTAATTTAAAAAATATGTATCATAGTAATGTGTTCTATGCTTCTCAGTTGTGTGTATGCTTTTCAATTTCTATAACTTTTTGTCTTTGCTGTGAATCTCTACCCTATGATGTATGTTATGAGGAAGGTTAATTTCTAATTAATTGTATCTTAATCTTGTTTTGTTTTTGAGTGATCCATTCTTTGAGGTAAATATTCAGACCTTCCTCTGCTTTCCTTCTTCTGATCCTCCTGCCCTAGCTCAGCATTTGGCATGTGGATGTTTGGGAGGACTTACATGTGTATTATCTAAGAAGGGAGGGGATGAAACGGGGACATTATTTTCTGTTTTTTTTTCCTACATTTTTTTAAAAAATACTTTATTTATTTTAGATAGAAAACAGAGGGGTAGGAGAAGGACAAGCAAATTCCACGCTGAGTGCTAGCCCCTCATGAGGCTTATTCTCACAACCCTGAGATCAGGAGCTGAGCTGAAATCAAGAGTTGGACACTCAGTCAACTCAGCCACCCAATCACCCCTCTCCTACATTCTTGTATCCTCTGTATCTCATTCTCCATTGGTTTAAAATGGAGATTCAAATTTTCCAACAGAATGCTGCTTAAGATTCCGGATTAAAAAGATCTTTTTGTGTGATGAACACTTGTATGCTAAGCCCAATAGGTCAGCCATATTCTTTATATAAATGGCAAGCTAATTAGGAATTACACTTAAGACACACACACACACACACATTGGTTTACTATATAAAATTTATTATTCTATCACTCAAATATGTGATTCTTCTTGACAATAGTAGTTGGTTTTAAATATTTGTTTTCCCCACAGATTCTAAGCCTCTTGAGAGTATGATCACTCATTTATTCACTCATTTAGTCATTCAATTAACAGTTACACTTAGCAATATATGTTGCTAAAGTAGGTTCTTAGCAGATGTATAATGAATTAAAGGATGTACTTTGAGCTAATTGATGATAATTGTCTTCAATAATGTAGATTTCATAGGCATAAATTCAAGAACTCTCTAAATAAGATCCAACAAATAGACTTCATTTCTTTTTGAATCATTAAGATCACTTGTTCCTGCATTCTGTTAACTGCTAGAACAGTTCCTGGAATTTATTCTAATGCCTTTACATCTTTAACTTTGAGAGCAAACTACTTAGTGAATTCCTGTCTTACAAATTTTCTTCCATATTATCATGAAACAAATTTTTAAATGTCAAACTTGGGAATTTCTAGTTTAAAAATAGATTTTTGAGGGATATGTGATATTTTTATGATGAGGTATTATGTTTTAGGCATTGTCAGTTCCAAAGTGGCAAATAGTCAATATTCTAAAAAGTTGAATATAAAATGGATTCCTCTTGGAACAGGTCATTGGAAAAACTAATTTTCCATGAAACACATTGCCAGAAAATATCGTTTTAACATTTATTAAGGCAAGGTGCTTTTAAGTGCTATATGCAAATTTTTTAGATAACAGTACTTTCAGGGAATCACTGAACCATTTGAAAATAATTTTTTGCCTGTGTAGTTGAAACATACTTTTATATTAGAAGTTCCTTTATTTTCTCATACATGTTGAAATAAAGTCCTACTACAAAAATCTTCCAAATCCTATTGAAACGTCAGATTAAGTTATTTTAGATTTGTTGCACAAGTGGGGCAACTCTAGTAATGTGCTCTGATGTAAGAAGTAGCAGAAATATATTTACTAAATAATGCTTACTGAATGATTCTCTTGAACAATACTTTCAACCAGTTACTACAGTTATCACACGAACATTTAGCTGTTTTATTATTTGAGCAAAAATTGAAAGAAAAAAATCCTTAGTTAAAATTTATATTAAGATGAATGCAATTATTTTTTCAGTAATTTTACTTGATGTAAACATTGAAACATATATATTTACATTCTTATATCTTTAGATTTTAACAGAATCATAAACATACATGTATATATTCTAATAAGCACACTGGTAAACAAAATCTAAAATCATTTCAAGAGCTAGCATTTTTAAAGTTACTATGCAAATGATTAATGTTAACTAAGTCTTATGCAGTTATAAAGATCAAACTATAAAATAGGAAGCTGAGGGATGAGAATATTCATAAGTCTATGAGCAAAATGGAAGAAAGAATAATTTCATGAAATGCTGAGTTCTAAATACCTACACATTCTTGATTATTTATAAAAAATTAAATGCCACAGAAACACATAGATTTAAGTTAAATATTCCATTTTATTGCTATTTTAAAGGGCAAGAGGCTGAATTAGTATGTAGCTGCTTGTATATTTCTTAGTAGTCTGAATATAAGAAGGAATTAAATCCTGTTTCCCACCCCCATACATACACACAGTGAATGTAGTGGTTGTGTGCAAGAGCTATAGTATATACATCTTCTGGAAGGACAGTGGCAGGAATGAGTTTGTTTGGCATCATATTATTTTATTTTCATATTACTATTTTATGGGCCGTGGCTTTTGGTTAAATAGCTTTGAATCCCAGCTCTGCTCTGGAATATCTTTGTGATTGGTAATTTTGGGCAAGCTACTTAATGTATTGACTCTCAATTACCTCATCTGTAATAGAGCAAATGATAACAATGCTATTATATAGTTTTGCTCAGTGGGTTTAAATGAGTATGCCTTTATCCCTGATTATGCCTAGCATAAGGTAAGCACTACATAGGTATTGGAAATTGTTAGTATCATCATAATTATATACTAGTTACTGTAGTAGACAGTTTAAATACATTATCTTAGTTTTCACAGACAATGTGGCAAAACTGTGGTATATAATGTATCTCATATATTGGGTACTGTGTGTGAGACAATGCCTTAGAGATAAGTTGTACTGAGATTGCATGAGTTTTCAGTGTATGGAAACAGTTCATAGGATATCAGTATATTGTTAATTCCAGGATATTGCAAGTTGAGTCTTTTTCAAGACTGTCATCATAATTATACAGATCAAAAAGGATTTTTCAGCTTGGGACTATTTTCACTGTTTTCTTTGATGCTATCCATTTGTGTTCTTCATAAAATTGCTTTCCTGATATTCATTTTATGTCTTTAAGACACTCTAGGAAAATAATGAAGTGATTGTGAAATTATATTTTTAGGAATATTTCACATATCAGTTCTTCTGAATGCTTCACATAACAGCTCCTCTACTAAAAGGAGCAAATAATCAATTCAGTAGAAATGAGAAGGAGTCCTGAAAGAATGTAGTTTATTGTAATACTTCCCTTCTTTCTCACAAGATTTTCTTTTTTGATTTGAGGAGGGAGAATCTTAGACTCTTGAGATCATGAGACTGATCCTTATAGCAAGCCTAGATTTTTAAGAGTTGCTGGATAAATTATTCCCTGGTGTTAAGAGATATTTTAAACCATTGTCAGAATACATTTTGCAATCATTTGTTTAATAATTGCTATTGTTCTTGAGTATTTGACATCTGACAAGTATTTCTTTCATGAAAATTAGTAGGAAGTCAGTAAGTATAATGTGTGTTCTTGTTTGCAACATTTTTTTTCCTTGGAAAACTTCTGATATTTTCCAATTCCTAAAAACCTCAAAAGCTGATTGCAAATATTATTACTTGCATCAGAATATTAATAAATGGGTATTATGTTTTTTCCAATAGTAATCAAAAAAGAATGCAATATACAAAAATATTATTTTCAGTCTTTATTAGCTTTCCTTTCCCTTTGTTTTATTGATGTGTTTTTTCTTTGATACCTAATTTTTTTAATTAAACTGATAAATGCTCATATTACTTTTAGTTTCTATATAGATTGATTAAAATATGAGAAAAATTTTAGCTGGATTTTTTAAAGATATCATGAATATATATATGTTTGCATGTGGCATAATGATGTGGTCATAAAACAAAAACTTTTTTTCTGTCAGTATATCTTTGGCATATCTTTTATAAAATTCGAGTAAGTTTATGAAATAAATTGACCCAGAAAATTCTCTTCTTTGAATCATGATCTAAGCATACAACTTAGTGTCCTTTGTGCAACTAAGTATATGTGTATCCATCTAAAAATAGACAAGCTGAGCAAGCAGAACATGACTATGAGGTTGATTTGTGTCACATTCACGCAATGGACTCCTTTGTTTTCCTTAAAAGGGCAGAGATAAATTTATTGTTGTTAGTTCAGTTAATTGACTGAACATTAGTTATCTGAAGAGGTAAAGTGATACAACTGTGATAACACATTTAAAAATACAATCCCTGAATTAAACACATTTGTATTTTCAGAAAATATTTGTGTAAAATTTTCAACTCTCAGGTTCCTGATCTGGGACTGAGTAGAAAGCTCATACATACAGAATTATCAAATGAATAAGCAAAGTAGTACTTTTTATAAATCTATACAGATATACCTGTCTGCCTTCTTAATTTTTACCATAATATTTTTTTGCTCTGGTGGTTCAAGAAATTGGGGAAAAAATGGTTCCTTATAGTGTTAGGGTTAGGGCTAAGCTGATGAAACAGAAAATTCAGGAGATTCTGAATAAGACATAGTATATATCACTTTTAATAGTTTTGCTTTATATATTCAATCAGAGACCTAGGTTCTTGCGTCATCTCCTGGAACATTTTGTTGATTTTCAAGATCGGGTGGAATGAACCATCTTTCCATTTACATTCATTCCCCCAACGGGAGAAAAAAGGTGCTAGCTAAAGAAATGTTTTAAATTTAAATTGGGGATGACCAAAAGTTGTACACATGGTCTCTACTCATATAACCATCTGCACAGCTACAACTGTCTTCCTTTGGAAGTAGGTGTTTTGTTTTGTTTTGTTTTGTTTTAGGTAGATAACTAGTAGTTTTTACTACTTTATTACCCAAGGTTAGTGTATGAATAACAAAAGAAAGAATAACTCTTATAGATAGGTTATTAAAGGAGTAAAGGTAGTACAAAAACTTCAGCTAAAGATGATAGAGAAAAATTTAATTGCTCTCCTTTCTTTAATAAAATCAATTAAAAATAGGATGAATACTATGAGGGCTTTCTTCATTTGTTTATTAAACCTTGTAAATGGCCAACTGGAAAACAGAATCCTAAAAGAAGCTCTGTGATTTTCAGCAAAATTTTGAAATCGAGCGAGAACACAGAGAATATAGGTCCAGAGATCACAGGCTTCTTGCAGAGATTTGAGAGGAGGAGATTTACTGGAATTAATCTGGAACTGTGCTGGAGGAGGAGGCAAAGATAAATATATACACATGGATATTTTGCTGCTTTTCAAAGTTCACACCTCTCTTGTTGCACAGTAGATGATGAATTGAAGGTGGTAAGCAATGCTGGATGGGAGACAATTTCCCATGGGTTTCTCATGTGTATGAATACTTTATGAGTAGAGGCAATGACTGACTTTATTCTAGACTATGACTTGAAAGATAGAGGTAGTGTCACTGTCTGGAGCAAAGGGCAGGTTTGTTTGTCATCCAAAAAATAAAGATACCCTATCCCTCCCAGGCAAAGATCAGTCAGACTAGCTGCTCGTTAGTAAAGCGCCGCGTTCCCTATGCTTGAAGTATCTCTCCTATAAATCAACCTGTTGTTTGTGCAGGTTTTGTCTGACCTTCTTACTAGTGCCTTGTGGGATTTTTTTGTTTTAAATTGTTTTTAAAGATTTTATTTATTTATCTGTCAGAGAGAGAGACACAGCGAGAGCGGGAACACAAGCAGCGGGAGTGGGAGAGGGAGAAGCAGGCTTCCCGCGGAGCGGGGAGCCCAGTGCGGGGCTCGATCCCAGGACGCCGGGACCATGACCTGAGCCGAAGGCAGACGCCTAACGACTGAGCCACCCAGGCGGCCCTGGGATTTGTTTTTTGAGGAACCAGCACCACCCCTGATAGTTTTCCAGATGCTGTTGCCATGCGTCATTTCCTTTGTCTTTTATCCTCAGAGTTCCAGGTCTTCTGCCAGTCTTTACAAAACTGTGACAGATTCATTTGTTAAAAGTATGGAACACTGTCTGCACCTTCATATTTCTTGACACCCTGAAACTGATGATCATAGTAGAAAGAATAAATTAGAAAATTACCATATGGCAAATAGTAGAGTAGAAACTAATCTGGGGTGCCTAGGTGGCTCAGTCGGTTAAGCATCGGAAACTTGACTTCAGCACAGGTCCTGATCTCGGGGTTGTGAGGTCCAGGTCTGCCTTGGGCTCCATGCTGGCCGTGGAGCCTGCTTAGGATTCTTTTTCTCTCTCCCTATGCCCCTCCCCCACACCTCTTTCTAAAACAAAAGCAAAAACAACTAATTTAGCCAAAGAATACAAATGGGTGCTCAAAATAGTGGATGAGAGTTGGAGGAGAAACAAGGTATTTATATGTTCTTGAAGAACCACCACACACAATATTTACAAAATAAAAAAGTTAACATTGCAATAACTGAACAAAAAAATAAGGTACAACATAATTACAAGCAGTGAGAAAAACAAAGCTTTATTTCTGTCAAAGAGCTTTATTACTGAAAAAAATCAAGTATATATAATTATGAGGAACTATCAGAAAAAAAACGTTTCATGTAAGAATGCTTCAAAAATATGAAAGTTATAAAAGTCAAGGAAAGAAAAAAACTCCACATTGAAGAAGACTTAAGAGCTATGATAACCAAATGCAATGTATGTTTCGAAATTGAACTATTTTCTTGTTAAAATAAAATGTAACATTATACTAGGCAAATAAGACATATTCTCTTTTATTTGACTTCTGAAAATACAGGAATGAAGGCTATGACTTAGATGGCATTCATATATTAATATTATCTGAACTTGATGGTTTTAATGTAATTAGATAGGATAATATTCTTGGCTTTAAAATTTATACGCTAAAGTTTTTCTGTGTCAGTAACCTACTCTCAATTCAAGGGAAAAAGTGTTTTTCTTTGTTTTTTGTTTTTGTTTTGTTTTTTTTGGTAACATTCTTGTACTTTAAAATACCTATGTAGCAGCTTATAGAACAAGTAAATAATATCAAGATATAGAAGATCTGAAAAACAATACTAGCTACTTTGATCTAATTGATACTTTAGGAACAATATATGAAACTTCAAGATAAACACACTTCTAAATAATAATTGAACCAAAGTAGAATTCACAAGAGAAATTAAGAAATATTTCTAACTGAATGATGATACAAGATGTCAGAATCAGTAGGATCCAATGAAAGAAATGCTTAGATGAAATTTATACCTTTAAATGCTTGTATTAGGAAAGAAATGGAGTCAGTCTAAAATCAATGGCTTAAGAAACCAACTTATTAAGCTAAACAATAAAGTAATTTTACCTTAAAATTCAAGAAAGTAGTAAATAATAAAAGTGTATCAATCAATGAAATTGAAAAAAGAATAAATTGTAAAAACCCAAAGCTGGTGTTTAAAAAAAAGGAAAGCAATAATAAAATCTAGCCAAATTGATAGAAAAGGGAAGAAAATAAAAATTACCAGTATCACAGATAAAACAGAGGTTATCACTAGAGATCTTACACAAAAAATAAGGCGATATTATAAATACTTTTATGTCAACCAATTTGGCAATGTAAATGAAATAATGAAATCTTTATTAGATATACTTAAATGAACACACAAGATCACAATATGAAAGATAAAATCAAAAGAATGGTCTCTATTTGATTTTATTAAAAAGTTCCTCACAAATAAGCCCTCAGATCCAGATGATTTTGTTGGTGATTTCTATCAGGCATTTAAGAAATAAAGAATAGCATTTTATATAAGCTCGTTTTGAAAATATTGGAGGAGTGAACACTACCTAGCAAATTTTAGAAGGGTAATATAACCCCAATACCAAAACTTGAGAGGAATACATTAAAAATGGGAGGAAAGAAGAAAGAATATTATAGATCAATTTTCATCATGAATATAAATGCACAAGTGCCCTTAACAAATAGCGAATGGACTCCAGCAATATTTAAAAGGAAAATATGTCATGACCAAGTAGAATTCATTGCAAAAGTGCAAGCTTGCTTTAACACTAGAAAAACAATCCATATAATTCATCATATTAAAAGAACAAGATGAGGGGCTCCTGGGTGGCATCTGCCTTCAGCTCAGGTCATGGTTCCAGGGTCCTGGGATCGAGCCCCACATCGGGCTCCCTGCTCAGCGGGAAGCCTGCTTCTCCCTCTCCCACTCCCCCTGCTTGTGTTCCCTCTCTCACTGTCTCTCTCTCTGTCAAATAAAGAAATAAAATCTTAAAAAAAAAAAAGATGAGAAACCATATGATTTGTCAAGAGTTGCAAAGAAAGCACTTGAAAAAAAAACTCACCATCTAACCAAAAAGAAAACCTAATAAAACTTTGAATAGAAATTACTTAATTCTGCAAAAGAGATCTACAAAAACCTACATCTACCTTCATACTTAATAATAAAATATTAACCACTTCCTCATTAAAGTCAGGGGAAAGATAGGATGTGCACTTTCACCTTTTCTATTAAATAGCATGGTTTTGTGTATTTTAGCCATTAAAATAAGGCAAGGTAAAAGGTATACTAATAGAGGAGGAAATTGGGGTTTTGTAGATATAATTATTTATATAGATAATCTTAAGAAATCTAAAAAATTAATATTACAGCTAATGGATTTAGCAAGGTCTCAGATACAACACTAATAAAACAATCAACCTTATAATATAAGCAGCTAACAATTGGAATGTTGAGAATTCTATTTATAGTAGCATCAAAACAAAAACAAAATAACCAAAAGACATGCAAGACTTCTAAACCGAAAGCAATATATAAGCTACTTTCTAGCCAACAATATAGTTAGATACAGATTTTACAATGTGACATTAATGAATTCTATATTGGTTCTAGTCCAATGACATCCTAAGCTACATTTATTGTGTATCATAAGTTACTAAATAGAAGTAAAATTGATTTTTTGAAAGACATAACTAATTTTAATTTCAATTTATTTAAATTTAGTGAAACATCCAAAACCATATATGAAATACTAGAATTATCCTACTTATGTGGAAGTCTTTCAGCCATGATGATTTGATGGTTTGATATATTGGCATTGCTAAAAAACTTCGATTGGAGAAATTTCAAAGGTGACATTTGCAGCTGTTCATTACCACCAACAGTGCAACAAGGAGGGCTAATTTGTCTCCTTGAGATGTTGTTAACAATTTACAAAATATAATCATTAATCAAGAAATATGATTCAACCAAAAAGCACATCTTTCACAACCATTCTAATCCTCTTTCTTTGAAAACAAGTGACTTTAATTATAGTGTCAGTAATGAAAAAATTAAAAAAGTAGCAACTGGAAATAAATACTAGTCTGAAGTATGTGTAGAAGAAAGACAATATCGTTTTGACATGTTTATCATAGCATGAAGTAGCATTAAAACAATACTGCAGATGTTTGCATTTGAGACTCTACAATAGAGAGGCAGGCATAATTTGATGATAATTTAATGTAATTAGATGAAACTAAGTATATTAAATGCAAAAACATAATTGTGTATGTAATAAATTAAAATGTGGATATTTAAACCAAATTATTGCACATTTGCAACATTGGTATTCTTTGTATTCAGGAGCCTTATTAGGAGGAACATGTATTGATATTATAATATCAAATTTAATAGTTTTCTGGAGAACAGAGGCTATATGGTTTTCATCTGTTAGCCCCTCTCCCCCCACCTCAGCACCAGTGTTCTAATTGCATTATTGACAATACATGTTCACAGACATAAAGTAATTTATCATTCTAAATGATTCACAATATAGGAGACATTGAATATTTTAAAATAAGTACATCATATTCTACTTTGAAATCACTTTTTATAGAAAAAGGTGAGGAGTTATAATAATAACCTCATGCTCTGACCATTTACTCCTCTTGTCCTATTAAAATATCTAGGCTTGATTAAATTTATCTTATGTTACCTGGAAAAAAAAAAAAAGGATTAACTTTGGAAGCAGGGTGGACATGTGGCAAGGCCTCAGATCACTTAATTTAATAGGGAAAACTTTTGACATAACCAGGTTTCCAGTTTCTGTTAGGGATATAAGTTAGCTGGCAGGAACATTGCTCCCACCCTCTCTGCAACAGTAGCAAACAGGACAATCTACACACCTGTAAGCTTTTGTGAATCTATCGGAGACTGAGCTAAAAGACCAACTCGCTGAAAGTCAAAGTAAAAGCAAAGGCCTTCAAGGAGAAATAAACATGGCACTTATTTACTTGAGACAGATGCAGCCAGGTATGGTTAAGAATTCAGTTAATTTTGTTAACAAATTGGAAAGGCTTGTGGGAGAATATGGAATCTCTAGGATCCCAGATATTAAGAAAGCTTCTTACCCATTTGTAGAGTTGAAATAGGCCATGGTGGCAATATCTAAACCAAGGAAATTGGCAAATTTTACAAATCAAAACTTGATTTATTGTTCTGTTGATTGTTTCAACTTAAAATGATGGATAAGTGGGGGCTCAATCATTAAGCGTCTGCCTTCGGCTTGGGTCATGGTCCCAGGGTCCTGGGATGGAGCCCCGCATCGGGCTCTCTGCTCAGGGGGAAGCCTGCTTCTCCCTCTCCCACTCCCCCTGCTTCTGTTCCCTCTCTTGCTGTCTCTCTCTGCCAAATAAATAAAATAAATCTTTAAAATGATGGATAAAATGTTAATACATACTGAAAGGTAGATCGTGTTAGTAGCCATTACTTTGCATATAGGACAAAAAAAGAGGAAATACATATCCAGTATTTGTAAAACACTATCAATATCAGTAAGAAAATCACTCTGTCATTGATAAATGAGTGAAGTGCTTTTTTTGTTGTTTTAAATTTTAATTCCAATATAATTAACACACAGTGTTATATTAGTTTCAAGTGCACAACAGTGAATCAAAAATTCTATACATTACTCAGTGCTTACTGTGATAAGCGTACTCTTTAGTCCCAATCACCTGTTTCACCCATTCCCTTAACCACCTCCCCTCTGATAACTGTCAGTTTGTTCTCTCTGTTTAAGACTCTGTTTCTTGGTTTGTCTTTCACACTCTCTCTCTTTCTCTTTTTTCCTTTGTTCATTTGTTTCTTAAATTCCACATATGAGTGAAATCATATGGTATCTGTCTTTCTCTGACTGACTTATTTCACTTAGCATAACTCTCCAACTCCATCCATGTCATTGCAAATGGCAAGATTTCATTTGTGTTTATGGCTGAATAATATTCCATTGTGTGTGTGTGTATATATATGTATATACACACACACACACACACACACACCACTTCTTCTCTATCCATTCATATATTAATGGACTTGAGTTTCTCCATAACTTGGCAACTGTAAATATTGCTGCAATAAAATAGGTGTGCATGCATCCCTTTGAATTAGTATTTTGTATTTTTGAGGTAAATACCCAGTAGTGTGATTATAGATTGTAGGGTAGTTCTATTATTAACTTTTTAAGGAACCCCCATACTATTTTCCTCAGTAGCTGCACCAGTTTGCACTCCCACCAACAACGCAAGATGTTGACAAGGATGACACATCCTTGTCAACATCTTGTTCCTTATGTTTCTGATTTTGGCCATTTTGACAGGTGTGAGGTGGTATCTCATTGTAATTTTGATTTGTATTTCTCTGATAATGAGCAATGTTGAGCATCTTTTCATGTCTGTTGTCCATCTGTATGTCTTCTTTAAAGAAATGTGTATTCATATCTTCTGTCCATTTTTTAATTGGATTATTTCTGTTTTTTTGGTGTTAGGTTGTATAAGTTCTTTACATATTTTGGATACTAACCTGTTACTGGATATGTCATTTGTAAGTATCTCCTCCCTTTCTGTAGATTGCCTTTAAGCTGTGTTGATTGTTTCCTTTGCTGTGCAGAAACACTTTATTTTGATGTCCTAATAGCTTATTTTTGCTTTTGTTTCCCTTGCCTCAGGAGACCTATCTAGAAAAAATGTTGCTAGGCCCATGTCAGAGAAATTACTGCCTGTGCTCTCCTCTAAGATTTTATGGTTTCAGGTCTTTAGTTCTTTAATCCATTATGAGTTTATTTTTGTGTATGGTGAAGGAAGGTGGTCCAGTTTCATTCTTCTGCATGTTGCTGTCCAGTTTTCCCAACACCATTTATTGAAGAGACAGTCTTTTTCCCACTGGATAGTCTTGCCTCCTTTGTTGAAGATTAATTGACCATATAAAATTGTGGGTTTATTTTTGGGTTTTCTCTTCTGTCCCATTGATCCATGTGTCTATTTTTGTGCCAGTACCATATATATATTTTTTTTTTTAATTACAGCTTTGCAATATAACTTGAAGTCTGGAATTGTGATATCTCCATTTTGGTTTTTCTTTTTCAAGATTGCTTTGGCTTTTCAGGGTCTGTTTTAGTTCCATACAGGTATTAGGATCGTTCTAGTTCTGTGAAAAATGCTGTTGGTATTTTGATAGGGATTGCATTAAACTTGCAGATTGTTTTGGGTGATGTGGACATTTTAATAATATTTGTTCTTTAACCCGTAAACATGGAATGTCTTTCCATTGAGTAGTGAAATTCTAACATAACGTTGTTTCAGCTGACTTGTTAGTGTAAATGAAAACACAAACCAACATTCATGTAAGAACTATTTTTTCATGGCTTGCACCAAAATTTGCAAAGTGATTTAAAAAAATAAAATATGGTTAAATGAAAGAAAGAATTCTGTGAGACTCAATTGGTTCTATGATGATTATATTAAAATATATCCTACTTTATTAATTGCAAATTGTGATATATGTATACATACATACATACATACACATATATTCTTTATATCAATAAAATGTATGCTGAAGTTCTGTACACATGTTTTTTTGAGAGTAGAGATAGTTGTTAACCATTTATGAGTATGGCGGTGGATATATACTATAGTTTATTCATTCTACTGTCAATGAGCATTTGGGTTATTACAATTCTTTTGCTATTTTCTAGACCACTGAAATATTGCATGTGCTCCTGTTGTCAAGCTTTTCTGTGAAAGTGAAGATAGTAAATATTCTCAGATTTGCCAGCTGTATTGTCTGTCACTACTCCTCAATCCTGTCATTGTAAAGATGAGCCATAGGCAATGGTAGATGAGGGAGCACCTGTTTGGTTCAAGAGACTCAAGGTACCAACTCCTGATTTTGCATAATATACCCCGGGAGGAATTGTGTATTAGTTTTCTAGGGCTGCTATACCACAAACTGGGACTGGGTGGCTTAAATGGCATATGTTACTGTCTCTCAGCTCTGGAGAGAGGTTAGACCCAGTATGAGGTGAAGGTAGCTTTGGTTCCTTCTGAGGGCTGTAAGGGAAGCGTGTGTTCTGGGCCTGTCTCCTTACTTTGAAAATGGCTATCTTCTCCTTATGTCTTTTTACATTGTCTTCTGTGCCTTTATCCAAATTTTCCTTCTTAGAGGGATACATTAGGGTATGGATGAGGACACATCCTAATGACCTCATTTTTTCTTGATTACGTCTGTAAAGACCCTATCTCTAAGTAAGATCACATTCTAAGGTAATTGGGGATAGGATTTCAACATATGAATTCTGGGGACACATTTAATCCACAACAGTATTAGAATATATAAACTCAAAAGAAAACTAAAATTGTTTAACAAAATGGTGATCAACATTTATAGTCCTACCAGCTATTTATAATTCCTTGCCAACACTTATTATTTTTAGACTTAAATATTTGTCCTAGCCATTGGATATAAAGTGCTAACTTATCAAAGTTTTAATTTGCATCTTCCCAATTAATACATAATGAACATATATAATACATGTACAGGCATTCAGCTTTTTTCTCTTTTTTGAGGTTTCTGCTACAGAGTTGGGTATAAGGTTTATGAGTGTTAATAGAAGAAATAGAAACATGTGCAGGCTTGTTAAATTATCCTTACCTCTTTAATTCCCTGTGAAATTGAAATTTTTAACTCCGAATTTATTCATGATTTCATTCTGATCCTTAATAATCAATACAAAAATATTTTTTAAGACATAAGTATTAAACAACAAATATTCTCTGCTACAAAGACATTATATTTGTCAAGTTTTATTTCCTGATACCAATACAAGTCATTAGAATTATTTTCCTTTTTGACTTCCACAACTCCCATTCTAAGTTTTCCTTGAGGAATTTGTGTATTCTAATTTTAAACTATTTTTGGATTTTCCCATACATACTTAAAATTTATACTTTAGCATCTTAATCCTATATTCATATATTATTATCCAACAAAATTAGTCATTTATAATGCTTAGTTCCTTGCATGAATGTGTATATCTATACAAGCAGTCTGTGAAAACCTCCTGTGTTCCTTTATATTACCTATATAAAGGTATTTGCTAAAAATTATCTACTGTATTTTTTTATTGAAGTATAACTGACATACAATGAAAGTTTCAGGTATAAAACATAGTGATTCAACAATTCCATATGTTAAACTACGCTCACCATAATAAGTGTAGTTGCCATATATTACCATATAATGTTATTACAATATTTTGACTATACTCCCTATGCTATAATTTTCATCTCTTGACTTTGTTTTATAATTGGAAGTTTATGCCTCTTAATCCCCTTCACCTATTTCACCCATGCCCCTCACCACCCTCCCTTCTGGCAACCACCAGTTCTCTGTATTTATAGATTTCTTTCTGTGTTTTCTGTTTGCTTGTTCATTTGTTTTTTGTCATTGTTGTTTGTTTTGTTTTGCTTTTGTTTTTGTTTTTTTTAGATTCCACATATAAATGAAATAATACAGTATTTGTCTTTCTCTGTCTGACTGACTTCACGTCACATAATACTCTTTAGGCCCGTCCATGTCATTCTAAATGGCAAAATCTCATTCATTTTTATAACTGAGTAATATTCCATTGTATATTACCACATTTTCTTTATCCATCCATCTACCATTGGTCTCTGGTTGCTTCCATGTCTTGGCAATTGTAAATAATGCTGCAAAAACATACATATGTTTTTGAATTAGAGTTTTTGCTTTATTTGGGCAAATACCCAATAGAATTATTGGGTTATATGGTTTGCTTTTTTAAAATTTTTTGAGGAAACTTCATACTGTTTTCCACAGTGGCTGCACCGGTTTACATTCCCAAAAACAGTGCCTGAAGCTTCCCTTTTCTCCACCTCCTTGCCAACACTTATTATTTCTTGTGTTTTTGATTCTAGCCATTCTGACAGGTGTGAGGAGATATCTCATTGTAGTTTTGACTTGCATTTCCCTGATGATTGGTGATGTTGAGCATCTTTTCATGTGTCTGTTGGCTATCTATATGTCTTCTTTGGAAAAAATGTCTATTTAGATTTTCCTTTTTTTTTTTTTTTTTTTTAAGTGAGCTCCATGATCAGCCTGGATCCCAATATGGGCCTGAACTCACAACCCCAAGATCAAGACCTGAGCTGAGATCAAGAGATGGATGTTTAACTACTGACCTATCCAGGTGCCCCTGATTTTCCCATTTTTAATCAGATTATTTGTTTGATGTTGAGTTGTGTAAGTTTTTATGAATTTTGGGTATTAACTCCTTATCAGATACATAATTTACAAATACTTTCTCCCATTCAGGAGGTTGCCTTTTCATTTTGTGGATGGTTTCCTTCACTGTGAAAAATCTTTTTATTTTGTCATAGTCCCAATAGTTTATTTTATTGTTTTTTGTTTGTTTGTTTGTTTTGCTTTTGTTTCCTTTGCCTTAGGAGACCTATCTAGAAAAATGTTGCTAAGGCTGCTGTTTAAGAGACTGCTGTCTGTGTTTTCTTCTAGGAGTTTAATGGTTCCAGGTTTTACATTTGGGTCTTTAATCCATTTTGAATTTATTTTTTTGTATGCTGTAAGAAAGTGATCCAGTTTCATTCTTTTGCATGTAGCTGTCCAGTTTCACAATAGCATTTATTGAATATTCTTCATTGTATATTCACCATCAAGTATACTCCCCTTGCATATTCTTTCCCCCTTTGTTATAGATAAATTGACCATGTAAGTGTGGATTTATTTCT
The DNA here is from genome assembly GCF_037043125.1 of Eumetopias jubatus. Taxonomy (NCBI): domain Eukaryota; kingdom Metazoa; phylum Chordata; class Mammalia; order Carnivora; family Otariidae; genus Eumetopias; species Eumetopias jubatus. Next base: position 42,091,540 of record NW_028274809.1, on the reverse strand, counting down.
GGGCTCTCTATCCTATTCTATTGATCTATGTGTCTGTTTTGTGCCAGTACCATACTGTTTTGATTACCGAAGCTTTGTAGTATATCTTGAAATCTGGGATTGTGATACTTTCAACTTTGTTGTTGTTACTCAGGATTGCTTTGGCTATTCAGGGTCTTTTGTGGTTCCATAGGAATTTTAGAATCACTGGTTCTGGTTCTGTAAAAAAATAATATTGGTATCTTGATAAGGATTGCATTGAATCTATAAATTGCTTTAGGTAGTATGGACATTTTAACAATATCAGTTCTTCCAATCCATGAGAATTTTGCTTTTTTAATGAACAGTATAAGCCCACAAGTTGGAAATAACCCTACCAGATATTTTATCTATTTTAAAAATAAGGGAATTATTAGTATGTAACTGCAAGTATTGTTGGAATTAAATAAGTTATGGGAAAAAAAATAACATGTAGATGCTCAACACATAGTTAACATCAGAATCATCTATGGCTATTAACTTATATTTATATAATATATACATAATATACATAATGATACTTAGATTATTCTAATTACATAATTGCATTTGCTCTTTTTTTAATAGAAATAACTGGTTTTAGCATTTTTGAGTTCTGAAATATTCTTTTTTTTTAACCCTGCCAAATGAATGATATTTTGAGTGAGTGTAAGAATTTTTAATCACTGTGCATTTCTCTTCCTATGTTGTGTATGTTCTTCTAGGAGTGCCCTGGTGATGAGAAGTATAATGGTTATCTTCATTATTTTTCTTAAACCTATGTTTTATTTACTTTGTATTGTAGTTTTTTTTTCAATTAGCAATAATCGCGCCTCGGATAAACCTCATTGGCTACGATACTGCCACTGCGCAAATCTTGTAGTTTTTTTTTTAATTTTTATTTATTTTTATTTTTTTAAAAGATTTTATTTATTTATCTGACAGAGAGAGAGCACAAGCAGGGGGAGCAGCAGGCAGAGGGAGAGGGAGAAACAAGCTTCCTGATGAGTAGGGAGCCTGATGTGGGACTCCATCCAAGAACCTGGGATCATGACCTGAGCTGAAGGCAGCAGCTTAACTGACTGAGCCACCCAGGTGCCCCTCGTATTGTAGTTTTAAGTTTGATTCATTTTCTTTAGTTTCTGCACAAGTGGGCTGGGGATAATGTCCAGGAACAAGAAATGGTGAGTCCTCCTTTCTGCTCTCAGTTCTTTCTAAGTACTTTCAGGGCAGAAGTGCTCCTCTAATAACCACTAAAGACTGTAATTCAGGTCATATTTTTATTTATTTTTTAAGATTTTTATTTATTTACTTGAAAGAGAGAATGAGAGAGAGAGAGCACATGAGAGGGGGGGAGGGTCAGAGGGAGAAACAGACTCCCTGCTGAGCAGGGAGTCCGATGCGGGACTCGATCCTGGGACCCCAGGATCATGACCCGAGCTGAAGGCAGTTGCCTAACCAACTGAGCCACCCAGGCGCCCTCAGGTCATATTTTTAATAATCCTGTCTAACAATCATATACCATAGGGGGGGCAATAACACCAAAGCCTCAGTAGTTTTCATATTTTGAAATTTAATGTTTCATAGTCTTGCTACAAAATATTTTTTCCTTATGATTCTATTTTAAATAATCTCAAATGCTTGAAGCACCAGATGACTAATTTGTACTTAATTTTCATTGACTTGCAAACAGAAGAAGACAAATGATTCAAACGTTAGATACTTCTTGGAATCCAGGTTAACCCAAGGCAATGGACATCTGTTTATGAGAAACATTTTGTGAAAGTTAAAATGATATAATTCTTCATCTTAACAAGACTACAAATAGTAATTAGCAACATTAATTTTTGAACTTTTTTTGTTTTGCTTTGAGTAATGATTTTCCATTACAGTAAAATGTATTTATAAATATTATCATTTATAGTATTTTATAATATGGAAATTGCTAACAGTGAGAAATAATGCTATTCAGCATAGTGGTCATTTGTGAATACAAAAAAAATATTGATTCAGGCAACCTGGGTGGCTCAGTTCGTGAAGCAACTGCCTTTGGCTTAGGTCATGATCCCAGGGTCCTGGGATCAAGCCCAGTGTTGGGCTCCCTACTCAGTGGGGAGCCTGCTTCTCCCTCTCCCACTTTTTCTCCATCAAGTAAATAACATCTTAAAAAAAAAGAATATTGATTCCTTGTATTTTGAAGAGTTTAACATAATTGATAGAAAGCAAAAACATTGTAGAGACCAGTAGTTCATCCAGTCCTATAGATTTTCTCATACAGAAGACTCAAAATACATATATTTCTTATTTGTTTGATTTTGTGAAACAGCAGTAGTTGCCATCTTGGCTACCGATGCCAAGAATTTAGGGCTATAGCAGATATATTTCCAAAGACTTTAAAATGTTTGCTCTTTTCTCATTTTGTAGTTTCCAAAGGCTCACATCCATTGAAAGCTTTGTTTTTCCAACTTGTCAAATTGAAGCATGCTGTTTGCTATATTGCAAAGCACTGGTAAGGAAATATCCATAGCAGCTCTCCATCCATCCATATTACCCAGCAAACATGCAACCCAAATGATTAGAGAATACAAAGAATCATTAGCTTACTTAAGCTTTGTATCCTTTAAAATTATTGTATTTTTAAAATTATTGTATTTTTAAAATTATATTTGGCATCATTCTCTCTGGTAGGTAACACTGTTAACCATGTGTGAAGAAAAGGAAGACAATTATTTTTATTTGCCAGTTAGGAAGAAAAATGAAATACCGTTAAGCCAATAGAAACATGACCCTGTTCCTTCTTTAAATTATATAGGGAGTAAGGCACTAAATATGTCTTAGTTGACAGCAATGCATGTAAGTTGTAGATTCACAATTCTGAAGAGCTATTTAGGGATGTTAGCATCTAGAAAACAAATTGAGCTCTCATAGTTCCCCTCCCTCTCTCCCTTTCTCTTTCCAGTAGAATTAGGATTTGTGGATTCTACATTCACATCCTAATGTAGATAGATATTCACACATAGAATATAAAAATATCATATAAATGTATACATTTTAACATAAATCTCTTATTTAAAGGTATTTATCCATGTATTTTATCTTTATATTGTTTTGTTGGTCCATGTCTATAACCTGGAATTTACTTCAGTAACACTCTCTGCAAATAGGTATTGCCAAGTATTATAAAAGAGAATATATTTAAAGGATTGTTCTTTAACAATTAAAATGGAGGAAAATTATGACCTATTTAATAACATTGAGGGTTGTAAAAATTACATGCTAGTGACATATATATACACAGACACACATATATATATTATTTATGACACATATTAAACTCTATTCTTAGAAGGGAATATGCAGTTAATCTTTCATGAGCCTGGTTAAGTAGTCCTTTCCTATATACTGCCAATACTTGGAAGCTGACATTCAGTAAAGCAGTAATCACTGCAGCAACAGATTTGGTATTGCCTTAATAAGAATATAGCATTTGAACAAATTGACAGTTTGACTTAAAGTCCTGAAAGTTTGAATCACTGTTTAATTGCGTTTTAGTCAGTTGGGACATGTTAGGGAAAAAAGTGCCAGCATTCAAAAGCAATCTTTTCTTTTTTTTTTTAAGATTTTATTTATTTATTTGAGGGAGAGAGAATGAGAGAGAGAGAGCACGAGAGGGAAGAGGGTCAGAGAGAGAAGCAGACTCCCCGCTGAGCAGGGAGCCACACGTGGTACTCGATCCCGGGACTTCAGGATCATGACCTGAGCTGAAGGCAGTCACTTAACCAACTGAGCCACCCAGGCGCCCAAAAGCAATCTATTTTCAACCTTAATAACCTTTGAAGAGGTTAGTGCACCTGAAGAATTTTAGAGTCTCTCTATATTCCATTTGTGCACTCTGACTTATTTTTTCATGTGTCAGCCATATTCATCTGATGATTATATCCTTCTTTATTCTTAACTGATGAACTTGGAATTAAATCTCTATTTGGCAATAATATATTTCCCATGAGCAGCCTAACTAGGCAGAACTCTGTTCAAGAACTCTGAGCAAAGTTCTAAAAATTGGGGAGTTAAAAAATGGCAGTTAATATATACACTTCTTTTTTTTTTAAGATTTTATTTATGAGAGAGAGTGAGTGAAAGAGAACATGGGGGTTGGGGGGGCAGAAGCAGAAATAGATTCCCAGCCAACCAGAAAGCCTGACCTGGGGCTTGATCCCAGGGCCCTGGGACCATGACCTGAGCCGAAGGCAGACACTCAATCAACTGAGCCACCCAGGCACCCCACATTTACACTTCTTTTATATTTTTCTATTTTATGCATTAGAAGTATTGATTAAAAAAATTAAGTAATGGTATAAATTCCTAACAGGTACCAGTTTTTCAGGCTAGAATGTTCCTAAAGATATTGTGTTAAGTGAACATCATTCCTATGACATAAATTATTACCATTAATTTTGACCAGTCTTTTGGCATTAAGGTGAGTATAACTTTCATTCTCCCAAATCTCATGTACCCTTATTTAACCCATTGTGAGGTATAAAAATGAATCCTAGCTTTTATAATGAACTCAGAAATGCCTAACACATTTATCTCATTTTAGATTTGTTAATAAATGTTGGTGGTGATGTACGCAAAATAGAAAAATATATTCAGGGAAAGTTTTATTCTTATCTATGATATTTATTTTTATTTTTTTGTTCACTTCCTGGAATATTAATTAGTCTTGGTGTTAACAATAAATTTTATTCCTACTTGAGCAACCTGTGCAGAGCCTTTCTGAATAAGAGTTTTTAAATGAAGCAATGTATTCATGAGAATATCTTGTACATTACAATACACATTCCTCGCTATTTAGCTGTAGATGTACAACACCTAAAGGGAATCTGTCAAAGATAGACATCTTAAATGGAGATAAATCAGTTTGGAAGAAGCCAATTATAAAACATGAGTTAATTCATTTAGGGCACTTTCCCCACCTCATCTATGAGGATAGTAGACTTCTAAATGTGCTGTTAGGCTGATCGGGTGCGCCAAGGTTTACCTGGGACAATTCTGGGTTGAGCTTGTTGTCTCTATGTAATTATTCATGGAGTTCCCTTTTACTGTCAAAACTTTTCCTGTTCAGTTGATAAATTATGTGGTCACCTTAGCTACATGTAATAGGGACCTACAGAAAAGAAATGAAGTACCAGCTAAAACATAGCAAAAGAACCAGAAAGCAGAAGGGTTAGGAATGTATCTGAGAACAGAGCAGAGAGTGTACTTTCACAAATGCCACTAGATTGTTATTTCCCAAAGTATTATATATCGGTCCAGAAACACTACATGAAAAAAAAATGTGTGATATAAGATTTGCTAATATGTCATATCAAATTAACTTTGGGGGGAGAAAAAGCACAACATATATTATCATAGTAAATTTTCAGAGAATACCTTTAGAAAATAAAAAGTAAATGAATTATTCAAATGTCTTTAATCCAGCATTCTTTGGATATTTATGACCATCAACTATTATTTCTTATATATAGTATCTACTAATATCTATAAGGAATAATATTCTGGAAGTATGGTTATCATACTTATCCAAACCTGGATACTTCTGAAAGTGAGAAGGTACTGCCTCATGATTAATAATTAAACTGGGAGAACAGTGTAAATGGGCATTTTCCTGGGTAAACCAGAACAGGCTGGGGGTGATCCTGGAATTAAGATTGCCCTATACATTGTTCACATAAATCATGAACCACTGAATCCTTAAATTACTGTCAATATTGAATACAATGCCCAAACCAATGAATAAACTCACCATTAGTAGTCGAACAGTACCTGGTTGTCCCTTTTACACAGTATTATGTAAATAGTGGGATCGGGGTGCCTAGGTGGCTCAGCCAGTTAAGTGTCTGCCTTCAGCTCAGATCATGATCCCAGGGTCCTGGGTTCAAGCCCCCCATTAGGTTCCCTGCTCAGTGAGGAGCCTGCTTCTCCCTTTCCGTCTGCCCCTCCCCCTGTTTGTGCTCTCTCACTGTCAAATAAATAAATAAAATCTTTAAAAAAAGAGTAAGATCATCATTCCTGTTGTAGGGTGGTAGAAAATGAGAGTGAATAAGTGATGAGGCATTTTTTTTTTTTCAGCAAACATTTGGCCTGGACAGTGTAAGCTGGGGAAGACATGTGATAGCAGTTTAATAAAACAGTAGTCGGGAAGATTTTAATGCCCTATGAAATACAAGTGGTCAAAATACAAGCCTTCAAATACCAAAATAAATTAACTCAGTAATTTAAAAGGTAACATGTTAGTTATTCTTAAATGTAATTAAATTTCACATTCTGAATATGAATACATACATGTATGTTTTATACATATAATCCAAAGCATTTCTTGAAATAAGCAATAATATTGTTACATAAAACATTACAAAATGCATAAATATCATAAAAATCTAACTTGCCTAAAATGTCCATGAAGGGATTTAAAGTCAAAAGAATAAGAGAAAAATTAAAGTCAGGTTTTTCAGATTATGTACCTTCATTAACTCATAGTCCTAAAAACCAGTTAAATTTGGCCATGAGGCTTACATTAAAACAGTCTGAAAACTACTTTTCTAAATTCATAGCGGATTATTTCATCCTAAACCACACTAGGAAAAAAAAAATCAGAGAACAGGTAATTAGACAAGTATTTGAAGTCACAACGCAGTACAAGAAACCATGAGGGAATGAGGGGGAAATATAAAAGAAAAATAAAGTAAAAATGGAGAAAAGAAAATAGCATTCCTATACCTAAGGGGTTTACAGAATGAAGGAATCCAAAGTAGTTTTTCTTGGTTAATTTAATTGAGCATGTGATGAATTTTTAAAGACTGAACAGTCATTACAGGTTATTTTCCATGGGTCCTTTAGTTTTACCCTTATCCAACTGGTTCTTTAGGTGAATGGACAATATCAACAGTCTCCCTTGTCCCCCAGCTTCCCATTGGGTCTTCCAAGAGAAGCTTCTACATAAGATCAGAGGAAGGCATGGGTAAGATTAGATCTTTGTTCTTCTAGTAACATGCATGTGGTATCACCTTGGTCTGCATCCTCTGACCATTTATGTCTTTCAAAGTAGCTTTTTTTCCTTTATTTCAATAACCATTCTGTCCTTGTCCCTCTGGGCCTAGGGGGAAAATGCTTTTCCATTTAGTGGCCTGAGTGACTGCATTATCCCTTGTGGGTCCCCTACACACACCTTTAATTTGTAAATAGTCCTTTTAATAAACATTTCTTAAATTACTTTAATTTGAGTGTGCCACGTATTTCCCATTTGGACCTTGTTCAATTCTAGAAAAAATAATAAAACAACTGTCCAAAGGTCTATGTTTCTGTGACTGGCCTCTATGATTTTTTTTGAAAATTCTGTTTAATTCATATCTTTTTCTTCGTTCTTCAGGTTGACTTTTTGACAAATGAGAAATGTAGATGTGATCAAGTCTTAACGGTTATGTGGTATCAAATCTTTATTCTTGGTGACCTGGGGCAGAAAGGAGCAGGGACATAAATAGTGTTTTGTCAGTTTTCTGTCTCAACCAACACACACTTGTATCTTAGGGCAAGGATCCAGTTTAAAGAAAAATATCACATTTTCCAACAGAAAACTTTTGGCAGATTTGCTCAAAAATCACACACACACACACACACACACACACACACACACACGTATATATATATACATATACATGAAAACATCCAAATTGTTGTTTTTCTGGGTATGTTGAATCTGTTTAAATGTCCATCTTTCCTGATATGTATAATAATATACAGACTTTATGTATAATTTGACTTTGTCAAAAAGATGTAATGTGCTTCCTCTATTGTCATTCTATTATGAAAAAAAATCTTCGGTGAGCTAATGGCATGTTGGTTATTTAGACTCTTTGGGAAGTTATACATACTGTGTTTCTTTAATTTAGCAGACATTTAGTATCAGTTCAATACACACGAGCTATCTGCCTTTACATTTAAGATACGTATAATAGGATTGTTGTTTCTTTATTCTCAGCTGTATATCATTAGAGAATATCCTCTGAGAAATTCTCAGTGCCAAATGCCTTTCTTTGGACACTAATCCTGAAAAATGTCCCTGGGAAATAAAAAAAAAAAGGCATAATGAGATCACAAAATTCCAGGAGATAATGCGTGATATGTCCCAGACATGAGATTAACAATACACATTAAGGGGTCTGAGCTGTACTGTGTTAAAGAAGCCTGAACACCTATTTTTAACTCAGAGATATATTTTGTGTAAAACTTAACAGCTAAATTATTTTTTCAAAGAATACATTTTACACAAAATTGATTTATAAAGGTAATGATGCTAATTAGCAAGACTTTATAATTCCTTTTAAAATGTTTTACTTCTCAGTGAGATTTATTTCCTAAAGGGCAACAGGTTTATGATCCTTAACTGGTATTCTCCCCAAAATCCTTGAAAAATATCCAGGAAGGACAGTAATTAAATTAGTTAAACCTTCAATTAATTGTTAATTTTCCTGATAATCAAGAAATACTCAAAAGGGAGGTTTAATTGTATACTGCCCCTTTACTGAATTTGCTTATTACTTTTAGTGTTTTTTTGGTAGTGTTTAGGATTTGTATTTATACTATCATGTCATTTGCAGATAGTGAACTTTTTACTTCTTTACCAATTTGGATGCCCATTTTCTGATCACTACAGCTCCAGTACCATGTTGAATAAAATTGGTGAGAGTGGATATCCTTGTCTTTCTCCTGACCTTAAAGGGAAAGCCACCATTGAGTATGATGTTAACTGTGGGTTTTTCATATATGGCCTTTATTATGTTAAGGTATGTTCCTTCTAATCCCACTTTGTTGAGAGTTTTTATAATAAATGGATGTTGAATCTTGTTAAATCTATCTCTGCATCTATTGAGGTGATCATATGATTTTTATCCTTCATTTTATTAAAGTGGTATATGATATGAATATTGAACCATCCTTGTAACCTGGGAATAAATCCCACTTGATTGTGGTGGATAACATTTTTAGTGTATTGTTGTATATGGTTTGCTAATATTTTGTTGAGGATTTTTACATCTATGTTCATCAGAGATATTGGCCTGTAGTTTTCTTTTTTGTGGTGTCTTTGTCTGGTTTTGGTATCTAGGTAATGCTGGCCTTGTACAATGTATTTGAAAGCTTTGTTTCCTCATATTTTTTTGGAATAATTTGAAAATAACAGGTATTAACTCTTCTTTAATGTTTGGTAGTGTTCACTTGTGAATCCATCTGGTCCTGGACCTTTATTTTAGTTTTTATTTTTCAAGTTTTTATTTAAATTCCAATTAATTAACACACATTGTAATATCAGTTTCAGGTGTAGAATTTAGTAATTCATCACTTACATATAATACCCAGTGCTCATCACAACAAGTAAACTTCTTCATACCCATCACCCATTTAACCAATCCCACCACCCATCTACCCTCCAGCAACCCTCAGTTTGTTCTCTATAGTTACAGTCTGTTTTATAGTTTTCCTCTCTCTCTCTCTCTTTTTTTTTTTTTTGCCCCTATGTTCATTTGTTTTGTTTCTTAAATTCCACATATGAGTGAAATCATATGGAATTTGTCTTTCTCTGACTGACTTATTTCATTTACCATAATATTCTGTGGCTCCATCCATGTCATTGCAAATGGTAAAATTTCATTCTTTTACATGACTAATACTCCATGTGTACATATATCACATTATCTTTATCCATTCATCAGTCAATGGACATTTGAACTCTCTCCATAGTTTGGTTATTGTTGATAATGCGGCTATATCAGGGTGCATGTACCCCTTTGAATCAGTATTTTTGTATCCTTTGGGTAAATACCTACTGCAGCAATTGGTGGATCATAAGGTAGTTCTATTTTTTTAACTTTTTGAGGAACCTCCAGACTGTTTTCCAGAGTGGCCGCACCAGTTTGCATTCCCACACACAGTGTAAGAGGATTATACTTTTTTTTTTACATCCTTGCCAACATCTCTTGCTTCCTGTGTTGTTAATTTTAGCCATTCTGACAGGTGTGAGGGGATATCTCATTGTAGTTTTGATTTATATTTCCCTGATGATGAGTGATGTTGAGCATCTCTTTATGTGCTGTTAGCCATCTATATGTCTTCTTTGGAAAAATGTCTATTCATGTCTTCTGCCCATTTTTTACCTGGATTATTTATTTTTTGGATACTAACCCTTTATCAGATATGTCATTTGCAAATATCTTCTCTCATTCTGAAGGCTGACTTTTAGTTTTGTTGATTGTTTCTTTTGCTGTGCAGAAGCTTTTTATCTTTATGAAATCCCAGTAGTCCATTTTTGTTTTTGTTTCCCTTCCCTTTGGAGACGTGTTTAATAAGAAGTTGCTATGGCCGAGCTTAAAGAGGTTGCTGCCTGTGTTCTTCTCTAGGATTTTGATGGTTTCCTGTCTCACACTGAGGTTTTACATTCATTTTAAACTTATTTTTGTGTATGATGTAATGAAGTGGTCCAGTTTTATTCTTCTGCATGTTGCTGTCCAGATTTCCCAACACCATTTGTTGAAGTGACTGTCTTTTCTCATTAGATATTCTTTCTTGCTTTGTCAAAGATTAGTTGATCAGGGGTGCCTGGGTGTCTTAACGGTTAAGCATCTGACTCTTGATTTCAGCTCAGGTTATGATCTCAGGGTTGTGAGATTGAGCTCTGCATTGGGATCCATGCTCTGCAGGGAGTCTACTTGAGATTCTCTTCCTCTCCCTCCCCATCTTCCCCTCCCCCTGCTCAAAGTCTCTCTCTCTCTTAAATAATACATAAATAAATCTTTAAAAAAAATTAGTTGCCTATTTCTGGGTTTTCTACTCTGTTCCATTGATCTACGGGTCTGTTTTTCTGCCAGTACCATACTATCTTGATCACTACAGCTTTGTAATATAGCTTGAAGTCCAGAATTGTGATTCCTTCAGCTTTGCTTTTCATTTTCAAGATTGTTTAGGCTATTCGAGGTCTTTTGTGGTTCCATACAAGTTTTAGGATTGTTTGTTCTAGCTCTGTGAATAATGCTGGTGGTATTTTGATAGGGATTGAATTAAATGTGTAGATTGCTTTGGATAGTACAGATATTTCAACAATATTTGTTCTTCTGATCTATGAGTATGGAATGTTTTTTCCATTTCTTTGTGTCTTTTTCAATTTCTTTCATAAGTGTTCTAGAGTTTACAGAGTATAGATCTTTTACCTCTTTGGTTATGTTTATTCCTAGGTATCTTATGGCTTTTGGTGCAACTGTAAGTGGAACAGATTCCTTTTTTTCTCTTTCTGCTGTTTAATTATTGGTGTGTAGAAATGCAACAGATTTCTATACGTTGGTTTTGTATCCTGCAAATTTGCTGAATTCGTGTGTCAGTTCTAGCAATTTTTTCTGTGAGACTATAAGTGTGTGTATATTAAATATTCAGATACTTAAACTATAAAACAAATGTTCTTTCACCTTTCCCCCCAATCATTCAGCTCCAGTCTTAGTTCATTTGTCCTCAATGCTTTCTTTGCTTGTAGCCTGCTTCTCACACATATCTGCATAATAGTTGGCTCATTTTATTCAGATCACTTCTCAAAGTTAATCTTAACAGACTTCTTTTTGGTTAAGGCAATAGTCTCCAGGGTTCACATTCCCTAATTATTTGCTTAAAGTGCTTGTCATTAACTGTTAACTCTTATTTACTTGCTCATTTGTTTGTCTGTCTTCTACCACTAGAAATGTAAGTTCCATAAGAAAAAGCTTTGTCTGTTAATAGCTGTATCAACAGCACCTAGAACAACATCTGCCATAAAGTAGATGTTCAATAAGTATGTGCTGAATGAACAAATTCTAGAGTTAATTCAACATAGCATATAGTAAGAGTCCACTTTGAACCAGACAAGTTAAGAAGGTGTAACCCTTAATTTCAAAGAGCTGGGTTGATAAATAATTTTATTTTTATTTTATTTTTTTAAAGATTTTTATTTATTTATTTGACAGAGAGAGACAGCAAGAGAGGGAACGCAAGCAGGCGGAGTGGGAGAGGGAGAAGCAGGGTCCCCACTGAGCAGGGAGCCCGATATGGGGCTTAATTCCAGGACCCTGGGATCATGACCTGAGCTGAAGGCAGATGCTTAATGACTGAGCCACCCAGGTGCCCCGATAAATAACTAATTTTAATATACTACCTTATTACACATTGACTGAGAAGAAGCAAAAGCATTGTGGTCTAATAATGAAAATTACTACTCAAGGATTAAGGAAATCTTAAATGTTACAGATATTCCACCAAGATTTCTGACTTGTATTCTGTTCCTCTGTCTAGTATACCCTTTTCATTTTGTTTCCAAATAGTAAAATAGGAAAGTAATTTTTTATATAGTATAACATATATATGTAGATGCATGTATATGTGTATATATGTATATGTCTACATTTTAGTACAGTCTGACAATGTCTTTTAAATATTTAAAATATATTTACAGCTTATTCTTATTATTTTTTTCATTATATCTGTGTTTTTAAAATTCCAATTAGGTAACAGAGTGTAATATTAGTTTCAGGTGTACAATACTTTTTTTTTTTTTTACAATTCAGACTTTAATTTTTTAGAGCAATTTCAGGCTCACAGTAAATTGAAAGGAAGACACAGAGATTTCCCACATGTCCCCTGCCCCCATAAAAGCATATCCTCCCCCATTAGTCTATTTATACTTAATTTCATTTTTGATACAATAAAGTTTGGCAGTTATATTCATTGAGCCATTAAAAGTTTTTATTACATTTTTATTTCTGGCTTCCATTGTTTATGCTTAGAAGACATTTGTGAATTTTACTGTTCCCTTAAAGGTGATGATCTTTGTTTTGTTGCTTTTAAGACCTTGTCTTTGTATTATAGCATTACTTAACATTTAATATTGTTTATTTGTACGTGTGCTGCTAGCACTTTTAAAATCTGTAATTTTATTTTTTTTCCAGCTTTGGAAAAAAAAAATCAGACTTGTCTTTTACATATTGCTTGTATCATATTCATTCTTTAAGGGGATTCAATTACTCATATGTTAGGTATTTTCATTATACCCCATATGTCTCTTATGCACCTTTGATTTTTTTCTTATTGTTTTATTATCTTCATGTTCCAATTCATAAGTTCTCTTATCTATCTTGCACTATATTAATTCCCTCTTCAAATCTATAATCCTAATTTGGTTCTTTTTTTAATTTCTATGTGTTTTGACAATTCTTATTCAATTATTTCAAGAATATCTTCATATTCTTGAGCCAAGTTATATAGTAAGATTTAACATATTTGTTGATTACAATATCTGGGTCACTCAGAATTATAGTTCGTATGTGTTTTTTTTTTTCTGAGTTATGGTTCACATTTCCCCCACTTTTGTTAATCTTTAGTAATGTTTGGATTGTATGTTGAATATTTTGAGTGATACTTTCTCCAAAGAGTATTTTTCATAGTCATTTACCCTGGCTGGACTCAGTTCAAACTCTACCTCCCTCACCATGCAAGAAAATCTCTAATTTGTTTCTCTGGCCTTAACTGGGCTTCTTGGAGTTTAATCCCCACATACATACTACAGGGATCAGCCAGAGATTTAGACCCAGTTTAAATGCAGAATTTGGGGATGAGTAGGAGATTAAAGCAGAGTTTTTACCCCAAATTTGCTATTTATCTATTCTGTCTAGAAACTGCACCTTTATCTCCTGCTGCTATATTCACCCTACACTCCACTCTAGTTGTTTAAGCCAGCTGGTATAGTGTCTATCTAATAGTGTCTATCCAAGATTTTACCACCCCACATGGTACTGATTGTTGTCAATTTTCAGAGAAGAAACTTTAGAAACATGTAAACATACCAATGTCTTTCCTTTCTTCCAAGTATCCAGCCCTTCAAATCCACCTTCCTTTGGTCATCTAACATTGCCCTTGAGTAATTGCTTTTTATATTTAGTCTAGGGTATTTAGTTGTCATCTATAAGGTAGTTGGTCTGATAGAAGCTACTTTACCATTACATGTAACCTCCAATTCCCTCTTCAGCTGAATTCATTCCACTTGATGGTTAATTTTAGTTATTTATAATAATTATGTAAATTAAGAATAAATCATTGAATGGAAATACGCTTTTATACCTAATCTTAGCAATTTTAATGTTTATGTAAGACCAACTTGTTTTAACTATTTTCACACAATTTTTAAAAACATATATAGTTTGGAGCAGTCACTACAAATATTATAGTTTCCTCCTTTATTACATCTTTTATTAAATCGTAGACTGAGGTTTGGATTTGCTGTATTTTTTTTCTTTGTACCATCTGTTTTGCCTTTTTTTTTCTGTCCCAATACCTAGTTCTTGCTGTCTTCTAATTATAATTTGTAATTTTGGTATATAGAAGTTGAAATTCTAATGCAGTTTTGCAAATCTACTTTTATAATCAAGGGAAATTTAAAATTTAGATTTTAGGATGTCTGCATTTATTCATATTTCTATTCAAAAAACACAAAAAATCTCCCATTCTAGAGAACTTACTAGTTATTATGAACACAGTGATGGATAGGAACCTAATATTTATCCTTAAGGATTGGGGCACATGCAATTAAACCATTACAACATAATCATTGTAATGCACTATTGTCTCACATTATCCCAAATTGATAGGTAAAAAGTTCTAGTGTCTGACTCAAATTCTATTTGTGGGAAAACAGTCTGCTGTATTTACCTGTAGATTCGACTATAAATTCCTTAAGATAGCTTTTAGTATTTCTCATTGATGTTTCGTTGCCCTTTCTAATAGAATCCCTGAGGATCTCTCTCATTTATTACCTTTTTACAAGGATTTTGCACATCGTGCAACATGTAACATGCCTTTAACCCAATTCTGTTTTTATACTACAAAATCACCTTGTGCTGTTCTTACCTAATGCTGAAATGATTGAAATGTTGGCAGTTCATTTATTATGATTTTAACACTTTGAAAGAAAGGATTTATAAAAGATGTTAAAAGCTCTAGAATACTAACACTCAAATCTCCCTCTGCTTCTAACTAAGCTAATATATGTACACATTTCTGCAAGGTCAACAGCAAAAGAGTATATCTACTCATTGAGAAAGGAATTGAAAGTTGTCTCAAAGACAGCAAAAACCACAGCAACAATGCCTGAAGGCCACTACTTCCAATAGAAACAATCATCAACTAGTTCTAATGAATTCATTCATCATTTCTTTCACTAAAGAGAGCAGGGACTCTCTTAGATGTATTTGTGCTCTCAGTTCCTAAGTTTTACTTTCAAAGCAAGAGTTAGGAAATATCTGTTGCCCTAAAATGACAGCCTACTATGTGTCTAACTGAGCTCAGTAGGTGAGAGTTATGAGTAAATTATATGATTCTTGCCCTCAAGGAATTCACAAAATTGAAAGACAGATAAATAAGCCAAACATTAATTGCGATTATATAATTGTAATCACATTAATGTGATTGTGATCTGATACACAGGGTACTATGGGAAACAGTGAGGGACTAACCTTGGCCTTTTAAAAAATAGTTCCAAAAATTATGAGTCATTAATGACAAAATAGGAAATTTCCAACTAAACTAAGGAAGAAGTCCCAAATCAATGTGTAAATAGCATGGAAGCAAAAAAGAGCTGGACCCTTTTCAGGAAATTTCAGCAATTCTCTATGTTGGGAAGTCAAATGGTATCAGGTCAAAATGATTTATAGATTTATTCCTAAGGTAATACGGAATGATATTACATACTTGAGTGAGAAAAAATCCGGTTGTGTGGTGAACTTTTCTGTTTGCTTACTCAGCACTCAGTTACACCCCTACCTCCAGGTGTTAGAACTCTTATTTTGTTATTTAGTTGCCTACATTTTTTTTTTTGGCCTACATTTTTTAACTTAGTCATTTTGGTTCAGGGAGGTTAATCTCATTCTAGGTTCAGGGGTGAGCACTGATTGTTCTAAACACCCAGGACTTCCCAAATTGTCTTTTTAAATCACCACACACATACATAAGATGTCTTGTAGAATTTCAAGATACGTCAGGGTAAATGGCTGAGGCTGCTTTCAGCAGGAAGAACCAGATGAAGTTCCATTGACTATGCTTTGCTCAGTGCCTTGAAGGATAGAAAGATGACAATTTCTCAGCACCTCTGTAATGCAGTCACAGTACTTCACTGGAGGAATGACTCTTCTAAACAGTAAATATTATATTTTTTGTACTTCATTGGGGAATTACTCCTCTAAACAGTTTATATTAATTATATCTTTTTGAGTTATGAGCCCATTAACACAAGTCCATTAACACAAGCTTCATCTTACTGTTCTTCTTTCAGAAGTAGATACATGGACTCTGAGAAACAAACTGAGGGTTCTAGAAGGGAGGGGGGGTAAGGGGATGGGTTAGCCTGGTGATAGGTATTAAAGAGGGCACAGATTGAATGGAGCACAGGGTGTTATACGCAAACAATGAATCATGGAACACTACATCAAAAACTAATGATGTAATGTATGGTGATTAACATAACATAATAAAATTAAAAAAAAAAGTAGATACATGGCCCATGTTTGGCAATATTAGATTGAAAGGATGAATTGGAGCAGAGATTGATTTCTTTTTTTTGTTTAAAGGAACTCTATAGCCCTTGTTGATATGCATAGCCATCTCATAATCATGAAAGGAGCAAAGTACAGGAAGAAGCTGATACACAAAATACAGAATGGAGAGTGAGGGTCTTTGAGCAGTTGCAAAGCATCTGTATTAACCACCATGATACCTAATTCCATATACTACCAAATAAGCCTACCTAGTGTTCAAGTCCAAAAGCACATGAAGTAGACCACTAAGAGATTATTCATATTTTGCTTCCTAAATTCCATTTTTTAGGGGGAGGAGCAGAGGGAGTGAGTCTTAAGCAGGCTCCATGCCCAGTGCAGAGCTGGATGCAGGGCTTGATCTCATGACCCTGAGATTATGACCTGAGCTGAAATCAAGAGTTGGATGCTTAACTGACTGAACCACTCAAGTGCCTCCCGCAAATGCTAAATTAAAAAAAGTTGTAAATATGAAGTTTTGACATCAAATTTTGTGGGAAAGAGGTTGCCTTTTCTCCACATGCTCACCAAGACTTGTTATTTCTTGTCTTTTTTATACTAGTTATTCCGACTGGTGTAAGATGACACCTCATTATGCTTTTGATTTGTATTTTCCTGATGATGAGTGATGTTGAGTATCCTTTCATGTGTGTGTTGGCCATCTGTATGTCTTTGGTAAAATGGCTATTCAGGTCCTCTGCCCATTTTTTAATTTGATGGTTTGTTGTTTTGGTGTTAAGTTGTATTCATTTCTTATGTATTTTGGATATTAATCCCTTATCAGATATATCATTTGCAAATATCTTTTACCATTCATTAGGTTATCTTTTTGTTTAGTAGATAGTTTCCTTTGCTGTGCAAAAACTTTTTATTTTGGTATACTTCTCATAAAATTGAAAATAGAAATACCATATAATCCAGTAATTCCACTACTGGGTATTTTTACACACATACACACACACATACACACACACACAAAATGAAAACACTAATGTGAAAAGATATCTGTATACCTATTTTTATTGCAGCATTATTTACAATAGCCAAGATATGAAAGCAACCCAAGTTCCATCAATAGATGAATGGATAAGGATGTGGTTATATATATATATAATGGAGCACTGACATTTAAAATTCTGGTAGAGGCAGGGCACCTGGGTGGCTCAGTTGGTTAAGCATCCAACTCTTGCTTTCACATCAGGTCATGATCTCAGGGTCGTGAGACTGAGCCCCACATCAGGCTCCATGCTGGGTGTAGAGCTTGATTAAGGTTCTCTCTATTTCTCCCTTTCTTAAAAAAAAAAAAAAATCTGATAGAGGCGGACAAGTTTGCAAATGGAATTCAGGAGTGCCAAATATTCAGAAAGAATCCAAAGAAAAGAAGTATGGGTAAGGGAGAAATCAGGGGATACTTAACTAAATCAACTGCTAGAACAACTATAGATCAAAGGTATAGATGTGCCTATGTGAATACCAGCAGTGATAAAGTAAGGAAAATAGGATGTGAATAAGTTATTGTGTAGTCTAGTGTATAGGGATGTGGGGGGCTATTTTTTTAAGACAGGAAAAATATGAGCAATCTCATAAACAGCAAGAAAAAAATTGATACGAAGAAAGTGAAGATATGGAAGAAAAGAGAGACAAGCTATGTCTATTGGAAAGGATATTTTAAGTAGGCAAAAACAAAACAAAAAAGCCCTGAGTAGGTGAAAGAATAGACAAATAGATTAATAATAAATAGATCAATCAGTTAGAATAAAATGACCAGAAACAAATTCACATATAGTCAACCAGTCTTTGGCTAAGGGGCAAAATGCAATGTAATGGAGCAAATATAGTTTCAACAAATGGTATTGGAACAATAGGAAATCTGCATTCAAAAAAAAAAAGAAAGAAAGAAAAGTCTAGACATAGATTTTATATTCTTCACAAAAAGTAACTCAAAATGGGCATAGACCTAAATGAAACAGTAAAAATATAAAATTCCTAGAAGTTAACATTGGAAAAAATCTAGGTGACCTTGGTTATAACTTTTTACATATGAAATCAAGGGCAAGATCCTGTGGGCAGTTCATTCCCAATAGAGGAATGGAAGAGGAAGGGCCCAGAATACACATGCTAAAGAAAAAATTGGTAAGCTGGACTTCATTAAAATTAAAAACATCTGCTCATGAAACCTGATATCAAGAGAGTAAGACAAGGCACAGGCTGTGATAAAATATTTGCAAAAAATATATGATAAAAGATGTTACCCAAAATATACAAAGAACTTAAGACTCAACAATAAGAAAACAAACAACCCACTTAGGTAATGGGCCATTCTAGTGAGGATTTAGGGATTTGCTTGACCAATAGATTGCGGTGTAAGTGAAACTAGGTCATAACAGGACTTGCAGCTTTTGCTTACATATTGGATACGTCTCTTGGAAGGATGCCTCTTGGAATGCAGTCATTGTCCATACTGAATGCTCAATAACCTTCAGAAGACCGTACCCCCATCTAACATCTGATTAAGAGATCCAAGCGAGAATCTACTCAGCTGAGTCCAGTCAACCAAAGAACTGTAAGAGATAAAATATAAAATTTTTCAGCCACTAAATTTTGGAGTGTTTTGATATATAAACAATTGGAACACATGAAAATATATTTTATATTCACTAATCTCCATTTAAAATTTATATTTCTTTCAGGCATATGTATAAATAAAGCATATAGTAGTATTAGAAATACTTTTGATCTATCACCAATACAAAACACAGGTAATTGTATATCACATACATAATAGACTTTTAAATGCTTTTTACAGATAACACCATTTTGAGATTGTAATATTACTAGGCATGCAATAGATCTTACTTTATTAGTGTGTTAGTAAAACGCATGAAATTACACATTCATTTTTAGAATTTGCTAACTCTTTCAATATAATCAGTTTTCTTTGAATTCTATAAATTTAATTGGAGGCATTTAAAAACACTATTCTGAGAGAAGGTTCTTAGGTTTTAAAAGTCCTCTAAGAAGTTCATAACCCAAACATTGTTAAAACATCTGCTTTAAAACAAGTCTCTTTTAATTTCCCTATTTATTTATTTTCCTTTTGTTATTGGTTTCTAATTTTGTGCCATTGTAGTTGGAAAAGATACTTTGTATGATTTCAGTCTTTTTAAAATTTACTGAGACTTGAATTGTGGCCTAACATATGGTCTGCCTTGGAGAATGCAGCATGTAGACTTGAGAGGAATGTGTACTCGGCTGTTGGGATGGTGTTCCGTCTAGCTGGCTTACAGTGTTGCCTGAGTCCTCTATTTCCTTTGCTATTCTTTATTTCTTTTTTGATTCAAGTGACTGTCTAGTATCCTTTCATTTCAGCCATAAGGACTACCTTTATTTTTTTTTAAGTTTTATTTATTTATGGGGGGCAGTGCATAAGCAGAGGGAGCAGCAGAGGGAGAGGGAGAAGCAGGCTTCCTGCTGAGCAGGGAGCCCAGCAGGGCTCAATCCCAGGACCCTGGGATCATGACCTGAGCAAAAGGCAGATGCTTACCAACTGAGCCACGCAGGTGCCCCTCAGCCACAAGAACTACCTTTAACATTCCTTTAAGGCAGGTGTGATGGTTTTGGTTAATCCTGAACTGTCTTAATTTTGTCTGTATTTTCACAGGCAGTTTTGCTGGCTATAGAATTCTAAGTTAACAGTTTTGTTCTTCCAGCACTTTAATATATCATCTAATTCTTTCTGGCCTCTATGGTTTCTGATAAGAATCATGATAATCTTATTGTAAATCACATGTACCAATACTTAGGGTATGCAACAAAAACAGTGCTCAGAAGAAAATAGATAGCCTGCATTAAAGGAGAAATAAGTTAACCTAAACTTACACCTTAAGAAAACTAGAAATAAAGCAAACTAAACTGAAAGCAAGAAGAAAGAAATAATAAAGATTATGACAGACACAGAAAATATAGAATAAAAACATAGTGTTTCAGTGAATGGGTGTGCTAGCCATTCTGTAATGCATGTAGAGATGTGTTTGAATACACATGTAAAAAAGTTTGAATAATTGTTTCTTGTATGGCATGTTGAGAAGAGTTATTTCTGAGAGTGTATGTGCTGATCATAATGTAATGCATGCACACCAGGATTTAAAGAAACATGTAAGATGTTTCTAGGCGTGTCCTTGCTCTTCATGTTGAGAAAAATGTTATTTCAGTTATTGGATGTGCTGACCAGTGTTACATGTAAAGAAGTTGTTATTTATAAACATATATGTAAAAAATAAAAATGAAGAATAGAAAAAAAAACGTCTCTTTTCAAAAATCTTAGCACTTCTATTACAAATGTCTACTCATTTAGATTTAACAATATGGTTAACAATATGGGAAGAAAATATATTTAGGTACGTTGTTAAATTGAAAATGTAGAGTCTATGAGTGCTTGTGTATGTGCATGTGCACAATGCATCTGTATCAGTTTATCTCTTGTAGATGCTACCAAATTTTACAATTGTGTGTACTTTAGCTATACCAAGTAGTATCTCTCTTTTATTCCAATAGTAGTATAAGTAACCACTACTCTAAACTGCTAATTCCCTGTACATATTTTTAAACAAATTTTATGTTGAGAGAACATAAGAAACAAAAATAGTTTTTTGACCACCAGAGAGGTTATCTGCAACTTAAATGAGTAATAGAATACATACTTCTTAAACTAACATTCTTTCCAACAATAAATATTTTTATAGTTCAGTGAACTATAAAACACCAGAATTAAATACTCGCACTGAGGGTGAAGCATGTCATATCATCTCACTTCAACAGAAGTATAATCATGCAGATATCCCATATGTCCAGAAGGGGGAGAACTGGAACTCTTGCTGAACAGTGTTAGTTATCTACCATAAACATGTTTACGAATGTTTAAAATTAACACAATTCTTAGGCTTAAAGAGTTATAGACAAATATTTAAACACAGGCTCTGAAGTAAAAAAAAAAAAAAAAAGTTGACAAGAATATCCTCATACCTTTACACTGATTACCAGAAAGACAAAATAGATGTAACTTATGGTACATGATGGAGCACAGTAAATGTAATTCTTATGAGAAATTCACCTTTGTGTTATTATTAACTTAACAAGGCAGTATCTTTTAGCTCACAGGCTTGTCAGTATTCTATGTTCTTCATCTTTCTTGTCTCACACACACACACACACACACACACACACACACAAAAGACAACTTACATAGCGTTTGAATAACAACAGTATTGTTAGGTCCAATGCATATATGCAATGCTCTTGATTTATATCAAAATTGTGACTTTTCATAAAGGTTGAATGATGAGAGACTTATATATTATTTTATTAATAATTTGCCAAAGAGGGAGTCTTAATTATCTGATTGAATTATCTAACTGTCATTCTCAGCATACCACCCCCTCCCAAACACATACATACACAGCCAGACAAAGCCAAAGGAAGGTAAAGACAAAGGAATAGTCAGAACCATTTAGGGGAGGGAAAAAAAAAAAAAAACATTATCAGTAAAGAGTACAAATGAGTTCAAGTTCAAAAAGAGAGGATTTCTAAATTAAAAATACTTTTTAAATAGCAATCTAAAAAGGGGGAAAATGCCGAGCTTACCAGGTTTTAACCACTTTGTTCATAATGGGAAAAGAGCAACTTTCTCGTGTTTATTATTTTCATAAATATATGTATCCAGAGATAGAACAAAATCAGAGATAAATGTGTTATTCCTAAGAGGTCTAGGTTTGTGGAATAAGGTCAAGGATTCATTATTTTGGGGACCAGAAGCAGACTGAATGACCTCATTATTATTGGTTTATCTTGGTGTGAAAATGTTTATTTTTTTCTGACTGTGAAAGTGCCTAGCATAATAAAAGCAGAGTAAAGTGTCAGCTTCTGCTTCTAAAACAAGTGTTGTGAATGTATATAATAGAAGAATTTCTGTATATAGAATAAGTAGCTATCACAGTGATTGAGTGAAAAAAAAAAGAGTGATATCATTAGAGCCAGACTACCTGAGTTGATATCCTATCTTAACCTTTCTGTTTCCATAGCACGTGGCCTCTGAGCCTGTTAGATAATCTACATGCCTCAATTTCCTCATCAGTAACATGGGGATAATAACAGTACTCAACTCATTAAAATTTGGGGAATTAAATGATTTAACTTATATAGAGCTTTAAGTTACCCTAAACACACAGGCAATATTCACATCAAATAAATATTTCCTATTTATTTTCATCATGATCATCTTCCTCATCATGAGTCTCTCCCTTTATGGTCTTATAATTGTTTGCCTCTGACAGTTCTTCCCTCCACATGGACCATCCATTGTCCAGTCATTCCTCACAGCTTGACACACACAGAACTCGTTATGATATAGATGTATCTATATCATAACATCTAGGTTATTTAAAAGTTGGCTGTTTACAGCATTTTCAAGCATTTGGTAAGATTTCAATATCTTTTGGAAGTTGCTTTATCATATTTCATTGAGGCCAGAATGTGGCTCTTTTTCCCATTTTTTTGTATCTATTTTTTGTTTGACAAAACTGTATATTGTAACATTATGCCTTGTATATAGAAAATTCAGTAATGCGCATATATTTTTGCACACAAAAGCATATGTACACATATGTATGTGAGTGCTGGAAGGAATCTTTGACATAATATGCTTATTAAGTGTTCGTGGGCAAAATATTTTTAAGCACTTTAAGTGTATGATCTTGTTTGATTTTGCAATCACTCTGTGAAGTAGATATCATAATGAATCCTATTTTATAGGTGAGACACTGTAGCTTGGCCACCATTACATAGTAGCATGTTTTTCTAGGATAACTGACTTCATGGTCTGGGTCCTTAACCTTTATGTTATTGTACTTATAGCTTTATAATATTTGCCCCATACAGCAGGACTTTCATCTTATTCTCTGTTGTCTCTGTAGTGCTACAATACTGTCTACTATACTGTACTGCTCAATATGTTTAATGATTAAATTAATCTATTAGATTGACCTTCATCATTTTATTAAGTTGCCCAAACACTATTATTTACTTCTTGTCTTGATTTCTTTGTTTGTGAGAGAATTGTATTAATATCTTTCACTGTGGTTGTGGATTTGTTGTATTTTTCTCCACAATTTTAGCACATATGACTTGATTTTGTTAAGTACATTGTATTAGATTGTGTTGGAATCATTATAGTTTTTATTTATTGTTGATTTGTCTTTTCATCATCATTAAACGTATAGATTTCTTTCCTTTATGCTATGTTGTCTGATACTAATATTGCTCAGTTGTTCCTGTTCTTGCCATTGTACATCAGATGGGCACTGCCTGTCCTGGAAGACAGGGTCTCATTTGGGACTAATCTTGCCTCAGGAGAGTGTCAGCATGTGAAAACCCCATCCTGCTTTTGAGAGCAATCATCTGCATGCTGCTTGCTGCTTTTAGTCTCTGCTGCCTGCTGCTTTTAGCATCTGCAGCTCTGAGCTCCCATTACCCCACCTGCTGAGCTGAGCCCCTCTTGGGCCATGGTTTCTCCCATGGGCTCTGGCTGTCATCTTCAGGGCTGCTCTATTATACCCTGCCTGCTTTCAGCTTTGCTGAAATTTCAGTGTCTGGCCACTTGAGAATTCTCCTGGTTTGGGGGTAGTCATTTAGGCCTGGAACTTAGCATGGACTTGAAAAGGGACCTGCTCCTCTGTCTCTGGACAACATTGTTTGTTATTACCTAATTGTAAAACAAAAGATTTCAGTTCTTTGCTACTAAGCCATGTTCCCTTTTGAGACCAAAATAGGCATTGGTAATCATTCTGTTGTTTAATGTCATGATATTTCTACAAAGTATACGTTGAATTCAAAGTATTTTAGTAAGTAATGCTATTCCTATTAAAATCAGACATGAAATATCAGACCTGAAAAATCAGACTTCCATTTGATGATGGAAAACACTAAGACCTAGCTAAGGAACTTCATCACAATGTGTGGGAAGAGCTCCATATCTTAAAATAAGTTTCTTTGCCTTCTGTCACATAAATGAGCTTACCTGTAAATAGCAATTGACATTCACCTACGTGGACATATAAGACAGAGTCTGTATATTAATATGACTTTTATTTTGATATTTTATTTCATATCTAAAATTTTATATTCTTCAACTGGGTAAATCAGGGGTATTTTGCATATTAATATACTTAAGAGAACTATTTCTTTTATTCTGGTTTTTAATGGACATGATATATTACACTCTATATTAAAAAAAGAGAGAGAATCAAATCATCATTTCCCTTTTTTCCCCCTAATAGCAAAGTTTTCAAAAGTAGACTTCTAAGTTGATTACTTTTTTAAATGAATTTTAGTCAGTCATCACTAATTCAGTTTTTTCACTAATACAAGTATTAACTTCTGAATTTGCAATTGGTTAAGTAATTCAAATAAGCATTTAAGGATCCTGTCTCCTGGGCCCAAGGAACCAAAATTACTTGATAGTAGTATATTTTAGTGCTTACTTTATCAAGGAGATTTGCCATGATACTAAGTAGAACATCCTCATGTCAAATATGTTAAACAAACACAGTCTCTCAACCAGTTTATTGCCTTGGCTTAAGGCTAGCTCTGAGTTCCCAGCAAAGGATGAATTTAGCATGATTTGTGATGTGGCAATATTCAACTTTAGCTGTTTATATGTCTGACTTCTTTCTTGGAGACTTACTGAACAAGTTTTCTGTCCTTCCTTCCCTCTTCCATCTAAGGCTGTCAGAACTTCATTTACATTTCATTCCTTGATTAAATACATGTATTTTGGGTTATGAAGAATTCTTAGATGGCAGAATTGGAATAAGCATATCCATTTTATGATCTATTGATGTATTAGGTACTCCATTTCTTCCTCTTCTAAGTGCTTGTCTAGTATGTGTTTGTATATATGTGTGTATGCATACACTATGCACAACTATACATACAAACTTTATTTTATTGAAGGATGATTAACATGCAATGTTATATTAGTTTCAGGCACACAACATATTGATTAAACAATTCTATGCAGAACTTAATGTTTACCACAATAAGTGTATCATCATCTGTCACCATTCAATACTATTGACTATATTCCCTATGCTATAGTTTTCACCTTCATGACGTATTTAGTAACTGGAAATTTGTACATCTTCATCCCTTTCTCTTCATGTGCCTGTTGGCCACATGTATGTCATCTTTGGAAAAATGCTTATTCAGTTTCTCTGCCCATATTTTAATCAGATTTTTTGTGTTTTTGGTGTTGAGTTGTGGAAGTTCTTTATATATTTTGAATATGAACCCCTTATCAGAAATTTCCAACTATCTTCTCCCATTCAGTAGGTTTCCTTTTTGTTTTGTTAATGGTTTTCTTTGCTGTGCAAAAGCTTTTTATTTTGGTATAGTCCCAATAGTTAATTTTTGTTTTCCTTGACTGAGGAGACATGCTCATATATATGTTGCTAAAGGTGATGTCTAAGAGATTACTGCCTATGATTTCTTCTAGTATTTTTATGGTTTTAGTTTTCACATTTAAGTTTTTAAACAATTTTTAGTTTATTTTTGTGTATGGTATAAGAAACTGGTCCAGTTTCATTCTTTTGCATGTAGCTGTCCAATTTTCCCAACACCATTTACTGAAAAGACTGTTTTTTTCCCTCACTGTATACTCTTGCCTCCTTTGTCATAGATCAATTGACCATATAGGTATGGGTTTATTTCTTGGCTTTCTATCCTATTCCATTGATCTAATGTCTGTTTTTGTGTAAGTACCACACTGTTTTGATTATGACGGCTTTGTAGTATATCTTGAAATCTGGGATTGTGATGCCTCCAGGATTCTTCTTTTTCAAGATTGCTTTTGTTATTCAGGGTCTTCGGTGGTTCCATACAAATGTTAAAATTATTTGTTCTAGTTCTGTGAGAAACTCTATTGATATTTTGATAGATACTGCACTGAATCTCTAGATTGCTTTGAGTAGTGGGGACATAGTAACATTATTAATTCTTCCAATCCATGAGCATGGTATATCTTTCCATTTGTTTGTGCTTTTTTTTTTTTTTTCAATGCCTTACAGTTTTCAGAGTATAGTTCTTTCACCTCCTTGGTTAAGTTTATTCCTAGTTAAACCCCACTAATTTAAAAAATTCTTAAAGTTAAGACCTACTGGTTTCAAAGCCAGATGTTATGGGGACTCCTCTTCCCACTGTGGGGTTCATGGTGCTGGGTGTGGGGTTTGATCCTTTTACTTCCCTGCATGTGTGATATCTTTCCTGTTTGTAGTTAGTATCACCAAGGGTTTGGTTCCCAACCATGTCTCTGCCCTCCTACCCTTTTCAATGTGGCCTCTTCTATATGATTAACTGTGAAAGGTCTGGTCTGCTAGTTTTCAGGTCATTTCAGAGTTAACTGCATATATGTAGCTATTATCTCAGTGTGTTAGTGGGGCAAGGAGAGCTCAGGAACCTCCTATCCACCATCTTCCCTAAACTCTTCTATATACACAAACTTTTGATGCTTTATTTAAAAAAGAAGATGTAATTTATTACTAATATTTTTATTGAAGGATAGCTTTAACTTTGGTTTTACAATTATTTTGACTTTGCAAACCTAAATATGGTTGTTGCTCGAGTCTTGGCATTTCTTCTAAGAAGCACTTGTGTTATTAGAATTGTATTTTAAAATCAGATTTTTTGACATATTATTTTAACTGATAACATTTTTCTTAAAATAAATGTTTTTAGAGATTACTCCTAACATGCAGTTTATTCTGATTTGTTTTACTTAACAGACCATAGAAGAGTTCGTATAAATATGCCTATCTTTCCTTTCATAACAATCTAAATTCTTGGTAATATGTTCCTTGTTTCAGGTAGCTATGGCCTTAGACAATTAGTATCCATTATTTTCAAATCCACTGATCATGTAAATATAATTAAAATATTTTTAGTTTGTAAAATATAAAATATAATGAAGGCTGATATGAAAGTATTTGTATTAAGATTTAATCTTGAGTTTTCCAAGAGTTCAATATTAAATTAGTTGGGTCCACCAGAATGTAATATAGATATATAAATTCTGTATTCTAAACAGGGCACCAAATAACATTTCTTAATCTAAATGTTATTAAAATGTTCTCCATAATTTCTAACTCTAAAAATGTAGTTTAATATCAGTTTATTTTAGACAGTATAAACCAGATGATTTTCTTAATTGTTCACCATCTATCTGTTGCTTATAAAACTTGGACTCAGCCTGTATCTTGAGAAGGATATAGAATGAACACCAAAAACTCATCAGTTGGTTTAAATAGTATGTGTGAATTTTTGCCAGTTTTTTCCTCCTTGAATTCAGTGAAGAAAATGACTGACAATTAGACAACAAGAAAAATAACTAGTCATTAAAAAAAAAAGAACACTAAGTGACATAGTGCTCTTAGAGTAACAGACAGTAGAGAAAGTAGGAAATATGCCATGATTAAGTAAGTTAAATTATGATAAAAAATTCCATCACAGAGGTCAACTTTTAATACAATATAGGATATTTTAGACAAAAAGGAAAATGTGAAAAATAGGAAATGGGTATGTAAAAACTTAATAAAGCATTCTGTTCTAACATAGACCTTAAATATAACCTTGTGTTCAGTATTACTTTTAAATTATCAAAAAATTGTGTTTTTAAGTACTTAAAGCTTTAATAAGTTTAAGGTGTTTATAAGCATTGCAACCTCAAAATAGCATAAATAAATGGTTTTCTTTTTTAAAAGTTATCTTTTTAGCTTCATCATAATTTACTTAAACATAGATTTTTAAACTTTTTTATCTAAAACAAATATAAACTAAAAAAACTATAGTAGAAAGACAGAATGGTCTGGTAGACTTTTTTTTTTTTTTTTTGCTTCTCAATATTTTATCCTTCAGTATGCTAATAAAAACAGTTTCCTTTCTGGAAGTGGAGAAAAAGTAGTGATACCTGGGGAGACCTCCCCCCTCCTAAACATGTAGCACTTTCTTCCATTCTGTAGGTTTAGAAACACCATTGAGATTACTCAATAAAAAGTAATCTCATTTATCAAGTAGTTGGCACATGACCCAAATCAGGACAACCAGAACGCTTATTTAAGAGTAATTCTTCTTCTTTGAGTTAGAGACTTTTCCTTTCCTATGGGATCTTTAGCTGAAAGGACAGTAAATAATTTTAACCAAAATTGTACTCCTATTTTTTTAAATAAGAAAATGAAAATAAAAAACTCTGAATAGAAATCTGGAAGAGTTGTGTTGCAAGTGACATAACCTAAAATAATGGACTTCCTCTATGTCAGTGTGGGATTGACACAGTGAGTCTTCCTCATTTATTCCCTGGGAGGTCATTGATCAGTGTAATGTGGTCAAAAAAACGTTGGCTAAACTGTTGTTTTTAGTTTCATTAGACAGAACAGGTGGCAACTGAGGCTGAATTTTTAGGAGATTTAATATAAAAATATCAGAAGAATGGAGCTAGTAGGCTAATTTTCTCAGCTTTTAATGAATTTATACATAATAAATTTCATCACATTGGCCCCTGTGAAATTACAGAGGAAAGGAAATACAACCAAGTTAATGGTTGACCTTTCAGCTTGAGGTCAGAAAGACAAATGAGGAAATGTCAATTTTTGTATGCCTTGCAGAGTTGGAAAACTCCAACTTTGGGGCCCAAAGTAAATTCAATATAAGCTAAGGCAAAGTGGTGGAAAGCACCACGGGAAATACATTTAGAGAAGTAACCTGCAACTGAAAGAAATTTGATTTGCAGTGCCTCCCCCACCCCCCACTCTGTATTTCTCATGACTACATGTTCCCTTGTTTATAAATATTAATACCTACTTATAAAAAGCCATCATTTCAGTTACATCTATGGGCAAGTAGCAAGTCACCATAGCCTCAGTACATTATTTCATTAGCAGAATTAAGAATTAAGTCAAACACTTGGTGCATAGACAGACCAAACCCCATGGCAACCACAATTTTGAGACTATGTATTCACTTCAATGTAAATTCAATAAAACCTCCTAAAGTTTGAAGGAGACTTTTTGTTGTTGTTGTTAGTTATAATTTAGTTTTGGTTTGTTTTTCAAAGTAATGTCAGGCCCATTAAAGAAAGCTACATATCATTGTTGTCCTTAAGACAATCTCCTAGTCATTAAACCTATATACTAAGAGGAAGTAGCTTGTTCAAGTGGTTCAGTGTTTGAAAGAGAAATCCTCTGCATCACCCTCTCAGATATGGCCATTAAAGACATAGGTATTGGGGCTCCCATAGTTCTAAGCCATCCATGGATTTGCTCAGATATCATTTTCTGCTGATGTTACTGAAAACCCTCCAGGAAGATTACCTAGTACCATCCTGCTCTTGAAGGCCACAGGGTGCATGTTTCAATATTCCCCAAAAGGATAACTTTTGAGTGCTCTTTCTACCTTTTATCTTCTTGTACCTGCTTGGCTTCCTAGGCACACTGCAGTGGTTGCTCTTTTCCTTCATGACTCCTGGGATAAGACCCCAACATTTCTCACTTACAACTCATGCTATAAGCTTCTTTTTCCAAACACTTCTCGGTTGCCATTGAGTATAAAATGCTATTCTACCTGTTAGACATTCACAATGCATGTTTGTAGGACAGAATGTGTGGAGCTGTATCCTGCAGACTGCTGCATTCATGCAGGCAGGGCATGATGATTGTTCCTTTTTGCTTGCTGCCTTGCAAAGAGGATGCTCTCATTAAACATGTAGTATCTAGTTTCCCTAATGACCTCTGGTGGGATTGGCTGGCATATCTCTGAAGTACATGAGGGCTGATATCCTGTGAGCCAACATTGACCAATGTAAGATAAGAGCCAGAGGGCCCCTGGGTGGCTCAGTTGTTAAGCATCTGCCTTCAGCTCAGGTCATGATCTCAGGGTCCTGGGATCGAGTCCTGAATCAGGCTCCCTGCTCAGCAGGAAGCCTCTTCTTCCTTGCCCTCTGCCCGTCCACCCCACTTGTGCTCTCTCTCTCTCTCTCAAATAAATAAATAATATCTTTAAAAAGGAAGATAAGAGCCAGGGCTAAATTCCCTCTCCTTCCTGCCATGGTTGAACCATTCAAAGATTGCTACCTCTGAAAACAATTCAGAAGTCTAAGAAAAGAACTCAGGAACATATTTCTTTTTATTTTTCCCTCCTTTATTTTTTGCCCCCTTTCTCTTGCTTCCTTGGGATTTCATTTTATAATAAAGTATTAGCATCTAGGTTTTCTCCTGAAACTATATTCTCTAGAAAATTTAACCTAAAATCTACAGTAACAAAACCTAGGGGAGCAGATTAGCAGACAAGTCTAACTAACAGGTCTCTGCCAACAGGTTTGGACAGAGAGCTTTCTCTGTGGCTTTTTTGGGGGCATATTATGTCATGGATTGGGGAACCCCATGCATTTTTTTTAAACAAGTGAGACTGTTACTATTTCTGTTATCTTTCTACCATTACATAGTGGGTATGACAAGAAAAGCATAGTATTTTAGTTGTAGGTTTCCAAACCAGGGAAACCATAAGTAGAACTGTCTACAAAGTGATTTGTTCAGCAATTCTGGCCTTGGATTCAGTAATCTTTTGAAGCTGGGGAACAGTTGGTCATAGTAAGGAGTATGAACTACAGGCCAAAGTTTTTTCTTCCTCTCATGTAGTAAGTTCTTGTAGGAAATATGTTAATCAAGATCCAGCTATAGTGCAGTCATTGTTCTTTGACATGACTATGGATATCAATTTAAACTGAGAATAATCTTCTCATTCTCCCTCTCTTCTCCTCTCCTTCCCTCCCTCCTCTCCTCTGCTCTTCTCTCTCTCGTTTAATACCCATTTTCATCACAATGTGGCACCTAGTTTATAAGTTCCTCCTAGATGCACTTCTTGGATTGAAGTACGTCCATCACATTCTATTAGTTGCCTGCTCCCAAATCTAAATATTATTCCTATGTATTAACTAGGGTCTTGCTCAGACTCTTATATGAAAGTTGCCAGTACTATTCATTCTTAAAATAAATGGAGTTGAGGGGCACCTGGTTGGCATAGTCGGTTAAGTGACCTACTCTTGTTTCAGCTCAGGTCTTGATCTCAGGGTCCTGAGATTGAGCCCTGCATCAGGCTCATGCTCAGCGTGGAGTCAGCTTGAGATTCTCTCTCCCTCTGCCCCTCCTGTTCATGCTCACTCTCCCTCTAAAGTGAATAAATCTTTAAAAATAAATAAAAAGAGTTGAAAGATAATCCTTTGTTCAATCTGGTGCTATTTATTATATTTTTTTGCTCAACTTTCTTGAGTTCTCTGGCAAATGCTTATGAAGAATTATGCCATTATAATTTTTTAAGAGGTTTTATTTATTATTTATTTGAGAGAGAGAGGGGAAGAGAGCACACGAACAGGGGCAGAGGGGAAGGGAGAAGCAGACTCCCCTGCTGAGCAGGGAGCACGTCACAGGGCTTGATCCCAGGATCCTGGGATCATGACCTGAACTGAAGGCAGACACTTAATCGACTGAGCCACCCAGGCGCCCTTATAATTTTATATGTATATAAAATTGATAGACTTTTATATAATTTTGCCACCAAGAATTTAATAAGAATCTGGGAGTAGGGATTGGCTGCAGGATACATTTAATAAATGTTTGTACTGCCACCTTAATCAGTTATCTAAGTGGTCATATAAGTTCTGGTAGAAACAACTTGAATTTGTGCACATGCACATAAAGAGGAATTCTCTTTTATATAAAAATTACTTGTAGAATTTATATTTTTTTCAATATAGAAAAGCGAAAAAAGCATTTCTCTCTGTTAAAAGTATAAATAGTCATGAGTAAAAAACATAAATTTTTGTCATGTGATAAGAGAATTTTATTTTTTTATTTTTTATATTTTATTTCTTTATTATGTAATGTTAATCACCATACATTACATCATTAGTTTTTGATGTAGTGTTCCATGATTCATTGTTTGCATATAACACCCAGTGCTCCATTCAGTACGTGCCCTCCTTAATACCCATCACCAGGTTAACCCATCACCCATGCCCCCTCTAGAACCCTCAGTTTGTTTCTTAGAGTCCATAGTCTCTCATGATTCGTCCCCCACTCTGATTCCCCCAGCCTTCATTTTTCCCTTCCTGCTATCTTCTTCTTCTACTACTTTTTTTAACATATAATGTATTATTTCTTTCAGAGGTACAGGTCTGTGATTCAACAGTCTTACACAATTCACAGCGCTCACCATAGCACATAGCCTCCCCAATGTCTATCACCCAGCTACCCCCATCCCTCCCAATCCCCACCACTCCAGCAACCCTCAGTTTGTTTCCTGAGATTAAGAATTCCTCATATCAGTGAGGTCATATGATACATGTCTTTCTCTGATTGACTTATTTAGCTCAGCATAATACCCTCC
This sequence comes from Eumetopias jubatus, assembly GCF_037043125.1. NCBI lineage: Eukaryota > Metazoa > Chordata > Mammalia > Carnivora > Otariidae > Eumetopias > Eumetopias jubatus. Next base: position 42,058,412 of record NW_028274809.1, on the reverse strand, counting down.
GGTTCTATCCATGTCCTTGCAAATGGCAAGATTTCATTGCTTTTGATGGCTGCATAATATTCATATATATATATATATATATATATATATATATATATATATATATATATATATACCCCACATCTTCTTTATCCATCCCTCTGTTGATGGGCATCTTGGCTCTTTCCATAGTTTGGCTATTGTGGACATTGCTGCTATAAACATCAAGGTGCACATACCCCTTCGGATCCCTACATTTGTATCTTTGGGGTAAATACCCAGTAGTGAAATTGCTGGGTCTTAGGGTGGCTCTATTTTCAAATTTTTGAGGAACCTCCATACTCTTTTCCAGAGTGGATGCACCAGCTTGCATTCCCACCAACAGTGTAGGAGGGTTCCCCTTTCTCCGTATCCTCACCAACATTTGTTGCTTCCTGACTTGTTAATTTTAGCCATTCTGATTGGTGTGAGGTGGTATCTCATTGAGCTTTTGATTTGGATTTCCCTGATGCCGAGAGATGTTGAGCACGTTTTCATGTGTCTGTTGGCCATTTGGATGTCTTCTTTGGAAAAATGTCTGTTCATGTCTTCTGCCCATTTCTTGATTGGATCATTTGTTTTTGGGTGTTGAGTTTGATAAGTCTTTATAAATTTTGGATACTAGCCCTTTATCTGATATGTCATTTGCAAATATTTTCTCCCATTCTGTCGGTTGTCTTTTGGTTTTGTGGACTGTTTCCTTTGCTGTGCAAAAGCTTTTTATCTTGATGAAGTCCCAATAGTTCATTTTTGCCCTTGCTTCCTTTGCCTTTGGCAATGATTCTAGGAAGAAGTTGCTGTGGCTGAGGTTGAAGAGGTTGCTGCCTGTGTTCTCCTTTATGATTTTGATGGACTACTGTCACATTTAGGTCTTCCAACCATTTGGAGTCTATTTTTGTGTGTGGTGTAAGGAAATGGTCCAGTTTCATTCTTCTACATGTGGCTGTCCAATTTTCCCAACACCATTTGTTGAAAAGACTTTTTTCCATTGGACATCCTTTCCTGCTTTGTTGAAGATTAGTTGACCATAGAGTTGGGGGTCCATTTCTGGGGTCTCCATTCTGTTCCACTGATCGATGTGTCTGTTTTTGTGCCAGTACCATACTGTCTTGATGATGACAGCTTTGTAATAGAGCTTGAAGTCAGAATTGTGACACCACCAGCATTACTTTTATTTTTCAATATTCCTCTGGCTATTCGGGGTCTTTTCTGGTTCTATAAAAATTTTAGGATTATTTGTTCCATTTCTTTGAAAAAAGTGGATGGTATTTTGATAGGGATTGCATTGAATGTGTAGATTGCTCTAGGCAGCATCGACAGCTTCACAATATTTGTTCTTCCAATCCATGAGCATGGAACGTTTTTCCATTTCTTTGTGTCTTCCTCAATTTCTTTCATGAGTATTTTATAGTTTTCTGAGTACAGATTATTTGCCTCTTTGGTTAGATTTATTCCTAGGTCTTATGGTTTTGGGTGCAATTGTAAATGGGATTGACTCCTTAATTTCTCTTTCTTCTGTCTTGCTGGTGGGTAGGAATGCCACTGATTTCTGTGCATTGATTTTATATCCTGCCACTTGACTGAATTCCTGTATGAGTTCTAGCAGTTTTGGGGTGGAGGTTTTTGGGTTTTCCACATAAAGTGTCATATCATCTGCAACAGTGAGAGTTTGACTTCTTCTTTGCCGATTTGGATGCCTTTGATTTCTTTTTGTTGTCTGATTGCCGTGTCTAATACTTCTAATACCCATGTTGAATAGCAGTGGTGATAGTGGACATCCCTGCCATGTTCCTGACCTTAGGGGGAAAACTTTCAGTTTTTCCCATTGAGAATGATATTCGCTGTGGGTTTTTCATAGATATTGAGGTATGCACACTCTATCCCTACACTCTGAAGAGTTTTAATCAAGAAAGGATGCTGTACTTTGTCAAATGCTTTTTCTGCATCTCTTGAGAAGATCATATGGTTCTTGTTCTTCCTTTTATTAATGTATTGTATCACATTGATTGATTTGTGAATGTTGAACCAACCTTGCAGTCCAGGGATAAATCCCACTTGTTCGTGGTGAATAAGCCTTTTAATGTACTGTTGGATCCTATTGGCTAGTATTTTGGTGAGAATTTATGCATCCATGTTCATCAAGGATATTGGTCTGTAATTCTCCTTTTTGATGGGGTCTTTGTCTGGTTTGGGGATCAAGGTAATGGTGGCCTCATAAAATGAGTTTGGAAGTTTTCCCTCCATTTCTATTTTTTTGGAACAGTTTCAGGAGAATAGGTATTAATTCTTATTTAAATGTCTGGTAGAATTGTCCTGGGAAGCTATCTGGCCCTGGGCTCTTGTGTGTTGGGAGATTTTTGATGACTGCTTCAATTTCCTTAGTGGTTATAGGTCTGTTCAGGTTTTCTATTTCTTCCTGGTTCAGTTTTGGTAGTGATACATCTCTAGGAATGCATCCATTTCTTCCAGATGATCTAATTTGCTGGCATAGAGTTGCTCATAATATGTTCTTATGTTTGTATTTCTTTGGTGTTGGTTGTTCTCGCTCCTCTTCCATTCATGATTTTATTAATTTGGGTCATTTCTCTTTTCTTTTTGATAAGTCTGGCCAGGGGTTTATCAATCTTGTTAATTCTTTCAAAGAACCAGCTCCTAGTTTCATTGATCTCTTCTACTGTTCTTTTGGTTTCTATTTCATTGATTTCTGCTCTGATTATTATTTCTCTTCTCCTGCTGGGTTTAGGCTTTATTTGCTGTTTTTTCTCCAGCTCCTTTAGGTGTAGGGTTAGGTTGTGTATTTGAGACCTTTCTTGTTTCTTGAGAAAGGCTTGTATTGCTATGTACTTTCCTCTTAGGACTGTCTTTGCTGAATCCCAAAGATTTTGAAGAGTTGTGTTTTCATTTTCATTTGTTTCCATGATTTTTTAAAATTCTTCTTTAATTTTCTGGTTGACCCATTTATTCTTTAGTAGGATGCTTTTTAGCCTCCATGTATTTGAGTTCTTTCCAACTTTCCTCTTGTGATTGAGTTCTAGTTTCAAAGCATTGTGGTCCAAAAATACGCAGGGAATGATCCCAATCTTGTGGTACCAGTTGAGACCTGATTTGTGACCTAGGATGTGATCTATTCTGGAGAATGTTCCATGGGCACTAGAGAAGAATGTGTATTCCGTTGCTTTGGGATGGAATGTTCTAAATATATCTGTGAAGTCCATTTGGTCCAGTGTGTCATTTAAAGTATTTATTTCCTAGTTGATCTTTTGCTTAGATGATCTGTCCATTTCAGTGAGAGGGTGCTAAAGTTCCCCACTATTATTGTATTGTTGTTTTTGTGTTTCTTTGCTTTTGTTATTATCTGGCTTATATAATTGGCTGCTCCCATGTTCGGGGCATAGATATTTACAATTGTTAGATCTTCTTGTTGGATAGACCCTTTAAGTAGGACCTAGTGTCCTTCCTCATCTCCTATTATAGTCTTTTGTTTAAAATCTAATTTGTCTGATATAAGGATTGCCACGCCAGCTTTCTTTTGGTGTCCATTACCATGGTAAATGGTTTTCCACCCCCTCACTTTCAATCTGGGGGTGTCTTTGGGTCTAAAATGAGTCTCTTGCAGAAAGCATATTGATGGATCTTGTTTTTTTTTTTTTTTAATACAATCTGATAGCCTATGTCTTTTGATTGGGGCATTTAGCCCATTTACATTCAGGATAACTATTGAAAGATATGAATTTAGTGCCATTGTATTGCCTGTAAGGTGACTGTTACTGTGTATTGTCTGTGTTCCTTTCTGGTCTATGTTACTTTTAGGCTCTCTCTTTGCTTAGAGGACCCCTTTCAATATTTCTTGGAGGGCTGGTTTCATGTTTAAAAATTCCTTTAGTTTTTGTTTGTCCTGGAAACTTTTTAACTTTCCTTCTATTTTCAATGTCAGCCTAGCTGAATATAGTATTCTTGGCTGCATATTTTTCTCGTTTAGTGCTCTGAATATATCATGCCAGTCCTTTCTGGCCTGCCAGGTCTCTGTGGATAGTTCTGTTGCCAATCTAATGTTTCTACCATTGTAGCTTACAGATCTCTTCTCCCAAGTTGCTTTCAGGATTTTCTCTTTGTCTCTGAGACTCATAAGTTTTACTATTAGATGTCAGGGTGTTGACCTATTTTTATTGATTTTGAGAGGGGTTCTCTGTGCCTCCTGGATTTTGATGCCTGTTTCCTTCCCCAAATTAAGGAGGTTCTCTGCTATACTTTGCTCCAATATACCTTCTGCCCCTCTCTCTCTTTCTTCTTCTTCTGGGATCCCAATTATTCTAATGTTGTTTTGTCTTATGGTATCATTCATTGCTTGAATTCTGCCCTCGTGATCTGTAGTTATTTGTCTCTCTTTTTCTCAGCCTCTTTATTTTCCATTATTTGGTCTTCTATATTGCTGATTCTCTCTTCTGCCTCATTTATCCTAGCATTTCACACCTCCACTTTTGATTGCACCTCATTAAGAGCCTTTTTGATTTCAATTTGGTTAGATTTTAGTTCTTTTATTTCTCCAGAAAGGGTTTCTTTAATATCTTCCATGCTTTTTTCAAGCCCAGCTAGTGTCTTTAAAATCATCATTCTGAACTCTAGTTCTGATATCTTACTAATGTCCATATTGATTAGGTCCCTGGCAGTCGGTACTGCCTCTTGTTCTTTTTTTTTGAGGTGATATTTTCCATCTTGTCATTTTGTCCCAAGGACAATAGATAAATGAGAGAACAAAATGCTAACAGGGTAACAATGACCTCAGAAAAATATACACTAAACAAATATGAAGAGACCTAAAACTGTGGGAAAAGAAAGGGAAAGAAAGAAAAAAGAAAAAAGATAAAGATATAGATTAAAAACAAAGAAACGAACAAACAAAAAAAACCCAGAATATGATCAAATATGATGAGACTGGTGCATAGATCAGTGCCACACACTAGATTTTGGGCGTATTTTGGTCTGTTAGAAGAAAGTGTCTCCCAAAATTTTAAAGAAAGAAAAGCTTATATATGTACAAAAATAAGGGTAAATACAATGAAGGGATGGAATATGAATGTAAAGATGAAAATTATAAAGGATTTTATAAAAGGAATTGATAAGAATTTGGTTGAAAAAAGAAAGAAGAGGTTTAAAAAAAAAAAAGGAGAGAATGTGATCAGTCAGGAGACTAGAACAAAGCCATATACTAGAGATTCAGAGTATATTTTCGTCTGTTAGAAAAAAACCGTATCCCAGAATTTTAAGGAGAGAACAACTTACATATGTTTACCAAAAATAAGGTTAACTACTATGAAGGGATAGAATATGACTCAAAATGAAAACTGAAAAAGATTTTTTAAAAAAGGTATTGATAAGATGTTGGTTGAAAAAGGGAAAAAGAAAAATTCAAAAAAAATTTAAAAATTAATTTTGAAAGACTAAAGAATCATGGGGAAAAAAAGCATGAATTATTTGTGTTGTATTCCCCAAGTGCTGGAGTTCTGTTGTTGTCACTGATCGGTAAACTTGGTCTTGGCTGGCCCTTCTTACTGATCTTCTGGGGGAGGGGCCTTTTGCAGAGTTCTCAAATGTCTTTGCTGGAGGTGAAATTGCCCCGCCCTTGCCCAGTCTGGGCTAAGTAATCTGCTTGGGTTTGCTCTCAGGAGCTTTTGTTCCCTGCAAGCTTTCTGTACAGCTTTGGAGGACGAGAGTGAAAATGGCGGCCTCCCAATCTCTGCCCCGGGGGAGCTGAGAACTTGGGGCCCCACTCCTCAGTGAGCCCCCAGATAAAAGCAGTCAAACACTCCCGTCTCCCCATCTCCAGCCACACTCTGTGCTCCCCCGGCCTGTGACCGAGCATTTCTGTCCCTGGCACACGACCCCATGTGAAGTCCCCAAACCCAGCAGATTCCTGAGGTGCACTCCCGTGCTGCTCTTATGGGGGGAGGAAGGGGAGTCTCACTGGATCTGCCACTTGTTAGGTCCCTGCTGGAAAAGCAGTGGCCTGACTGTGCTGTGGATCATAGTTTGTGGCAACCCTGAGCTGAGAGCCCACTCCTCAGCTCCATCTCTGCAGCCGGCTTCCCCGCTCCGATACCTGGGAGCTCTGCTGCACTCAGGCACCCCTGGTCTTTCTGTGACCCCGAGGGTCCTGAGATCACACTGTCCCAGTGAGGGTTCCACCCCCTGCTTAGCCACTGGAGTGACGTCCCTCAGCGGAGCTGACTTCTAAAAGTTCCGATTTTGTGCTAAGCTGCTCTATCACTTGCCAGAAGTGGCCAATGGAGGCCCCTCCCCCGCCATCTGTCCTCTTGAATATCGCCTTGGATTCACTTCTCTACACGTCCTACCTTCCAGAAAGTGGTCGCTTCTCTGTTCAGAGAGTTGCTCTTATTCTTTTCTTTGATCTCCTCTTGAGTTTGTAGGTGTTCAGAATGGTTTGATCCCTATCTAGCTGAATTCCTGGGACCAGACGAAATTTAGATCTCCTCCTCTGCCATCTTGTTCCTCCCCCGAGAATTTTATTTTAAAACTTAAAATAACATGAACTGTCCTACTTGGAAAAGATAAAAATGAAATTGAGAATTTACTTGTTAACTTCCACCTATTTCTAAAACTCAGTAAGCTATCATTTCAAATTTCAGTAGTGTCAATTTATTTTGATTAGTTATGAATATATTTTCATATGCTTTTCAAACCCTGTGGGTGATGACCACTATATTTATTTTACTTGGAAATTAATAGAAATGCATAATTTAAAACAGAATATACTTTTTAACATTCCATAGATATCATTTTTACAGTTTAGGGCTGCACCTAAATATTTTCAACCTTGTTAAATCTTACAAACATTAGATGAAATCAATAAAAGAAGTAATCTTTAATATATAAATATATTTTTATTAAGACAGCACTTCCATATAAAATATTTAAAATGATCTTAAATGAGGGTTATAAATGATTCAGGAAAACATTAATGAAAAAGTTTGTGTATTGTGTGTTTTCTACCTATTATATAAGTTAAAGTTGATATAAATCTTTATGATTAAAGATTTCTTCCAAGTTCTGATATTGGAACTTGTGTTCTGTGGGATGGGTTATACTTATACAATTTTGGAAAACAAAATTTTAAATTAGAAATAATTGATTTTAAAAGTCACATATTTTGTTTTCTCACTGTAGAGGCTAACTGAAGAGCAAGGAATGATTTTTATCTTTCATGTGCCATAAAGACTATAATTATTAGAATTTTTTCCTTTAACTTTGATATCCCTCCACCAATCTGAGGGTGTCTCCTTAAAACATTAAAACATGGAATGAAATGGGCTGATCCCAATTCTGTTTGTTTTATATGTTAAATATCTCTAAGTATATCATAAATGCATATATTACATATTGATTGTATGGAAACCCTTAACCTTTCTGGATTATTTCAAATTCTTTAATCATGTAGATGTGTCTTTTTTATCATTTTTTGAAATAGGAATTGGGCTGATTTTTCCAAAGATAATGAATTTAAAGAAGTATTTCTGTATATATATAAAAATTCTTCTGTGTTACCTACCCATTCTTTTTTCTCATCCTCCAAAATGAGCTTGAAGATTATCTTTGTGGAAATTAAGAACTACTTACAGAAGCTCTTATAATAATATCAGTAGAAGAATTTACTTTTATCAGTGCTTCTCCATAGATTTGAAGGAAGAGACTATTTTTTAGACATCTCATACATGACCCTATACTTTTCCTTGATTTTGGAATTATGAGTTCCCTGATGGTTTTCTTTTTATACAGTGTATTCTATTATGTTTCCATAGACATAATGAGCTACAAGGAAGTATGTAAACTAAACTGGCAGAAGTTAGATTTTTGTCATGTGAAAAAATATGGGTTATTATTTCAAGTTTGCATTTTAAGATGAAGAGCAAAACATCTGTAGACTAAATCTCAAGTTACGTACCAGGGAAAAGATCCTACAGCTTATATGAGATAACACACACACACACACACACACACACACACACACACACACACACGTATAATCTCCTATTAGAATAATCAATGATATGCCGCAGTAATAAACAATCCCAGTTCTTTGTGGCTTATAATAATAAATGCTTACTTCTCGGGCTCCATGTTGATTGCAGATCATTTGGAGATTCTGCTCTGCAGCTCTTTCCCAGGCTGACAGGGCAATTGTCTAAAACATTTGCCATCACTATAGCAGGGCAAGAGAATGCAAGAATGAGTCACATCCATAAACTTCATGTTTGTTGAACAGACATAGTGATAGACCCATCCAAGAAGACCAGGAAATGCATTCCTGTCCTTTGCCTAACAGGAAAAATGTAAATATATAATATAGATGGTACTGGTTACTATTGCAATAAAATCGTCATTTCCTATAGTTGCTGTAACAACCTCCTCATTTAAGTTTGTTAAGTATTTAATTTTAATCTATAGAGAAATTTTTTTTAATCACCCTTAGGCCCAAAGGAAATATTTAAGATGAATGGCTAAAAAAAAAAAATCAGCAAATTGAAAATGCCCTAATGATCTTAGGTAACAATGTTTAAGTTTTAAAATCATCAATAGATAATTTTCAGTAGGGATTTAAATTAGCAGATCTCTAAGCTATAAACATTTTTTTTCTTTAAAGAAAAATAAATGTATTACCCAAAAGACCAGAGCAAAAACTGATTTATAAATGAAAAGAAGGGTCATCCTACTAGTAGGAAGTAAGGAAATTATATGTCTAGTCCCATACAACTGGCTACTCATGAAACATTAAAATCAAATCACTTCAGGCAACTACTTTGTAATGGATTAACCTGTCTGTGATGTAATCGAGTTTTAGAATAATACCACAAATGCCAAACAAGACTTTTAAACAGCAACATTACTAGACCCTGTGCCAGCTGAATCCATTACTGTAGAAAGAAATCCTTCAGGCAATGTTAGGTCACTGATTATAGCAATTTATTTCTCATTAGCTTATAACTACCTGACCTCTTCATCTGTTTCTGCTCTATGAAATCACACTTCAGAATTTATACATACAAACTCATAAGGAATCAGTTTATTGCTTTCACTCAAAAAATGAATATTCTCTGGAATTCTAGTCAATAATGCCAAGCAGTTGGCTCTTATAGGTGGGATTTCACAAGAGATTAATATTCTATGCAATACATAAAATCAGAATCAGACCCTCTAAAAGTGCATAATTATAATACTTATTAAAGTATATTCAAAAGAGTTCATATTGGTATAAAAATTGAAAATTTAACATCTTCAGTAAAATTCTAAAGGTATACAGCAAAACTTAAGGAGTAAGTCGTTTTAAAAAACAAAAGCATAGGAAGTATAGAAAATGATGGTAAAGATTCTAATTTATCATTAAAATTTAGCATAGCCTTGCTATTAAAACTAATGATACATAAATACAGAGAACAAACTGCTGTTTGACAGAGGAAAGGGAAGTAGAGTGATGTGCAAAATGGATGAAGAGGAGTGGGAGATACAGGCTTTTAGTTATGGAATGAATAAGTCACAGGGACTAAATGAATAGCATAGGTAATATAATCAATGGTTAAGTAATAATATTGTATGGTGATAAATGATAGCTATACTATGATGAATATAGCATAATGCATAGAGTTGTAGAATCACTATTAATACATCTGAAACATGTAACATTATGTGTTAACATACTTAAAAAAAAACCCAAGTGTATATATGTGTGTGTGTATGTGTATAGCATTAGTTTCTATGCCTGCTTTAACAAAATTACCAAAATATGGTGTCCTAAAACAACACAGATTGGTATTCTTATAGTTCTGTAGATCAAAACTCTGAAATTAGTTCATTGGGCTAAGTCAAGATATGAGGAGGGCAACCTCCTTCTGAAGGCTCTAGAGTAGAACCTATTTCCTTGCCATTACCATCTTCTCCAGATCATTACCATCTCCCCCTGTGTTCCTTGGGTCATGCACATTCCTCCATCTTCAAAGCCATCAGCATAGCATCTTGCTTCAGTCATCATATTGCCTTCTTCACTTTTTTGGACTTTCCTTCCCTTCTTATTCTGTGATTTAGGTGCTTTTCTTTAAGCTTTAAAGGAATGAAAATTACTGGACCAGACATTTAAGGAACTTAAAGGATTAATCAAAGAAAAAACTGTCCCTGAATTTGGTTTGACATTTCCAGGAAAATATTTTAATATTCTCTGTTTGTATTATATGTCTACTATTTTAACCAAATTCTGTGAGCAGGAAGATGTTTAAAAATAATTAACCACGATTTGGTCACATGTCCACCACTATGTCAACAGTAGTGTACTATGATCAACAATCCTATCAGAAATGTATAGACTTGGGGGTTCATGAAAGGCAAGTGGAATTCCTATTACCAAAATAAGAAATGCTCGGTACAGAGACTGTTCCAAAATTGACAAATGAACCTGATGTCTGTATATCACAGTCAGTTGGGTAAATTTTGACAACACTGTGCTGGTTTCAAAAATACCAAGTGTTGGGGTACCTGGGTGGCTCAGTTGGTTAAGTGGCTTGTTCTTGATTCGGCTCAGGTCATGATCTCAGGGTCCTAAGATTGAGCCCTCTGATGGGTTCTGCACTCAGCAGGGAGTCTGCTTTAGGATTTTCTCTCTCCCTTTCCACCTCCTCCTACTCAAACTTTCTCTCTCTAAAATTAAAAAAAAAATTTAAGTGTCAATTTCAAAATAGGCATTGCCATTCTTAGAAAAAGTTCCAATGTTTTAAAAGGAAGACTGTTCTGTGTTAGCTCTCAATGTTAGCCATCTTGTGTCTAATAGTAATGACTAATAATAATGTCTAAAAATTGTACCTAAGAATGGAGATCTTGACTTATGAATGGATTCATCAAACACAGTGGTTCTATCATATTCCTCTATCCTGGATGCTTCCACTCTAAATTAAAATGTCACTTACCATATCTGGATAATTTTAACAACATCTTGTTTGAACTATTTCACATTATGATTTGCAAACTATCCTCCATATAAAATCAAGCTTCCACGTTTTCTCATTTCTTTTCATATAATCATCAGATTATGTTCTTTTCGTTTGAAAAAGGCAGAGACACTCTTAGGTATATTAAAGCATGGGAGGTTCTTGTAAGAGGAAAGAATGGTACACAATCTAACCAAACTTGGTGAATACCAGAAAATAAGATTCATTTCAGTTTTAGTGATACAATAATCTTGTTGCCTCCTCAGACATGTATTTATTTTTGTAGTTTTTAACTTGGTTGACTGTCTTATTAATGATAGTCTCTGCATCAGGTTCTCAATTCCCTGACAATAATTTTCATGAGGACAAGGAGTGTCAATTCTGTAAAGCAAATGTATCTCTAATATCTGGATAGCCACATACAGATTTTCACACTAGAAAAAGATGAAGGATAGATTTGGAGGTAAATATACAAACATTATTTGGTCATAAATACCAACCAGAATCAAGAGTGGAAAGAAGAGAAGCAGCAATTGTAATTAAAATTATTAATCACAGTCATCTGTTCTCCAGTAGATGCAAAATCACCACACAATATCTGTGCTAAAGCAGACTTCATTGAGAGCTATGAATGGCAAAGACCCAGCTAAATGTAATTACTAGCCCTGAGAAGAGAATAAGACAGATTGAAAATAGTATATATTAACAGATATATGAGAGAAACAACACATTTTGAAATGCAGAAAGACTGAAATTGTAGGGGGGAAAAAGGACAAGAATGTTCTAGAATAGAGAACAGCTAACATTGAGATATAACTTGGTGAATTTATTCAACTTCATGGTAAAGAAAATTTTCTGCTGTTACTGGAACAAGAACACAAAGACAATGGACTAGGATAAAATTGGAATGGAAACATATAGATGCAAAAAATGGAGCGAAGTTAAATATTTTAAGTAAAAGGGCATGTAATTCAGTTAAAAAGTAAACACAAATATGCAGTCTCTAACCTCACTGAGTGATGGTTAATAAATTGAAAAGAAATCAGAATGTATTTTAAATTAACAGATTTTTTTAAAAAGAAAGAAACAAGAAAACCAAATAGAAGTATAAAACTGAGCAGATTATTATTATCAGAGAAAGGAGGAAAAGAATAGTGCCAAGGGGTGCCTGGGTGACTCGGATGAGCGTCTCTGTCTCTCTCTCTCTCTCTCTCACACACACACACAAAAAAAAAAACTTGACAAAAACAGATATAGGCAAATATCAGTTATGATACAAGACAGATTCCTAAATCAGATGTTCACAGGTATAATCCAAGAGCATACTAAAGAATAATAAACTATACATTCATGCAGTGCTCCTACTCAGAATTCAAGGATAGCTTGGGGTAAAAGATATATCACATTGAACATATATATATATATATATTATATATATATACATATATATACACACACACATTGAATATACATTGAACATATATATATATCAAATGTCTAAAGATCATTGAAATCTTTTGAATGAGTCGCCCAAAAGAGGGAAATAAATAATATTTTATAAGTAGTGTTAATAATTACCCCATTCTACTTCTAATCATCAAATATTCAATATATCTTCCTCCACACAAAATACTTTTCAACCCTCCCCAAAGCACAATATTCAAATATCACAACTTGTATCAAAATGGTAAAATAAATTTTTGCTTAAGAATGAATCGAGGAACTAGAGCAGATATGTAGAAAATAAACAGGTTTAACAACCCCTCTAAAAAGTTAATGGTAGAGCCCCAAAGCAAGAGTTTTAATGTTTAGCATGCACTTTTTTTTTTTTTTTTTGGTAGATGATACATTTGTGGTGGTAGGCAGAGGGGTAGATTTTACCTCTATAAATTTGATTCATTTGTAAAATGTACCTGTTCAGCTTATTGGCCTAGTCTTTGCAATCAACAAATAACTTGGTAAGTAATTAAGTAGTTAATTAATGTGGGATAGATTAATAATTTTATAATCCAAGTTTGAGATCTTTATGTTAATTTTTTTGATGAAATATTTTAACATTTTACAGCATCTTTCCCTAGCTGGAAAAGACCAAACCGAACAGCATATATCCCTAGCACTGAATGTAAAAATGAAAAAAAAAAAACAAAAACAAATTTTGCATTTAACTATTTTGGTTTTATATGTAAGTCATTATAAATATGTTTTTAATGTTTCATGGTTTCATGATTTCATGATAAAATTCCAGTTTTATCATTATCCAACAATTTATTTATATTCCTTGTGATATCATTTTATATAAAGAGGTCAGTCTTAAAATATACCATTATTAACATTTAGTAATTCTATGTTTTCTACTAGAGAGTATTATAAAATTGAACATACCATGATTATATTGTTTATACCTTATTTCTTCTAAACTAATTGCTTCTATGAGTGGATTTCAAATACTGATGGTAGGCAAATATAAAAATAAGATTTTATATTGTTTCTACTAATGATTTTTAAGACTATACACATTCTCTCATTAATGCAGTCACCATGTCCTTTAAATTAAATGTGTTTTGAAGGATGGAATCTAACATAGTGAATATGTCTGAGGTAAAATTACAGAAATAGCAAGAGAAAAAAAAACAGAATAAATAAAATATCTCAGTGTTCTAGAATGTGGAATTAATGCTGACAATAAACTCTGTAGTGTGTTTATAGTTTCTTTATTGTTGTCATCTGTAGTCTAGAGGTTCTCTTGGGATTGCCTTTTCTTGGTCATGGAATTTTGTTGATACATTAGATGTCAACTGCTAGAGAATTTACGGAGTGGAACAGGAGGGTGTTTCCTTCTTAAAGTTTCATATACTCCAGTTTTCTTCTCCTGATGTGGCAGCTGGGATTATCTTTGGATCATACACTGAGATTTTTGCCAGAGTATATTTAAAGAGGAAAATGAATAACAGAATACCAAAGTTTCTAATGGGCAGCAAATCTTCAAGTTTGAAAAAATTAGCAATTTTTTAGGGGAAGTCCAAATAATATAGATATCAATTTGATGACTTTAGCATATCTTGATATTTTATATATTTAATTTAACATTTAATTTTGCATAATTAGTTCACATATTTAATTAGCTTATTTTGATTCTTTTCTACTTGTCTGTTATGCTTTGACCATGATGGTTTTGCATACAGTACTTTAAAGCTAATTCAGTGTATTTGATCCAAGATATTGGGGAGGACATTTCATCTCTTCATCAAATGTCACTGGCTTAGCCTACACAGAGGACAAAAACCTAGGCCAATTAGCTTCCCACATGAACCCTTGTCTCTGAACCCTTTTATACATTTAATCTCCCACTTATGAGAAATAGCTAAGTTAGTGGGATTAAGCCCAAATTTTACATGCTGTATTTTACTACATGCAGAATTTAGTACATGGCAGAATCACTACATGGCAGAATTGAAGCAACTGTTGATGCTTTTTGTTACATACTGCTTACAACTGAGTGTTGTGCAGTGTCCTAGGTCAGTATAAATGAATATAATACATTTACAGGCAGAAAATGTTTCTGATCAATGTAAGAATCATGAATGGACCAGGAATTCCTTTTTAGAATTTCATGGAAAGAAAATCTTTAATTGTGGAAATTGACCATATGTATTAAATATTTTATTCACTGATTTTGTTAATGGAAAAATAAACTTCTTCAAATTATTCAGGAATAAATTATCTTCACATTAGAAAGAAACACTCGTGGGTAAAATAGATTTCACTTTAGTTCAGCAAGGCCTTATATGAAACTTATAGCTACGCAGTGAAAAATTTGTCCAATGTTTCCACCTATCAATCAGTCTTGTAGATTAATATCCAAGGCAATAAATAATGATAAAGAAAACATAAAACCTTTTTGGAGGGAATGTATTTTTACTCAAAAATAAGCTAATGCATCCCTCAGTATTGACCATCACAATATAACCCTATGGGTTTATTTCAAACTTTGTTGTATAAAAGGAAGTAAGTATTGCACTGAAGAGTCAGAAATTAGTCCTACTTTAACACTTTTATGTGGGAAACAGATAATATGGAAAAGGATATGTTATATGTGATTTATACAATTTTAGAAAAAGTTTAAAGCATAGAACAAAAAATTAAAAATGAGAGAAAAAGATAAAAAGAAACTGGCTAGAAAGCCAAAGAGAATTTAAGGGAAAAGTGGTAAGGTAACAGGAATGAATGACAGATGTTATTATCTATAAAGAAAACTGACAATACAGAAAATTTGACCAGTGACATGAAAGACTAATTTTCAAACCTCTTCCTAAATAAAGAAGAAAAAAAATGAAGGGTAAGGAGAAGTAATTTTACAAAAGAACAGTTTAGGCTCATGTTTTTTATTTTATATTTTCTAGATAGTAGTCTACTGACAGCCACTTTTCATCAGTGAATACAAAAACCCCAAAATTTGAAACCTCTTTCTTCATGTAAAATGAATGAGTAATATCTTTTATTCTTTTAAGTATTTTGCCTTAAAATATTCAATGTACTTCTACCTGATACAATTTTAATCATTATTCCTACTTCATCATTAACTTTCTGTAAAGATTCTATTATAAAGATGTTGATTTTGGGGATTTAGCCATATTGATGACATCCCGGAGTTGGATTTAGTTTCCTTATTGCAATAGTCCCTGTGAATAGTGTAGTGCTTTCATTTATATTACTGGATAATCCATATTCCAAATGATTATTTCAAAAATATTTGCAGAATTCTAGTTGTGGCAGTTTATTTTTACTTATCTATCTATCTATCTATCTATCTATCTATCTATCTATCTATCTATTTTAGAGGGAGAGAGAGAATGCTAAGCATGCTCCACGCTGAGTGCAGAGCCTGACACCGGGCTCAGTCTCACAATGCTGACTGAGATCATGACCTGACCCCAAATCAAGAGTCAGACGCTTAACCAACTGAGCCACCCAGGTGCCGCTAGGTGTAGCAGTTTAGATGGTTAGTGTTCTTTGCCACTGTAATGTAGCTAATGAAGAGCATATACTAGGATAAGGAACACACACGCACACACACACACACACACACACACACAGTAAACTGACTTATTTTTGCTTCATCATATTTGTGTATTTGCTATAATTTTTTTATTGAAGAATTTTCTAAGTCACATGACAGTTTTGTGAGAGTTAGTGGAGTTAATATTAGTGAAACTACTTTAAACACACTTCCCAAGGTCCATACAATGGCATATTGTAAGGCTCCAAAGGCAAAGGGAGGAATGAAGTTGCTTCACACTGTGGAACTTATGCTCAGGAATGCCTGTGAATTGTGATACATGATGGCTGGTCAGCTGGAGCCAATGAGGGCAATGGTACCAAACCGTACATTAAATATTAATACAGCACAATGTTTTTGTTAATTTTTATTTAATTTTTTTCTTTATTAATTTTTAGATAAAATATGTGTAGATGTTCTAATATTTTTCCCAAGGACTCATTTTTTTTTTCTTGCATACAGTGGAGTCCATGGCTGTTAGGGGTATGGCCCTTAATCAGGACAGCATATGAGGTATAGGTTACAATCTTTATGTAAAACTGCTTGGATTTCAATCCTGGCTGCAACAGGCATTGGCTGTGCCATAGATTCCTACATTTAATATTATTTGGCAAAAATCTTATATAATATCCATAACACTTGGAGGAAGTATTACCTCTTTTACAGAAAAGGAAAGCAGATACTGAAAAGCCATGCACATGACCTATGTGCACAGGGCCACAGAGCTAGGAAGCAACTGGGATGGAATTTGAGCTAAAGTAATCTGGTTTCTAACTTCTATGATAATGCTGCCTCTCAAAATCCAGATCACATTAATATTTACCTTATAGGCATATTGCTATGGGATTCAATGACACATGAAGCATGAAGAACATTTTAGCACACAGCACTCATTGTGTGCTAGTTATTGTAGTAGATGTTTTATTACCATGTGGTTGAGACTTCATGTGGGGTGGGAGCTGAGAAGGGTAAAGATATTTAGAGAAAAGTGGAGCAAGAGACTGAGAAAAAGCTTGAAAGTATCCCAAGGTATTAACCATCTTGTTACTAATCATACTTCAGATCTGGCTACTTTCCTACCCTTTCTTTGGTTTGCTTCTGTATTGTTAATGAAGACAATTCTTAGATTAGAAGCATGATAGTTTTATTTCTGTGTCCCATTCACATTATCTATAATAGTCTTGTGTTACTGATTTTATTGAATAAAATACTTAAAGAGAAGAAAGGAAAAGAAATGAAGGAGAAAGCACATTCAGTTCTTTTTCTTTTTTTTCCTAGCACATTCACTTCTGACCAGAGTGAAAATTTGTAAGCAGATAGAACAAGAAGTATTTATTTAGCATAAAAAACAATAAACACGAGTAATTTTACTGATGGCATATATACAAACATTTCTATTTACTTAAATATTTGGAAAAAGAAATATTAGATGAAAAACTATTGCTGAATATTACACAAAACATTTGGGTCACTTCTGTGTGTGTATAAATGTATATATGTGTTTGTCAATCTTTCACTTTTAAAAAGTTTCGGCATTTTGTTCATACAGTCTAAAAGAATAAAGTAAGAACCCTCATCCCATCATGGAGAGGACCATAATTTAATCATAGGGAAAGTTCTCACATACTTCACCTACTTATTCAGGGCATCTATTACTTCATAAATTAGGTAAATCATTAGCCTTACTTGAGGCAAATCAAAGTACGCTGTATAAGGTTGTTCCAGTTCATATTCTCACTTTGCCTATAGATTTGACTTGAGGTATCTGAAATAAAAACCTATCTCACTTTTCTCAAATAAAACTCAGATGAAAACTTATCAGTAAGAGACAAAATAATATGACATCCATTGATGATGTGAGTAATGCTGGTTTGCATTATACTAGTGGGAATGTCTTAGAAATTGATATTTGAGGGTGCCTGGGTGGCTCAGTTGGTTGGGCGGCTGCCTTTGGCTCAGGTCATGATCCTGGAGTCCCGGGATCTAGTCCCACATCGGGCTCCCTGCTCAGCTGGGAGTCTGCTTCTCCCTCTGACTCTCTTCCCTCTTGTGTTCTCTATCTCTCATTCTTTCTCTCAAATAAATAAATAAAATCATTAAAAAAATAAAAATAAAAATAAAGAAATTGATATTTGAAATATTTTTCTAATGCCAAATATTTTCCCAGTGGTT
The DNA here is from genome assembly GCF_037043125.1 of Eumetopias jubatus. Taxonomy (NCBI): domain Eukaryota; kingdom Metazoa; phylum Chordata; class Mammalia; order Carnivora; family Otariidae; genus Eumetopias; species Eumetopias jubatus. The sequence continues at coordinate 42,040,181 of NW_028274809.1, read as the reverse complement.
GAAAGGGAATATATAATTAAAGGGAAAGACACAGAATATGGCAGGAGGTGACCACTGCTGTGTCATACAATATGTGTTCACTATTAATTGGCCCTGCCAAATGACCATGGTTGGGTTAAGAAAAATAGTTATGACTGATCTTCTATTAACTCAAGATGCAATAATTCAGCCATTAGGATATCCCATGCATCTTACTGGCTGAAAACTTTTGCTTGATTATCTGATCATGAATATTTAACATGAAAGAATAATAGCAATATCAATCTTTGGATTTGTTAGGAAGATTAAGTAAAATATATGTAAAACATTTAAATGATGCCTTGTACATATTAGGCACTTGATAAATCATACTAAGAGGAGTAATACCATTCTCACTATTAATAATGATATAGGGGCCGAGCAAGATGGCAGAGGAGTAGGAGACCTAGATTTCGTCTGGTCTCAGGAATTCAGCTGAATAGGGATCAAACCATTCTGAACACCTACGAACTCAACAGGAGATCGAAGAAGAGAGTAGCAACAACTCTCTGAACAGAGAAGCGACCACTTACTGGAAGGTAGGACGTGCGGAGAAGTGAATCCGAGGCGATATTCGGGAGGATAGACGGCGGGGGAGGGGCCTCCGCCAGCCGCTTCTGGCAAGTGATAGAGTCGCGGAGCACAAAATCGGACCTTTTAGAAGTCGGCTCCGCGGAGGGACGTCGCTGCAGTGGCTAAGCAGAGGGTGGAATCCTCCCAGGACAGTGTGGTCTCAGGACCCTTGGGGTCACAGAAAGACCGGGGGTGCCTGAGTGTGCCAGAGCTCCCAGGTATCGGAGCAGGGAAGCCGGCTGCAGAGACGGAGCCGAGGCTCGGGCTCTCAGCTCGGGGTTGCCATAAACTGTGATCCGTGGCCCAGTCGGGCCACTGCTCCTCCAGCAGGGACCCAACAAGCAGCAGAGCCGGGGAGACTCCCCTTCTCCCCCGGGAGGAGCGGCACGGGAACGCACCGCAGGGATCTGCTGGGTTTGGAGACTCCACACAGGGTCGGGTGCCAGAGATAGCAACGCTCGGTCATAAGGCCGGGTGAGCGCGGAGAGCGGCCGGAGACCGGGGACAAAGGACTGACTGCTTTTCTCTGTGGGTGCACTGAGGAGCGGGGCCCCGAGTTCTCAGCTCCTCCAGACAGAGATTGGGAGGCCACCATTTTCGCCCTGGTCCTCCAAGGCTGTACCGAGAGCTTGCAGGGAACAAAAGCTCCTGAGATCAAACCCGAGCAGCTTGCTTAGCCCGGACCAACAAGGGCGGGGCAATTCAGCCTCCCGCAAAGACATTTGGAAACCACAGCAACAGGCCCCTCCCCCAGAAGATCAGCACGAACAGCCAGCAAGCCAAGACCAAGTTTACCGATCAAGGAGAACGGGAGAACTCCAGCGCTAGGGGAATACTGCACATAGGATTCATGGCTTTTTTTTACCATGATTCATTAGTTCATCAAAGTTAATTTTTGTTAACTGTTTTTTTTATTTTTATTTTTCCCTTTTTCAACCAACATCTTATCAATCTCTTTTTTAAAAAAAAAAAAACATTTTTTATTTTTCATTTTTAGAGTCATATTTTATCCCTTCATAGTAGTTACCCTTATTTTTGTCATATATATATATAAGTTGTTCTCTCTTTAAAATTTTGAGATACAGTTTCTTCTAACATATCAAAATAAACCCTAAATCACTAGTGTATGGCTCTGTTCTAGTCTCCTGCCTGATCACATTCTCTCCCTTTTTTCTTTTTTTTTTTTCTTAAATCTTCTTCTTTCTTTTTTCAAACAACTTCTTAACATATCAAGTCCTTTTATAAAATCTTTTATAATTTTCATCTTTACAGTCATCTTCTATCCCTTCATTGTATCAACCCTTATTTTGTATATATATGTCTTTCTTCCTTTAAAATTTTAGGAGGCACTTTTTTCTAACAGACCAAAATACGCCCAAAATCTAGTGTGTGGCACTGATCTATGCAATAGCCTGATCATATCTGATCATATTCTGCTTTTTTTTATTGTTCTATTTTTGTTTTTATCTTTTTTTTTCTTTTTTTTTTTTCTCTTTCTTTTTTCTTTCTTTCCCTTTCTTTTCCCCTGGTTTCAGGTCTTTTCTGATTTGTATAGAGTATATTTGCTGGGGATGTTGTAAACCTGTTAGCATTTTGTTCTCTCATTCATCTATTCTCCTCTGGACAAAATGACAAGACGAAAAAAATCACCTCAGCAAAAAGAACAAGAGGTAGTACCGTCAGCCAGGGACCTACTCAATACAGACATTAGTACGATGTCGGACCTAGAGTTCAGAATCATGACTTTAAAGATACTAGCTAGCTTGAAAAAAATGTGGAAGTTATTAGAGAAACCCTTTCTGGAGAAATAAAAGAACTAAAATCTAACCAAGTTGAAATAAAAAAGGCTATTGATGAGGTGCAATCAAAAATGGGGGCACTAACTGCTAGGATAAATGAGGCAGAAGAGAGAATCAGCAATATAGAAGACCAAATGATGGAAAATAAAGAGGCTGAGAAAAAGAGAGAGAAACAACTACAGGATCACGAGGGCAGAATTCAGGAGATAAGTGATACGATAAGAGGAAACAACATTAGAATAATTGGGATCCCAGAAGAAGAAGAAAGAGAGAGAGGGGCAGAAGGTATATTGGAGCAAAGTATAGCAGAGAACTTCCCTAATGTGAGGAAGGAAACAGGCATCAAAATCCAGGAGGCACAGAGAACTCCTCTCAAAATCAATAATAATAGGTTAATACCCCGACATCTAATAGTAAAACTTACGAGTCTCAGAGACAAAGAGAAAATCCTGAAAGCAGCTCGGGAGAAGAGATATGTAACCTACAATCGTAGAAATATTACATTGGCAACACACCTATCCACAGAGACCTGGCAGGCCAGAAAGGACTGGCAAGATATCTTCAGAGCACTAAACGAGAAAAATATGCAGCCAAGAATACTATATCCAGCTAGGCTGTCATTGAAAATAGAAGGAGACATAAAAAGCTTCCAGAACAAACAAAAACTAAAGGAATTTGCAAACATGAAACCAGCCCTCCAAGAAATATTGAAAGGGGTCCTCTAAGCAAAGAGAGAGCCTAAAAGCAGCATAGATCAGAAAGGAACACAGACAATATACAGTAACCGTCACGTACAGGCAATACAATGACACTAAATTCATACCTTTCAATAGTTACCCTGAATGTCAATGGGCTAAATGCCCCAATCAAAGACACAAGCTATCAAATTGGATAAAAAAAAAAGACCCGTTGATATGCTGTCTGCAAAAGACTCATTTTAGACCCAAAGACACCCCCTAGATTGAAAGTGAGGGGGTGGAAAACCATTTACCATGGTAATGGACACCAAAAGAAAGCTGGGGTGGCAATCCTTATATCAGACAAACTAGATTTTAAAACAAAGACTATAATAAGAGATGAGGAAGGACACTATATCCTACTTAAAGGGTCTATCCAACAAGAAGATCTAACAATTGTAAATATCTATGCCCCGAACATGGGAGCAGCCAATTATATAAGGCAATTAATAACAAAAGCAAAGAAACACATTGACAACAATACAATAATAGTGGGGGACTTTAACACCCCCCCCCCGACTGAAATGGACAGATCATCTAAGCAAAAGATCAACAAGGAAATAAAGACTTTAAATGACACACTGGACCAAATGGACTTCACAGACATATTCAGAACATTCCATCCCAAAGCAACGGAATACACATTTTCTCTAGTGCTCATGGAACATTCTCCAGAACTGATCACATCCTAGGTCACAAATCAGGTCTCAACCGGTATCAAAAGATTGGGATCATTCCCTGCATATTTTCAGAACACAATGCTTTGAAACTAGAACTCAATCACAAGAGGAAAATCAGAAAGAACTCAAATACGTGGAGGCTAAAGAGCATCCTACTAAAGAATGAATGGGTCAACCAGGAAATTAAAGAAGAATTAAAAAAAATCATGGAACCAATGAAAATGAAAACACAACTGTCCAAAATCTTTGGGATACAACAAAGGCAGTCCTGAGAGGAAAGTATATAGCAATACAAGCCTTTCTCAAGAAACAAGAAAGGTCTCAAATACACAACCTAACCCTACACCTAAAGGAGCTGGAGAAAGAACAGCAAAAAAGGCTAAACCCAGCAGGAGAAGAGAAATAATAAAGATCAGAGCAGAAATCAATGAACTAGAAAGCAAAAGAACAGTAGAAGAGATCAACGAAACTAGGAGCTTGTTCTTTGAAAGAATTAACAAGATTGATAAACCCCTGGCCAGATTTATCAAAAAGAAAAGAGAAATGACCCAAATCAACAAAATCATGAATGAAAGAGGAGAGATCACAACCAACACCAAAGAAATACAAACAATTATAGGAACATATTATGAGCAACTCTATGCCAGCAAATTAGATAACCTGGAAGAAATGGGTGCATTCCTAGAGATGTATCAACTACCAAAATTGAACCGGGAAGAAATAGAAAACCTGAACAGACCTATAACCAGTAAGGAAATTGAAGCAGTCATCAAAAATCTCCCAACAAACAAAAGCCCAGGGCCAGATGGCTTCCCAGCAGAATTCTATCAGACATTTAAATAAGAATTAATACCTATTCTCCTGAAACTGTTCCAAAAAATAGAAATGGAAGGAAAACTTCCAAATTCATTTTATGAGGCCACCATTACCTTCATCCCAAAACCAGACAAAGACCCCATCAAAAAGGAGAATTACAGACCAATATCCTTGATGAACATGGATGCAAAAATTCTCACCAAAATACTAGCCAATAGGATCCAACAGTACATTAAAAGGATTATTCACCACGACCAAGTGGGATTTATCCCTGGGCTGCAAGGCTGGTTCAACATCCGCAAATCAATCAACGTGATACAATACATTAACAAAAGAAAGAACAAGAACCATATGATCCTCTCAATAGATGCAGTAAAAGCATTTGACAAAGTACAGCATCCTTTCTTGATCAAAACTCTTCAGAGTATAGGGATAGAGGGGACATACCTCAATATCTTAAAAGCCATCTACGAAAAACCTACAGCAAATATCATTCTCAATGGGGAAAAGCTGAGAGCTTTTCCCCTAAGGTCAGGAACATGGCAGGGATGTCCCCTATCACTACTGCTATTCAACATAGTATTAGAAGTCCTAGCCACAGCAATCAGACAACAAAAAGAAATCAAAGGCATCCAAATCAGCGAAGAGGAAGTCAAACTCTCACTCTGCACATGATATGATACTGTATGTGGAAAACCCAAAAGACTCCACCCCAAAACTGCTAGAACTCATACAGGAATTCAGTAAAGTAGCAGGCTATAAAATCAATGCACAGAAATCAGTGGCATTCCTATACACCAACAACAAGACAGAAGAGAGACAAATCAAGGAGTCAATCCCATTCACAATTGTACCCAAAACCATAAGATACCTAGGAATAAATTTAAGCAAAGAGGCAAAGAATCTGTATTCAGAAAAAACTATAAAATACTCAGGAAAGAAATTGAAGAAGACACAAAGAAATGGAAAAACGTTCCATGCTCATGGATTGGGAGAACCAACATTGTGAAGATGTAAATGCTACCTAGAGCAATCTACACATTCAATGCAATCCCCATCAAAATACCATCCACTTTTTTCAAAGAAATGGAACAAATATTCCTAAAATTTGTATGGAACCAGAAGAGACCCCGAATAGCCAGAGGAATCTTGAAAAAGAAAAGCAAAGCTGGCGGCATCACAATTCCGGACTTCCAGCTCTATTACAAAGCTGTCATCATTAAGACAGTATGGTACTGGCACAAAAACAGACACATAGATCAATGGAACAGAATCAAGAGCCCAGAAATGGACCCTCAACTCTATGGTCAACTTATCTTTGACAAAGCAGGGAAGAATGTCCAATGGAAAAAAGAGTCTCTTCAACAAATGGTGTTGGGAAAATTGGACAGCCACATGCAGGAGAATGAAACTGGACCATTTCCTTACACCACACACAAAAATAGACTCCAAATGGTTGAAAGACCTAAACGTGAGACAGGAGTCCATCAAAATCCTAAAGGAGAACACAGGTAGCAACCTCTTCGACCTCAGCCGCAGCAACTTCTTCCTAGAAACATCGCCAAAGGCATGGGAAGCCAGGGCAAGAATGAACTATTGGGATTTCATCAAGATAAAAAGCTTTTGCACAGCAAAAGAAACAGTCCACAAAACCAAAAGACAACCGACAGAATGGGAGAAAATATTTTCAAATGACATATCAGATAAAGGGCTAGTATCCAAAATCTCTAAAGAACTTATCGAACTCAACACCCAAAGAACAAATAATCCAATCAAGAAATGGGCAGAAGACATGAACAGACATTTTTCCAAAGAAGACATCCAAATGGCCAGCAGACACATCAAAAAGTGCTCAACATCGCTCGGCATCAGGGAAATCCAAATCAAAACCTCAATGAGATACCACCTCACACCAGTCAGAATGGCTAAAATTAACAAGTCAGGGAACGACAGATGTTGGCGGGGATGTGGAGAAAGGGGAACCCTCCTACACTGTTGGTGGGAATGCAAGCTGGTGCAGCCACTCTGGGAAACAGTATGGAGGTTCCTCAAACAGTTGAAATTAGAGCTACCATTCAATCCAGCAATTGCACTACTGGGTATTTACCCCAAAGATACAAATGTAGGGACCCAAAGGGGTACGTGCACCCCAATGTTTATAGCAGCAATGTCCACAATAGCCAAACTGTGGAAAGAGCCAAGATGTCCATCAACAGATGAATGGATAAAGAAGAAGTGGTATATATACACAATGGAATATTATGCAGCCATCAAAAGGAATGAGATCTTGCCATTTGCAACGACGTGGATGGAACTGGAGGGTGTTATGCTTAGCGAAATAAGTCAATCAGAGAAAGACATGTGTCATATGACCTCACTGATATGAGGAATTCTTAATCTCAGGAACAAACTGAGTGTTACTGGAGTGGTTGGGGGTGGGAGGGATGGGTTGGCTGGGTGATAGACATTGGGTAGGGTATGTGCTATGGTGAGCGCTGTGAATTGTGCAAGACTATTGAATCACAGATCTGTACTTCTGAAACAAATAACACAACATATTTTAAGAAAAAAGAAAAAGAAGAAGATAGCAGGAGAGGAAGAATGAAGGGGAGTAAGTCAGAGGGGGAGACGAACCATGAGAGATGATGGACTCTGAAAAACAAACTGAGGGTTCTAGAGGGGAGGAGGGTAGGGGGATGGGTTAGCCTGGTGATGGGTATTAAAGAGGGCACATTCTGCATGGAGCACTGGGTGTTATGAACAAACAATGAATCATGGAACACTATATCAAAAACAAATGATGTAATATATGGTGATTAACATAACAATAAAAAATTAAAAAAATAAATTAAAAAAATTAAAAAACTGGAAAAAAATAATGATATAACACATTTGGAATTTTTATTCATCTCCTGGACAACCAACACAAAAACCAAGTTTTTTTTACAACTCTAATTTGTATCATGCTATAACATGGCCCAACAACTACTTTTTTTGAAAACAAACGGCAACTTTGTCTATATAGAACTGGAAGAAGTGATATAAATAAACGCTTTTATTGTATTATCTGAATTAATATTTTTTATTTTCTTTCTTACTCCTGACAGTAGAACTTGATAGATAGGAAAATAATATTTATCTTTTCCTAAAATACAGTGACAGATAAGAAATTTGAACTCAGCCATAGGTCTCCTCTTTGCTGCTTGAGTTACTTCATTGTAGCCATGGCAGTTTTTTTCATATAGAAATTTTTTGAAAACTTTATAGCCTTGCACATCACATCTAATAATACCAAAAGGAATCTGGTATGATCAGTAGTGATATAATGAATGCCATATGAATTAATAATATTTGGCCACTTCTTGAAGTTTTAATGGCTCCATCTGTCTCTTAGTTCATTGGAAATAATTAATATTCTCTTGCTTTTTCTTGTGACAGTAATTCATACATTGTAGCCTCTGATGGTTATATTAATCCCTGAAAATAGAACCAATTATTTGAGTTAAAAGGGGATGTGGAAATTACCTTCCTATTTTCCTAACTAATCTGAAGAAGAAATGATACCTCTCTCTTACCAGTTTGATTTTTATTTGTGAAATTCAACCACAAGGTTGCCAGGATGGCATCAAGAAGGAAATAAATGTAATGCCTCTAACAAGCACAGTCATTGCTACTGCAGCTAAGAAAACAAAGTGACATAAGTAAAGTAGCTTATCATGTATTTATCTGAACTTCACATTTTCAAAATATCTTGTAGATTGGCATATACAGAATGCAATGCTCATTCAATTGTCAGTTAGCTGACTTTTTTTTCCCAGGTTTTGATTTACTTAGTTATTTAAGGCACAATGCTCACTTGAAAGCTAAGCCTAAGAATACCAACTTAAAAGATACTTTTTAAGAAAATATTTTTAAACTGCACTTTGACTGAAAAAGTGTTATGAAAGTGAAAAGAAAATTATAGAAACAGAAGCTTAACTTGGTTTCAAGTGGCATTAGCACAGCTAGGGGGAATAGTGCAATATAAATTAGTGAGTGTTTTAAAAATTTTATTTATATATTTTTTTAGAAACAGAAGTTCTAATTGTAGGATTGCACTATACGGGGATTTGGAAGCCTGTGCCAGACATCAAAGCAGATGCTGTACAAAAAGTTGCTGACCTGACATCTGAAACACAGACTTTATTGATTGTGCAGAGTTTAAAATGTCTGGCATATTAGTCTTCAGTATCAACAGATTCATACTAACAACTGATATTTAAAGGACAATTACTAATTGAGCCACACCCAAGAATGGCCTTATAAGTAAAGTCTAACCTTTTAGAATACACATGGGAAATTTAATAAACAATAAAAATAATGACAAGTTTATGCTTAGATCTCAAGCTAAACCCGAATGTTTGAAGGCATATATCGATAAGGAATTCCAAATACCCATAACTTGTCAAACGTGAGGGTGAAAATGCAACATATATAGATTTTTTTCTTTTGTCACTTCGCATTTTTTTATCACAAATGTACTCTTTAATCACTATCCTCATTTTTTGTTATTTGTTTCTTAAATTCCACATAGGAGTGAGATCATGGTATTTGTCTTTCTCTGACTTATTTTGCTTATTCATGTTGTTGCAAATGGCAAGATGACATTCTTTATTATGGCTGAATAGTATTCCATTGTTATATATATATATATATATATATATATATATACTACATCTTCTATATTGATTCATCTATTGATTGATGACATCTGGACAGCTTCCATATCTTGGCTATTGTAAATAATGCTATAATAAATATAGTGGTGCACGTATCCCTATGAATTGGTATTTTTGTATTTTTTGGATAAATATCCACTAGTACAATTCCTGGACCATGAGGTAGATTTGATTTTTAACTTTTTTGAGGAAACTCCATACTATTTTCCACAATGGCTGCACCAGATTTCAGTGCCACCAATGGTGCAAGAAGTTTTCTTTTTTTCCACATCCTCACCAAGACTTGTTTCTTGTGTTGTTGATTTTAACCATTCTGACAAGTGTGAGGTGAAATCTCATTGTAATTTTGATTTGCATAATGATGAATGAAGTTGAGCATCTTCTCATGTGTCTGTTAGCCATCTGGGTGGCTTCTCTGGAGAAATATCTGTTCATATCTTCTGCCCGTTTTTTAAATTGGATTATTTATTTTTGGGTATTGAGTTGTATAAGTTCTTTATATATTTTGGATACTAACCCTTTAGAATATGTCATTTGCTAATATCTTCTCCCATTCAGTAGGTTGTCTTTTTTTGTTGTTGTTGATTCTTTGCTTTGCTTGAAAGAAGTCTTTTTGTTTTTGTTTTGTTTTGCTTTAATTTTGATGTAGTCCCAATAGTTTATTTTTGCTTTTGTTTCCCTTGCCTCAGGAGACATACTTAAAAAAGAATGTTGGCTATGGATGAAGAGAGATTACTGCCTGTGCTCTCTCTAGGATTTTTATGGTTTCGGGTAACACATTTAGGTCTTTAATCTATTTTGAGTTTATTTTTGTGTATGGTGTAAAAAAGTAATCCAGTTTCATTCTTTTGCACACAGCTGTCCAGTTTTCCCAACACAATTTGCTGAAGAGACTGCATTTTTCCCATGGCATATTTTTGCCTCCTTTATCAAAAAATCAATTGACCATATAATCTTGGGTTTATTTCTGGGCTTTCTGTATGTTATATGGATCCATGTATCTATTTTTGTGCTAGTACCAAACTGATTTGATTACTACAGCTTTGTAGTAGATCTTGAAATCTGGAATTGTGATGCCTCCAGTTTTGTTGTTCTTTTTCAAAATTGCTTTGGCTATTCAGGGTTTGCTATGGTTCCATACAAATTTTAGGATTTTTTTTTCTAATTTTGCAAAAAATACTCTTGGTATTTTTATAGGGTTTGCATTAAATCTGTAGATTGCTTTGGCTAGTATGGATATTTTAATGATATTTGTCCTCTCAATCTGTGAGCATGGAATATCTTTCCAGTTGTGTCATCTTCAATTTCTTTCATCAGTATTTTATAATTTTCACAGTACAGGTCTTCTACCTTCTTGGTTAAGTTTATTCCCATGTATTTTGTTATATTTGGTGCAATTGTAAATGGGATTTTTTTTCTGATTTCTCTTTCTGCTACTTTATTATTAGTGCATAGAAATGCAATAGATTTCTATATACTGCCTTTGCATCCAGTGACTTTATTGAATTTATTTATCAGTTCTGTTATTTTTTGTTTGTTTGTTTGTTTTGGTGAATCTTTAGAGTTTTCTATGCATAGTATTATGTCATCTGCCTATGCTGTACTTTTCATGCCTGTGATTTTGTACCTCTTCATCTTCTTCAGCTATTTTGCCTAACTCCCCACACAGCTCTGCTTTGACAACCAGTTTGTTCTTTTGTTCTCTGTATTTATAATTGTTTCTGTTACATTTGTTCAACTTTTAAGGTATTTTTAGATTCCAGAAATAAGTGAAATCATATGGCATTTGTCTTTTTATGTCTGACTTATTTTGCTAGGTCTATCCATGTTGTTAAAAACGGCAAAAATCTCATTCTTTTTATGGCTGAGTAATATTTCATTGTAATTATATACCACAACTTTATCCATTCACCTATCAATGAACAGTTGGGCTGCTTTTGTATATTGGCTTTTATAAATAGTGCTTCAATAAATATAGGGATGCATATATCTTTTCCAATTAATGTTTTAATGTTCTTGGGTAAATATCTTACAGTGGAATTACTGAATCATATGGTATTTCTATTTTCAATATTTTCTTGCAAATCTTCTATCCTGTTTTCCACAGTGGCTGCAACATTTTACGTTCCCAACAATGATACACAAGGTTTCCCTTTTTTCCACATCCTTGCTAATACCAGTTATTTCTTGTCTTTTTGATACCAGATATTCTGACAAATGTAAGGTGGTATCTCGTTATAGTTTAATTCACATTTCCTTAATAATTAGCAATGTTGAGCATCTTTTCATGTGTCTGTTGGCCATCTGTATACGTTTTTTGGGAAAATGTCTGTTTCGACTGTTCATTTTTTTTTAAAGATTTTATTTATTTATTTGACAGAGAGAGACACAGCGAGAGAGGAAACACAAGCAGGGGGAGTGGGAGAGGGAGAAGCAGGCTCCCCGCCGAGCAGGGAGCCCAATGCGGGGCTTGATCCCAGGACCCCGAGATCATGACCCGAGCAGAAGGTAGATGCCTAACGACTGAGCCACCCAGGCGCCCCTCGACTGTTCACTTTTAATGAGATTGTTTTTTGGATGTTGACTTTTGTAAATTCTTTATATATTTTAGACATTAACTTCTTATATATTATTTTCAAATTATTGCATATATTTTTCTTCTATTCAGTATGTTGCCTTTATATTTTCTTAATGGTTTGCTTTTACTGTGCAAAAGCTCTTTATTTTCTTGTAATCCTAATAGGTTATTTTTATTTTTGTTTCTCTTACCTGAGGAGATATAGCTAGAAAAGTGTTGCTAAAGATATGTCAAAGTTATTAGTGATTATGTTTTCTTTTAAGATTTTTTATAGTTTTAGGTCTCACATTAAGTCTTCAAACATTTAGAGTTTATTTTTGTGTGCAGTGTAAGAAAGTAGTCCAGTTTAATCCTTTGCATGTAGCTATCCAGTTTTCCCAATACCATGAATTGAAGAGACTGCCATTTCCCCATTGCATATTCTTACTTCCTTTGTCATAGATCAACAGACCATATAGTGCAGGTTTATTTCTGAGGTCTCTGTTTTGTCCCATTAATCGATGTGTCTGCTTTTGTGCCAGTACAAAACTGTTTTGATTACTATAGTTGTATAGTATAGCTTGAAAGCTGAGATTGTGATACCTCCAGTGTTTTTTCTTCTTTGTCAAGATTGCTTTGGCTATTCAAGGTCTTTTGTGGTTCCATAAAGCTATTAAGAATATTTGCTCCAGTTCTGTGATAAATACAATTGATATTTTGATAGGGATTGTATTGAATCTGTAAATTTCTTTGGTAGTATGGCCATTTTAACAATATTAATTATCCCCATCCATGAGTATGGTATATTTCCATTTGTTTGTGTTATCTTCAGTTTCATTCATCAATGCTTTACGGTTGTCAGAATGCAGGTCTTTCACTTCATTGGTTAAATTCATTCACAGTTTGTTTTTCTTTTTGGTACAGTTGAAAATGGGATTGCTTTCTTTATTTCTCTATCTGCTATTTCATTATTTGTGTACAGAAATGTAACAGGTTTCTCTATACTAATTTTGTATCATGCAACTTTACTGAATTCATTCTAATTTTTTCTTGGTTGAGTCTTGACACTTTTCTTTATATAGTATCATGTCATCTGTAAATACTCACAGTTTTACTTCTTCCTTACCAATATATGTCTTTTATTTCTCTTGTCTGATTGCTGCAGCTAGGATTTCCTGTTCTATGTTGAATAAAAGTGTGAGAATGGACATCCTCATCTTTTTCCTGATCTTAGAGGATTTTAGTTTTCACCATTGAGTATAATGTTAGCTGTCTTTGTCCAATATGACCTTTATTATTTAAGGTATGTTTCTCCCAAGCCCACTTTGAGAGTTTTTATCATGAATGGAAGTTAAAATTTCTCAAATGTTTTTGATGTATCTATTGAGATGATCATATAGTTTTTATCTTTTATTTTGTTAAAGTGATATATCATGTTGATTGAATTGGGGATATTGAAACATCCTTTCTTCCCCGGAATAAATACCACTTTATCATGGTGAATGTATTGTTTGCTAATACTTTGTTAAAATCTATGTTTTTGCACCTATATTCATCAGGGATATTGGCCTATAGTTTTCTTTTTCTGTAGTTTCTGGTTGGTGTCAGGATAATGCTGACCTTATGGAATGAATTTGGAAGATTTTGTACCTCTAGCATTTTTTTTTAATAGTGAGGACAATGGGTATTAACTCTTTTTTTTTAATTTAACTTAATTTTGTTATGTTAGGTTAGTCACCATACAATACATCATTAGTTTTTGATGTAGTGATCCACGATTCATTGTTTTCAAATAACACCCAGTGCTCCATGTGGTGTGTGCCCTCCTTAATACCCATCACCAGGCTAACCCATCCCCCACCCTCCTCCCCTCTAGAACCTTCAGTTTGTTTTTCAGGGTCCATAGTCTCTCCTGGTTCATCTCCCCCTCCAATTTCCCCCCTTCATTTTTCCCCTTCCTTCTCCTAATGTCCTCCATGCTATTCCTTATGTTCCACAAATAAGTGAAACCATATGAAAATTGACTGTCTTTGCTTGACTTATTTCGCTTAGCATAATCTCCTCCAGTCCCATTCATCCTTTCTGATGGCTGAGTAATATTCCATTGTATATATGGACCACATCTTCTTTATCCATTCATCTATTGAAGGGCATCTCAGCTCTTTTCACAGTTTAGCTATTGCAGACATTGCTGCTATGAACATTGGGGTGCATACGGCCTTTCTTTTCACTACATCTGTGTCCTTGGGGTAAATACCCAGGAGTGCAATTGCTGGGTCTTAGGGTAGCTCTATTTTTAATTTTCTGAGGCACCTCCACACTGTTTTCCAAAGTGGCTGTACCAACTTGCATTCCCACCAACCGTGTAAGAGGCTTCCCCTTTCTCCACAAACTCTCCAACATTTGTTGCTTCTTGCCTTGTTAATATTTGCCATTCTAACTGGTGTGAGGTGGTGTCTCAGTGTGGTTTGGATATGAATTTCCCTGATGGCTAATGATGATGAACATTTTTTCATGTGTCTGTTAGCCATTTGTATGTCTTCCTTGGAGAAGTGTCTGTTCATGTCTTCTGCCCAGTTTTTGACTTGATAATTTGGTTTTTGGCTGTTGAGTTTGAGAAGTTCTTTATAGATCTTGGATACCAGCCCTTTATCTGTAGTGTCATTTACAATGATCTTTTCCCATTCTGTGGGTTGCCTCTTTGTTTTGTTGACTGTTTCCTTTGCTGTGCAGAAGCTTTTTATCTTGATGAAGTCCCAAAAGTTCATTTTTGCTTTTGTTTCACTAGCCTTTGGAGATGAATCTTGAAAGAAATTGCTGTGGCCGATGTCAAAGAGGTTACTGCCTATGTTCTCCTCTAGGATTTTGATGGATTCCTGTCTCACATTGAGGTCTTTCATCCATTTTGAGTTTATCTTTGTGTACGGTGTTAGAGAATGGTCGAATTTCATTCTTCTGTATGTAGCTGTCCAGTTTTCCTGAAGAGACTGTCTTTTTTCCATTGCATTTTTTTCCCTACTTTGTCAAAGATTATTTGACCATAGAGTTGAGGGTCCATATCTGAGCTCTCTATTCTGTTCCATTGGTCTATATGTCTGTTTCTGTGCAGTACCATGCTGTCTTGGTGATCACTGCTTTGTAATATAGCTTGAAATCAGGCAGCGTGATGCCCCCAGCTTTGTTTTTCTTTTTCGACATTTCCTTGGCGATTTGGGGTCTTTTCTGATTCCATACAAATTTTAGGATTGCTTGTTCCATCACTTGGAAAAATGTCATTGGAACTTTGATCGGGATGGCATTGAAGGTATAGATTGCTCTGGGCAGCATAAACATTTTAACAATGTTTATTCTTCTGATCCATTAACATGGAATATTTTTCCATCATTTTGTGTCTTCAGTTTCTCTCATCAGTGTTCTGTAGTTCCTAGAGTATAGATCTTTTACCTCTTTGGTTAGGTTTATTCCAAGTAATTTATGGTTTTTGGTGCTATTGTAAATGGAATCGATTCTCTAGTTTCTCTTTCTACAGTTGCATCGTTAGTGTATAAGAAAGCAACTGATTTCTGTGCATTGATTTTGTATCCTGCCACATTACTGAATTGCTGGATGAGTTCTAATAATTTGAGGGTGGAGTCTTTTGGATTTTCCACATAAAGTATCATGTCATCTGATAAAAGGGAACGTTTCACTCCTTCTTTGCCAATTTGAATACCTTTTATTTCTTTTTGTTGTCTGATTGCTGTTGTTAGGACTTTCTAGTACTATGTTGAACAATAGTGGCAAGAGTGGGCATCCTTGACATGTTCCTGATCTTAAGGGAAAGGCTCTCAGCTTTTCCCCATTGAGGATGATTTTCGCTGTGGGTTTTTCATAGATGGATTTTATGAACCTGAGTAATGTTCCCTCTATCCCTATACTCTGAAGAGTTTTAATCAGGAAAGTTTTAATCAGACAATTATTTGTCAGATACTTTTTCTGAATCAATTGAGAGGACCATATGGTTCTTCTCTCTCCTCTTATTAATGTGTGCTATCACATTGATTGATTTGCAAATGTTGAACCACCCTTGCCTCCTGGGGATAAATCTCACTTGGTTGTGGTGGATGATCCTTTTAATGTATTGTTGGATACTATTAGCTAGGATTTTCTTGAGAATTTTGGAATCCATATTCATCAAGGATATCAGTCTGAAATTCTCCTTTTTGATGGGTCTTTGCCTGGTTTGGGGATTAAGGTAATGCTGGCCTCATAGAATGAGTCTGGTAGCTTTCCTTCTGTTTCTATTTTTTGAAATAGCTTCAGGAGAATAGGTATTATGTCTTCTTTGAATATTTGGTAGAATTCCCCAGGGAGTCTATCAGGCCCTGGACTCATTTTTTGGGAGGTTTTTGATCACTGCTTCCATCTCGTTACTGGTTATTGGCCTATTCTTGTTGTCAATTTCTTCCTGTTTCAGTCTTGGTAGTTTATAGGTTTCCAGGAAGTCTTCCATTTCTTCCAGGTTGCTTAATTTATTGGCATATAGTTGTTGATAGTAATTTCTAATAATTGTTTCTATTTCCTTGGGGTTACTCGTGATCTCTCCCCTTTCATTCATAATTTTATTAATTTGTGTCCTTTCTCTTTTCTTTTGGATAAGTCTGGCCCATGGTTTATCGATCTTATTAATTCTCTCAAGGAACCAGCTTCTAGTTTTGTTGATATGATCTACTGTGTTTCTGGTTTCTAATGCATTGATCTCTGCTCTATTTTTAATTATTTCTCTTCTAATGTGTGGCTTGGGCATCATTTGTTGTTTTGTCTCCAGTTCTTTAAGGTGTAAAGTTCGTTGGTGGATTAGGGATTTTTCTCTTTCTTTAAGTGAGGCTTGGATGCTATGTATTTCCCCCTTAGGACTGCTTTTGAAGTATTCCACAGGGTTGAACCAATGTGTTTTCATTCTCATTGGTTTCCATGAATTGTTTAAGTTTTTCTTTGATTTCCTGGCTGACCGAAACCTTCTTGAGCAGAGTGGTCTTTAGCTTCCAAGTGTTTGAATTTCTTCCAAATTTTTTTCTTGTGATTGAGTTCCAGCTTTAAAGCATTATAGTCTGAGAATATGTAGGGAATGATCTCAGTCTTTTGGTATCAGTTGAGACCTGATTTGTGACCTGGTATGTGGTCTATTCTGGAGAAAGTTCCATGTGTGCTCGAGAAGAATGAATATTCTGTTGTTTTAGGGTGGAATGTTCTGTATATATCTATGAGGTCCATCTGACCCAGTGTGTCAATTCAAGCTCTTGTTTCTTTGTTGATTTTCTGCTTAGATGATTAATCTTGCTGAGAGTGGAATGTTGAGGTCTCCTACAATTAACATCTTATTATCAATATGACTCTATTTTGGTTAACAGTTGGCTTATTTAGATAGCTGCTCCCATGTTGGGGGCGTATTTACAATTGTTAGATCTTCTTGTTGGATAGACTCTTTAAGAATTATACAGTGTCCTTCTTTGTCTCTAACTGCAGTCTTTAACTTACAATCTAATTTGTCTGATATAAGAATTGCTACCCCAGCTTTCTTTTGAGGTCTGCTGGCATGGAAGATGGATCTCCATCCCTTCACTTTCAGTCTGGATGTATCTTTAGGTTAAATGAGTCTCTTGTAGACAGCATATGGATGGGTCCTGTCTTTTTATCCAATGTGCAACTCTGTGCCATTTTATGGGAGCATTTAGGCCTTTCACGTTGAGAGTGATTATTGAAAGGTATGAATTTATTTTCATCATGTTGCCTGTGAAGACCTTGTTTTTATAGATATTCCCTGTAAATTTCTGTTGTATATCACTCTTGGGGTTTTTCTCCTTTTATAGAATCCCCCTTACTATTTCTTGGAGGGCCAGCTTAGTGGTCACATATTCTTTCAGTTTCTGCTGGTCTTGGAAGCTCTGCGTCTCTCATCTATTCTAAATGAGAGCCTTGCTGGATAAAGTATTCTTGGCTACATGTTCTTCTCTTTTAGAACACTGAATATGTCTTGCCAGCCCTTTCTGGCTTGCCAGGTCTCTGTGCATAGGTCTGACATTATTCTGATGTTCCTCTCTCTGTATGTAAGGAATCTCTTCCCCCTAACTGCCCTTAAGATGGTTTCCTTAGTTCTAAGATTTGCAAGTTTTACTATCACATGCCGGAACATTGGCCTGTTTTCCTTGATCTTTGGAGGGGTCCTCTCTGCCTCTAGGACACGAATGTTTGTTTCATTACCCAGATTAGGGAAATTCTCAGCCACAATTTGCTCAAGAATGTCTTCTTGTCCTCTCTCTCTCTCCACCCCCTCAGGGATCCCAATAATTCTGACATTGGAACGTTTCGTGGTGTCACTTATTTCTCTGATTCTATTTTCATTGATTCTGAGTTGTTTTTTCCTGGCCTCCTCTTTTTCCTTCTTTTCTATTAATTGGTCTTCTAAATCACTAATTCGTTCTTCTACCTCGCTTACCCTAGCTGTTAGATTATCTAATCAGATTGGATCTCATTGATAACATTTTTAAGTTCTGCAAGTTCAGCTTTTATTTCTGCCCCTAGAGACTCTATGTTGCCATTAATCAATTTCTCCATTCTAGCTGTTGTCTTCACAATTGCTACCTTTAAGTCCATTTCCAACATCTTGATTACATATGTATCCATTTGTAGATCTGTGGTAGAAGTCACAGTCTCTGAGTCTTTCCTCTTTTGGGGGTTCTTCCTCCTAGTCATTCTGTTAAGGGGCGGTTGAGGGAATGTACGAAGTCCAAATTATTGACCGCAACCCAAGCAAGATGCACCTGTTTTTTAGGGACCTTAGGGTTGCTGGTCTCTTTTTCTCCCAGCCTGTCTTCTGGGGGAGGGTCCTGCCACACTGTTAGTCAGGCAACCCTGTTTGGGCAGAGTTGCTCTGCCGCCTGTGATGGGAGGATGGGCTCAGTGAAAACCAGTTTTGGGGGGGCTTTTCTTTTCTGGCGGCTTTCCCTGGTGGCTTTCCACATCCCTTCCAGGAGTTAGAGCATAAGTGATCTTTTCCAACTCTCTGCCTCAGAGCAGAAACATTGCAGTCTGTTCTTCAGTGAGTTCTCCCGGCCACACTATCTTCATTTCTGTCTGTGCTGTATAAACTGCAGCATCCTGGGTTGTGAGCCCCTCAGCAGCTCTCCCAGTTGCCTCAGCCCTTTGTGCTTCTAAAACCGCCAGCCACTCCCAGTTTGCACCTGTGGCCCCGCTGCTCCAGGTTTCAGTCTGGGGGGCTGCCCTAAAGTCCTTTCACTGTTGCTACCTGTCTGCGAGTCTGTGCCTGGTTCCCAGCATAGGAGGATTTGCATTCCTTTGTTATTTCGCCTTCCCAGTGCCAGCACTTATGGCAGGTCCCTACCCCTTCCATTTATCTTCCAATATTTGTCCTCGGAATCACGGCTCCCTGCTTCTTACCTTGAAACCACCTGCCTGCAATATTCTGTTTTTAGAGATCCAGATATATTTTCTCACATCTCAGGCTGATTTCATGGGTGTTCAGAGTGGTCTGGTAGATATCCACCTCAATTCCAGGGACTGGTTGGAAAAGGGTCCCCCACTCTTCTGTCATCTTTTCCAGAACCACTGTATATTAAATCTTCTTTAAATGTTTGGTAGAAATCACCTGTGAAGCGATCTGGTCCAATACTTTTGTTTGTTAGGAATTTTTTATTATTGATTCACTTTCATGTCTAGTAATTTTGTATTTCTTTCTGATTCAGTTTTGGAAGATTGTATGTTTCTAGGAATTTATCCATTTTTCTAGGTTGTCCAGTTTATTGGTGTATAATTTATCATATGTCTCCTAATTTTTTTTTTTTTTTGCATTTCTGTAGTGTCATTTGTTGCTTCTTTTTTATTTCTGATTTTAATTGAGTCCTTTCTTGATGAGTCTGGCAAAGGCTTAGCAATTTTATTTGTCTTTTCAAGAAACTAGCTCTTAGTTTCCTTGATCTTTCTTATTAGTTTTAGTCTCTATATCATTTATTTTCACTGTGATCTTTATTCATTTCTTTATTCTAACTTTGGGCTTAGCTGTTTTTATTTTTTCAAGGTATAAAATTAGATTACTAGAATTTTTGTCCTTCGAGGCATACCTATATCACTATAAACTTCTCTCTTAGAACTGCTTTTACTTCATCACAATAATTTTGGACCGTTGTACTTTCATTTTCATTTGTCTCTCTCTCTCTCTCTCTTTTTTTTATGTCCTCTTTGATTTCTTTGTTGACCCATTCGTTGTTGAGTAGTATGTTACTTAGTATCCACAGGTTTGTGTTTCTTATCATTTTTTTTTTCTTGTAAATGATTTTTAGTTTCATACCGTTGTGGTGAGAAAAGATTCTTGATATGATTTCAGTCTTCTTACATTTATTGAGACTTACTTTATGGTCTAACATGGAATCTGTCCTGGAGAATATTCTATGTGCACTTGAAAAGAACGTATGTTCTTATTTTGGATGGAATGTTCTGTATAGGTCTTTAAATGCATTAGGTCTCATGTATTCTTCAAAGTCATCATTTTCTTCTTGATTTTCCACCTGGATGATCTATCCATTGATGTAAGTGGAGAGTTAAAGCCGTCTATTATGTTACTGTCAAGTTTTACTTTTATGTCTGTTTATATTTTCTTTTTTTTAAAGATTTTTATTTATTTATTTGACAGAGACACAGAGAGAAAGCACAAGTAGGTAGAGTGGTAGGTAGAGGGAGAGGGAGAAGCAGGCTCCCCGCTGAGCAGGGAGCCTGATGCGGGGCTCAATCCCAGGTCCCAGGGATGGTGACCTGAGCTGAAGGCAGCTGCTTAACCAACTGAGCCACCCAGGTGCCCCTGTCTGTTTATATTTTCTTTATGTATTTAGGTGCCTCTATGTTGGGGGTATATTTACAATTGTTGTATCTTTTTGTTGGATTGTTTCCTTAATCATAATGTAATACACTTTGTTTCTTACAGTTTTTGTTTAAAATTTGTTGTGTCTATGTATCACAACCCTGGCTTTTCTTTTTTTCTGTTTCCATTTGCATTAAATATATTTTTCATTCTTTTCACTTTCAGTCTCTATGTGTCTTTAGGTCTGAGGTGAGTCACTTGTAGGCAGGATATAGATGGGTTTTACTTTTTTATTTGTTCTTTCACCCTTTGTCTTTTGATTAGAGCATTTAGAACATTTACATTTAAAGTAATTATTGATAATTATATACTTATTACCATTTTTTTGTCTCTGGTTGTTTTGTAGTCCTTTTGTCTTTTCTTTTTTTGCTCTATTTCCTTGTGATTGATGACTTCCCTGGTATGATGCTTATCATTACCATCAGGTTCATACTTAACGTTGTAAGTATATAGCAGTGTACATTAAGTTGATGGTTGCCTAAGTCTGAGCACATTCTAAAAGAACATTTTACTCCCCTTCTGCACATTTTATGTATATAATGTCTTATTTTTCATTGTTTCATTTTGTGAATCTTAACTAATTGTTACATAAAATTGATTTTTACTACTTTTGTCTTTTAACTTTCATACTAGCTTTATAAGTGATTGATCCACTGCCTTTACTGTGTTTGCTTTACTTGTGAAATATTTTTCCTTTCATATTTTTTTTTTTTAACGTCCAACCTTTTCTTTTTCACTTAGAGAATTCTCTTTAACATTTCTTCTAAGGCTAGTTTAGTGGTGAAGAACTCCTTTAACTTTTGTTTGTCTGGGAAACTCTTTATTGGTCATTCAATTTTGAATAATAACCTTGCCACGTAGAGTATCCTTGGTTGCAGTTTTTTGTTTTTGTGTTTTTTTTTTCTTTTTCTTTCTTTTTTTTTTTTAACACTTTGTATATATTATGCCACTCTCTTCTGGCTTACAAAATTTCTGCTGAAGAGCAGCTGATAGCCTTATGAAGTTTCCCTTATATGTAATTAGTTGTTTTTCTCTTGGTACTTTTAAGATTCTTTATCTTTAATCTTTGACATTTTAATCATTATGGCTCTTCGTGTGGACTTCCTTGGTTCACCTTGTTTGCTACTGTCTGTGTTTTCTGGACCAGAATGTCTGTTTCCTTTCCCAGTTTAGTGATATTTTGTATTTTTCTTCCCCTTTCTCTCTCTTCTCCTTCTAGGCCCCCCAAAATGTGAATGTTAGTATGCATGATGTTGTCCTAGAGATCTCTTAACCTTTCCTCATTTCCATCTATTTATTTTCTGCTGTTCTGCTGTGGTGTTTTCCATTATGCTGATTTCCAGATTGCTGACCTGTTCTTCTGCATTGTTTAATCTAATGTTGATTCCCCTTAGTGTATTTTTTATTTCAGTTATTGTATTCTTCTACTCTGTTTTTTTTTTTTTAACATTTTATTTATTTGACAGAGAGAGACACAGCGAGAGAGGGAACACAAGCAGGGGGAGTGGGAGAGGGAGAAGCAGACTCCCCGCTGAGCAGGGAGCCTGATGCGGGGCTCGATCCCAGGACCCTGGGATCATGACCTGAGCCAAAGGCAGACGCTTAATGGCTGAGCCACCCAGGCGCCCCTTCTACTCTGGTTTTTTAAAGCCCTTTGTTGCAGTTGTCACTTAATTCATCCTTTCTTCTCTCCTGTTCAGTAAGCATCTTTATGACCATTACTCTGAACTCATTGTCAGATAGATTGCTTATCTCTGTTTCATTTAGTTATTTTTCTGAAATTTTTTGTGTTCTTCCATTTGGAGCTTATTCCCCTGTCTCCTTAGTTTGTCTGATTCTCTGTGTTTGTTTATATGAATTAGGCATAACAGCTACTTCTCCTAGACTTGAAGGAATGGCCTTGCATAGGTACATCTCGTGTGTGGATCACATGTGCCTGTAGCTTTGGCTGGTGGGCTGGTGCTATAGTGGTCAAAGGCAGAGTGTTCTGGGGCACTCTGCTTGGGGCCACCCTTGAGAAATCACCAGAGTTGAAGTCAACATGGGTCAAAGTGGTCTAGAGGTTTTTGTGTAGAGGGTTCTCTGGTGGGACAGCTGAAGCTGAATTGGGGGCAACCTCAGAGCCCTGGGTGTTCCACATATGGGGTACACTGGTAGGGTGGCTGGAGCCAAAGCAGACATGCTCTATGAGTTCCTGGGGCACTCTAGGCAGGGTATCCCAGCAAGGCAACACTGAGCTGAAGTAGGTGTGTGCTGTGAGATCCTAGAGTGCTCTGTGAAAGGAGTACCCTGGCAAGTCCATTATAGCTGAGGTGGCTGAAGGCCTGGAGTGTTCTAAGATGCTTTTCAACTGTGTTGTTTTAACAGGATGGCTAGATCTGTAGTGGACACTGTCCAGAGATGTTCCTGTGTGTATTGCACTGTGGTTGCCTTCTTTGAGGACTGGAGCTCAGGGGGAATGAGTAGGGAGGCCACCTTAGTGAGTGGGCTGTTATTTGCTATGAGCTTGGTCTTGCTGATATGGTAGGACAGATATGGCCTGGACCCTGTTCCCATCTGTACTATTAATGTGGAGGGGGGACATAAATGCATTTGCCAGCTCCTCTAACCCTGGGAAGAGTTGCAGTAGCTACTCTGATGTTTGGCAGAATTTTAGGGCTAGTTCCTTTATATTCCATTTGCTGTTTTAAAATGCAGTTCCTTTCCATGCTCCAAGATATCTGGGTCTGTTGTGGACTAGGGGCATGCAGTTCACTGAGGTGAGAGGCTGCCTAGGGAATCTGGACCCTGTTTCTGTGTATGCTACCAAAGTAAATGAGAAACAAACAGTAGTGTTCACCAGCCCCTCTCACGTTGGAGAGAGTTCCAGCAGGTCCCACCACTATTTGGGAGATATTAGTTCCTTTATATTCTAGTTGCTTTTTTTAAATCATGCCTTTTGTTCTAGTCCCAGGACAGACAAATCTGCTCCTGGTCCCTCAGCACTATTCCTCTGCAGTTCACAGCATCAGGGGTGGGGTTCCCATCATGATAGTGTCTCAGTCTCTCCATCTCTCCTCCTCTGTATATGGTCCCTCTGCCCTCTGTTATGCAGGAGTTGTTCAGTCTTCCCTCAGTTCTTCTTCAGGAGAAATTGTTCTATATATATATATATATATATATCTGATGTGTGTGTAAGGGAAGTACATTCAGGGTCTTCCTATACTGCCATATTGGACCCTCCCTCAAGCCGAACTTACATTTTTAAGAAGTAACCTGTAACTAATATTACACTGTATGTTAACTAACGAATTTAAATTTAAAAAAAGGATCATTAAATGCTTATTTTTTAAAAAAAGCAACCTATTTAAATATCAATGCCACCTTTGAGAGAGCACACAAGTGGGGTGGGAAGGAGAGGAAGAAGCAGACTCCCCACTGAGCAAAGAGAATGATGTGGGGCTTAATACCAGGACCAGGGGATTTTGACCTGAGCCAAAGGCAGATACTTAACTGACTGAGACACCCAGGTACCCCTCAATGCCACCTTTGAAGATTCATTGCATAGGGAATAATGCTATTACCATTGTTACACTTTTGTTTTCAAACATTGTTTTGCTGTCTGTCTGTAAAATGATTTTAAAAAGAAATTCTTAAAAAAAAAAAGAGAGAGGACATTCTTCTTTAATCACTGGCACAGTGGCCTGTTTCACACAGGTCTCACAGGGAGTGGAGTGAGACTGGATCCCTTTTATGTGTAAGGAGGGATAATTAATTTGACAGTTATTGTATTTGTAGAGTAAGCATTGTTAAAGAAAGCAGAAGCAATCATAAAATAGGGGAAAGAGGAAAAGAAAGGCAACTGAATTTCCATTTTTCCTATATGGAGGTGTCAAAGTTTGAAAATTTAAGGATATTATTTAATGACATGGAAGTAAACATTTTTTTTTTTTTCAGCTAAAAGAATGAAAGTTTTCTCTTGGAAGTAGAAGAAGGGAGAAAGGACCAGGAGACTGCTGTTATCCGTAATGTTGCATATAACTCATCGACTATACTATGTGAATTTACACTTTGGGTAAAAGTTTAAAAAATATTAAAGTGAAACTAAAACTAAAAACATTGAATTTACATTGAGAACTTTAAAAACATTGAGTTACTAAACCAGAATCAAAATATTTACATGCATTTGCTATGCCTGTTCATGAAGACCTTTAAAAATAAAGGAGATTTGAGAGACTTTTAGGTGTAAGGTACCATTTTTGAGCCTTGGTTATCTTTGGTCCCCTAAATTTTTTCAGTAACATTTTATACAAATTTATGTTTATATTCTTAAAGGAAATTTACTTTTTTCATAATTAATTTTCATAAGTTTATACCTATGTAATACTAAGCCTGCAAAAGAATGATAGCAATAATTTGTTCCAATAATTAGTCCATTTGCTTTATATTTCAATATATGAAGTTGTACTATTTTAAAATACTGTACAAAAAAGCTGTATTTCACAATGAATTAGTGTATTAATTATGAGACAAATTAGGTCAGCCAGTGTTTTTTCTTTGGTTTCTTTGAAATTTCAACAAATGCAATTTTACTCTAAAGAATATTTCACACATCAAATAATGAGTAAATGTCTTAATTATGTGTAATAAATACACTTTATTGAAATTTGAATGTCTGCGCTTGCCAGTTGCTCTCAAAATGTTTTATACCAGTGAATTGTATGTTTCCCATGTATATTCCAATTAATTATACATTTTTCTTCTTAGTAATTTAAAAATAACATATATGGATGATTAAATGTTATTGATGGAGAATACTGTATAAGAACACACTATCAAATATATCGAAAGCCAGTGGAAATACATAACATAATTCTGACCTCAGTAAAACATATCTATAAAGTCCCTGCTCATAAACATTCTCAAAGTTCTAAATTTAAATTCCCATGTCTTGAAGAATAGACATGCAAATACAAGAAACTCTATATTTTATTTACATTTTATTCCCATTATTTAGAGTAAAGTCACTGCTAAATCTAAATGAGTGAATACTGAATTGTTGACATTAGGGAAAATACAACTGGCTGCATCATTTTTGTCAGTTGATCAAAACATAACTGTTTATTATCGCTTCTCGGCCTTTTGGCTAAGATCAAGTGCAAGACATAACTGTTTGTATGTTTATCTGTTTAAGACACCTTGTTTAAATATATGGCTATTTCATTAATATTGAATTCATGGACAGCAGCACTATAACTCCTGGCTGAACAAAGCTTATTTAACATATATATTTTCTCTATAAGGCACATCACAGTTCTTAGCTGGTAGGACACTAGACAGCACTATGCTTGGGACCATTTTATTTATTTATTTTTTATTCTTTTGGTTTAAGTTTCCTTTTTTTAAATTATTATTATGTTAATCACCATACATTACATCATTAGTTTTTTATTATGTTAATCACCATACATTACATCATTAGTTTCTGATGTAGTGTTCCATGATTCATTGTTTGCGTATAACAACACCCAGTGCTCCATTCACTACATGCCCTCTTTAATACCCATCACCAGGCTAACCCATCCTCCCACCCTCCTCCCCCTCTAGAACCCTCAGTTTGTTTTTCAGGGCCCATCGTCTCTCATGTTTCATCTCCCCCTCTGATTTCCCCCCCTTCATTCCTCCCCTCCTGCTATCTTCTTCTTCTTCTTCTTCTTTTTTTAACATATAATGTATTATTTGTTTCAGAGGTACAGCTCTGTGATTCAGCAGTCTTGCACAATTCAGTGCTCACCATAGCACATACCCTCCCCAATGTCTATCACCCAGCCACCCCATCCCTCCCACCCCCCACCATTTTAAATAATGAAATCACCACCAAAAAAATATGCTGCTTAATAGACCATGGAAAGTACATTTGTTTACAGTATGAGAGCTGATACAAGAAGACAGAATATTGCCTTATGCCACCTCAGCTGGGAACTTGGGAGTCTGGCCATGTAACATTTTTGTTGTTCTGAACTTTTCCAGGAAAACACCAATGTTTATTGATTTGGGGGTCACAAAGCATAGTGAGTAGATAAACTTACAAAAAACATAATTAATGAAAACTGATCAGCTATACTTTTATTAAGTTATCATCTGTATGACAGTAACTATAAAACAGATATGACCTGTTGAAATGTTGACTGAGTCCCCATCCAGTCCATCAACTCCTTGAATCTTCCCACTTAAATATGTTAAAGGAATGACCATTCCAACATGCCCCAGACTGAATTATTCTTCTTAATCAGCAAAATCTAATTATCTGGGCGACTGGGTGGCTCAGTTGGTTAAGCGACTGCCTTCGGCTCAGGTCATGATCCTGGAGTCCCGGGATCGAGTCCCGCATCGGGCTCCCTGCTCGGCGGGGAGTCTGCTTCTCCCTCTGACGCTCTTCCCTCTCATGCTCTCTATCTCTCATTCTCTCTCTCTCAAATAAATAAAATCTTTAAAAAAAAATCTAATTATCTGTATTCTGAAAATATTAAAACTTAAAAATTATTTATCATACCCAATTTGAAGCTGTGTTTGCAGGTTTGTTACAGTTCTGAATCTTTTCTTATTTTTTTTAACAGTTCTGTATCTTTAATATGAGCCTCTAAGATCTGCCTCATCTTCCAGTCTTCCTCCCTCACTCTTTGAACTCTGGCCATTAGGATGCATTTCATTTCATCAAAGTTCTTTCTTGTTTCTGGGTCATTAAACTATTTGGTTTTCTGTGTATTTGGAATACCTTTCACCCTTAACCCCTTTACCTAGGTAATTACCATTCTACCTTTAGGAATCATTTTAAACATCATTTCTTTAGAGAGATCTTTCTTGACTCCACAGACTAGTTAAGTCTCCCTTGTTATACCCTAATCTTTGACTTTGACAATACTCATTATACTTGTAATTTATTATATAGCAGATTTAATTTTCATTGTTACACACTCAGGGATAAAACAAATGTGTCTGTATTTACTAATATGTTCAGTTATAGTTGATATATTCTGCTTTTTTACTATAAGCCTGATAGCACTCAATTTATTTGTCACTTTTAATAAGATCAGCCACATTAAGATGATATTAATTGTATTAATTTAATTTAGCATACTTTAAGATCATCCAAAATATGCAGATTTTAATAACATAGGAGTAAATTATCTCTCTTAATCCACTCAGAAATCTAGGCCTACAGTTCAGCTCTACTCAAAGAGGTAACCCTGGCACCTGTGTTCCTTTTATGCTGCAGCTGTGACATTTCTAAGTATGTCATTCTGAGCTGCGTGTTTGAAGCTACGTTACTTCCATATTTACACTGCAGCCTATGAGAGGAGAAAAAAAAATTCTAGG
The DNA here is from genome assembly GCF_037043125.1 of Eumetopias jubatus. NCBI lineage: Eukaryota > Metazoa > Chordata > Mammalia > Carnivora > Otariidae > Eumetopias > Eumetopias jubatus. Next base: position 42,012,016 of record NW_028274809.1, on the reverse strand, counting down.
GAGAAAACCTTGGAGATAGTCTGGAATTACAACCATAATTTGTACTATGTCAGACTGGATTCTTAATCACAGCTCTTCTTCCCTTTAACAGGGTTATATGTCCACACCTTTTGCCTCATGGCTTTGCAGTGTCTACCACTATATTAAGTAGAGAAGATATGCCTGCTTCATTGATTCAGGGCTTGGCTACTTAACTACTGGAATGTGAATGGAAATGACAGTGTTGGATGGGATGCTAGTTCTAGTCAGAGACTTTAAAGGATTTTTTGTTTCTTTTTATCTTTCTTCAGCTTCTATCTTTCTACAAGAAACAAACACACAGTGGCTGCTCCCTGAGGATTCCCCAAATAAAAAGGTATTATGACCCATTGTATAGATACACCATATTGTTAATCCAGTTGTCAGTTGATGGGCACTGACCTGTTTCTATTTTTTGGCTATTATGAATAATGAATATTGCTACTTTTGTGTAAAACTTCTTGTGTGGGCATAGGTTTCGTTTACCTTAGGTTTATACTTAGTAGGAAAATTGCTGGGTCAAATGGTAACTCTGTTTAATTGTTTGATAAACTGCCAGACTGTTCTAAAGTGACTGTATTATTTTATATTCCTACCAGCAGTTAATGAAGGTATCCAGTTTCCTCAAATCCTTGCTAACTCTTATTATTATCTGACTTTTTGGTTCAAGTCACCCTAGTGGGTTTGAAGTCGTACCTCATTGTGGGTCCCTTGCAATTCCATATGCGTTTTAGAGTCAGTTTGTTAATTTCTACAAAGAAGTCAGGTAGAATACTAATTGGATTGTGCTGAGTCACAGTTTGGAGTTATTGCCATTTAACAATGTTATATTTTCTGATCCATGAAACAGATGCTTTTTAAATTTATCTATTTAACTTATATCAGCAATGTTTTCTGTTTTTCAAATAATGAGTTTTGCATTTCTTTTGTTAAATTTATTTTATGAGTATTATTTTGAAGATATTTTAAGTGTAACTGTTTTCTTAATTTCACATTCAGAATGTTTGCCACAATTGTGTAGAAAAACAATTGATTCTTGTATAATGGGATCTTGTATTCTGCCAAAGTGCTAATTCATTTATTATTTCGAATAGTTTTTTTAATGGATTCCTTAGGATACACAGGATCATGTCATAGGTGGGTAGAGTTATTTTTACTTCTTCCTTTCCAAATTGGATGATTTTGTTTCTTTTTCTTACCTAATTGCCCTGGATAGAGTCCCCAAAATAATGTTGAATAGAAGCGGTGAAAGTGAACATTCTTTATGTTGTTCCTGATCTTAGGAGGAAAGAATTCAGTCTTTTACTATTAAATATGTTATAGGTCAGGTTTCTTTGTTTTTGTTTTTGTTTTGTTTTGTTTTGTAGATATTCCTTTACGGGTTCAGGAAGTTTCTTTCTATGCCCAGTTTGTTGAGTGTTTTCATCATGAAAAATTGTTGGGTTTTTATTAAATGATGTTTCTGCATCCTTTGAAAACTTCATGTGATTTTAATTTTTTATTCTTTTGATATGATGTATTGCATTAATTGATATCAGATGTTGAAACATCCTTGAATTCCTGGCATAAATCCAATTTGGTCATGTTGTGTAATTATTTTTATTTTGTTGGATTCAGAGTACTTTGTATTTGGTATTTTGTGGAACATTTTTTGCATAGATATTTATGAGAGATACTTGTCCGCAGTTTGCTGTGATTTCTTTGGTTTTGGCATGAAGGTACTGGTGGCTTCACAGAATGAATTGGGAAGTGTTTTCTTACCTATTGGAGGAAGATTTTGTAAAGATTTGGTATTAGTTCTTCAAATGCTTCATAGAAGTGTATCCTTTAGATAATACATAATTGGAACATGTATTTAATTCATTTACATTTAATGTTGTTATTTATATAGTTGGATTTATGTCTGCCATTTCACTTTTAAATTTTTTCTGTTTCATGACTTTTTTGTTGCTCTAATTTTTTTACTTATTTTTCAGTAAGTAAATATTTTATAATGTAGTAGTTCATTGATTAATGATATTTTCAGCATATAAGTTACATTGTTACTACTGCTTTAGAGTTTACCATATACATTTGAACTCATCTGAATTACTTTCTGATTCCTAATTTAGGTTGTTGTTTAATTCCAATGATATATAGACATGTTACTCCTATATAACTCTATTCCCATTCCCCTTTTTGCAGTATTATAATTATACATATTGTATTTATTAATGTTTTAACCCCAACAATATATAATTATTGCATTTTTATTTGTTGTCATTTCCTTAACCCAATACAGTTTTGCTCTATTCATCTCTTTTGTGCTGTTGTTGATAAATATATTACATATATATTACATTTATTTATTTTATAGGTCCAATGATATATTATAAACACATTATTTTATACAGTTGCTTTAAATCAGCAGAGAAGAAAGAGGAAAAATATGAATTCTTTTGTCCTATAAAATTACATAATTACTCTTACTGATGCTTTTGCTTTTTTCATATGAATACAAATTACCATCTGGGGTCACTTGCTTTTAGCCTGAAGATCTCCTTAAGTATTTCTTGTAAGGTGGATCTAGTTGCAGCAATTTCTCTCAGTTTGTTTTTGTTTGGTTTTGCTTTTATCCGTGTTTTAATCTAGGAGAGTCCTTTCTTAGCCTTTGCTTATGAAAGAGCTTTTCTAGACACAGGATTCTTGGTTGAAGTTTTATTCTTTCACCACTTTGAATATGTTATCCTCCTGTTTTCTGACCTCCATTGTTTCTGCTGAGAAGTCAACTATTAATCTTACTGAGATTCTTTTGTAAGTAATGAGTCATTTATCTCCCCTGCTTTTGAGATTTTTTTTTCTTCTCTTTGACTTTTAGCATTTTTAGTAAGATGTGCCTGTGAATGTTTTTGTTTTTATCCTACTTGGAATTCACTGAGCTTCCTGAATTTTAGTTTAATGTTTTTTATCAAATTAAGGTAGTTTTTTTAAGCATTTATGATTCTTTCTCTCTCCCCTCTCTCTCTAGTGCTTTCATTAAATCTCTTTGGGTGTGCTTAATAGTTCTCCACATTTCTCTGAGGCTCTTTTCATTTTTCTACATTATTTTTCTCTATGTTTTTTGGCTTACATGATCTCTATATCAATCTATCTTCAAGTTACCTTATTCTTTCTTCTACAATTTCAAGTCTGTTATTGAGCCCCTCTAGTGAATTTTTTATTTCAGATAATATACTTTTCAAATCTATGATTTCTGCTTGGTTCTTGTTTAAACATTCTCCTTATCAAATTCTCTCTTGATGTGACATTGTCACCATATGATCATTTATTTCTTTAATCATGGTTTCCTTTAAATCTGTAAGCATGTTTATAATGGCTACTTTAAAATCTGATAAATCAGATAACTTGTTCTTTCATAGGAGTGTGTGTGTGTTTGTGTGTGTGTGTGTGTGTGTGTGTGTGTGGTGTTTGTGTGCTTTTATTCTGGTATATGAGTTGTATTTTCCTCTTTCTTTTCATGCCCAAATAATTTTTTGTTAGAAACTGGACATGTTAGATAATATATTATGCCAACTCTGGATACTGGATCCATCTTCTCTTTGAGGTTCTTGTTGTTATTTGTTTACTTATGTGTTTAGTGACTGAATTAGATGATTATTTAGTGGAGTGTACCCCCTTCTATCCCTTATGCATAAACATATATGCATGTACACGTGCGTGCGTGCACGCACACACACACACACGCACAGTGTTCAGTCTTGAATGTTGTTTCTAGTCACCCAGAGATGAGAGTGTTTTAGATGACTCTCTTACTTGACCAAACAAAGGTGTTAAAATGCCTTACCTGATTACTCAATTATTTTTAATAATTCTGTAGGGCATAACTTATACCAAATAAATTGTACAAGCAAATCCAATTAAGTGCTGGCTCCTTTCAATAGCTGAGGTTACTATTTTATTTTTGTTCTGACACTAACTCCTCTCAATTTTCTACTTTCAGGTTTATGGAAATAGCTGAACACTAGCTAACCTAAAGTTTAGTTTGCATTTTTGGATCTCCTCTTAAATTTGTTTCACTACAGCCTCCATTGTTCTTGAGAATGACTTTAGGCATGAACATCTTCACTCTCTGCTACAAATGAAGTTAATTCCTTTGGGAAGAAATTAGGGGCTGTTTTAATGGCTCTTTCTCCTTCCATATACCTGGAAAAATTTCTGAGCCTGGGCTTTGGAACTAAGAGTGAGGATATTACTAAGCTTTTCTGAGGATGGCACCCATACCTTAGAGGCTCAGCGTTTGTTGGGGAGGGGAGGAGCCTGGAGTCCTTTTGACTTGCCTCTCCTGTCTCAAAAGCTAGAGCAAGAGTGATCAGGGCATCAGTATTCTCAGCATGCCATGCCCAAAGCAGATCTTCCATTTCACAAGTAGGTGTTAGGGGGAAGAAGAGGTTTCCTACCTCTCTACTACACTTTCCGGGGCTTTGCTGCAGCAACAGGTAGCTGGGACAGGTTGAGAAATGGTGACATCTTGTTTCTCCCAGAAAGAAAGTTTTCAATCAGGGTGCTGAAGTGGAAAGGAGCCCAGTGTTGAGTGTAATAATCTGGAGTGGAGTTTCTGATCTGGGGGAAGAAAGGGAGGGAAAAGTTTTGGTTCAAAGTACAAACTCTCACCTTTCTTTGCTGAATTTTTATAGGTTTATGGATGTTTCTTCATTTGTCATCACCCCTTAGGACTATTTCTGGAAGCTTTAAGTTATTTATATATAGTTTGATCAGTTTCCTATGGAACTATATCAGAGGACCTCTTCACACTTTCATATTGGAAGCAAATATGTTGAGTTGAAGTGTTTTAAAGTTAACTTCTGTCTTAAGTGGTTAATTTAATCTTCTGAGACACCATGCAACACAATTATTCTGTCTTTTTTCTTTGTTCCTTATATTATTTTTAGTTTAGTGTATCAGATTTAAAGTTTAATGACCAAGCATTACTTCCAAATTATTCACATCTTTTTTTACTTAAAAGGAACTCTACTGTACTGACTTGCTCAAAAATGGTAAATGCTTCCTCCATTTTATAGAAACATGTAAACAACAAGTTAAGGCTCAGAAAATTAACTGGAATAAATGTGATCATTCTTCTCTCCTAGCTATCATGTTGAAATTTATATGATGTATTAGTTATGCATAGCTCATAAATATAAATAATGTCATATGATGTACTAAAATACATGCAAATTTTTAAAAAATAGTGAGGTATCTCCTAAGATAAACATTATACAATTGTCAGACACTAAACACAAAGACCATGGTAAAGCCCACATATTTGATTTGTCCTTAACACAAGGAAATTGACTTCATTATTGACCAAATATCAAAAAAACCTCAAACCTGTCTCTATACATAATGCTATCAATTCATAGGTAGATTTTAAGAATGACTCACACTTATTATAAAATCTAAGAGAATAAAAAGTAAATCATAATGGCTCAACAGTCAATTTACATGCCACTTTAGAAACACACATTAATTTTATTTAACATCTTTCCAGAAGACAGATGGTTATTAGCTAGGCTTTAAAATGAAACTTGTATACTAATCAAGTAACAAGCAAAATGCCCAAGACTACATTGGCATAATTTGACAACTGCAATTATTGGACAAAGCAGTACGTGAAATTAATGATCTCTACATGTAGAGCTTCTAAATATATACTATAGTGATTGGAAGAGGTGTGTTAATCTGGATCCATGGTAGTATCTAATAGACTCTGTCCCCAAGTTACTAATTTAATCTCTGGTGTAAAATGAAGGTATTTCATTTCAGGAGTTAAGAAAGTCACTAAGTACCTCATTTTCTACTAAGATTTTTAATCACAGGGAGATTAAGTTTGTAAGATAATGGACATTCTGGTTTTCTGTTGGAAAATACAATAATAATCATATAAAATCTCTAACTCTTAATTGTTGTTAAGCAATGTCATTGTGACACTGGCACTGACTTTAGAAATTTTTTTCCATGAGAAACTGAAATTGGTTGGATATTTACAAGTATGACTCATATAGATCTTTTGAAAAGCAATTTTTTTGTACATAAGCACTGCTCTGTTATAATTGCAAAATCACAATATAATAATATGAAATTAATACGAGTTGGCATTTAAAAGGTTATATCTTTCTACTGCATTTTAAGTAATTTACAAATATAATTTCTTTAGTCTTCACATCATATTTCTCATCTTAACCTGTTAAGAAAACTATTCTACTTGGAGAAGATAATATCTGTATTTCAATTTTAGTAGAGTATCCTAATATCATGGAACTCAGTATCCAAGTAAGAGTCCTGTTTGTCATACCTAATGAATGCCCCCTAGAAGCTGATGGCAGAATATTACCATTATTCAAATTTATATGATCAGCCTATCCTATCTAGACTCATTTGTGGTGATAGATAAGTAAGACTTCCCTGTACTTGTGTTCTTTTTTATACTTTTTAAAGCAAAATAGCAATGCCTTGAATCTTCTGAAGATTTGAAAGAATGACCCAATAAATTATTTTGGTTCATTCTGAAATGACAACCGTGTTCTTAGCTCCCACCAGAAACTGTCAGTATCTCCAGACTAAAAAACAGAATATGACTTCAAAGTCAAATTAGACTTAGAGGAAGGAAAAAATAACTGAATATAAGACAAATAGCCTAAGGCAGCAGAGGAAAAAAACTAAAACATAATAAAATGTGAAATTCATTAATTATTATGAACAAACTATTAAGTATAATTGTAAAGCAATAATTATTAGTAGATTATATAAACACTATGAAATGGTTATTGCACTTATATCTTAATATAAGTATAATTATTAGAGGAGGCAATAGAAGAGAACATCATGGGGTTAATTCCCACACTGTCCCAAGACAAATTTGTAGGCAGAAAGTTAATGAACAAAATAATGGCAAAGAAGAATGACCAAAAAAAAAAAAAATGAATGACACAGAAGGATGCTTGAATAATGGGGTTAAGATGGGATACATTGGTACCTCAAAGGTTTTGTGCTTTTGAAGGTGTGGAAATAGGAATCTATTCAGGATGTTGCTTTATCACCCAAGGCACTTGCAACATTGATAACACTGGCAATAAGAGGTGTTTCTGTGACTTCATGGACTGCAGGCATCTGTGAGTAGACTAAGAAAAGTACATTATTCATGAGTATAGGTGGGGTACGCTGATATAACCAACAGTGATATTCTTGGATGGCAAAAAATCTCTGTACATATCATTTAGAGATAGGTCTTTTAAAAAATTATTTATTTATTTATTTATTTGAGAGAGAGAGAGAGTGAGAGTGAGAAACTGAGCAAACTCGGGGAGGGGCAGAGGGAGAGGGAGAGAGAAACCCTAGCAGTCTCTGCTCTGAGTGAGAAACCAGATGAGGGGCTGATCCCAAGACCCAGAGATCATGACCTGAGGCAAAACCAAGAGTTGGAGGCCCAAGCAACTGCACCATCCAGGGTCCTTAGATGTGTCTTTTTTGAGAATTAAATCTAAAGACAATCATTTATGCTCATCATGTGATGAAGTATGAGGATATCTAAGTTTGGATAATGTATCAATTTAAAAATATAATATCCGAAAGCATAATCTATTTGAAAGGGGATGGACCATGGCATACTAATTATAGTATGTCTGGGAGTTATTTAAATCAGTCTGCTTTCATTCTATTGGGCAGAGGTGTATGACTTGAACCAACTAACTGCAAAGTGAAAAGGCAAATTGACTCAACCACACATCCTAAGACATACACTGACAGAAAATTAAGATATCAATGTTCAACAACAACAACAAAAACAGTTACTAAGCATATAAAGATGTTCACATTCACTAATAAACTAAAAATGTTAAGACATATTTATGTTATAGAAACTACTCTCATTCACCTGGAAATTCTCTTTAAGAAAACAATTTTGACATTTTGATTCAAGAGTCTTAAAAAATATTTTAATATAGTTACTTGTTCCAAATAACTCTTCACAAAATAATAAAAACATAGGCAAATATTTATGAGTAAATATTCCATTGCAATATCATTTGAAGAACAACATATATCAAATTTTTTCACATTTTTTTCTTTTATTTAAATTTAGTATTTTCTTTTTTTAATTTAATTTAATTTTATTATATTAGTCCCCATATAGTACATCATTAGTTTTTGATGTAGTGTTCCATGATTCACTGTTTTTGAATACCACCCAGTGCTCCATGCAGTACGTGCCCTCCTTAATACCCATCACTGGGCTAACCCATCCCCCCACCTCCCTCCCCTCTAAAACTCTCAGTTTGTTTTCGGAGTCCATAGTCTCTCATGGTTCGACTCCCCGTCCGATTTCCCCCGCTTCATTTTTCCCTTCCTTCTCCTAATGTCCTCCATGCTATTCCTTACGTTCCACAAACAAGTGAAACCATATGATAATTGACTTTCTCTGCTGGACTTATTTCACTTAGCATCATCTCCTTCAGTCCCGTCCATGTTGATGTAAAATTTGGATATTCATCCTTTCTGATGGCTGAGTAATAGTCCATTGTATATGTGGACCACATCTTCTTTATCCAGTCATCTGTTGAAGGGCACCTCGGCTCTTTCCACAGTTTGGCTATTGCGGACATTGCTGCTATGAACATTGGGGTGCATACGGCCTTTCTTTTCACTACATCTGTGTCCTTGGGGTAAATACCCAGAAGTGCAATTGCTGGGTCTTAGGGTAGCTCTATTTTTAATTTTCTGAGGCACCTCCACACTGTTTTCCAAAGTGGCTGTACCAACTTGCATTCCCACCAACCGTGTAAGAGAGTTCCCCTTTCTCCACAACCTCTCCAACATTTGTTGTTTCTTGCCTCGTCAACGGTGTGAGGTGGTGTCTCAGTGTGGTTTGGATATGAATTTCCCTGATGGCTAATGATGATGAACATTTTTTCATGTGTCTGTTAGCCATTTGTATGTCTTCTTTGGAGAAGTGTCTGTTCATGTCTTCTGCCCAGTTTTTGACTTGATTATTTGTTTTTTGGCTGTTGAGTTTGAGAAGTTCTTTATAGATCTTGGATACCAGCCCTTTATCTGTAGTGTCATTTACAATGATCTTTTCCCATTCTGTGGGTTGCCTCTTTGTTTTGTTGACTGTTTCCTTTGCTGTGCAGAAGCTTTTTATCTTGATGAAGTCCCAAAAGTTCATTTTTGCTTTTGTTTCACTAGCCTTTGGAGATGAATCTTGAAAGAAATTGCTGTGGCCGATGTCAAAGAGGTTACTGCCTATGTTCTCCTCTAGGATTTTGATGGATTCCTGTCTCACATTGAGGTCTTTCATCCATTTTGAGTTTATCTTTGTGTACGGTGTTAGAGAATGGTCGAATTTCATTCTTCTGTATGTAGCTGTCCAGTTTTCCTGAAGAGACTGTCTTTTTTCCATTGCATTTTTTTCCCTACTTTGTCAAAGATTATTTGACCATAGAGTTGAGGGTCCATATCTGAGCTCTCTATTCTGTTCCATTGGTCTATATGTCTGTTTCTGTGCAGTACCATGCTGTCTTGGTGATCACTGCTTTGTAATATAGCTTGAAATCAGGCAGCGTGATGCCCCCAGCTTTGTTTTTCTTTTTCGACATTTCCTTGGCGATTTGGGGTCTTTTCTGATTCCATACAAATTTTAGGATTGCTTGTTCCATCACTTGGAAAAATGTCATTGGAACTTTGATCGGGATGGCATTGAAGGTATAGATTGCTCTGGGCAGCATAAACATTTTAACAATGTTTATTCTTCTGATCCATTAGCATGGAATGTTTTTCCATCTTTTTGTGTCTTCAATGTCTCTCATCAGTATTCTATAGTTCCTAGAGTATAGATCTTTTACCTCTTTGGTTAGGTTTATTTCAAGTAATTTATGGTTTTTGGTGCTATTGTAAATGGAATTGATTCTCTAGTTTCTCTTTCTACAGTTGCATCGTTAGTGTATAAGAAAGCAACTGATTTCTGTGCATTGATTTTGTATCCTGCCACATTACTGAATTGCTGGATGAGTTCTAGTAATTTGGGAGTGGAGTCTTTTGAATTTTCCACATAAAGTATCATGTCATCTGATAAAAGGGAACGTTTCACTCCTTCTTTGCCAATTTGAATACCTTTTATTTCTTTTTGTTGTCTGATTGCTGTTGTTAGGACTTTCTAGTACTATGTTGAGCAATAGTGGCAAGAGTGGGCATCCTTGATATGTTCCTGATCTTAAGGGAAAGGCTCTCAGCTTTTCCCCATTGAGGATGATTTTCGCTGTGGGTTTTTCATAGATGGATTTTATGAACCTGAGGAATGTTCCCTCTATCCCTATACTCTGAAGAGTTTTAATCAGGAAAGGATGCTGTATTTTGTCAAATACTTTTTCTGAATCAATTGAGAGGACCATATGGTTCTTCTCTCTCCTCTTATTTTGTTCTATCACATTGATTGATTTGCAAATGTTGAACCACCCTTGCATCCCAGAGATAAATCCCACTTGGTCGTGGTGGATGATCCTTTTAATGTATTGTTGGATACTATTAGGTAGGATTTTGTTGAGAATTTTGGAATCCGTATTCATCAGGGATATAGGTCTGAAATTCTTTTTGATGAGGTCTTTGCCCAATTTGGGGATTAAGGTAATACTGGCCTCATAGATTGAGTCTGGAAGCTTTCCTTCTGTTTCTATTTTTTGAAACGGCTTCAGGAGAATAGGTATTATGTCTTCTTTGAATGTTTGGTAGAATTCCCCAGGGAGTCCATCAGGCCCTGGACTCTTGTTTTTTGGGAGGTTTTTGATCACTGCTTCCATCTCGTTACTGGTTATTGGCCTATTCTTGTTGTCAATTTCTTCCTGTTTCAGTCTTGGTAGTTTATAGGTTTCCAGGAAGTCTTCCATTTCTTCCAGGTTGCTTAATTTATTGGCATATAGTTGTTGATAGTAATTTCTAATAATTGTTTCTATTTCCTTGGGGTTACTCGTGATCTCTCTCCTTTCATTCATAATTTTATTAATTTGTGTCCTTTCTCTTTTCTTTTGGATAAGTCTGGCCCATGGTTTATCGATCTTATTAATTCTCTCAAGGAACCAGCTTCTAGTTTTGTTGATATGATCTACTGTGTTTCTGGTTTCTAATGCATTGATCTCTGCTCTATTTTTAATTATTTCTCTTCTAATGTGTGGCTTGGGCATCATTTGTTGTTTTGTCTCCAGTTCTTTAAGGTGTAAAGTTCGTTGGTGGATTAGGGATTTTTCTCTTTCTTTGAGTGAGGCTTGGATGCTATGTATTTCCCCCTTAGGTCTGCCTTTGCAGTATTCCATAGGGTTTGGACCAATGAGTTTTCATCTTGGTTTCCATGAATTGTTTAAGTTTTTCTTTGATTTCCTGGCTGACCGAAACCTTCTTGAGCAGAGTGGTCTTTAGCTTCCAAGTGTTTGAATTTCTTCCAATTTTTTTCTTGTGATTGAGTTCCAGCTTTAAAGCATAGTCTGAGAATACGCAGGGAATAATCTCAATCTTTTGGTAACAGTCAAAACCTGATTTGTGACCTAGTATGTGGTCTATTCTGGAGAAAGTTCCATGTGTGCTCAAAAAGAATGAGTATTCTATTGTATTAGTTTGGAATGTTCTGTATATATCTATGAGTTCCATCTGTTCCAGTGTGTCATTCAAAGCTCTTGTTTCTTTGCTGATTTTCTGCTTAGATGATCTGTCTGTTGCTGAGAGTGGAGCATTTGGGTCTCCTACAATTAACGTCTTGTTATCAATATTACTCTTTATTTTGGTTAATAGTTGGCTTATGTAGATAGCTGCTCCCATGTTGGGGGTGTAGATATTTACAATTGTTAGATCTTCTTGTTGGATAGGCCCTTTAAGAATGATACAGTGTCCTTCTGTGTCTCTAACTACAGTCTTTAGCTTACAATCTAATTTGTCTGATAGAAGAATTGCTACCCCAGCTTTCTTTTGAGGTCTGCTGGCATGGAAGATGGATCTCCATCCCTTCACTTTCAGTCTGGATGTATCTTTAAGTTCAAAATGAGTCTCTTGTAGACAGCATATGGATGGGTCCTGTCTTTTTATCCAATCTGCAACCCTGTGCCGTTTTATGGGAGCATTTAGGCCGTTCACATTGAGAGTGATTATTGAAAGATATGAATTTATTTTCATCATGTTGCCTGTGGAGACCGTGTTTTTATAGATTGTCTCTGTAAATTTCTTTTCTGTATCACTCTTGGGGTCTTTCTCCTTTTATAGAACCACCCCCCCCCCCCTTAATATTTCTTACAGGGCTGGCTTAGTGGTCACATATTCTTTCAGTTTCTGCCAGTCTTGGAAACTCTGCATCTCTCCATCTATTCTAAATGAGAGCCTTGCTAGATAAAGTATTCTTGGCTGCATGTTCTTCTCATTTAAAACCCTGAATATGTCTTGCCAGCCCTTTCTAGCTTGCCAGGTCTCTGTGGATAGGTCTGACATTATTCTGATGTTCCTCCCTCTGTACATAAGGAATTCCTTCCCCCTAACTGCCCTTAAGATGGTTTCCTTGGTTCTTAGATTTGAGAGTTTTACTATTATATGCTGGGGCATTAGTCTGTTTTCCTTGATCTTGGAAGGGGTCTTCTCTGCCTCTAGGACATGAATGTTTCTTTCATTACCCGGATTAGGAAAGTTCTGAGTTACAGTTTGCTCAAATATATCTTCTTGTCCTCTCTCTCTCCACCCCCTCAGGGATCCCAATAATTCTGACATTGGAACATTTCATATTTCTCTAATTCTGTTTTCATGGATTATAAGCTGTTTTTCCCTGACCCCTTCTTTTTCCTTCTTTTTTATCAATTGGTCTTCTGGATCACGAATTCATTCTTCTGCCTTGTTTACCCTAGCTGGTAGAGTATCTAGATTAGATTGGATCTCATTGATAACATTTTTAAGTTCTGCCAGTTCAGCTTTCATTTTTGCCCCTAGAGAATCTATGTTGCCATTAATCAATTTCTCCATTCTAGCTATCATCTTCATAACTGTTACCCTGAAGTCCATTTCCGACATCTTGGTTATATCTGTATCCATTTGTAAACCTGTGGCTGAACTCACAATCTCTGAGTCTTTCCTATTTTGAGGGTTCCTTCCCCTAGTCATTCTGTTGAGGGGTGGTTGAGGAAATGTACAGAGTCCAAATTATTGACTACAACCCAAGCATGATGCACCTGTTTTGTATGGACGTTAGTGTTGTCGGCCTCTTTTTCTCCCAGACGGTCTTCTGGGGGAGGGTCCTGCCGTGCTGTTACTCATACAACCCTGTTTGAGCATGGTTGCCCTGCCCCTTTTGGGGGTGGATGGGCTCAGTGAAAACCAGTTTTTTGGGGCTTTTGTTCTCTGGCAGCTTTCCCTGGTGGCTTTCTGTGTCTCTTTTGGGAGTCAGAGCAGAAGAGACCATTTTCAACCCTCTGCCTCAGAGCAAAGAGATCGCGGTCTGTTCTTCAGTGAGCTCTCCAGGCCACACTACCTCTGTTTCTGTCTGTAGTACTAAAAACTGCAGCGTCCTGGGTTGTGCTCCCCTCACCTTCCAGGTGCAGGCACATCTCTGCCCTTTGTGCTTCTAAAACTGCCAGCCATCCGCAGTTCCCATGGGAGGCCCCACCTCCAGGTTTTAGTCTGGAGGGCTGCCTTAAAGTCCTTTTCCTACTGCTGCCAGTCTGTGAGTCTGTGCCCCATCCCCATAGTGGGAGGCTTTCTCCCACTTGTGGTGCAGGATGCTGAGGAGTCCCTCCCCCTTTGGTTTATCTTCCAATATGTGCCCACGGAATCACAGCTCTCCACTTCATAGACTGAAACCAGCCACCTGTAATATTCTGTTTGTAGAGATCCAGCTCTATCTTCTTACATCTCAGGCTGATTTCGTGGGTGTTCAGAGTGGTCTGGGTAGATACCCAGCTCAAGTCAAGGGACTAGTTAGAATATGGTCCCCTACTCCTCCGCCATCTTTCTTCTCGTCCTATATTGAATTTTTAATAGTTATTTCTAGACGTTTAAATTATGGTAACTTTGTTCTTTTTTCTACTTTTGTATGTTTTGCAAATTCAGTAATATTAGATTATGTCATTTTGACATATTTTTAAAGAACAAATAAAAAAGAATTGCATCATACAAGTTAGGTTCCATTTTGAGTTTGTTTTGTTTTTAAGATACTCAAAATAAAAATGATTTCAACACAGCAGAAATTGTGTTCTCAGAGAAAAGTACTCAGGACTAATAGGGTAGCTCAGTTCCATTAGAATGACATTCTATCATACTATTTCACCCTGCATCTAATGTGAACTTTATTTTCATGGTGTTATTACATCCATATTTGAGAGGAAAAAAATAGTATTAGGTGAAAATTTTTCATAGTCTGGCACTTCTGCATATGTTCTGAGGCCAGAAGCCAATTTATGAATGATTATATAAAGCAGGAATCCCTGGAAAGTTTAGGTAGTCACTTCCTCCAAAGACATCTCTCTTCTTTGAAGATCTCTCCCCTCTCCAGAGACATCCCAGGATAGAAAAGTGTTTGTTTGTTTGTTTTAATTTACAAGAGAAATTTGCTTATATTCAGGAAAATTAGGAATGTTTTCCTCTTGGGTGAATGTTGGGTAGGTTTACAGGCAACTCCTTGATAAGATATGAGTTTCCACAAGCTCAGTGTTCCTCAGCTGTGAAACAGACCTGTGCACATAGCGTCTATCTAGGTCTGTTCTGCATTGCCCTCATAGACTTGGGGTTAGGACAAGGAACACTGATATAAATGTGAAGCTCATGCTGCCTGCTGTGCCCTGAGTGCAGCCCAACTGTCTAAATCCATTTGGAATTATTTTTTCCCTGCCATCTAAATTTATGACAGTGTGGCAAGTCAGCCTAGGAGCTATGCCACTGCTTAGGAACTGACTGACTTCTTGATGTAACAGATGAAAATAAAGGGAAAAAAAAGAAAAGAAAAGGGGCAAACCACACTTAAGAGCTGTCTTGAAAAGAGCATTCCTAGAACCTACCATGGATTACTTGGTAAGAATTAGCTAAAGAACTATATAAATGTCCAAGGATGGCTGGGAATTATAGTCTTTATTGTTACTATGTGTCTGGAAGAGTTATCAGCAGTTCTATTATAGAAGTGAAGTAAATATTATAGGACAACAAGCTGTTGTCCTATTGCAGTAATTATGCTAAAAAAAAGAAATAGACAATTGGCAAGAAAATGAAGAGGGAAATAAAACTCTTTAATAAAAGTTTTTACTCTATATATTCTCACACAATCAAATGTTAAGATATCTGAATAATAATATCTGAATAAGGGGTGCTTGGGTGGCTCAGTTGTTAAGTGTCTGCCTTGGCTCAGGTCATGATCCCAGGGTCCTGGGATCGAGTCCTGCATCGGGCTCCCTGCTCAGCTGGAAGCCTGCTTCTCCCTCTCCCACTCCCCCTGTTTGTGTTCCCTCTCTTGCTGTCTCTCTCTCTGTCAAATAAATGAATAAAATCTTTAAAAATAATAATATCTGAATAATTTAAAAATTTGGTTAGGTATCTGCTCACCAAAATGAACAATCAACATAGGATAGTAAGTTGAATGTTTAGAATAATGTATTTAAACTTAAACTAGATTTTAGGAGAATTTTTTGAAATAAAGAATGAAGATAAATGCTGACAGATAGTTTAACAGCAAGAGATAAGAGCAGGTAAATTTCCCTCTAGTATGTCCTCAGGGAAATATCCAGTTGACAGTCAGGATAGAGGGACTGTCAGAATATATATTAACAGGATATAAGAAAGAAAATGTGTTAGGAATCTGAAGGCATTAAGGCACTACATAAAAGCTTCAATAGCTAGTTTAATCCTATTGATTAAAATGGAATAGTAATGAAAAGTCAATTTAGATATCTAGATAGCAAGAAATAAGGCAGGATCACATGAAATGAATGACTTTTCTCATCTGAAGTTATTGTGATTTTAAATCTCTGATGCAGGAGAGAGAGAGAGAGAGATCTTTAGCTCACCAAAAGATACACTTAAATACTCTAAGAAATTTTTCAGTTGATTTTGAAGAGAAAGTAAAATAAATACTAAAACTGTCAAGTATCAGATTTAGACCTTTGGTGATAGTGATTTTGTTTTATTTTCTGTAATTAAACCTGTTTACTCATTTTCTGTTTTCTTTTTTTAAGCAGGTATAAAGTGGTTTAAGAAAACCTAATTGTATTGAATAATTTTGGAATAATGTGGTCTTGTTATTAAATGCCATTAATTTGTTTTATTTGCATATCATAATGGCCTTATCTGTTTTCCAATTAGTTCACCCTGTTTTTAGATATCAAGCAATTCTAACAGAAAACTCCCAGTGAATTTTATTATGGGTTTGGTAAAAACGTCCGATCTAGCAGATAATTACACATTCCAAGACACTTTTATTGGCTTTTATTTCATAGCCCATGAAGCTCAATATTTCATGAACTTTATAGTCCATGAAATAAAAAGCTGGTGTAGCAATAAGTTAAACCATTTAGATTTCAAAAATGAATGCTAATTCTGAGATTCATTATGCTATAGGCCAATTGTCTAATGAGTTTGAGAGTAATTTTATTTTTATATATTTAGAGCAGACTCCTTATCACATAAACAATTTGTTACTGAAGAAAAAGTGTGTGATCAAAGAAGTCAGGCAAAATGAGGAATAGATTTTCATCTGTGATTTCAATAACAATGTAGATAGACGCATTTCTGTGCCCTCCACGGTTCTTTTTAGAACTACAATACCTGTGGCAAGGTTTGAAGAAAATCTTTAACTGCTATCAAATATAGACAAATGCAAGGACATATCAAAAGTAAAGGTAATAAAAAGCATTAAGTTAAGTCTATGAAATCATGTAGTATTCATTCTTAGAGTGGCTCTTACTTTGAATGAAACTCAACTGTTTTTCTAACCTGTGTGAAAGGAATGAGTTTCTGTGGGAAATGAACATTTATTTTAACGTTGACACAGGTATTACACTTCCCATGGCTTAAACGAGTATATCTCAATGTGCATTCCATGGAGCACTAGTTTTGTTAGGAGTTAGAAGAGAATTCTAATGACCTCTCTTACTTCGAATTCTGATGAATTCAGTAAAAAAGAATTCTGATGGTTTAAAGAAAACAGTGAAACAATGCATTAAACCAAATTAAATATTTTTTGTTTTGTTTTTTTGAGGAAGGATTTCTCAGAGATCTAAATGTACAGTGTGTAGGGTAAGACTCCAAGAAGATGACAAGCATGAAACTCATTCTTCATAGAGCTTCACCTAAGAGTAGTTTTCCATAGAACACATTAATTTAAATGGTGACTTCATGACTCAGTGAATCCACTCACTTTCTGATTGTTCAGACAAGGATACTTCACAGATAAAAAAATGATCCTCTCTTAGCCTAGTTATAATTTAGATTTAAAGGAGTAATTTGGGCATATGTTAAGGAAGGCTTTTTTTTTCCCCCTGCCCCTCTGCTTCATATTTGATCAGTTCATTATTAAAAAAATTTATTATATGTTGTATACGTAGAAGTTACTAGGTGCTCAGAAAAAAATGAGTTTTTCAGGTTTTTTTAAGACTCATTATGCCTTTTATCAAAGTTTTAGTACCTCTGGTATCAGCCATCTGAACCACTCCAAGTCCACCGACAGAATTAGGCCAGGCCCTGAACACCCCCCGAATGGCTTTATGTACCCAGGTTCATTTAAAATTACCAGTTGCCGTAAAAAGTCCTCTAAATATCCTGCTCTACAATGAGAGAGCAAAATCAAAGGAGTCGCAGAGCAAGGAAATGGCAAAGTATGGATTAAAACCCAGGTTTCTGATTCAAGTTCTGCCTTCTTACCACGATCTTTCCATTTGTAGATGGTTCTATAAACTGAAGAGTTAGTCAGGAACTGGGACTGAAATTAGCAATTTAGGCTTTGCATGCATTTCCATTTGATAATTGTGTTATTGTGTGTATATTACTTAATTTCACTTGGTTCAGGTTATTCATCTATATAATCATGTTAATTTTAAACTTTTTTATATGTCTTTCTCATCAGATAGTAGAAATGGGTATTCTTGTTTCTGAACTCAGGGGAAAAATATTCACTCTTTAACTATATAACACTAGCTATGGGTTTTCATAGATGTCCTTTATCTGGGTAGGAATTTCCCTTGTATTCCTGTTTTGCTGAAAGTTTTTTTTTTAATTATGAATGGATGTTATAACTTATCACATGTTTTTATATGCCTATTGAGATGATAACATTTTTATTATTTTTTATTTTGTAAATATAGTGAATTCCATTGGTTGATTTTTTAATGTTAAGCCAACATGCTTTCCTGGAATCAATTACACTTGATCATGACTATTCTCTATATGTTTTGTTGTATTTGATTTGTTAAATTTATGTTTAGAATTTCTATACATGTGTTATTGAGGGACATTGATTTGTACTTGTATTTACTTGTAATTTTTAAATTTACTTGTAATTACTTGTAATATCTATCTAGTTTTGTTGTAAGAGTAGAACCAGCTTTATCAAATGTTTTGGAATGTATGCTCTCATCAGTTTTCTGTAAGAGGTTGTATAGATGTATTAATTCTTAAATGTTTACTAGAATTCTCCAGTGAACCTATTTTTCCTTGAGTTTTCTTTATGTGAAGGTTTCAACTACAAAGTCAATGTTTTTAATAGATATAGGATTATTTATGTTATCTCTTTCTTCTTGTTTGAGCTTTGGCAGTTTGTTTCTTTCAAGGAATTTGTCCATTTTGCATTACTAGTCAAATTTATTGGATAGATATATTGATAAGATTATTTATAATATTTCTCTAATATGCATTTAAATTCTGTAGTGATGTGGTAACTTGTGTTCTTTATTATTTTTCTTGATCTGTTTAACTTGATAGATTGATGAACTTGTGGTTTCACAGTTTGGTAGTCAGCCAGTGATCTGTCAAAAGACTTCCTTAAGTGTGTTGACAGTATGTATACCACATTTTGGCATGGAGATCTGTTTGTGAATAGTCACCTTGAAATTTTAGGAAGTTTATAAATCAGCCTTAACTTTTATTCTGCTTTTTGGAGGTCCTCAAGGTAAGCTCAAAGTGTTTTGGACCCTCTCCTTTCCAAGCCTTTCCTGTGTGTGAACACAATCCTGTGTGTGCACCCATCTTTCATTCTGACATGAAATGTTGGAGCTTTTCATAGTCTGCTGTTTGTGGTCTAATTCACCAGGTATTCCCCTTCTCATTTTGACTAGGCTCTTGTTTCTCCATCTGAAATCATAGGCTTAAGCACCTGTGATGTTATTGATTCAGGTAGATTGCTGTTGTTTTTGAAAGCACCCTAGGAATAGCACTATTTTAGGGGTGTCTTAAAAACAGCTGACTGTGCTCTGGGTATGAAACTATTAACAGGGCTTCAAAAGACATCATCTCCCACCATTAGCTTTAAGGCTGCTGGCTTTTCCTGGCTACCACATCATGGAGCTGAAGATCTGGTGAGAAGTGTAGCTCCAAGCTGAAGTGTCACAGACCTGAAGTCCTCACAAGGTTTAGTAGTTTTCTTGAATAAATGCTTTCAGGTTGTTCTTTGCCTTTGATTAATTTCCAGAGTTTGGAAATGGCTCATTTAAGTAATTTTGCCAGTAATTTTGTTGCTTTTGTCGGAGAAAATTTGCTGAGGTTCTGTGAGTCTCCTCTCCACAAATCCATATTTATTGACCACTTCTAGTTTGTGTGTGTGTTTGTGTGTATGTGTGGTTTCTTTTTCTTCATTTGGGGATTAAGACTTAGAGCGGGCTTGTCTATAATTTTCTTTTGATAGTTTTGTTCACTACCTGGTACCTCAAGAGTTAATAATGTGTTGTCTTAAGACAATTTTCTTAAGAGGTACCCTGGTGCAGAGGTGGACTGGAAGGTGGACATAGTGAAGATAAATGTTATACTCACCAATAGCTCACAGTCAAAGTCTTCAAGTAAGAGTTGGATCCAAAGGATCATCCACATTCATTTGATATTTTAAGGGATATTTAATGTTACTGATGATTTTGTCCAATTTGATCAGATTTTTTAAAGGAAATTTATTATTACTTGGGGCACCTGGGTGGCTCAGTTGGTTAAGTGACTGCCTTCAGCTCATGATCCCAGGGTCCTGGAATTGAGCCCCGCATCAGGCTCCCTGCTTGGTGGGAAGCCTGCTCTCCCTCTGACCCTCCTCCTCCTTGTGTTCCCTCTCTTGCTGTCTCTCTCTCTCTCTCTCTCTGTCATTTAAATAAATAAATAAAATCTTAAAAAAAAGTCTTCAAGTAAGAGCTGGATCCAAAAGATCATCCACATTCATTTGATATTCTAGGGGATATTTAATGTTACTGATGATTTTGTCCAATTTGACCTGATTTTTTAAAGGAAATTTAATATTACTGATTTTTCTTCCTGTGAGGACATTGATTATTCAGAAAATATCTTCATAGTTGTGTGTGTGTGTGAGAGAGAGAGAGAGAAAGATTCAGAAAAAATTCAATGGGAACATTATAGGATAATAATAATTCATTGATACTTACCAGTGTTCGATGCAATGAGTACTTCAATTTTTCCAGTATCCCCAGGAGATAAGCACAATTATTGTACCCATTTAACAGCTAAAGATATTTACCTCTAAATGGATTATATGATTTAAATAGCTAGGGAAACTTTGAATGAACAATGGATCCCAGGCAGTCTTGTTAAAGTAAATTTAATTGGATTTCATAGAAACAAAAATAAAGAGAGGAAAAGAATGTCAAGACCCCATCCTTTTTATGTCAGCACAATATTATATATAAAATATATGTATTATATTTTATATATAATATAAATCTCACATCTCACATCTCACATCTTCTATATCCATTCATCTATCAAAGAACACTAGGCTGCTTTATTGATCATATGGCATTTCTACTTTTAATTTTTGGAAGAAACTTCCTACTGTTTTCCACAGTGGCTGTACCAATTTGAATTATCATCAGTAGTGCATAGGGATTCCTTTTTCTCCACATCCTCACCAACAGTTAATTCTTATCTTTTTTATTCTCGGCATTCTTACAGGTGTGAAATGAAATCTCATTCTGGTTTTGATTTCCATTTCCTTTATGATTAGTGATGTTGAGTATCTTTTCCTGTGTCTGTTGACCATCTCAATGTCTTCTTAGGAAAAATGTCTATTCCTGTGCTCTGCCCAGTTTTTAATAAGATTTTTGGGGTTTTTTTGGTTTTGAGTTGTATAAGTTCTTTATATATTTTGGATATTAATTTCTTATCAGATATATCAGTTGCAAATATTTTCTCCCATTCAGTACGTTGCCTTTTTGTTTTGTTTTTCCTTCACTATGCAGAAGCTTTTTATTTTGATGTAGTTCCAAAAGTTTATTTTGCTTTTGTTTCCCTTGACTTAGAAGACATCTAGAAAAATGTTGCTGTGGCTGATGTCAGAGAAAGGATGCACCTAGGGGGTATTATGCTAAGTGAAATAAGTCAAAGAAAAACAAATACCATATGATTTCACTTATATGTGGATCTAAAAAACATACAAATTAATAAACAAAAAGTGGAACCAGACCTATAAATACAGAGAAAAATCAGGTGATTGCCAGAGGAGAAGGGGGTAAAGGGTTGGGCAAAATGGTTGAAGGGGAGTAGGAGATAAGGATTTCCAGTTATGGAACAGAAAAGTCACAGAAATGAAATGTGTAGCAAAGGGAATATAGTCTATGATATTGTAATAGCATTTCATGGGTAACAGAAGGTACATAAACTTGTGGTGAGCATAGCACAATCTTTAGAGTTGTTCATCAGTATGTTGTACACCTGAAACTAATGAAACTTTGGTCAACTATATTCAAATAAAAAAGAGAAGGGAGATAGGAAAAGAATGGGAGGGTAAGCAACCCCAAAGGATATGAAATGTGAAATCAGTAGATAAGAACAAATGACTGAATTGGTTAAGTCTATCAAGACAAGGTGTTAGGTAGATCACAAATGGCATACCTGTATTAAGAAGCAAGATAAAAAAAAAGGTAGAAGAGGCAGTATTTGAAAAGAGAAGCAAGCATTCAGAATTAGGTTGTCCAGCTGAAGTTGGAAATTTATAAATACAGATCATGTCATTAGTTTGTAATTAATTTCATTTTGTCCTCATATTCACCCACTTTGTCTTACATTATTTATAGTATCAGTAAGATAAAGATAATCAATGGGCTATAATTTCTAACACAAATAATTACTTGCGCACTGGACAGGTTGAAGTGATCACTACAGGTAAAACTACATTTAGTTTTTAAATTATCCTTAAATGTCCTATGTATGAGAAAATTGGTAATAAACAATTTGGACAATTAATTATGGGACTGAAAATAAACTCAACATTTTCCTGAAAGTATTGCTATCCATTTTACTTCAAAGAGGTCTCTCTTTTTTCAAAATACCCATAGGAGACCTTAATCAAAACTTGAATGACCATATTAACTGCATAACTTATCCAAATATACATTTTTAAGTGTAATATGTGAAGAAATGATTTTTACATTTAAAAATAATTTCTAATATATGCACACACTGAAGAAAATATTTGGTTATCAGACACCTTTACACTAAACACTTGGGGAAATTATCAATTTTAACAAAACTGATTTTGAATTAGAAATATATTTTGAAGACCTTGCAAAATCAGCATGTTATACATGTAAAAACATGAAAATCAACAAATTTCTAAGCACAATTGTAAACATAATTTTGCTAACTAAAATTAAAAATTCTGTCATTCAAATGATGGAAAAACGAGGCACCTATTTTCTCTTTAAATTCTTGAACAGATTGTTACCATAGTAACTAATAGGCACATCAGGAGAAAATCATTCAAGTATATATTCTTGCAGGTGACTCCCACTCTCACAGTCTTTCTTTCAGCTGTCTCCATACTTATTATTAAAACCAAAACAAATATTAGTGGGGAAAAAAAAGAATTTCATTTGAAAAGCATTGCTTTCCAAGTAGCACTGACTTGCTAAATTAGAGATAGCTAAAATAGTAAATATGCATTTTGTCTTTAGACTATAATGTCAGTTCCTGCCTATTTAATTGTAATGGAACAATATTCTTTAGTTAGCATATCTTCTATGAAACGTACTTCTTTCTAGTCTTTAGTTCTAATACATACAGGCTTATCTAGGATGTGTGTATGTGGAAGTTCTTAAAGAAGTAAATCCAGAAGACTAAGTGTTGATTGAGGTATCATTATAACTAATGTACACATCTATCTATCATCTATCTATCTTTCAATAAAGAGCATGTAAAAAGATTATATTTTCTCTATAATATTAATCACTGCTATTTATTTGGACTTATACTATATTATAAAATTATACTTAAGTCAACAAACCTCTGAATTAGATATTTTATACACATTTCCTTGATGACAGTGTAGCTGCTCAGAAACATTAAGTAACTTGACAGCTATTTACAGCTAATAATCAGTGGGACTGGAATGCCGAACCATGTCTGTCTATTTATAAAACTAAAGACCTTCCACTGAAATGTACTGTCACTTTCTTATTGCACAAAGAGGCCAGATGGTAGTTTGGAAATACCAGGGAGAGAAGCTTTGGCTGAATTGGTAATTTTATTCCAATACCTATCCTCTTCCTTCATATGTAACTATAAATATCACTCCACCCTTTTTTAGCTAGGCACATGGCTGGTCCTTACCATTTATCAGCTTTCCTTGTAGCTATGAGTTGTAATATGGTTAAATTAAGAGAAGTGGGAAATAAGCAGAAATGATACATGCAATTTCTGAGATTGTTCTTTAAAAAGGATAATACTTGGGCGCCTGGGTGGCTCAGTTGGTTAAGCGACTGCCTTCGGCTCAGGTCATGATCCTGGAGTCCCAGGATCGAGTCCCACATCAGGCTCCCTGCTCAGCAGGGAGTCTGCTTCTCCCTCTGACCCTCTTCCCTCTCGTGCTCTCTATCTCTCAGTCTCTCTCAAATAAATAAATAAAATCTTAAAAAAAAAAAAGGATAATACTTTCCAAGAGCTTCCTATGTTCTCTTCTTTTTTATTGGCCCCCAAACAGATGTAAAGAGAAAGTAGTTTCAACCATACAGAATTACAACCAAAGGAATGTGGGTCCCCAGGGTGTCAGGAACCCAGATGCCGGAATGACCCTATAGTGTGAAGCAACCTTGCCAGTCTTGGATTGTTCATGAATGTACTCCCTAGAGAGAGAAATGAACTTTCTTTCAGTTAGCATACTCTGGGGCCTTTTTCTTAAAAGAACTTGAGTTGCACCCTAAATACTGCAGATGCTTATTAAAAGTCTATTCAGTTAGGTCTTTTCTAGTTATCTGATCCATACAAAAATGTATTCACATAATAAACTTTAAAGAAATATTACTGACTTAAATTATTTTTATATCCTGGTTAAAATAAAAAGAGAAGAAATAAATAATAAAAGTGGCAAAGTTAGTCTCATAGTTATCAAAATAGAAAGGATAACAGAAACAATGGCAGCTAAAAACAAAGTCAGAGTTCCATTGCAACCAAAGCTAAAAATGAGGCAATATGGGTTCCTTAGCTCTTCTTGTCCAGTAAAACAAGCTATAACAGTGTATCCTCAATAACAAACTTTTTCTTAGCTTAGAATTTTAGAAAATTTTATTGCACTAGTTTTTATGCCAGAGATAATTAAAAATATAGTTGATGATTCCCAGCATGGCATTTTTACAAAATGCTGGGATATTGGATGTGTGGTCATTTCTTATTTTGACTTTAGGAGGCAAAATTTAAGACACATTTGTGTAAAGTGTACAATTTTACACTGTCCTCTAAATGTCTACATCCTCCAGAGAATGGCCATTTTTATGTTTTGTAGTCTTGTTATAACCAATTAACTGACTACCTTTAATTAATATATTTTCTGCATAAGGAAATTAATTTATATCTACATTTTCTCTTGTTTGAAAATCAGTACTCTCATAGGTTCAAATAATATTGAAAACAGTAACATTAGAGTTTAAATATAGTATATGTGTTGAAGAAGTCAAGAGGTTAACAAGAACCCTGCTGTAGATTATTTGATGTTAAAATATATACATTAACAAATATATACTTTGTAAGGATTTTATGTAGGCAGTAAGGTAAAAGCTGATGGTAATTAGAATTAAATATGAAATTCATTATCTCTACTGAAGAAGAAATCACCTGGCTTTAGGTAATCCATCCAGATGGCTCTTCTTACCTTTAGTCTATTTCTTCTAGAATAATTTTGTTTCACTTTAAAGTTTGACAATAATAATGGAAGAATGGGGGTTTAGAAAATCAATGGCTTGCATCTTCAGGGTGCTAATTTTTAGGATGTCCACAAATTAGTCACTACAGTTAAATTCCTAAGACCAATTTATGCTTAGATAACTTTTACATACTGTATAAGAATTACAAATTTAGAAAGGCCCATTTTCCACCCAGTGCATTTTCACCTCTCTTACCATGCTAAAGGATATATTTAGCTCTAAGTATCTTTTCTTCTGAAGCTCATCAGTCATCCGCCAAATAAGCTATGAAAATATCTTTTGGATTTACATTTGTAAAAGTATCTTCACCCCTAGTAAGGATTTTGGTATATATTAAAATTGCCTTTGCTTTTGCTTGTTGATAATTTTTTTAAGCTTCAATAGGATATATATTTTTAATCATTCCAGGGACAGATACCTGTGAATTTTACCTAAGGTCTTCATGATTTTATAGATTATAAGCATACTTGTTTCTATTCTAGTTTCTGCCAGGTTAAGAATTCATATGTATTCTATTTTTCCTTCATTTTCACTTCATTTCTTTGGCTCTGATCTCTGTCAATTTGCTTCTAAACCTTTTTTTTTCCTCTTTATATATTTTCTATATATTTTCTTTAGAAAATATGAAGTTTATCCTGGCTTCTTCCCAAAAGTAAGTTAAAATTTTGTTTGGGGTTTTGACTTTTTTTCATCAGCTATTCCATTGACCTTTTAATTATAGCAGCATAATGTCCATTGGAGATAACTACTGTGACTTCCAGATCTCTTTTATGGGTTTTAAGAGACAGTGTGAAGTCAACCATCATATATAAAGTTTGGATTACTTTTTATCTGAATGAAGTTCCTTGCTATCATTTATATAGAAGCTCATTTGTCAATGCATGTCTATTTTTATTCTTTCATTCCTCCTGGGTAGCCTACCCCTTACCAGTTTTGAGGAATAAATGGATGACTTTCAGTTCTCCCCTCCATAATTTTCTCCCTAGAGAACTGTTGTCATTGTCACCAGCAATCATCAGTTTTCAGAGTCTATTTAAGAGTTCCACAAGTTGCAACTGAAGAACTGACCTGCCTTCCCTATTTTTGTGAATGAAAGTGCATTTTGGCCCTGGCCAGAACATCTAACTGAGATCTATTTCACCCTTCAATTCTCCAAATTCTGTCCCTTCTCAGAGGGTCACCATATGTACATCTAAGTTTAAATGATTGCTGCTTATATGGAGATGGCACAGAAGTTCATACTATAGACTTGCTCAAATCAGTCACTTTTGTGAAATTGCTACACATTTATATAATTTGGAATTTATTATGAATTCTATGATGCTCTCAGTCTATGTTGTTCTGTGTCCATATTTCCATGGTATGTGTTCTACCTTTCAGCATGCGAACTACATAAATGTATACTTTGTAGTTATGGAGAGTCTGGATATGGTTGAAAGTAGAAATATTTTGGATCTATTACACTAGGTTTAATTCCTGTTGCTAAAACTTAATAGTTCTTGTTAATTTTAGCAAGTTACTTAGATCCTTGGAGCCTCAATTTCTTTGTGTATAAGTCCTGCCATTATATTTCCACTCAGTTGTTTTAAGGATTGCAGATTAAGCAAGCATCTACTCATCAATTACAGTCAATAAATTCTAGCTGTTATTATTATTATAATTGCCCACTGAGAGTGTAGTAAAACAGCTAGTAATCCATCTTATAGTCCCCTGAGAACGTCAGCTAGGATTTGACCTTTGATCATTTTTAAATGGCAGTGCTTAGTTTATAAGTAACGGGGCTATGCCTAGTGGCATAGGTGTTTCCCAGCATTTCTTTTTAAAGGAATACAGTGTATTCTTATCACTTTAAACATCCAGATAGTGGGGAAAAAAAGTCAAAGAAATATTTTGGTCTCTATCAATGGAAATGCTCTTCATGGAACACAGGTAATTAAGCAGTTAATAGTTTCCATCTTAAAAATTATAAAAAATTTCCTGTTCATATAATTTTTAAAAATATTCTACATTCCTCTATCCTTCCTAGAGGTTGAATTATTCACACAGGATTATCTTGAATATGAAATAATTTCTCAGAAACTTTAGACTTTAAAAAATATTATTAAAACCTGTTTTCTACATAATAACTCATGATAGCACAATCTTGAGAAATGGCCTGGAAAGTGTCACAGTTAATAATGCTAGTTAAATATTATTACACTTCTAAGTCATGGTGCTCACAGGTGCACATAGTGCTCAATAAATATTTTTGAGTGGCTAATTGAATGCTTGTCATTTTATCTGTATCCATCTATCTACCTATTCATCTTTCTGTATTTGATTATTTTTGAATTCACTAGGCAAACCATAGATTACACATGCAGAATAAAAAAAAATGTAACTATTTCATGATTCAATCTTGTCATGAAATATCCATGATTAACAATTTTGGCATACACCTTCTCTTAGTTTTTATCATTTTACAATTTTTCTTTATTCTTAATAATTTCCTTTTGAATATATGAACTCTGATTTAACATATATTATGTTGTATTATGTTTTCAATTTGTTGTAAAATACTGTTTAAGTGCTAGGTTTCATAATATAATTATCCTATCTTAGTGAATTTCTTTAAGTTTTAGTAAGTATGTATGCTTCAACTTGTGTTCAGGTTGCAGCAAAGGAGAAAGGGCAAAAAGATGTAGTTTTACACATTTAAAAAGACTATGTTTCATTACAGAAAGAGAGGAACTGACCTCTGTATTAGGTTCTCTTGGAATACTGAAAGAAAAAGAAGCACATTAATATTAAAGACATTTATACAATTTTCAAACAGCTGCAAAAGGTCTAAATGCCTTTTTCTTTCTTTGCTGAAGGAGTTGGGATAGTAGATTTGTGACCTTCACTATTTACAACAAAAAGATTCCTTCTTCTACAACCGACTGAATTTACCAAAAAGTCATAAACTTGTGCTAACCAGATCCAAGTCCTTTCTAAATAAATTAATTAACCACAATTTAATAAATAGCAAAGCTAATATGAAATGTTTTATTTGGAAGAAATAGTTTCTTATATAGAAGGAAATGTTAGAAAAAGTTAAATGGAAGTGAATGTCATTCAGTACATTTCTATCTTATATTCAATACAATTCTTAGAATTTATAATCTCTATTGATGTGCCAAGTTATATTTTAGAAGCCTCTTAATCAGTGGAATAAACAAATTTGAGGTAGGAAATATACTCAAGACATTTAAAGCCTGTTTTTCTCCAACAGAAATATGTATGAACCATTTCATAAACATTTGTTGGTCGTTTTCAACTTGCAACAAAATGCTTTTGGAAAAAACAGGGCAATTTAATTTGCTTTCAGATGTAACATTTTGACTTTTACATAACCAAGGCACATATTCATAGAATGATGTAATTGTCTGCAAGTATTCCTTTAATAAAGAATTTAGGCTCTGGGAGGACATACTAATGAGATATACTTAGGCGTAATTGATTCATCCACTGACTATGCTCTCCCTGGAGTCCTGTGTGTGTGTGTGTGTGTGTGTGTGTGTGTGTGTGTGTGTGTGTGTTTGTGTATACGCATGTGTATGCATGTGTATTATCTGTATGTTTTGTACAGTATTTTTCAAAAATATTTGTATTCTTTCTAAAGTTATATAATGTCCACATTTTTCCTTGTGATATCCATAGTATAGGTAGAACAAATATTGTACATCTACTTTTATATAAAATGTAAATTCTGAGGAAGTAGATTAATTTTAAGTAACAGATGAATTTAGAGATTATGCATTTGCAACAACTATGATGAAACTTTCGCATTCCAAAATATTAAGAATAAAAAGCATATTTTCCTTTAAAGGTACGTACTTATAATGT
This sequence comes from Eumetopias jubatus, assembly GCF_037043125.1. Lineage (NCBI taxonomy): Eukaryota > Metazoa > Chordata > Mammalia > Carnivora > Otariidae > Eumetopias > Eumetopias jubatus. The sequence goes on along the minus strand of NW_028274809.1, from coordinate 41,982,758 downwards.
TGTTGATTGCTTTCCCCAAAATAGAAAGTTTCATGGAGCATTTGAACATACAAATGGAGGGGTGCTTGAGTGGCTCAGTTGGTTAAACATCCAACTCTTGATTTCAGCTCAGGTCATTATCTCATGGGTCATGGGATCAAGCCCCCTGTGTGGTTCTGTACACAATGGGGAGTCTCCTTCTCTCCTTCTCCCTCTGCCCCTCCTCTCTCTCTCTAAAATAAATAAATCTTTAAAAAAATCTTTATGAACATGCAAATGGAAAATCATATAAAATATTTACTCATTATTTCAAAAAGATGTAATCAAATCTCAGCGAATAATAAAAGAGAAAATATCTAATTTTTTAGTAATCTTAGTGTATTCATAATTTATAGACCAAAAGAAATATTTTATCTCTGGCTTTAAAAATATTCTCTAAAGGAAGTTATTTAACTGCAGACTCAATTTAACAAGGATACATTTGTTGATTAAGATGGTAAACGAAAGCAATGGCTAGCATATGCAGTAAAATCTGAAGGGATTTTTGAGGGAAAGGTCAGTTTACATCAAGACAGTTCATTAAATATCCAAAATAAAGTTATCTAGGAAGATAAATCTGGTTTATTATAACCAAAAACAAATAATAAAAGATTAAAGAAGATGATGGTTCCAGGAAAAACAAAACCCAGTCAAACCTGTATGTATTCTGAGTGGGAGCAAAAGTAAAAGCCTAGCTGCAATGTGCATGTATGTGAAGAAAATTGGAATATTTTCACAAATAATACTTCTCCCAAAATAATAAAGACTAGACACAGCAAGTTGTTATATGATGTATTTCTAATCATAAGCCTCATTTTTTAATGGTGCTCTCTCAATGCAGTTTTTCCTGGTGATTTTGAGCCATTGGTTTACCATTCCTCTCCACTGAAATAGTCTCCCTGGACCTATCTACTAAGAGGTACACAGTGGTCTAGCACTCTCCTCCCTACATTCTCCCTATCCCTATCAAGAGAACACACTTGCTTGTCTCCTATTCTCCTATTGTCCAATTATCTACATCCCCCATCTCACATGTATAGGCTCAATGTGTTAAGCCTAATAACATAGTTATATTCAAAAGGAATACTAATAATAAACTTTCTGCAAATACAGTATTTTCAACCAAAATAAACAAGACAAATATTGTGGAAATTGCTAGCAATTTGAGAAAGAGTGAGGATAAAGAAGTCATTTAAAGGCATTTCCTAAGTTCCAGGCCTACCCTCCAGCTTTTGTGATTTTTTAGTATCATAATCTGTACTCATTGACCATTGAGAAAGCAGTCTTTTGATGAGAGCTCTCTTCTGAACATTTGAGTGGATATTCTTTAAAAGCAGTTCATTTAAGATTTTTTATTAGATTAATTTGGACTTAATGTTTTATTGAGATTCATGAACTATGTTTGCCCACAGTGATTCCCAATGCTCAATAATATTTACTTCATTTGTTAATCCTGATTTCATAGTTTATTGAACAGAATGATGATATAACTCAACATCAAATTCTGAGACTGATGAATAAATATCAAAATGTGTATAAATGATAATAATATCTTAAAGACATTTGGTAAACTTTTTAAAAACTCATTATTTGTGTTGACTTCTGGAATTGGGTGAGGTGTTTTTGTTGTTCTTTTTGCTTTGTTTTGTTTTGTTCCTGCTAACATTGTAACAGCTTCGCCAAATCTTTAAAAGTCCTTTGTTCCTAGGGAAAAAAACAGCATATTCACCATATTTCAGCAGCATATTCAGGAAGAAATTAAAATGTAATTTACTTTCAAAGATAATTTATTTTTGTTTTATAACTGAGAGAATCAAAATGATCTTTCCTTTATGATATCCACTAGGGACAGAGCAAAAATGTCCTTAGTTTATAATTACTTGGCAGAAAATTTAGCTTTCCCTTAAGAAATTAATTGAGAAGAGACACTTTCCTCCAAGTGGCTGAATGATATGTCTCAGAAGGCTACCCGGAGAAGCAGATGTTTTTCATCTTCACCCACGCCTGAAGTGCTATCATTAACACCCTTACTGGTCATATGCTGTAGATTATAAGCATGCTCCGTCTAGTTCAATTTTGGATAGGTATTTTAATTTAAAAAAGTGATATTCTGCGTGGTTTTTAATTTTACCTGTGTCCTGTAGGACGACTGTCCTTTGCATGCATGTGACTTTCCCATGATCATAAATAAAATGTAGCTATGAATATCAATAAGTAAATGGGATAGAGATAGATGAATATACTCATAAAGTATTTGCTAAGCTATTTTTTAAAGTGTTAGTGGAAAGAATATTATACATACATAGTTATTTTCTCCCTTAGGCTATTTGACCACCACTGGAACTAGTATTAGAATCTGTTTTAGAGATCTTTTTTATTATGATCTTGAAGCTTGACAATTTCACTGAGTGCAAAGCATATTTGTAAAATAAAACATAGGGCTATTATTATCAATTAACAAAATTCTCCAGCATGTACATGGTTACTGTAGTAGGGCAGCATTATTCACCTGCATATGTTCATTTGATGTAGAATGGTTTTAAATCCTTTTTAACAAAATGTGTGTATATTCACATCATTTTCTCTAGACCCTGCCTAAGGCAAAGAACTGAAAACTTAATTTATTCTTCTTTAAAAGAAGAAGAAAGGAATAACTATAATCAGGCTATGAACTAATTGGAAGTCCCAAATGACAATGTAGCACAAAACTTTGTATTTCTACTTTATGAAGAAGTCTTGATTATCAAATATATAGAGAGAAAGTGCAAATAAAAGAATTACAATTTCAAATCATAAGCATATAATTATAATTTTTGAAAATATGCATATTTTTACATTTAAATTATATTTTCCTAAAATTTGTCTGTCTTTGGGAGTAATGGAAAAAGTCAAACTGAAAAATAATCAAGATCATAAAACTTTCAAGTACTCAGAGCAATTAAATGAGGATCGTGTAATATAGAGTCTTAAAGAGAAAAGGTGTTGACAAATAAGAATGACTTATAATTGCCATAAAATTAAAAAAATAAAAAATAAAAACCCCACAGGGGTCAAATCCTCATGGACACACATATATCCAGTATCTCCTGATACTGCTACTTAATTTCTATAGGTTGGTGGAACTTTATGATAATACTGTTCTGAACTTCTGAGCCTCTGGCCTATCAATGCAACTTCTTGACCTAATTAAATAAGATTTTAGTAATCATAGGATCTACTTATTTTGACTAATTTTAAATTAATGGCCTTTCATTGCTTATAGTTACAAGTTAGAAAAGTGATCACTGACTTAAAATTTCCACATGTTGTGTTGTCTTAAAACATTTCATATGGAACCCATATGTATTTAGACTGCATTTATGTACTGTCATTTTCTTATATTTTTCAGTATCTCTTCTTTCTCTTTTAATCATAAGTTATTCATCAGGGATAGCAGGGGTAATTATGTGACTGGGAGTCTAGAATTGATGAACGGTTGTAGTGATGTTTGAAAAGAAATTTGATTCCTCCCATATTGCAAAGCAGCAATATTTTGTAAATTCAAAGTGATTCTTAAAAATCGAGTTAATATGCCATTTTCTTTCTGATATTTCATGTTTTCTTATTAACTGAAATAACTAAAGAATACATGTGAAAATTACACGATAATGATTTGCTTCTGATATAGAATATATATCAATTATTCTGTTTCTTCCTGGCTTTAAATTTCTTCCACTTAAATATTTCTGGTTTAACTTGTTTTCCCACAGGTGATAGGTTAAAATTAACAACTTTAAAAACGTGTTTCCAATCTTAGGTTTTTTGTTATATATTTTTACATAGAAATGACAAGAAATCCTGTCTTGTAATCAGTTATTCAAAATAAAGTAACTATATAAGTAGACAAAAAATGTTGCAATAATACAGGGATTAATAATAGCCCTGATGAGGATACAAAGTCAAATTACAAAAATAAACTGTTTTTCTATACACTAATAACGAACAACCTGAAAAAGAAATAAAACAATCCCATTTATAATAACATCAAAAAGAAATACTTAGGAATAACTTTAACCAATGAGGTGAGAGAAATTGAAGAAAACACAAATATAAAGATACTCCATGTTCATGGATTGGAAGAATCAATATTGTGAAAATGTCCATACTACCCAAAGTAATCTACAGATTCAATGCAGTCCCAATCAAAATTTCAATATTTTTCATGGAAATAAAAAAAATCCTAAAATTCATATGGAACCAAAATCCTTATATAACCAAAGCAATTCTGAGAAAGAACAAGCTGGAGAAATGATGATTCCTGATTTCAAATTTTATTACCAAGCTCTGGTAATCAAACCATATGGTACTGACATAAATATACACCAATGAACAGAACTGAGAGCCCAGAATTAAACTCACTTACAGTCAACTAATATTTTACAAGAGGGCAAAGAAGATACAAGGAGGAAAGGCATAGTCTCTTCACCAAATAGTGTTGGGAAAACTGGATAACCACATGCAGAAGAATGAAATTGAACCCCATCTTACACCACTCATAAAAATTAACTCAAATAAAAGATATAAACGTAAGACCTGAAACTGTAAAACTACTAGAAGAAAATATAGGGAAGAAGCTTCTTGATATTAGTCCTGGCAAAGATTTCTTGAATATGGCATTAAGTGTACAATCAACAAAATCGTAAGTAAACATGTACAACTACATCAAACTAAAAATCTTCTGAACAGCAAAAGAAGCAATCAACAACATAAATGTTACCTATAGAATTGGAGAAAATATTCACAAACCATCTATCTGATAAGTGGTTAAGTTCTAAAATATGTAATGAGCAAAAGACTTCAGGAGACATTTTTCAAAGAAGACATACAAAAGGCCAGCAATTATTTGAAAAGATGACTGACATCACTGATCAGAGAAATGTAAATCAAAATAACTATGAAATATCACCTCACATCTAAGATTGGCTATTATCAAAAAGACCAAAAACAAGTGTTGAGGATGTGGAGAAAACGGAACCCTTGTGCACTGATGATGGGAGGGTAAATTGGTACAGCCACAGTGGAAATCATTATGATGGTTCCTCAAGAATTAGAACTATCTTAAGATCCAGCAATCTCAGTACTAGGTATATATCTAAAGCAAATGACAGCTCTATCTTAAAGCTATATGTGTACCCCTGTGTTTATTGTGGCATTATTCAGAATAGCCAAGACAACCTAAATGCCTATCAGTGGATGTATGGATAAAGAATAAGTGGTATGGATATAAATAGTATTCAGCTGTCAATAAGAAAGGAATCCTATCTTTTGCAACAACACAGATAAACCTTAAGGGCATTATGCCAAGTGAAATAAGACCTAGAAAGACAAATACTATATATCCTCATTTATATGCAGAATTTTAAAAGGCTGAACTCCTAGAAATAGAGAGTATAATGATGTTTGACAGGCTCTGGGGGAGGTGTGGGGAAAATGGAGAGATATTGGTCAAAAGGTACAAAATTCCAGCTATAAGATAAATAAGATCAGGTGATCTAATGCACAGCATTGTGAGTATAATTAACAATTATGCTTGAAAGTTGTTAAGAGAGTAAATTTTAAATGTTACCAACACACACAGATAGAAGTGTAACTAACCTTATTTTGGTAGTCATTTTGTAATATATACATGCATCTAATCATCACATTGTATATCATAAGCTTGCATGTCAATAATATCTCAATAGAGCTAAGGGAAAATGCAAAGAAGAAAAGGAGAACCACCGCTGGATTATTCCTTGAGTCCTGAGATCCCTACCCAATTTTCCTTCTGTCCACCTTTCATAGTCTTCTTATCCTTATTTTATATATCATATTCAGTGTTTTTGGTTGTACTTAGCAGGAGGAATGGGAAAAGCATGTCTATTACATCATCCCAGAAGCAGAAATCTGCCCTCTTGTTTCATAACCTGTTTTTTCAAAGGAGCATGCAAATAAATATATCTCACAGTACCATTAGCAAAAATAGACCTGCTGATGTGAGAGGAGTATACATTAATACCCTTCTGAGTATTTTAAAAATATGTACAAAAGTCTTAAAATTGTATATAGTTATGTCTGTCAGCCAGGTCCAAGCATCTCAATTCTGCCCTCTGATTTGAGTAGTCAGCATCAGCCTTCTTTGGAGATGCAAAATGTGGTGGGTAGGAAGATGAAAAATTAGTGAATAGAAAGATAAAGTAAATTACTGAAATCACAAAACTGTAATTCAGAGTTCAGATCATCCGATTCTAAGTCAGGTCTTTTTAAATTTAATTGGGATAAGAGAACAAACACACCAAGAAATGAATAATTTTTAAATAAGAGCATAAAAAAAGCTGGCAATCTACATGAAAAATAAAATTTAGGATACATGTAGAAAAATAGTTAATAGGAATAAATGCCTTCCAATTATTTGAAACATTAGTGCACGATTTTTTTCAGAATCAGGCGTTAATTATAATTTCCAAAATAAGATCTCATTTTATGATAGTAAATTGTTACTATACAAATGGGAGTTAGTGATTTGGTAATAATTTGTATTTATCACTACTCCAATCCTCAGGATGAAGCCTCCCTACTTATGGTGGATATTTCTTATTTTGTCTTCTTCAAATACTTCTTTTAACAAATATCTTCATTTATTTTTTATTCTTTTTTTTAAACTGTCTTTGACAAGTTTATACATTATACTATGTTCACTACAAGTATAGCTGAGCTACCATCTGTCCTATTACATCAGTATCATAATATCATTGACTGTATTTTTTATGCTCTGCTTCTTATTCTAGTGACTTACTCCTATATCTTCATTAAACATAGAATTGTAGATGTTGGTGGGAAGCATGTCATTCCATTCCATGGCCATATGAACAGTTAATAATATCATTGTACAGAGTTCCTGTTCCAAGGATATATTCACAATTCAAACCAGATAATCAGGGTAGTTTATTTGTAACTTCAGATGTGTCAAAAGGTGACACTGAAGATATTGAAGATGTTGAGGGCCAGGTTTCTAATCATTGAAAAGTTGGTGGGAGAGAATGATGTTGATAATTTTGAGAGTATTTGAGATGAAAGCAAGAATGATAGCACCACTGTCATTGCTTCTATCCATCTCTAAGGCCAGTTCCACCCGCTTCACAAACTGTTTTCACTTCATTAACTATTTCAAGGAGTGTTGATCTGCCTGCTCAAAGACCTCATATATTAGAAACACTAAACTTTTATAACATGTTATGAGTACATTATAGACTTTATCTATTATGTGCTTCATACCACTGGTTACTACTTCAAGCAGATTTATTAGAGTAAAATTTACATATTAATTCACATTGAATATTACTAATATTGCTAATAAGTATTACTAATATATTACTGAATTATTACTGATATATTACTAAATTATTACTAATGGAGCTTATATATTGCCTGCTTTCTTTATCATCCTCATCAGAATCTCTCATCTTTCATCTTTCATCTCTTATATTTGTCATTGTGGTGGCCATGGTCCTTGGAATTCAGACATTTAATTTAAAGGAAATCTGAAAATATATTGCATCATAATATTGAAATAAAAGCTGATGCTTAAAATTATCTCTCAGTGAAATTTGTATTTTAAGAGTAGACTTCAGGGGCACCTGGTTGGCTCAGTCAGTTGAGCACCCAACTCTTGATCTCAGCTCAGGTCCTGATCTCAAGGTCGTGAGTTGAAGCCCCATGCTGGGCTCCACGCTGGGCATGGAGCCTACTTAAAAAAAAAAAAAAAAAAAGAGTAGACTTCAAACCTAAACACTAGACTTGTATACTAAAGATCAGATTTTTGACACCATTGTACACTGGATGGGTGAGATATTTTGAGCACTAGAAATTACAAAGAAAGCTATTCATTCCCATGCACCAGGTTACAACAAGCTTAAAACTTTTGTGTATATCTCGGATAAAATTAAACAAAGTCCAGAATTATTGACTATATTCTCTATGCTGTACTTTTTATTTGCAAGACTTATTTATTCCAAAAGTGGAAACCTATATCTCCCACTCCTCTTTACCTATATTGCCCATCCCCCAATTTTCTCCCATCTATCTGGCAACCATTAGTTTGTACACTGTATTTGTAGGTCTGATTCTGCTTTCTGTTTATTCATTTGTTTTTTAGATCCCACATATTAGTGCAATCATATAGTATTTGTTATTCTCAGTCTTATTTCACTCAGCATAATACCCTTTAGGCACATTTACATTGTTGGAAATGGAAAGATTTTGTTCTTTTTTGGCTGCATAATATTCCATTGTGTGTGTATGTATACACTGCTGTTGGGACCAACCTACCTCTCTGAGCTACTGGATTAGAGTTTGTAGAGGCCTCAAAGTGTTTTTAGGGGCAAGTGACTAAAGGGGAAACATTCATAGTGACTGCACAGTTAAAATCAACTGGAAAAGGAAAAGCAATCATAAGTATACAGAGCTTAATGCTAAATGCATTTTTTTTTCCAAAAGTGAACAGTCTGATAAATATCTTTCAAACATGAAATGAACTAGTATTAGTCTAAACCAATCATGGTGGATAAAAGAGAGCAATAAGGGCGCCTGGGTGGCTCAGTTGGTTAAGTGACTGCTTTTGGCTCAGGTCATGATCCTGGAGTCCCGGGATCGAGTCCCACATCGGGCTCCCTGCTCAGCAGGGGGTCTGCTTCTCCCTCTGACCCTCTTCCCTCTCATGCTGTCTCTCAACCTCTCTCTCAAATAAATAAATAAAATCTTAAAAAAAAGAGCAATAGAAAGAAGCATGGTTCTTGATAACATATTTTGAATTGCTGAATCAAGAAATTTGGGACCTGCTATACCTCTGAATTCTTACCTGAAATGATAAATATTTTTACTTTTAAAACTAGTTTAATTCAGGTATCTTTTGCATATAGTGGAAAGCATATTTACAAGAGCACTAACATAATTATACCTTTATATATTGATATTTCTGGCTGAAATCTCTTTACTGCTGGAACTGCCAAATTTTTTCGATTTCTTCAAAATCCTGTGAAACTTCTTCTTTAGCTCTCCTATATTCCCTGAGCCTTTTGAGTAAAAGCTTCTCTGTTACTAACTCTCCAGTCAAGTGCTCCATTTGGACCTCACTCCAGTGTGTATTGTGATTACTCATATGTGAGCCCTGCTTCTGTCTCTTAAACTGTGAGTTTCCCACAAGGCACAGATCACTTCTTATTCATCATCATCACATCAATTTTCAGCAGGGTGCTTGACTCAAGACATATCTTCAATAGCTGGTGAAGTGAATGAGTTGTGTAATTATAATTAGACTTAGTGTCATCACCCAAATTTAATATACCAGCATAGAATTTGAGGCTTTGTAATTGTAATATGTCTAATATTTTATGTGAAATACAATGGTGTGAGTGTGCATAGCAACATTGGCTAGGATCATGTCAGGAGAGACTTTATAAAAATATAAAAGAGCTCATGAAGAAAATGCTATTTCTTAATATCTACATTTTTCATATTCTTGGAGCATCAAGGGGTCCTAAAGTTTATCTGACTGACCTTGTCACTTTATTGCCATCTAGAAAGAAGAGAAGGGATGATGCAGGTGAAAAGTATTATAAACCCCTATACATTTGTCCATTAACTTGCCAATTCAATTTATCAAATATTTCTAACTCGGCCTATATACCAGACTCTTTGTTAAGCAATATAGAATATAATGAAAAGAAAATCATAACATTTACTCCAAAGTGATTCACATTTAGCAAGTAAATTAATAAATTAATGAATACATTAAGAAAATAATAAGCAGTAGAGTTCAATAAATCAAAGATTAAAAGGGTATAAAAACAATATAAGTTGCTATATGTCAAATGATATTTTACATACGCTGAATAAAGTAGAGAAGGTCTTTTATCTGGTAGCATGAGGCTGAGAGTGGTGGGTCAAAAAAAGGACAGTATGGAGAACGGGGGGGGGGGTAGTAGCAGAGCAAGATGGTAGAAGAGTAGGAGACCTGGATTTCGTCAGGTCTCAGGAATTCAGCTGAATAGGGATCAAACCATTCTGAACACCTAGGAACTCAACAGGAGATCGAAGAAGAGAGTAGCAACAACTCTCTGAACATAGAAGTGACCACTTACTGGAAGGTAGGACGTGCGGAGAAGTGAATCCGAGGCGATATTCAGGAGGATAGATGGCGGGGGAGGGGGCCTCCGTCGGCCGCTACTGGCAAGTGCTAGAGCCCCGGAGCACAAAATCGGAACTTTTAGAAGTCGGCTCCGCTGAGGGACGTCCCTCCAGTGGATAAGCGAGGGGTGGAACCCTTGCGGGACAGTGTGGTCTCAGGACCCTCGGGGTCACAGAAAAACCGGGGGTGCCTGAGTGCAGCAGAGCTCCCAGGTATCGGAGCGGGGAAGCCGGCTGCAGAGACGGAGGCGAGGCGCGGGCTCTCAGCTCGGGGTTGCCATAAACTGTGATCCGCGGCCCAGTCGGGCCACTGCTCCTCCAACAGGGACCCAACAAGCGGCAGAGCTGGGGAGACTCCCCTTCCTCCCCTGGGAGGAGCGGCGCGAGAGCGCACTGCAGGGATCTGCTGGGTTTGGAGACTCCACGCGGGGTCGGGTGCCAGAGATAGAAATGCTCGGTCACAGGCCGGGTGAGCACCGAGTGCGGCCAGAGACCAGGGAGATGGGAGTGATGCTTTTCTCTGGGGGCACACTGAGGAGCGGGGCCCGAGGTCTCAGCTCCTCCGGGTGGAGATTGGGAGGCCATCATTTTCACCCTGGTCCTCCAAAGCTGTACGAGAGTTTGCAGGGAACAAAAGCTCCTGAGAGCAAACCTGAGCAACTTGCTTAGCCTGAACCGACAAAGGTGGGGCAATTCTGCCTCTGGCAAAGACATTTGGGAACCACGGCAACAGGCCCCTCCCCCAGAAGATCAGCACGAACGGCCAGCAAGCCAAGACCAAGTATACCAATCAAGGAGAACGGGAGAACTCCAGCGCTAGGGGAATACTGCACATAGAATTCATGGCTTTTTTTACAATGATTCATTAGTTTTTCAAAGTTAATTTTTTTAACTTTTTTTTTAAATTTTTCTTTATCCCTTTTTCAACCAACATCTTATCAATCCCTTTTTTAAAAAAATATTTTTTATTTTTCATTTTTAGAGTCATATTTTATCCCTTCATAGTAGTTACCCTTATTTTTGGCATATATATATATATAAGTTGTTCTCTCTTTAAAAATTTTAAGATACAGTTTCCTTTAACAGATCAAAATATACCCTAAGTCACTAGTGTATGGCTTTGTTCTAGTCTCCTGCCTGATCACATTCTCTCCCTTTTTTTTCTTTTTTTTTTTAATCTTTCTTTTTTCAAACAACTTCTTATTTTTTTAAAGATTTTATTTATTTATTCATGACAGAGAGAGAGAGAGAGAGAAGCAGAGGGAGAAGCAGGCTCCCAAGGAGCAGGGAGCCCGATGCGGGACTCGATCCCAGGACCCTGGGATCATGACCTGAGCCGAAGGCAGACGCTTAACCATCTGAGCCACTCAGGCACCCTTTCAAACAACTTCTTATCTTATCAATTCCTTTTATAAAATCTTTTATAATTTTCATCTTTACAGTCATCTTCCATCCCTTCATTGTATCAACCCTTATTTTGAACATATATAGTCTTTCTTCCTTTAAAATTTTAGGAGGGACTTTTTTCTAATAGACCAAAATACGCCCAAAATCTAGTGCGTGGCACTGATCTATGCACTAGCCTGATCATATTTGATCATATTCGGGTTTTTTTGTGTTGTTCTGTTTTTGTTTTTATCTTTTTCTTTTTTTTTCTTTCTTTTTTTTTTTTCTTTCTCTTTCTTTTTTCTTTCTTTCCCTTTCTTTCCCCCTGGTTTCAGGTCTTTTCTGATTTGTATAGAGTGTATTTGCTGGGGACGTTGTTAACCTGTTAGTATTTTGTTCTCTCATTCATCTATTCTCCTCTGGAAAAAATGACAAGACGAAAAAAAATCACCTCAGCAAAAAGAACAAGAAGTAGTACCGTCAGCCAGGGACCAACTCAATACGGACATTAGTACGATGTCGGACCTAGAGTTCAGAATCATGACTTTAAAGATACTAGCTAGCTTGAAAAAAATGTGGAAGTTATTAGAGAAACCCTTTCTGGAGAAATAAAAGAACTAAAATCTAACCAAGTCGAAATCAAAAAGGCTATTAATGAGGTGCAATCAAAAATGGGGGCACTAACTGCTAGGATAAATGAGGCAGAAGAGAGAATCAGCAATATAGAAGACCAAATGATGGAAAATAAAGAGGCTGAGAAAAAGAGAGAGAAACAACTACAGGATCACGAGGGCAGAATTCAGGAGATAAGTGATACGATAAGAGGAAACAACATTAGAATAATTGGGATCCCAGAAGAAGAAGAAAGAGAGAGAGGGGCAGAAGGTATATTGGAGCAAGTAATAGCAGAGAACTTCCCTAATGTGAGGAAGGAAACAGGCATCAAAATCCAGGAGGCACAGAGAACCCCTCTCAAAATCAATAATAATAGGTCAATACCCCGACATCTAATAGTAAAACTTACGAGTCTCAGAGACAAAGAGAAAATCCTGAAAGCAGCTCGGGAGAAGAGATCTGTAACCTACAATGGTAGAAATATTACAGTGGCAACAGACCTATCCACAGAGACCTGGCAGGCCAGAAAGGACTGGCATGAGATCTTCAGAGCACTAAACGAGAAAAATATGCAGCCAAGAATACTATATCCAGTTAGGCTGTCATTGAAAATAGAAGGAGAGATAAAAAGCTTCCAGGACAAACAAAAACTAAAGGAATTTGCAAACACGAAACCAGCCCTCCAAGAAATATTGAAGGGGGTCCTCTCTTTGCAAAGAGAGAGCCTAAAAGCAGCATAGATCAGAAAGGAACACAGACAATATACAGTAACCGTCACGTACAAGCAATACAATGACACTAAATTCATACCTTTCAATAGTTACCCTGAATGTAAATGGGCTAAATGCCCCAATCAAAGACACAAGCTATCAAATTGGATTAAAAAAACTAGACCCATCAATATGCTGTCTGCAGGAGACTCATTTTAGACCCAAAGACACCCCCAGATTGAAAGTGAGGGGGTGGAAAACCATTTACCATGCTACTGGACACCAAAAGAAAGCTGGGGTGGCAATCCTTATATCAGACAAATTAGATTTTAAAACAAAGACTGTAATAAGAGATGAAGAAGGACACTATATCCTACTGAAAGGGTCTATCCAACAAGAAGATCTAACAATTGTAAATATCTATGCCCCAACATGGGAGCAGCCAATTTTATAAGGCAATTAATAACAAAAGCGAAGAAACACATTGACAACAATACAATAATAGTGGGGGAGTTTAACATCTCCCTGACTGAAATGGACAGATCATCTAAGCAAAAGATCAACAAGGAAATAAAGACTTTAAATGACACACTGGACCAAATGGACTTCACAGACATATTCAGAACATTCCATCCCAAAGCAATGGAATACACATTCTTCTCTAGTGCCCATGGAACATTCTCCAGAATTGATCACATCCTAGGTCACAAATCAGGTCTCAATCGGTACCAAAAGATTGGGATCATTCCCTGCATATTTTCAGACCACAATGCTTTGAAACTAGAACTCAACCACAAGAGGAAAGTTGGAAAGAACTCAAATACATGGAGGCTAAAGAGCATCCTACTAAAGAATGAATGGGTCAACCAAGAAATTAAAGAAGAATTAAAAAAATGAAAAATGAAAATGAAAATGAAAACACAACTGTTCAAAATCTTTGGGATACAGCAAAGGCAGTCCTGAGAGGAAAGTATATAGCAATACAAGCCTTTCTCAAGAAACAAGACAGGTCTCAAATACACAACCTAACCCTACACCTAAAGGAGCTGGAGAAAGAACGGCATATAAGCCTAAACCCAGCAGGAGAAGAGAAATAATAATCAGAGCAGAAATCAATGAAATAGAAACCAAAAGAACAGTAGAAGAGATCAACAAAACAAGGAGCTGGTTCTTTGAAAGAATTAACAAGATTGATAAACCCCTGGCCAGACTGATCAAAAAGAAAAGAGAAATGACCCAAATCAACAAAATCATGAATGAAAGAGGAGAGATCACAACCAACACCAAAGAAATACAAACAATTATGAGAACATATTATGAGCAACTCTATGCCAGCAAATTAAATAACATGGAAGAAATGGGTGCATTCCTAGAGATGTATCAACTACCAAAATTGAACCAGGAAGAAATAGAAAACCTGAACAGACCTATAACCACTAAGGAAATTGAAGCAGTCATCAAAAATCTCCCAACAAACAAAAGCCCAGGGCCAGATGGCTTCCCAGGGGAATTCTATCAGACATTTCAAGAAAAATTAATACCTATTCTCCTAAAACTGTTCCAAAACATAGAAATGGAAGGAAAACTTCCAAACTCATTTTATGAGGCCATGATTACCTTGATCCCCAAACCAGACAAAGACCCCATCAAAAAGGAGAATTACAGACCAATATCCTTGATGAACATGGATGCAAAAATTCTTACCAAAATACTAGCCAATAAGATCCAACAGTACATTAAAAGGATTATTCACCATGACGAAGTGGGATTTATACCTGGGCTGCAAGGTTGGTTCAACATCTGCAAATGAATCAACGTGATACAATACATTAACAAAAGAAAGAACAAGAATCATATGATCCTCTCAATAGATGCAGTAAAAGCATTTGACAAAGTACAGCATCCTTTCTTGATCAAAACTCTTCAGAGTATAGGGATAGAGGGTACATACCTCAATATCATAAAAGCCTTCAATGAAAAACCTACAGCGAATATCATTCTCAATGGGGAAAAGCTGAGAGATTTTCCCCTAAGGTCAGGAACATGGCAGGGATGTCCACTCTCACCACTGCTATTCAACATAGTATTAGAAGTCCTAGCCACAGCAATCAGACAACAAAAAGAAATCAAAGGCATCCAAATCGGCAAAGAGGAAGTCAAACTCTCACTCTTTGCACATGATATGATACTGTATGTGGAAAACCCAAAAGAGTCCACCCCAAAACTGCTAGAACTCATACAGGAATTCAGTCAAGTGGCATGATATAAAATCAATGCACAGAAATCAGTGGCATTCCTATACACCAACAACAAGACAGAAGAGAGACAAATCAAGGAGTCGATCCCATTTACAATTGCACCCAAAACCATAAGATACCTAGGAATAAATTTAAGCAAAGAGGCAAAGGATCTGTACTCAGAAAAAACTATAAAATACTGATGAAAGAAATTGAAGAAGACACAAAGAAATGGAAAAACGTTCCATGCTCATGGATTGGGAGAATCAACATTGTGAAGATGTCAATGCTACCTAGAGCAATCTACACATTCAATGCAATCCCCATCAAAATACCATCCACTTTTTTCAAAGAAATGGAACAAATAATCCTAAAATTTGTATGGAACCAGAAGAGACCGCGAATAGCCAGAGGAATGTTGAAAAAGAAAAGCAAAGCTGGCGGCATCACAATTCCGGACTTCCAGCTCTATTACAAAGCTGTCATCATCAAGACAGTATGGTACTGGCACAAAAACAGACACATAGATCAATGGAACAGAATCGAGAGCCCAGAAATGGACCCTCAACTCTATGGTCAACTTATCTTTGACAAGGCAGGGAAGAATGTCCAATGGAAAAAAGACAGTCTCTTCAACAAATGGTGTTGGGAAAATTGGACAGCCATATGCAGGAGAATGAAACTGGACCATTTCCTTACACCACACACAAAAATAGACTCCAAATGGTTGAAAGACCTAAACGTGAGACAGGAGTCCATCACAATCCTTAAAGAGAACCCAGGCAGCAACCTCTTCGACCTCAGCCGCAGCAAATTCTTCCTAGAAACATTGCCCAAGGCAAGGGAAGCAAGGGCAAAAATGAACAGTTGGGATTTTATCAAGATAAAAAGCTTTTGCACAGCAAAAGAAACAGTCCACAAAACCAAAAGACAACCGACAGAATGGGAGAAAATATTTGTAAATGACATATCAGATAAAGGTATCCAAAATCTATATATTATCCAAAATCTATAAAGAACTTATCAAACTCAACACCCAAAGAACAAATAATCCAATCAAGAAATGGGCAGAAGACATGAACAGACATTTTTCCAAAGAAGACATCCAAATGGCCAACAGGCACATGAAAAAGTGCTCAACATTGCTCGGCATCAGGGAAATCCAAATCAAAACCTCAATGAGATACCACCTCACACCAGTCAGAATGGCTAAAATTAACAAGTCAAGAAACGACAGATGTTGGCGGGGATGCGGAGAAAGGGGAACCCTCCTACACTGTTGGTGGGAATGCAAGCTGGTGCAACCACTCTGGAAAACAGTATGGAGGTTCCTCAAACAGTTGAAAGTAGAGCCACCATACAATCCAGCTATTGCACTACTGGGTATTTACCACAAAGATACAAATGTAGGGATCCAAAATGGTACGTGCACCCCAATGTTTATAGCAGCAATGTCCACAATAGCCAAACGGTGGAAAGAGCCAAGATATCCATCGACAGATAAATGGCTAAAGAAGAGGTGGTATATATATACACAATGGAATATTATGCAGCCATAAAAAGGAATGAAATCTTGCCATTTGCAACAACGTGGATGGAACTGGAGGGTGTTATGCTGAGTGAAATAAGTCAATCAGAGAAAGACATGTATCATATGACTTCATTGATATGAGGAATTCTTAATCTCAGGAAACAAACTGAGTGTTGCTGGAATGGTGGGGGTGGGAGGGATGGGTTGGCTGGGTGATAGACATTGGGTAGGGTATGTGCTATGGTGAGCGCTGTGAATTGTGCAAGACTATTGAATCACAGATCTGTACTTCTGAAACAAATAATGCAACATATGTTAAGAAAAAAGAAAAAGAAGAAGATAGCAGGAGGGGAAAATGAAGGGGAGTAAGTCGGAGGGGGAGACGAACCATGAGAGACGATGGACTCTGAAAAACAAACTGAGGGTTCTAGAGGGAAGGAGGGTGGGGGGATGGGTTAGCCTGGTGATGGGTATTAAAGAGGGCACATTCTGCGTGGAGCACTGGGTGTTATGAACAAACAATGAATCATGGAACACTACATCAAAAACTAATGATGTAATGTATGGTGATTAACGTAACAATAAAAAAATTTTAAAAAAAAGGACACTATGGAGGAGGTGTTTGAGAAGGCAGAGAAATGAATATAAACAGAAGTATGGAAATAATAAAATCTGTGGTATGCCCAGAAAACAGTAAATTATTTACTTTGAACAGTGTGTTCATTTAAGGAAGAAGTGCCAGTTAAAACTAGGCAGATAGATACAAATCATCCTGCAGTGGGTGAATATTAGCAAAACCTTTAATTAATGTCATATGAAATGGGATCTGCTACAAGTTTTTGAGAAAGACTGAGGTTGGAAAATGCGGTGTAGAACTTCTTGCAGAATAGATTGAGGTGGGGAAGGAAAGGGGTAGGAGAATTCCCATAAAACATTTAAAACTACAATCTAGGGAAGATTTAGCAGGAACAATAGTAAAGTAAACAGAGAGAACACAAATTCTTTGAGTTCTGTTAATTTTTTTTTTCAGAAGTATATATATGTTTCTGTTCTTAGCTTACTAAAATAATGGCTGATTCTTTCTCTTTTGTTCTGGAGGGACAATGAAAATGGATATCCTAGCAGCTGTCCTTTCTACATTGAATGCATATGTTGCATGGTCTCTGGCAATCGTCCAAATATCATCATGTCAGGAAGAAATAAATTATATGTCAAAAATGAGTCTCAGATTGTGCTATAGAAATTATCACAGGGCCTTTCCCCTCACTGTATAGGACTTGTTTTCGCAGTGGGATAATTTAAGAGCAACCCAGTACAAGAGCAATTTACTGAAAAAAGAGTGATTGTCTTATGATCCATGATGCTATGCTCCACCTGGGACTGGCCGGTTCTTTAATGCACAGCTGCCTAAGAATCTGCCTCAGCATTGCTAGTATTCACTGTCCCTTGTGCTTCTTGACTGTCTTCAAAAAAGAATTCAATATGAAATAAAATGTTTTTCCAATATTTCCAAGTTTAGATAAACTGAAGATTTATGGTTCAATGCCAAAACTCTTTTGACCTGTTTTATCCCAGAATTTTTATTATAAGAAACATTCTACTACTTGGTCCAGTGATGTTAATACAAATAATTGATGGGTTAGTAATATTTTAAGAACTTATTAACATTTTAATATTTTTGTTCTGTAATAATATTTCATGGTAAGAAGATTTTTGTCTTAGCCCCATGGACTCTCTTTGAATCCTTCAGTGAGTAAATCCTTTTCTTTATTTTGCCTCCAAACACCAGATTGTCATAGTACTTTTTGGATCATAATGTTTGCCTCAATCTCTTACTTTTCTTAGCCCTCTGGCTTGACTTTTTTCCCCCCTCACTTGAAATTTTATTATGTTCTTTCTATGTGGTTTTCTCCAGCTTCCCAGTCTCTGACAAAATGACCATTCTGATATATATATATATACATTTATTAACTCAGTTAATCATTTAGAGGAAATAAACCTGATCATGATGAGGCATGTATCATCTTTAAATCTAAGAAGACTAGTTTGAATCAAAGGCAGATTTGATAATGTTTTAGAGTAAAGCAAGGGATTGTAAAATGTTGGTGATCTTTTGGAGCCACATGGCAGTAAATATGTGACTACACACACATTCTAGATGGCCAGTAAGTCCTCCAGCCTGTCAGTCTGAGAGAATATAAAAAGCAATGTTGTGCATGAGTGGTCTTCATACTAACTCAGTGTTTTTCAAACCCTATTTTTTTTCCATTATCACTCTCTAAGGGAAAGTTTTTGACTTTTAATCAACACCCAAGACATTTTAATACTACAGACATGTTGTATATCTGATATGTACTGTGGTTTATACATAAGAGTAAGATTATTTTCATCCCTAAAACCAATATTTGCCGCTGTGATGATGACATTTCTTCCAACCAGAATTCATGTTCTAATGTAATCTTAAGATATGATATAAAGTATATCTCCAAATCTAGAGATGATACTGAGTCAGAGAGCTGTGTTAAAGCATGTATATATATATGGGCTGTGGGAAATGTAACAATTACTCAGGTGAGAGAGGCAGATCGTGCTGTAAGAACAAACAGGCCATGGCACTCACATTATGAAGTATAGGAAGACAGTTAAAAAGATCAACAAAATTAATCTCAGTATAAATCTTACCAGACAATAAGACACATGAGTAATTCTCTGCAGAGATTTTTTTCTTTTAATAAAGGAAAACTTTAAGGCATCTCTGAGTGTACTAATTAAATTATTTCAGCAAGAAGAAAAAAATAATGAAATTTGCAATCTATGAACATGCAAATATATGCATGATTATTGACCTTCATTGCACAGGGGTTAAGTGGAGATCAGATCCTGACAAAGTGTAATTTCAGCCACTTGAATAGGGACTGGGAAATATTGACTAAGATGGAGGCTGGAAAGCCATGTTGGCCCGACTTCACAAACATTTCTCTATTTTGTATTTACCCTTTTATGAGCAGGGGCTTGGTTAGGGAAATCTTACACAGTTAGCCAGAGAGTCCGTCAAGATGTAGAGAACTACTCTCTCAAACCAAGAGTTTCATTGAGAGATAGGAAAGACAATGCCACTTGCAGGAAAAACAGTACTGAGTTAAAGGAACACTGTGCAGGAAAACTCAGATGAATCATGCCTCTCAGTTGAAGGGAAATTCCCAGAATTTTTAGTCTATTTTAATCATTCCATTTCTCCTAATTTAGTTTGATAATGACAATGTGTTGTTGTTAATGAAAAGTCATTGAACAGCTAGACATTAGTTATTTCCTATTAAGAAAAAAAATTAAAATGTTAGTTCAGAGGTTTTTCAGATGTAGCCATCTGGGAATTAAAGCATTTCATTGTCTAATTAAAAGGTGTGTTCTTCCATTAAGGAGAAGGCAAAAGCTTGCATGCCAGTCATTATTTGATCAGAAGGGAAATGGACCAAATAACAGTATTCTGCATTTTTCTCACTATGAGAAAGAAAAGTTGTGAGCATTACATATGTATTAAATAAATATATTAACCTCCCATTACTTTAGTGTCTGAATGATAATAAATAAATGAGCTTAACTACTTTGTCAAAATTATTTTGAGAATTTTTTTAATTGCATGTATAATCTTTGGCATATCTCTACTTTTTTCTGGTAATTACTTCCCATATGTTCTTTAGTTCAATGTATACATTTTTTTAAGATTTCTTTTTTTTTATTTAGTTATTTGTCAGAGAGAGAGAGAGAGAGAGAGAGCCCAAGCAGGGGGAGTGGCAGGCAAAGGGAGAAGCAGGCTCCCTGCTGAGCAAGGAGCCGATGTGGGACTCGATTCCAGGACCCTGGGATCATGACCTGAGCCAAAGGCAGAAGCTTAACTGACTGAGCCACCCAGGCGTCCCTCGATGTATACTTTTTTTGTAACTTATACAATTTGAAATAATAGATGTCTGAAACAAATAATGAGTTACTACTGAAATATAAATGTGAATATGAAGGAAGATAGGATTAAATGTAATTAAATAATATAAATTTAGCTTTAAGCTTTTTATTTTAGAAAAATCAGTACCTAAAAATAAAAAGATATAAAAATTAGACACTGAAGAACATGTACTTTCTTTTAAAGCTATGACTCACTTCAGTTTCTTTCAGTTGAAAATATAACTTCTGATATACCATAACATTTTGTAGAATTGATTATCAAGATTTACTGCAATACATAATATCATAAGATAGTCAACAAAATTTTTAAGAATTTATGCTGAGTATTTTGTGGCAAAAACTTTTGTTTTTTATATTCATATGTGTGTGTATATGTATATATCCTAAATAAAAGAGTAGAAAATTGAAAATGTAATAAATTTTATTTGAATCTAGAGAGAGAAATTAAATTACTCTTCTAGTTTAATCATAGAATGTTTTACCAATCTTTGAACTTCGTATGAACCGTAGTGATCTTGATAAGTTCAATTGAC
The DNA here is from genome assembly GCF_037043125.1 of Eumetopias jubatus. Lineage (NCBI taxonomy): Eukaryota > Metazoa > Chordata > Mammalia > Carnivora > Otariidae > Eumetopias > Eumetopias jubatus. Next base: position 41,961,568 of record NW_028274809.1, on the reverse strand, counting down.
AAGATTGAAAACGTATATATATTTAGATGGATTAAAATATGATAAATAGATGATTGGTAAACAGATAACTACCCAGAAAACAAAAGTAATTCGCCAAAAGTAGAAAATTAGTGTTTTAGAAATTTATACTGTTTTTCACTGAAGACTGTTAGTCTGTTTGAATATCTAGGGATGGTGCTCTCCTACATACTTTTGGCAGTCTAACTCAATCATTCATTCCAGGTTCTTACTTGACTTTCTCTCCCTGATATGCTCACTCTAGTTTACCTCTTTTTATGAATCAATGGTTCCTAATGCATTTTTGTCAAGAATGCTATAAAATGACATTTCTGATTGTGGTATTAGGCTAAGCCAATAACTCTCTGAGAACAAAGAGGTCCAAAGTCATAAAATGAAGACTTTGGTTGTGAGTCTGGTCATCTGTCAGAGGGGAATAGAAGGCCAAGGGAAACACAAATCCCTAGTTTGCTTCAGTGAGGATGAAGAACATTAAGGTTTTGAGAAGAAGAAATAAAAACAAACTTAGAATTACTACTAACTATAGAAATGTCAGGTGTGCTGGATCTATATTAGGTTCTTTTAATTGCATACAGATAGCTTACATTCAGTAGTCACACATACAAATAAATTGTGATTCTGAATTAGAAATTAATTTTTAATGTCATTTAAAGTGTGACATTGGCATATAATTTGCTATGTAGAGACTCAGAACTGAAGTTTAAAAGTGATTAAATATACAAATATGAAAACTATATAATACAAGATAAAATAGGTAGTCTTTTGGGTAACAAAATATTTTATAAAATTATATCAAAATTATGAAATAATTTGTAATGTGCCATATTTATATTTTTATATAAGTAAATGGATTGCTGAAATAAGAAATTCATTAAAAATTATCTGATCTCTAGCTTTAAAATTACATTTCCCCTTTTTGTCCTTTCAGTTATGCCCTGGTGTTTAGAACAATGTACAAAAAATACTCAGTAACTTTTTGACCATCTGTTATTGGTATCTGTTTTCTTTTTTTTGAAATTATAATAACTGTCATGAATTCTGAAATGGAGTATTTTTCTGGCCTTCTGGTAAAGATCATTCATATGTCTGCTCCCAGGAAAATTGAAGTGAATGTGGCATAGAATGAGCTCTGTGATCTACTGTGGCTCATTTATTTCTAAATGTTATGACTAAAGTGTGCCTGAAATCTTGGTGACATAAAAGTGCTCTAAAGATAGTCCTTGATTTGAGTGTACAATATTAATGACACTCCTCTTCACAAGCCACTGACCAGGAAGAATTGATTCTCCTTTTCAGAATCTTAAATCATTGATACTTGTATTTTGCCTTCTCCCACATCCTCAATCAGTTAGAAATACTAGCAAAATCACCCTTTACTCTTTAAAGACTAGGTGCAAAAGTTACTTCTCTAGGGAACTTGTAAGAGCTCCCTGGTATTTCCTTTTTTTTTTAGCAAAGACAATGTGCTTTAATTTTTTTATTTTTTTTTTAAGATTTTATTTATTTATTCATGAGAGACAGGGAGAGAGAGAGAGAGAGAGAGAGAGAGAGAAAGAGAGAAGCAGAGGGAGAGAAACAGGCTCCCAAGGAGCAGGGAGCCCGATGTGGGACTCGATCCCAAAACTCTGGATCATGACCTGAGCCGAAGGCAGACACTTAACCATCTGAGCCACCCAGGAGCCCCAATGATGTACTTTAAAGGTCAAGGATTTGGGTATGAATACTGCTTTGTTACTAAGAACCTTTTACTAATGGCATAAGTAAATAAACTAACAAAATTATGATAATTCTGATAAATATATCCCATCAGTTTTTAATGACTAAGGTACATGTTTTTGCAAGCAACTTCATCTGATATAGTACTAAATTTCTGGATTTGGAAGTAAGTAATGTGTGACAAAATCATTTGACTTTGTCAAGGTTCCAAATCACTATCACAATAGAACTGTTGCCATACACCAGAAATAAATTGTAGTTTAATGGTGACAAAATGGGCTAGAACCCTAGTGCACAGAACATGGACTTTTCTCAATTCTTTAATGTTCACCTGTCAACATGTTCTGTGATCTGGAAAATTGGGGTTTGATGATGATTGTTGACTAAACCAGGATGTTAATATACATTTGCATTGTTTACCATTGTTTCTTCATTCCAGAAAGTTCTCATGTGCCTCTTTACAGTCAACATTTTCTTTAGCCCCTCTATAGGAAAGCATTGATCTGATTTCCATCACTATATATCAACGTTGTTGCTTCTAGAATTCTGTATACATGATGTCATATGCTATGTGCATTTTGTTTCCAGCATAGGAGCTTCTGTTGCTCAGCATAAACTTTTTGAGTCTTCTGTGTTGTCTATATGAATAGTTAATTGGGTTTAATGCTAAATAATAGTCCAGTGTTTTATTTTGCATTTCTTTGATTAATAATAACGTTAATCTTGTTTTTGTCATTTCTAAATATATTTTGTGAGATACCTGTTACAGGTTTTGATCATTTTTTTATTGGAATGTTTGTCCTTTTATTGATTTAGAGGAGTTGTTTATATATCCTGGATAGAAGTTTTTTGACAGATGTTTTTTACTACAAACACCTTCCTCCTACTCCTTGTCTTTTAATTTTCTTCAAGTTGTATTTTGAAGAGAAAAATTCTTAATACTCACGAAGTCCAATTTTGCCATATATTCCACAACATAAACTTTTAAAGATGAGTGGGTTCCTGTGTGTGTATGTATGTATATGTGTGTGTATTGTATGAGAAATAATTGCTTTCTTATGAAAATGTCCTATGGTTTTTTTAAAGAAATTTTAAGACTTTAGATTTAGCATTTATATTTATGAATATGTTGATATATGCTGTGAGGTAGGGGTGTATTAGCTTATAGATCTTTTAAATGGTTTATGGAAGAAAAAATCATTTCTCTGATGAATTATATCTGTAGAAAATTAAATGGCTTTTGTGTGTGTGTATTTTCTCCTGCTCTAATAACTATATTTCACTAAATTGTATGCTGTTTCTTAAACCAATACCGCACTTTCTTCATTAATAGTAGTTTTGAAGTCAAATAGTTTGTCCTTCAAATTACTCTTTATCTCTCTCTCAGTTTCACTCTGTGTCTCTTTTCCTCTCTCTCAATCATCCTCTCTGTTTCCTTCTGGCTGTTCTAGATTCTTTACATTCCAGTATAAATTTTAGAAACATCTTATTACTTGGGATTTTGGAAATGGATTTTGGAGACTCTACAGACCCTATTTGAGGAACATCTTTCAATTTGAGGAACATCTTTCAATATACATCTCTTCTAATCTGTTCACATGACATATGTCCACATTTATTTGTCTTCTTCATTTTTTTCCTCCGTTTATTTTGTAGTTTTCTCTGTAGATGTCTTACAAATTCTTTATTAAGTGTAATTTCTTATATTTCATATTTTAATTCTATACGAAATGGTATTTTAAAATATTTTCCAAATTTTGGCTATTAATTTATTGATGTTATAAAGTCTTGCTGGAGGGGAGGGTGTGGAAGGATGGGGTGCCTGGGTGATGAGCATTAAGGAGGGCATGTGATATAATGAGCACTTGGTGTTATATAAGACTGATGAATCACAGACCTGTACATTTTAAACCAATAACATATTATATGTTATATAAAAAAGTAAAATAAAATGAATACGTAAAAAATAAAGAAGACATAAATTAAAGTTTTGCTATATTCACTCATCAATTCTAATTTTTTGGGTAAATTCTATGTGATTTTTTTAGGCAAAAATATTCTCTGCAAATATAAACATTCTTTTCATTGCCCTTTTTATGACTCTTGTTTTTATATTCCATTGGCTAGGAATTTAGTACAATATTGAGTAAAAATGAGATCAATCATCCTTGAATTGTTGCTATTTTTAGAAATAAAGCAATTAGTCTTTGGTCATTAACTCTGATGTTAGCTGTAGGAGTTCAGTAGATGTTCTTTATATGGTTGAGGAAGATTAACTCTACTCCAAGTTTGTTGGAGGTGTTTATTGTGAAAATGTGGTGTTATTTCTACTCTTTCTATTGAGACACTTGTGAGTTTTTCCTCCTTTTTTTTTTCTTGTTAATATGGTAAATTGTGTTGACTGGTTTTTGATTATTAAATGAACATTTCATTTATAGGGTAAATCTAATGGATAATGATAGACTATCATTTTAACATACCACTGGCTTCAACTTACTAATATTTTTTGAATATATTTGTATATATGCTTCACTAAGATAAATATATTTAAACATCTTTGTCAGGATATTATATCAGGGTTATACTAGCCTTCTAAAGTAAATTGGGAAAAAGTTCCCTTTACTGAAAGAATATCTAAACTTGGTGTACTTATTTCCTTAGAATTTGTATAGAATTCACTAGTATAAACATCTGGGCCTGATATTTGTCAGATGTATTTTGATTATGAATTCAAATAATAATGTATTATTAATTGAACAGTAAATAGGTCTTCAGATTTCTATGATCCAATATGAGAAGGTATGACAAGTCATCTCAAACTACCATCTATATTGTAAATTTTATTGGTATGAAATTCTTAATATTCTAGATATGTATTTTTATATATTATAGTATATAAAATATATATTTAATATATTTTAATTTTAATTCCAGTATAGTTAACATGCAATGTTATATTAGTTTCAGGGGTATATATAGTGAATCAACAATTCTATACATTACTCAGTGCTCATCACAGTAAGTTTATTCTTAAATCCCTTCAATTTATTTCACCCCTCTTTCTTCTACACACCTTGCCTCTGGTAACTATCAGTTTTTTCTCTGTAGTTAAGAGTCTTTTTTATTTGTCTCTTTTTTTCTTTGTTCATTTGTTTCTTAAATTCCACATAAGAGGGAAATGACCTAGTGCTTGTCTTTCTCTCATTGACTTATTTCACTTAGCATTATACCCTTTAGATCAATCCATGTTGTTGAAAATGGCAAGATTTCATTCTTTTTATGTCTGAGTAATATTCCATTGTATACATTATAACCTATCTTCTTAATCTATTCACCAGTGTTGGACATTTGGGCTGCTTCCATAGTTTTAATTAAGGTAAATAATACTGCAATAAATATAGGGGTCCATAAATCTTTCTGAATTAGTATTTTCCTATTCTTTGGTTAAATTCCTAGTAGTGGAATTACTAGATCATATGGTATTTCCATTTTTCAGTTTTTGAGCAACTTCCATACTGTTTTCCACAATGGCTGCACCAGTTTGCCTTCCCACCAACAGAGCAGAAGGGTTCCTTTTTCTCCACACCCTTGACAATTCTTGTTTGTTTCTTGTGTCTGATTTTAGCCATTCTGACAGATGAGGTGATATCTCGTTGTGGTTTTGATTTGCATTTCCCTGTTGATGAGTGATGTTGAGCATCCCTTTATTGGATATGACATTTGCAAATATCTTCTCCTATTTCATAGGTTATCTTTTAGCTTTGTTCACTGTTTCCTTTGCAGTGCAGAAACATTTTATTTTGATGTAGTCCCAATAGTTAATTTTTGCTTTTGTTTCCCTTTCCTCAGGAGTTATATCTAGAAAGAAGTTACTACGGTTGATGTTAGAGAAATTACTACCTGTGCTCTCTTCTAGGGGTTTTATGGTTTCAGGTCTCACATTTAGGCCTTTAATCCATTTTGACTTTATTTTTGTGTATAGTGAAGGGAAGTGGTCCAGTTTCATTCTTTTGCATATAGCTGTCCAGTTTTCCCAACACCATTTATTGAAGAGACTGTCTTTTCCCCATTGGATATTCTTGCCTCCTTTGTTGAAAATTAGTTAACCATATAATTGTGGGTTTCTTTCTTGGCTCTCTTCTGTTCTATTGATCTATTTGTCTTTTTGTGCCAGTACCATACAGTTTTGCTTACCAAAGATTTGTAGTATATCTTGATATCTGGGATTATGATACAACCAGTTGTGTTCTTCTTTTTCAAGATTGCTATGGCTATTGGGGGTCTTTTGTGGTTCTGTATAAATTTCAAGATTATTTTCTCTAGTTCTGTGAAAAATGATGTTGGTATTTTGATAGGGATGGAAAAAGTCTGTAGATTTCTTTGGGTAGTATGGGCATTTTACAATATTCTTCCAATCCATGAGCATGGAGTATGTTTCCATTTGTTTGCATCATCTTCAATTTCTTTCATTAGTATTTTATAGTTTTCAGAGTACAGGTTTTTCACCTTCTCGGTTAAATTTATTCCTAGCTATTTTATTCTTATTGGTACAATTTAAATGGGATTATTTTCTTAATTTATCTTTCTGATGCTTCGTTATTAGTGAAGAGAAATGCAACAGATTTCTGTACATAGATTTTGTATCCTGTAAACTTACTGTATTTATTAGATTGAGTAGTTTTTTTGGTGGAATCTTTCAGGTTTTCTATACATAGTATTATGTCATCTGGAAATAGTGACATTTTTACTTTTTCCTTACCAATTTGGTAAGGAAGACTTTTTTGTCTTTTTTTAAATTTAATTTTACCATGTTATGTTAATCACCATACATTACATCATTACTTTTTGATGTAGTGTTTCATGATTCATTGTTTGCGTGTAACACCCGGTGCTCCATGCAGAATGTGCCCTCTTTAATACCCATCACCAGGCTAACCCATCCCCCCACCCCTCTCCCCTCTAGAACCCTCAGTTTGTTGTCTTTTTCTTCTCTGATCACTACGGAGAGGACTTCTACTGCTGTGTTGAAGAGGAGTCATGAGAGTGGACATCTTTGTCTCATTCCTGATCTTGGGAGAAAAAGCTCTGTTTTTCACCATTGAGGATGATGTTAGCTTTGGGTTTTTCCAGATAATAGCCTTTATTGTGTTAAAGTATATTCCCTCTGAGCCACTTTGTTGAGGGTTTTTATCATGAATGGGTGTTGTACTTTGTCAAATACTTTTTCTTCCTCTAAATGCTTTTTCTGCTTTGAAATTCTCATATGTTTTTATCCTTTCTCTTATTAATGTGATTTATCATGTTGATTGATTTTTGAATATTAAACAATGCTTGCATCCAGGAATAAATCCCTCTTAATCCTAGTGAATGATTTTTTTTAATGTACTGTTGGATTCAGTTTGCTAATATTTTGTTGAGTATTTTTTCATCTATGTTTCTTCTATCATTTCTTCTTTTTGTGGTGTCTTTATCTGGTTTTGTATCAGGGTAATGCTGGCCTCATAGAATAAATTTGGAAACTTCTCTTCCTTTTCTATTTTTTGGAATAGTTTGTGAAGAATAGGTATTAACTCTGCTTTAAATGTTTCGCAGATTTCACCTGTGTTGCCATCTGGTCCTGTTTATTATAACTTTTGTGAATACTAATTCAATTTCATTGCTGGTAATTAGTGTGTTCAAATTTTCTATTTCTTCCTGGTTCAGTTTTGGGAGGTGATATGTTTCTAGGAATTTATCCATTTCTTCTGGGTTGTCCAATTTATTGGCAAGTACTTTTTCATAATATTCTCCTTTAATCCTTTGCATTTTTATGCTGTCAGTTGTTATTTTTCCTTTTTCATTTCTGATTTTGAGGTTTTTTTCTTTTATGACTCTGGCTAAAGGTCCATCAATTTTATTGAACTTTTTAAAGAACCAGCCCATGGTTTCATTAATCTATTTCTTTAATTTCTATTTGTGCATTTCTGCTCTAGTCTTTATTATTTCCTTCCTTCTGCTGGTTTTACATTTTGTTTGTTCTCTTTCTAGCTCCTTCAGGTGTAGGTTAGGTTATTTATTTAAAGGTTTTTTTTTTTTCTTTCCCTCTTCAGGTAGGCCTGTATTGCTATAAACTTTTCCTTCAAACAGATTTTGTTGCATCCTAAAAATTTTGGACTGTTGCATTTTCATTTTCATTTTTCTCCATGCATTTTTTTTTTCCTCTTTGATTTCTTGGTCGACCCACTCATTGTTTAGTAGCATGTTATTTAACTTCCATGTATTTGTGCTCTTTCCCAATTTTTCTTGTGGTTGATTTATAGTTTCATGGCATTGTGGTTAGAAAAGATACATGGTACAACTTTTTTTTTCTTTTGTTGAGATTTGTTTCATGGCCTAACGTGTGATCTATTCTGGAGAATGTTCCACGTGCACTTGAAAAGAATATGTATTCTGCTGTTTAGGATAGAATGTTCTGAATCTATCAGTTAGATCCACCTGATCCAGTGTCTCCTTTCAAGCCACTGTTTCTTTGCTTATTTTCTGTAAGATGATCTCTCCACTGATGAAAGTGGGGTATTAAATTCCCCTACTATTATTGTATTACTATCAATTACTTTCTATGTTTGTTATTAGCTGCTTTATGTATTTGGATGCTCCCAAGTTGGGTGCATAAATATTTACAATTGTTATATCTTCTTGTTAGGTTGTTCCCTTTATTATTATATAGTGTCCTTTTTTTGTCTCTTGTTACAGTCTTTGTTTTAAAGTCTATTTTATCTAAGTATTGTTACTCCAGCTTTCTTTCATCTTCCATGTGCATGATAAATGCTTTTCCTTTCTTCTGATGATTTTGTATTTTGTTTGTTCTCTTTCTAGTTCCCTCAGATGTAGGTTAGGTTGTTTACTCGAAGTTTTTGTTGTTGTTGTTGCTGTTTGTTTTGATTTTTGTTTTTCCTCTTGAGGTAGACATGGATTGCTATAAACTTAGTAAGATAAATCTAATGTAGGACTTACAGGAGTGTGGCCTTTGATTATAATATGAGACATTTTTCATGTCTCAGCTGGATTCTCAAAATGTTAATGACTTGTTAATTTTGTATCTGCACTATGGGTTATGGGTGGACTGGATTCTACTCTTTCCCACACTTCTTGATTTCCATTCTATTCTGCCTTAAATTCTGTAGTAACAACTCTTTGGTAAACCACGTATACTCCAATCTACGTGTACATAGTCCAGGCCTCAGCCAAGAACTAGTGGCAATCTTCACCATGAAACTGTATGAATCTTGTCTGTACAGCTCCTTCTTTTTCAGAGCTGCATTCCATAAATTCCAACAGATTCAGCTGCTCTGAACTCAGATCTCTATTACCTCAAACCTAATGTAGTTCCATACTCTGATTTGTCTCTGGCCCCTGTGCCATAAACAGGAAATTGTCATTTGAAACTCCCTTACCAAGTTTCTATTCTCTCAATGCTGCCATATTTGTTTCTTTTATTATACTTGAAAACATTGCTTTATGTTTTTGTCCATTTTATGATTTTTTTAAGGCAGGAGGATTGGCTTGGTGCCACCTACTCAATCATAACTGGAAGCAGAAATCTTAAATAATTTTAAGTCTTTGTGACTACAATCACACCTCATCTTCAGGCTCCTATAGTAATATCTCAAAAGATAAAAATCTTAAAATCCAAAATTTTTTACTGAACCACTGTAAATAGGTCAGTAAAAGAAAAGTAGGCATTTTTCTCTTTGATGTATTCCCTATGATCATGTGGAAAACAGATGGGAAGTAACTGAAACCTTCTGAGATTTTTTTTTATCTGTAGAATTGGCTCAAAATTCTAACATTTTCATTCTTTAAGTTATACACACATGAACACATACACATACATTAAAAGGTAGTAAAGTCTTGATATATATTAGACATTCAATAAAAGGAATCTCTTCTTTAGAAGCAGAATGCTAGGCCAGGGGATCCCTTGAAATTTGTAACATTCCCCAGAATAATGATAAATCATTATTTTATAAGATTTGATGTTTTCGGGCGCCTGGGTGGCTCAGTCGTTAAGCGTCTGCCTTCGGCTCAGGTCGTGATCCTGGAGTCCCGGGATCGAGTCCCGCATCGGGCTCCCCGCTCGGCAGGGAGTCTGCTTCTCCCTCTGACCCTCTTCCCTCTCGTGCTCTCTCTCTCTCATTCTCTCTCTCTCAAATAAATAAATAAAATCTTTAAAAAAAAAAGATTTGATGTTTTCTAAGTGTTATAATATTGCCACATAATTTTATGTAGTTTTATAATGTAAATATTGTTTTACCCCCTACAAAACTTATGAAATAGATACTCAGAGTTTAAGAAATTTGTCCAAAATTTAATAGCAAAAAAGTAACTGCATAATACCAAAGTCAAGTTGCTTAGATTACTAATGTCTTTCTACACCTTCTTCCAGATATAAAATTCCAATATTGAGGGAGTAGAGTTGCTGAACATTTCTTAACACAAAATACATGGTTTACCATCAGATGGAATAATAAACATAAATGTTTTCCTGGTTGTAATGTAGACTTTATCCTTAATTCAGAGAGTAGTACAAAAGTAACCTCCTTTACCTAGAATGGAGGAAATAAAAAGCATCTCAAACTATCCTCCTTTTGAAGTTAAAAAGCCAGCTGACTACTCTCTTAAATAGTCAAAAATGCTATTTTAAAGAAAAATATAAATCAAAGACCTGCTAGTCAGTGACACAAATCTCTCTGAATGCAATTTCTAAAGCATGATATTTGTTTCTTCTCCTATAGTATCATTAACTCTGATTGATTCAGCAATGCTGGAGCCTAGAAAAGCATTGCCATTTTCATGTATATTTCTGAAGAAAATTTCTTCCTCAAGCACCTAATTCCATATGACAATAAACTAAGGAAATATGATTTTGATTTTAAAAACCACCCCAGTTTATCCAAGCAAGTAGTAACGTTTTTGGAATAAGAGTGTTCAACACTAACCTCCTAAAATATTTTATTTTTATTTTTTATTTTATTCTAATTCTGCTGTCTAAAGTTGGATACAAAATGGAATATAAAGTTGTTAAATTGCTTGACATGTAAAACCAACATTTAAAACCGATGGAGACCAATTAATTGGAAATTATTAGAATACCTATTAAAAAGTACATTCTAAAAATTCATAAGATAAATTTGAATACTGATTGGACATAAGTTGGGTTGAGAATTTACTTCAATATAAGTGGTTAAGATAAGTAGTGAGTGGAGGTAAAGATGAAACATGAGTTGATCATTGTTGAATGTGGGTTATAAATCCATTGTTTATTGCAGTATTCTTTTCATATGTCTGTTACTTTCAATAATAAAAGTTACCAAGTTGTAGCATGATAGCTTATATCCCTCTCTATAGCTACTTGTGCTAAAACCCAGGAGATAAAGTCTTATTAGGGAATGAATATAGAAGTCTAAGTAAAATATAGCTAAGAATGGATAGGATAAGTAGTAACATGAGGATAATCAAGGCTAAGGCAGACATATAAAAAATATCCATATAAGACCAAAGGAGGAAAACAGAACAAAGAAAAATAGTAATTTAAAGCTGGTTGAAAGGAGAGTAAAGAAAATTCAAACAGGTATAAGCAAGTGTACAAATGGTTTAGGGTAGAACACAGAGTATTAGTCTAAACTCCTGCTGAGACCATTTGGTTGAAACTCAAAACCATGAAATCCAGACTGATAGGATCATTTCCTCATTGAGGCAGGTTGCAGGTGGCAGGGCAGGCAGACTTACTCTGCCTGTGATAGGCTCATATTTGGACAGGGTAGGGGGTAAAAATAAAACTTCCTGTTGGAGTTGGTGTTAATCCATTTTATGACAGTCTCTATTACAGTGCATCTCTTTCTCTCATTTAATCTCCTATGTACCGTCATTCCACGTATCCTTGGCATTCATGCTCTCCAAATATTTTCTCCCCATTGAATATTATATTTTGATTATTTCTTGTTTCTGTGCATTTTATCAAATATTGACTTTGTCTTTGCTGAATCACATTTTCTTTAAAAAGCTTATTTTTAACCACATGGGATGGCTGGATATTACTTATTTGTCCTTGCTAATTTCTCCTTCTCATTTTCTATATTTATGTTTTTATATTATACAACTTTGTCCTTCAGAAAGTCAAATGTACTTGGTAATGCTTTCCTTTTCATGAATCACTGCCAAGTCCCATGGGTTTGAGTTTGACTTGTTCAAGGGACTAAATAATGTAGAAAATGATTCCTCATTGTGCCAGACAAATAGTGCTTTTATCAACCAGTTTTTTAAAACATGATAAGAATTAAACAAAATATGGCATTCATAGTTTTCTAATTAGTTTTCCTAATTGAATTACATAATGTAAACATTTGCTGATACTCTTGACTGCACCTTTTTCTGTGGGCGTTATAGGAAAAAACACAAAATACATTTTTTTAAAGACTGGGGTTTCAGACATTTTTATATTAATATATTCTTATATACAGTTTTAGCATGCACTTACAAGCTCTTAGAATTTTGAAACTATATTTATTGTATCAAAGCATCAGGTTTGTTTCAGACCACTCATATTCTCTCATTTTTTGTAGCTGAATATGGTAAACTTCAGTCTCCCTGAAAACTAACGGGGTCAGAGAAAATAAACATGCTTCAACAACTAAGCAGAACCACATTAAAATTAATGTTGAACTAACTAACTTACAGGCAGTATTTCCATAAGCTACCACTAAAATGATTTTGTAGTACCTTGTAAAAATATTCACACACACACACACACACACACACACACACACACACACTATGGCAATTCTACAAGCAAAATTTTCAAATTATATCATGTTTTAAAAGCTATTCAACTTTATATTGGTATTCTCACTTGTGAAGGTCTTCTCTGCTTCCCAGACTGGAAAACTCTTGGAGTGGTGACAACACAGGAAAATTTATTCTTTCCATTGCACTTAAAATATAATTCTCTGAGAGGTGTAAAAATATATAAAAAAAACAAACCTTAGAATTTGGAACTTTTTGATACCTCATGTGATAAAAATAATATTTTTGTATTAATCAACAGGAGAAATATACATTGACTTTGGGGATGGTATAATCACAATATATTTTACTTCAAATTCTTAGAATCATTTCCCATCAGAATCTTAAGGTGAAAAAAGCCTCAAAAGCACTCCGATATTAAAAATGCAACATTAAATGGGAACCTTTAATAACCACATTATTTTTGTTACTTTTGTTCCATACTTTACCCTTCTTATGTAAATATGGATTATTTCTGTGGCTCATTGGCTATTATCATTTGCCATTTGTAGGGGTAGAATAAAACAAATAGTCTTTTCATTTTTGCTGAAGAACAAACAGAAAAAATAAAAGTAGAAAAATATATTTGGGATGAGTCTAAGACTAGGGAACTTGACTTGTAGGTAGACAATAACTGTTCTTCTTAAAACAAAGAAATAATAAAATAAAACTGTTGGTAAAGCATCCTAACTGGATATCCTGTGCTTTGTGTACTTTCCCCTTGTTAGATGAAGCAAACAGATTCAAGTTACAAGGGGAAAAATTTGAGAATTTTAATCAGTCACTATAATTTATTTCTCAGTCTTCTGTTTAGAGGTTGTACAACTGTGAATAAGAGGTAAATAGAAATAGATAGCCAAAGAGCAATTATTTATGGTTTGGGGTTATTATTTCATGTGAAAATTTCTGTTATGAAAATCAATGGGAGCAAAAATCTCCTGACAATGTTTCTCAAGATGTAATGGGAAAAGGGACTGGATGCAAGACAGTCAAATATGACTATGTGTCTATTTTTTGGTGAGTGAGGAAGCAGAGATAAAGCCAGAGAACATCCACTAAGGAAGCAATTGCTATGTGTCTACGTGATAGGACAGTCTTAACAGATATTGATAATGGTCAATGCTATGCATATGCGTTTGTGAGATTTATGCTTATACTTTATGGTCACAGGTTCTCTTTGTACAACATGAGATAAAGAGCATCTCAAGATTACTCCTTCAACAGATGAAAAGTATGCAAACATCCCTTGAGGAAGTTCTCATAGAGTTAGAAGTGTGGTATTTTCTGTTTACCTAATTCAATTATTTTACAAGCACATGTGGCCATAAATGTTCACACACTAGAATTTTATGGATAAATTAATTTCCCTTTGAAATGGAAACTTGTCATCAATAGTAATAGTAAATATATTTATAGTAAATAGTAAAAATATTAATTTTAATATTTTTCTTACACTCCAAAACTTCATTAAAACATGCAAAAAGGAAATAAGCAATTAAGATATAATCATCTTGCTTTTTTCAGTATCTTGTTGAGAACCAGATGATAAATCATCATCTATAGTCATATCTCTATCAGTACAAAATATCATCTATTATGAACATTACCAATACGTTCATTAGTCATAACAGCAGTGTTCTCATTTGAAGTGATCAATTACTAATGATTTTGAAATTCAGAAACTCTGGGTTTCCTCTAAATATTAAGAGAATGATTGCATTCTGATGAAATCCCATGCACAAGTATAAACTTGGCATATTATCCTAAAGGAATAATGTTTCTAAAATAATTTGCTATTTAAATATTTAATAACATGATAACAAGAAAGATGTAAATATTGTCATACAGGTATTCCTAAGTATTTTTGCATAAACATTTACTGACATAGGCCTTAAATAAACTTTAACTTAAAAAATCCATATTAAAAACATCAACTATTTCAGGGGCGCCTGGGTAGCTCAGTTGGTTAAGCATCACACTCTTGGTTTCGCTCAGGTCATGATTTCAGGGTCATGAAGCCGAGCTTTGCACGGGATCAGTGCTCAGTGGGGAGTCTGCTTGAGATTCTCTCTCTCCTCTCCCTCTCCTACCCCCTCTGTCCCTGTCCACGCTCTCTCTTTCTCTCTCTAAATAAAATCTTTAAAAAATCAACATTTCAAAACAAAACACAAATTTGGTTAAGATAGGCATTTTAATTATCTTAATAATAAAGTAGAATTTGTACATTTTTATTTCACCTTTGGAATTTATTTTATTAAAGCACATTACATCTGGATTTTTTTTCTTTTTTATTATCTTATATCAAATATCTGGAAAATAGCACTGTAAGATTATTTAGAACTTTGTTCTAAATTATTATTATTATTGTTCCTTTGTCACTAGCAGAGTATCAAAGAAATGCTTAAGTGATTTCTGTGTAATTGCACACATTTTCATTTAGTAAACTTTTTTTTTTTTTTAGTAGCAGTATACAGAGGTACTGAAAAAATAGAGATGAAAGACAGCCCAATCTGTCTAGAGCTGCCAGATAATTAGTTTTTGGAAGTTCAGATACTTTTTTGATGTCATGTAATTTTAAGCCATGACTTTTGAAATAATTCGATTTATCAGCCCATGGTTACCTTTTTAATATTCCCTTTCAACTGTCTTTTTTTTCCATTCTAAATTCTTAGCCAATTTATTTGAAATCTTGATTTCAGCTACCATGTGTTTTAAGATGACTTTCCACTCTCACAATTTCACTTTCTCTAAAATTAGGTAATAAACATGATGAAATAAGCACAGTGCCTTTGACACAGTTTCCTCTTCATATTCCCTCTACCAAAGGTGTTCTAACTCAAACTTCGGCTTTGACTAATTCTTCAACACTAAATATTTTACCCACTTAAGATTGTTCTACATTTCAACACTGTATCCAATAATTAAAACACCTATAACCACATCTTCTCTTCAGAGGAGAATCTGCATAAACTTCTGTAAACTTGAATTTTTATATATGTGTGTACTAACCGAGGGTGACACAAAACTTTCCCAGTGTCTCTGAGGATTATTCTCTAATAATATCATTGCTGAACTCCAAGGAGAAGGAACTTCTACAACAGAGGGATTAATGCATCCCTCAGAAGTCCTCAGTTATCAGATATTTGGTGCTGCTTCCAATGCCATATTTACAAACTTCTGGACACATCTTAATGTACCATTATCAAATGTCAAACTAGGTATTCATGTTATTGAATAGTTGTTAAACTTGTGTTGAATATTTCTAGTTCATGTGACATAACAATGTTTTGGGGTACAGAAACTAATTTTGCTTAAAAGTCATATGAAGATTTACAACTTAAATGCAGCATAAATAACATATCAGGTATAAAAGTGAACATTAGAAAGTTATATTGATATGCTCTTTATAGAGGTTATGTTAATGCATTCTTGTAAGAACTTTATGGGCTAAATATCATCAAAGCTTCACAAATGAAAAAAAAAACAAACCCAATATTATAAAAAGTAAATTCTTCAAGATAACACAGCTAGTAAAGACCATAATTTGAGTGGAAGCCAAGGTCTTTTTGACTCTCTTTAAGAAACCAGTGCTATAAAAGCAGAGATGAAGGTCTAAACATTCTATCTTCTTGTGTTTTAGAAGGTCTTATTACGGGTAAATCTTTCACCACAGCTACAATAAGCACCAGAGTGTCATGACATTTATTCATGGGGATAACATAAAGGAAAAGGTAGAGAAATCAAGTAAGTAGATATGCTGTAATGATAAAAAGTTCCCCTTTCCAAAGATGTAATTGATGTGTTCACCTTACCAAAACAAATGAAACAACTGAGACTTTTCATGGGGACCTTCCTTTTCCACCTGGCCAACTAGTTATAGAATTTACCTTTTTTCTTAAGTTTTATCTGAGGAAATTAATCAGTTAAGTATTTGCACTAGGTGAGGATGTTGCTTTCCTTTTAGAATTAGGGAGACTATAAATTGTAAATGCATTCTAAGCTTATAAAGATCAAATGGAATGTTTTACATTTGCATTTTTAAGTTAGGAAAATGTTTCAGGGTATTTCAACATTTTTATTGTAAGAGGTTGTTTTTAAATGTTTCTGGATTTTTTAATGAAGCTTATGTTAACAAATTTTTCTCCAGTGAAGTTCCTGAAACTGTAATTTTCCATTCTATGTATGAGGGACACAGTTTCTGGATACATGATCTTATTAAAGGTAAGACTGAACATTTGATCCCCACATGAGCCAGTTGACACTGCAGAGAGCGTTACTCTTGGACAGAGATTGCACTTTTAAATTTGCTTACTGGTTAGCCTAAACTAGATTAAAAAAGTAGTTAATGGAGTTCAATTTACTATGGAAAAGACAACTCAAAACACAAGTTACATTGGTAGTGAAGGAGTAGCAAACTATTCACAAAGAGATTTTTATTTTAATGTTACACAAAATGGGATTTTCAGTAATGGTTGTAATGAAATACATTTGACTGTCTCACAATGATTGTGCAGTAAGAGTGAAAAGAATGTTTAAGGCTGTTCAGTGAATTAGGTATATAATTCTATAAATCCAGAAGAGTAAGACATAATCTTGTTTTTCACCTGTCCCTTTGAATACTGGAGGAGGCTTCAACTTGGCCACTCTTTCCTTCTAAAGTTACAAAATACTTTTAAGAGAAAGCTTTTATGATAATCACTGTAAGAGATAGTCTTTTCCACATAAATAAGATTTCCAGTGTAATATATTTTCTTAATTAAATGGGCACTATTCCAAATGCATCAGTAAGTTATTACTATCCTGCACTTTTAAATCAGATGTCCTTTTGGCTCCAATTTTCTCTTGTATATTTAAATAGTTTCAGTAAGAACTATTATTTCCACAGTTGCACTTCCATAATATAATGTTGTTTGCTGAAATGTATATGGGAAAACTACTAGCCTCACTTTTACCCTTGGATGGTGAATAATAATTCCTACTACAATGTAGGAAGATAATATATGTGAAATCATCTAAGCTAATACTCAGACAGTGGTGGACACATAATAAATATTAATTCTCTGCTTATTTATACATAATACTTAACCCTTAAAATATTACATAAATTGAAAAATACCATTTTATATTTAATGCCAGAATATTGATGATTATGAGAAAAAAGCATTAAGGAAATTGTGTTGAATTATATTTTATCACAAAATATTTTTTATTTAATAGTAAACTATATGAATTAATATGTCCATATTAGTTCATCTATATTTTATGATTTTGCCAAGTTGAATAATCTACTTTTAACTGATCTATTTTGTGTCTAAAAAGTTACCTGACATTTTGAACAGCTATTCTTCAGCTTATTTATTGGGAAATATTATAATCTTATTTTCTATTTTACATACATGTTTCATTTAAATTTAACAAAGTTTTGATTTAGTTATCATTTTTTGATAAAATAAGAAAGTTATAATTCTATTTTCTAACTCTAAAGGTGAGAAAACTAGAACTTGAGAAATTAAAGTGAAGAAACAGTAACTATTTGAAATATAAAAATCAGTGAAAGTGTCATTGTTTTCCAAGATAAGTAAAATATTTAATAGAAAAAATATTTGATGAAAATGCTTATATGGAAAGCTTAAGAAATAAGGCACTACTTCTACAAAGCTCACTAGATAGCTGTTTATAAATGCCAATTATCTATTGTGTCTCCTTCTTTTGTCCTTGGGCTAATTTGGGAATATCTGATAAATCATAATGTATTATTTACTACTGTATATATATATATATATTACATTTTAATATGGCATAAATTATTTATAGGAATGCTTAATATGCCTTTCGTAAGAATCCAAAGGCACCTTAATTTCTTTTTAAATAATTAAACTGAACAAATGGGTATAGGAACACTTTTGCAATGAATAGGTGTAACATATGTAAGTATCCAAGCAATAGACCCAGATTCTGAGTACTTTTGTTGATAATCTCTCAGTTGTAATTATATCTCCTCAAAACCTTTCCAATGTCATAGAACTTAAAACATTTAAAGTTATCAATGCAAATTTTCTGAATTCCATTCTAAAAGGTAAGTTTCTTGAAGACAGAGACAACATTTATTTCTTCTTTATATTCTCTGTACCTGCTCAATGTCCTACACTTAATAAATGTTGAATGAATGAGTAGATTGAATAAATTAGAACTCGCTTATGGTGTTATATATTAATACTTTGGAATGCCATAACAATTATTTTTTGAAAGAAAAAATAATAAAACTGCCAGAGGATTTTTGCAGTTATTTCTACTGACTTAGCATGGAGTTTTCAGTGTTGCCATTTTGATGCCCTGATTATAGATAACTAGTCTGTGAATTTTCTGCAAATTCACTTTTTTGTTTTATCACCAACACAAGAAAACTCTCTAAATCAGTTTAAAGACATTTCGTATGTGCATTTCTATGTATGCTTGCAACCTCAATAACTCAATATCTATTGTTTCATTGCTTAGATCAACAAATATCAAATATTTTGCATAGAATAAGCATTTGATTCCCTAAAGATGACATGTAGGGTGGGTCATCTGTGTAATGGGAACCCTTATGGGTTAGAAGAGCAGAAACCTGTCTCCATGGAGTAATTTTAGCACATAAATGTCTCAGTCACATTAACTAAAATAGAAAGTGGATGAAATTAAAAGAGTTGACATTTCACAGAAAGATTGCAAAATCACATGTGTAACTCCAAAAACTAGCTGCAAAATTACTTGATAAGGGAAAAAATAAGAATCCCATGTGAGAGAAAGACTTGAGAATTTTAATAAGCCCAATATAAAGAGGCAGTAGCAGTGGCTATCCCAAAAAACATAATTGTAGGAAACATTGATGTAAATATGAAATACAAGGTTAATATATGTTTTATTATATATACAATATATTAGTTTTTGAAATTGAAAACAATAATTTAAAATAGCTAAACAATGTAATTTGGTATTTTATTCTAATATATTTTATTCTTCTCTTTCAGTAAAATGATCTGTTGGCTATATTGATGTTGCTTTTTCCTCATTTTGCAGAAACAAACTTCTTTATATTCATCAGCAACAAACTTCTTTTTTGTTTAGCTATTGAAATCGTTCTGTATATATAGTAGACTTACAAATAGGAGTTTGCATTTTTTTCAAGAATACATGTTTTACCTTGGCCAAAATTACTCTTCCTTCAATGTTTCATTGACTTTTTGAAACATAAATTATATTTCACTTAGCTTTTAGCTTTCAAATATAACTTGAGAAACTAGATAAATTCCCTGAGAATGATGATAGTTTTGGAAACCATGGATAGACACTTTCAAAGCTTTTGAAATCATTACTTTGTATATTTGAAAAATTATAATCAGTAGAAGAAATCATTGATGCTATGTTATATTGAACAGTTATAGTTATGAATGGCCTACATTAAAAATTTAACATGAATTTTGCATTCCTTTGAGTGCAAATAAGTCTTTTTCAGAACAATTTTTAAATCTTGCTTAGTTTTCTATACTTTGCAAAGTGTATATGTTGTCTGTCTTAGTCCATTCAGGCTGCTACAATGAAATACCATAGACTGGGTGGTATACCAACAACAGAAATTTATTGTTCACAGTCTGGAGGGCAGTTGTGAAACATCAGAGTGCCAGATGGTTAGGTTCTGGTGAGAGCCCCCTTTTTGGTTGAAGACTTACCACTTGTCTTTGTAACCTTATATGGTGGGAAGAAAGTGAACTGTCTTTCTGCCTTCTTCTTATAAGAACACTATTTTACCATTTATAAGGGCTCTACCCTCATGACCGAATTACTTCCCAAAGGCCCCACCTTCAACTGCCATCATGTTGGGGATTAAATTTTAGCATATGAATTGGGGGGGACAAGAAGGGGGATACAGACATTTGGTCCATAATATTGTCCTTAGTACTAATCATAAGTGAAGTTTTAACTACAAAATGTTAATATTCAACCATTTTAAGTTATACAATGACAAAAGCAGATATACCACATATATATATATAAAATATGTAATATTTATACTGTTATATTTAAAACATCAACCATGTATAAAGTATAAATATAATTTAGAAATTATCACAAATAACAAATATATATTTATAATTTATAATGACAAAATTCGAATATATATATATATATACATATAAGCTGATTTCCATTATGGTTATAACTCTAATAAAGCAATTTCAATATTAAAACTTGCTTGAAATGTCACAAATAGAATACTTACTTTAAAATTTCTAAAATAAATTTGCATAAAGAACTACCTTTCCTAAACTCTGCATTAGAAGGCACTTTAACAAAATTATTTTCTAAGTATGAAGAAGTTCTCTCCTAAATATTCCCTGTGATCCTGTCTAAGCCACATAGCTGGATCATTTCCAGGCCAGTTGGAAGCAATGGCAGCCTTGGCAACATTGTTGACCGTAGGCATAATGCAGGTACCTGCTTCTGAAGAGTGCTCACACTGCTCAAGTCACAGTGTGTGGAGGTCTGCCAGGTACACTAGATGATTTGGGGGAGGGGGCTGACTAAAGGGAGAGAAAAAAACAATAACAAAAACCACCACCACTATCATTCGGTTCAATGTATTTTTTTAAATTTCTACGGAGACTTCTTTGACCCATGGATTATTTAGAAGTGTGCTCGTTAATTTGCAAATATTTGAATTTTTTTCTTTCAACATTTATTACATTCATTTCTAGTTGGATTTCATCGCACTGTATAATTTCAATTCTTTCATATTTTTCAACATTTATTTGGGCCTCAGGATCTGATGTATCTTGTTATATGTCTGTGAGCTCTTGAAAATCATATACTTATTGGTATTTCTTTGTGGAATGTTCTATAAATGTCAATTAGAACCTGTTGATAGATGGTGTTGTGGAGTTCTATATCTTTGAATCTGTGGGTTTCAAGCTTTTTGCCAACTTGCGGATATTTTTAGCCATTACTTCTTCAAATACTTTTTTTCAGCCCTGCCCACTTTCTCCTCTCCATCTGGGATTCCGGTGACATTAACATCACATCTTTTTTTTAAATATCCCAGATCCCTGAGTCTCTGTTAATTTTTATTTTTTTCAGGCTATTTTCAGAATAAGTAATTTCTATTGTTCCCTCTCCAGAGTTAATTGGTTCTTCTGTGTCTTCCATTTTAATGTACTGAAAAAGTGACCACTCATTCTTTTCTTGATATATGTTTAAGTGACAAGTATTCAAATTCTAAAGTGCAGGAGACCAGACTGAGAGTAGGTCATGTTAGTGGTATTTTCCCTGGAATAATTGAAGAATTCTGGGAAGGAAGCTGATCTGTCTCATAAAATATCCTCTTATGTTATTCTCTGGCCTTTTCAGCCCCACTGACCTACCATAGGAAATAACCTCATTCTTTTAATTATAACAGAAAAATTATATTATTGGGCTACAAGAAAATTTAATATTTCCAAGGTATGATATTTTAGTTAATCCATTCAGAATATAATGGCACTGAAATTAGACTTCACTTGGCATATGTTAACTAAGAAAAACAGGTACATAAAGAGGTCGCTAATAATACTTATCATATAAATGTGGGAATCCAGAATAAGAAAATAGAAATACAAACATGCACACACATACACAAACACACACACAAACTGCAGAGATCATTAAAAATAAATTTCTCCATGTAATAATTTTGTTTTACAACTAAAATATTAAATGCTACCCTTATATTTGGTGATCACCTTATGTTAATTACCATAAATTTGGTAAATCAATATAATTTATTAGCAGACCAAACAATAAATCAAATACAGAAAATATACATATATTTTGTATATGTATATATACAAAACAATAAATCAAATACAGAAAATATACATATATTTTGTATATGTATATATATGTATATAAAACTACCAGGGTAGTTTTTCTTAATTTTATTATAGTCCTATATAATCTAAAATAGTTAATGCATCTTCCAAAGAAGTCCAGCTTTAAGTGACATGAATATTTGGGGATGTAGTATTCATAAATTTTTCTTTGATTTGTCTGGAATATATGATCAAAAGTACTTCAAACTTTCCAAACATCTAAATATCTGATATCTCAATTCAATTTGTACTCTTTTTAAAACCTGAAATTTATAAAGATTGCAATTATTAGATCTGTTCAATTTGTGTGTTTAAGCCCTTATCATAGAACTACATATTTAAAAACAAATCTTACAAAAGAGCAAGGGAGACCACAGGTGGAAAGCAGGTTTTGAAATTTAACATATTGAAGTTCTTACTGTTGAGCCACCTGTAAAGAGCAGAGTTGTTTCTCTTCCATTTACGTATCAATTTACCATTAAGAGCTTGTGATGCTTTGCATTTCATAAAAAAATCTCTGCAAGGTATTTTTAATTAGAGGTTGGATTTCAGAAATTAAAAATATTATTTCAAGTTGATCATTTTAAAATATGTTCTATTAATTGGACTCAGATGCCAATGAATAGTTTTTTTGGAGGGGAGAGATACCTTCATTCTATTACACACAATAACCAAATAGAGTTCTCTTAAGCTTTATGGTCAGTTCCCTTCAATCATCAGATTATGCCATTGCTGAGTTGTATTAAATTGCCGATCTGCAAATATATTGACCTTAGCAACATGAGTTTCAATTACTCTAAAAGGCAAATGCTTGCTTTCTTTATACCACCACCTCTCACTGCACTACAAACCATCATCAGCCTGATAGAAATTATTGAGTTGTTTTGTGTCCTTTCTCTTTTCAAAATCACTTTGTGAAAAGCAAGCAATTCTGAAAAACATAGAGAAGAAAGTAAATCATCAGCCAAAATCATTCCATCAGAAATATCCCTTGGTTTAATAGTCCACAAATCTATAGAGAGATATATAAAGTATAAAGCTTTAAGAAGTAGAATAAACTGAAAGATATGATTTTTCACATATGGATGGTACCATAGATGTTACTTTAAAACTAAATTATGTTTAATTTTATTAAATTTAATTATATATGAAATACAATTTAAATACAATGTTATATGAGTTTCAAGCATACAATATAATAATTCATCAATTCTATACATTACTTAGTTCTCTTCACGGTAATGTACTCTTAATCCCCTTCATCTATTTCTCCCATCCACTCACCCTCCACCCCTCTAGCAACCACTAGTTGGTTTTCTATATTTTAGAGATTGGGTTTTTTGTTTGTTTCTTGGTTTTTCCCTTGTTCTTTTGTTTTGTTTTTAAATTCCACATATGAATAATAAAACCATATGCTAATGCTATTTGTCTTTCTCTGACTTATCATACTTAATATTATGACCTCTAAGTCCATCCATGTGTTGCAAATAGGAAGATATCATCATTTTTTATGGCTAATAGTCCATTATACAGGTATACATATACCTGTACCATATATATTTTATACACACACACACACACACACACACACACACACACACACACACACCACAACTTCTTTATCCATTCATCTATTGATGGACACTTGGGTTGCTTCCATAATTTGGCTGTTGTAAATAATGCTGCAATAAACATAAGTGTGTATATATCTTTTCACATTAGTGTTTTTGTTCTCTTTGTGTAAATGCCCAGTGGTGGTATTACTAGATCATATAGTAGTTCTATTTTTCATTTTTGGAGGGGCTTCCATACTGTTTTCCACAGTTTGCATTCTCACCACAGTGCACACGGATTCCCTTTTTCTCCAACACTTGTTATTTTTTCTCTTTTTGATTCTGGTCATTCTGACAAGTATAAGGTGATACCACATTGTGGGTTTGATTTGTGTTTTCCTGATGATTAGTGAGTGATATTGAGCATCTTTTCCTGTGTCTGGAGAAATGTCTATTCAGGTCCTCTGACCATTTTCTAATTGGATTATTTGAGGTTATTTGGGTGCTGAATTGTATAAGTTCATTATATATTTTGGATATTAACCCCTTACCTGATATAGCATTTGTAAATATCTTTTCCCATTCAAGTAGATTGCCTTTTCTTGTTGATGTTTTCCTTTCCTATGTAAAAGCTTTTTACTTTGGTGTAATTCCAATAGTTTATTTTTGCTTTTGTCTCCCTAGCCTGAGAAACAGATCTAGAAAAAATGTTTTTATGGCCTATGTCAAAGAAATCACTGCCTGTGTTCTCTTCTAGGAGTTTTATGGTTCCAGGTCTCACTTTTAGGTCTTTAATCCATTTTGAGTTTATTTGGGTATATGGTGTAAGAAAGTAATCTAGTTTCATTCTTTGGCCTGTAGCTGTCTAGTGTTCCCAACACCATTTGTTGAAGAGATTGTCTTTTTCTCATTGCATATTCTTGCCTCCTTTGTCAAAGATTAATTGACCATATAATTGTAAGTTTATTTCTGGGATCTCTATTCTGTTCCATTCATCTGTGTGTCTGTTTTGGTGCCAGTACCATACCATTTTGATTACTACAGCTTCGTAGTAGGTCTTGAAATCTGGGATTGTGATATCTTCAGCTTTCCAAAGACTGCTTTGGCGATGCAGGGTCTTTTGTAGTTCCATATAAATCTTAGGATTATTTGTTCTAGTTCTGTGAAAAATGTTGTTGGTATTCCGATAGGAATTGTATTAAATCTGTACAGTGTTTTAGGTAGTATGGACATCTTAGCAATATTGGTTCTTCCAATCCAAGAGCATGAAATATATTTTCATTTTCATTGATTCAATTTCTTGTATCAGTATTTTATCATTTTTAGAGTACAGGTCTTTCACCTCCTTGGCTAAGTTTATTCCTAGGTATTTTATTCTTTTTGATGCAGTTGTAAATGGAATTGTTCTTTAATTTCTCTTTCTGCTACTTCATTATTGCTGTATAGAAATGCAACAGATTTCTGCATATTAATTCGGTATCCTTTGACTTTACTGAATTCATTTATCAGTCCCAGTAGTTTTTGTGTATCTGTGTGTTATTGTTGTTTGTTTGTTTTTTGATGGAGTCTTAAGTGTTTTCTAAATATGGTATCATGCCATCTGCAAATAGTAACAGTTTCACTTCTTCCTTACCAATTTGGAAGCCTTTTATCTTTTTCTTGTCTGATTGCTGCAGCTAAAACTTCTAGTACTGTGTTGAATAAAAGTGACAAAAGTCAACATCTTCATCTTGTTCCTGATCTTAGAGCTCACTCTCTCTCTCTCTCTCTCTTTTTTTTTTTACCATGGCGTATAATGTTAGCTGTGGGATTTTCATATATAAACTTCATTATGTTGACATATGTTCCCTATAAACCTACTTTGTTGAAAGTTTTTATAATGAAAATGGATGTTGTATTTTGTCCATTTCTTTTCCTTGAATCTATTGAGATAATCATATGGTTTTGATCCTTCTTCTTGTTAATGTGATGTATCACATTGATTGATCTATCTGTAAATATTGATCACCCTTGGATCGCTGCTAAATTTCACTTCATTGTGGTGAATGATTTTTTAATGTATTATAAGCTTTGGTTTGCTAACATTTTGTAGAGAATTTTTGCATCTGTGTTCATCAAAGATAGTGGTCTATGTTTTTCTTTTTCATTATAAGTTTCCTCCCTCCCTCCTTCCCTCCCTCCCTCCCTTCTTTCCTCCTTTCCTCCCTTCCTTGTGTAGTATCTTTGTCTGATTTTGGTATCAGGGTAATATTGGCCTCATAGAATGAATTTGAAAACTGTCTTCTATTTTTTGGAATAGTTTGAGAAGAATAGATATTAACTTTCTTTAAATATTTTGGTAGAATTCACTTCTAGTCTTCTAGTGTAGCCATCTAGTCCTGGACTTTTTGAAAGTTTTTTGATTACTGATTCAATTTCATTGCTAGTAAGTAGTCTGTTCAAATTTTTTATTTCTTTCTGATTTAGTTTTGGAATTGTATGTTTCTAGGAATTTATCCATTTCTTCTAAGTTGTCCATATATCTGGCATATAATTTTTTCACATTATAACCTTGTAATCCTTTATGTTCCTGTGGTATCAATTTTTAATTTTCCTTCATTTCTGATTTTACTTATCTGAGTCCTCTTTCTTCTTTTCTTCATGAGCCTGCCTAAATGTATATCAATTTTGTTTATCTTTTCAAAGAAGCAGTGTCTGGTTTCTTTGATTTTTTTTTTATTTTTTTAAGTCTCTATTTCATTTATTTTTGCTCTAATCTTTATTATTTCCTTGCTTCTACTGGCTTTGGGCTTTATTATTCTTTTTTTAGCTCCTTTAGATGTAATGTTAGATTTTTTGAGATTTTTTTTGTTTGTTTTTTGAGGTATGTCTTTATGCTACACACTTCCTTCTTAGAACAGCTTTTGCTTTGTCCCAAAGATTTTGAGCTATTGTGTTTTCACTTCCTTTGGTCTCCAAGTACTTTTGATTTCTCTTTTGACTTCTTGGTTGACCCATTGATTATTTAGTAGCATGTTATTTAGCCTCCATGTATTTGTGTTCTTTCTCAATGTTCTTAAAATCAACTTAAAAAAAATCTGAGAAATTATATGCAAATAATTAAAACCCATCCATATATGAAGATTTAATAACAGAAAGTAAATATTTCAGCTTCAAATTACTGAAGACTATTAATACAATAATTGTAATAAAAGGCCTGTACAATTTAAGGTGTGTGACTCTGTTTTTAATATTTTTAGTGAAAATATTTTTATTTACTTATTCATTTATCATTTATATTTAATATTTTTAATGAAAACTGGTAATAGTCAGGTCTAAAGTGGCACGGTAAAGCAGGAGCTTTTAAGATCATGTAGTTTGTTTAGATAAAAACACTCAAGTAAGCACTAACACTTGCCCTATTGCCACTTGAAACACTTTCTGCT
This sequence comes from Eumetopias jubatus, assembly GCF_037043125.1. Taxonomy (NCBI): domain Eukaryota; kingdom Metazoa; phylum Chordata; class Mammalia; order Carnivora; family Otariidae; genus Eumetopias; species Eumetopias jubatus. The sequence continues at coordinate 41,934,151 of NW_028274809.1, read as the reverse complement.
TCACTATTGAGGAAAATAAATCACATTGATATAGAAATGATCTTAATGTCCCTTTAAAAATAATTTAAATTTTCTATTTGATTTTCTAATAAAAATTTTCTTGAATGTTGAAATTAAATAGTTTGCTATGAGTCTTTTTCATGCATTCAGGATATTTATGATGTCATTAAACATGGCAAAAAAGATAACTCCTTAACAAAATACCAAAAGAAATTTTCTAAGAATATTAAAAATGCATATTAAGTTTATAAAGCTAATTTCAAAAGAATCAGAATTGCATAAATCATAAGAGATTATAATACCAGATTTTTATAAGTATGACTTTGTGATACCATATGTTTAGAACAGCCAATCTTAGAGCCATAAATTATCCTGATTATACATCTTTTACTTTTGATAAATTTAACAAACCAATTTTTCCAAATTTGAGTTCAGTAGAAACAGCCAATTATAAAAATATTATAAAAATATTTATGCCTATCAGTTTTCAACCATGTTTGCTAATATTGTCAACACTTTTGAGGGTTACGTTTTTATGCCAGCAGACAATTACCATCAATAGCATCTTATGTGAAACTACAATAAATATAAAATGTGTTTAAGTACTTTCCTCCAACTATACTGCTTTAGCTTACACAAATTTTATTCTTCAGCAAATATCACTTTCTTTTATTTTATGGTTTATTTACATTTTGTCTAAAACAAAATATTTACAATCCCCCACAGGCCCACTACCCTTTTAGTATCTTTAATAAGAAAACAGAATTTTACCTTTCCTACCCTCTCCTACACCACACTCTCAGGAACCTCACTTCAATAGTATTGCTGATTTGAGATTTCAGTATTTCACAGTGAGCTATTAAAAAGCAATTATCTATGGGGCGCCTGGGTGGCTCAGTCGTTAAGCGTCTGCCTTCGGCTCAGGTCATGATCCCAGGGTCCTGGGATTGAGTCCTATATCAGGCTCCCTGCTCGGCGGGAAGCCTGCTTCTTCCTCTCCCACTCCCCCTGCTTGTGTTCCTGCTCTCACTATCTCTCTCTCTCGGTCAAATAAATAAATAAAATCTTTAAAAAAAAGCAATTATCTGTGAATGATTTTATTTTTTGTATTATTTTTTCAAAAGGTTCAATCAAGTAACCCCTGCTTGTTATTTGGTGTTCCAAGATATTAACAATCAGTTCCTTTTAAAATTTATTAGTACCTGAGAGTATTAAACATTTTAGCCTTTTTGATGCTCTAACAATGCCTTAAATTTCATATATATTTTATAGCATGTTCCATCCTTTAGAAAGATATTGAAAGTATGTGGCAAAATGAGTTGTGTCTAAACAAATGCTCAGTTCTCCTAAATATACCTGATAGTGACAGAGAAAATGAGAATTTTAGTGCAAATTGATGCCTATAAACACAGCCATACCTACCTTTATGTTGTAACAGTTTTATTGAGATATAATTTATATACTATAATATTCAATCAATGTGTACAACAAGATAATTTTTACTACACTCACAGAATTGTGCCACCATTACTGCATCAATTTTGGAATATTTCTAATCCCTATCACAACTAATCCCTCATTTTCTCCTCCATGCTAGGTAATTACTAATCTACTTTCTATCTGTATACATTTGCCTATTCTGGACATTTCATATAAATAAAATCATAAAATATAGTCATTTCACTTAGCATAATATTTTCAAGGTTCATCCATGTTGTAGCATATATTATTACTTTATTTTATTACTAATATTCCATTGTGTGGACATAGCACATTTTGTTTATACATTCATTCGTTGAAGAACACTTGATTGCATCCAACTCTTGGCTATTATGAGTAATATTGTTATGAACATTCATTATAATTTTTACTGTGGATGTGTGTTTTCATTTTCAGATATATACTTAGGTGTGGAATTACTAGGTCAAATGGTCATTCTGTGTTTAACATTTTGAGTTACTGACAGATATTTCTCCCAAGTATCTGAACCATTTTACAACCTCACCTACAGTATAATAGTTTTGATTTCTCCACATCTTTGTCCATTTTTATTAATTTTCCACATCCAGCCACTCTTATCTGTCTTTTTTATAATAGCCATCCTACTAGCTATGAAGTTGTATGTTATTGCAGTTTGATATACATTTCCCTAATGACTAATGTTGAGCATGTTTTTATGTGCCTCTCTCATTTGTGTATCTATTTATAGAGATGTGCATTCAATGCTTTTGCCCAATTTTTAATTGGTTTATTTGTCTTTTAATATTGAGTTGTAGGAGTTCATTGTATATGCTAGATAGAAGTCCCTTATCAGCTATGTGATTTGAAAATACTTTTTTGCATTTCATGTGCTGTCTTTTTACTTTCTTGATAATGTCCTTTCAGTCACAAAGGTTGATTTCAGTGAGGTAAATTTGGTTTTTCAAATAGCTTATGCTTTTCTTGTCATATCTAACAAGTTGTTGCCCAATCCAAAGTTGCCCTAATGTTTCTTCTAACAGTTTTATAATTTTAGTTCTCATGCTTTGATAAATTTTGAGTTAATTTTTTTTAATATGTTGTGCTGTAGATCTCCAATTTCATTCTTCTGCATGTCGCTATCCAGCTATCCTAGCCAAAAAAAAAAGGAATGAAATCTTGTCATTTGCAATGACATGGATGGAACTAGAGCTAAGCAAAATAAGGCAGTTAGAAAAAGACAAATACCATATGATTTCACTCACATGTGGAATATAAGAAACCAAACAAATGAGTAAAGGGAAAGAAAAAAAGAAAGAGAGGCAAACCAAGAAAAAGACTCTAACTATAAGGGAACAAATTGATGGTTATTAGGGGGATCTGGGGTTACATGTGTTAAATAGGTGATGGGGATTAAGGAATGCTCTTGTGATGAGCACCAGGGGTTGTAAGGAATTGTTGAATCACTATATTGTACACCTGAAACTAATATTGCAGTGTATGTTAACTAAATGGAATTTAAATAAAAACAATAAAATAATTTGCCCCATTGAATTGTATTGGCACACTTGTTAAAATTCAACTGACCATAAATGTAAGGTTTTTTGTTTGTTTTTTTTTACTGGATTCTCAGTCCTATTCCATTGATCTTTATGTTTATCTTTATACTAGCACCACACTGTTTGGATTACTATTTCTTTGTGCTGACTTTTAAAATCAGTTGTGTGTCATACAACTTTGTTTTCCAAAATTGTTGTCACTCTTCTGGATGCCTTGAGTAAATATACATCATTTTTAGGATCAGCCTGTTGATTTCTACGAAGAAACCAGTTGGGAAAATGACAGATTGCATTGAATTTGTAAATATTTGGAGGATCATTATCATTTAAAATTTTCAATATTATGTCTTCAAATTCATAAATTTTACCAATTTCCTTTAATTTCTGTCTTTAATTTACTTCAATGATGTTTTAAAGTTTTCAAAGTATAAGTTTTATATTTCTTCCATTAGGAAATTAATTCTAAATATTTTATCTTTTTTATGTTATTTTAATTGGAATTATTTCCTTAATTTTATATTTGCATTGGTTACTGAGAGTGACTGATTTTTGTGTATTGACTTTGAATGTGCTCAATATGTACTTAAGGTGTCCTATATTTAAGGCTTTTTTCACCTCTCTGTTCTTCAGATTGCATAATCTCTATTGATCTGTGATGATGTTTTCATGTTTGCTAATTCTTTCTTCTATTGAGCTTCTCTGATAAACTTTGTATTTCAACTATTATAACTTTAACTCCAAATTTTCCATTTGGCTTTTTAAAAATATAGTTTCCAGGGCACCTGGGTGGCTCAGTTGGTTAAGCAACTGCCTTCGGCTCAGGTCATGATCCTGGAGTCGCAGGATCGAGTCCCGCATTGGGCTCCGTGCTCAGCAGGGAGTCCGCTTCTCCCTCTGGCTCTCCTCCCTCTCATGCTCTCTGTCTCTCATTCTCTCTCTCTCAAGTAAATAAATAAAATCTTTAAAAAAAAATAAAAAAAATAAAAATATAGTTTCCATATCTTTATTTATATTTTCTATTTGATGAAATATTTTCTTCATAGCTTCATTTGTTTCTTTAACCACAATTTCCTTTATTCTTTGAACATACTTAGTATGATGTAGTCTTTGGTGTTAAATTTGATATCTGACTGGTTTCCTAGCCTCTTTCCATTGCCTGATTTCCCCCCTCTCTATGGGTCATATTTTCCTGATTCTTTACATAATATTTTGTTGAAAACTGGACATTTTAGCTAATATATTGTAATACTTTGGATACTACCCTTCCTTCTGTATTGTAATTTTTTTTGTATAGTGACTGGCTGGATTATTTTAATAAAGTTTCTGTCCCCTGCAATGCAAAGTCCCTGCTATCATTCCTCAGGGTACAGCCTTGGGGATGTGCCATCAGGCAATATGGCAGTGGCTTTAGTAGTGCTCTCTTTGTCTCTTTCCCTGACCACATAGAACTTTACTGTAAAGTTCTACTAATTGTTCACTTATTGCTGCACTGTTTTCAACAATGCCCTGGAGCATAAATTTTCCCACAGACTGATTCAATTACATTTGAGCTCCTTTGCAGGGATCACTCAGGAATTCAATGTTTGAGGTTTTTTCCCGCCCCTAGGAAATCTCTTCTTGGTTGTCTGTTTCTCTGGTTCTTTCTGGTAAACTTACTGGCCTATTGTTTAGCTTACATCTCTAATGAAGCTGAAAGTCTTCTCTTAATCACTTTCCCCAAAAAGCATTCATTATTTTTGAGAGCACCCTTAGGCATGAACTTCATTATACTGCTTCAAAGAAACTCAGTTCCTTCAGGAGAGCTTCGGATCTTTGTGTTGTATAATCTGTACCCTGAGCAAATCTGTGAGCTATGACTACAGAGGTAGGGTAGAGGAGTGGGGACAGGGCTACATTTCTCCCTAAGTGATATCCCTTTTTTAGAAGCTGAGCACTAGGCTGGTGGAGGTAGTCTCTTGTCTTCTTGGCTTGTGTCCTTTAATGTGGAAACTTCACCCTATAAATAGGCAAGGGAGAAAATGATCAGGACCCCAGCATTTTCAGTAGTCCATGATGGCAGGAGAGCCACTGCATCCTCAATTTCTCAACTGCATTTCAGGACCTGGCCCCTGGAAAAAGCAATGGGACAGGGAGTGTGAGATGAGAGGATGAGACTTCCTAATACCCAGCCCCTCCCAGGAAAATACCATATGACATAAGTAGGAGATTTGGGGATAAGAAGCCCTGCATTCTTAGCTACACCAACTTGCAGTGGAGTTTCCATTACAAGGGCTGGGACGGACAAAGGAGTCATAATTAAAATGCCTCAGACTATCACGTTTCTTACCATTTTAGCAGATTATCCTGAGTTAGTGTTTCTTCACTTTCTATATGTCCTTAGAACCATTTCTGGAGACTTTAAGTGGTTGATTTTTTTGTTGTTCCATTTTCACCAGCTTCTCTGGAGATTTGGCTCCACAGATTTCCCCACAATGTCATTTGAGTCAGGGAACTCACATGAACCTATTTTTTACATCAGTAATGATGATGATGTTAATAATAATTATAATTATTATTCTTATACAAATGAACATCAGAACAGATTTTTAAAACATATTTTCCCCAGATAATTAAACATCTGATAAAACATATTTAATTGTGGTTCCTCTATAGTTGAGAGTAACCTGTGTGTTTTCAATAAACTGGAAGTATCTATGACACCACACTATTCTGCCTTCCATACATATGTGTGAGTGTGTGTGTTTGGGTTTCTCTTCCCCACAAATTTAGACTTTCTTGAAGAATGATAGTGCTTAATCGTCTTTGTGTTGTTTTACACATATCACATAGCCCACATTGTATGTTTTGAATAAGCTAGTTAGTTGATTATTTGGTAGATCACAACTGCCTTGCTAGATATTAGGAAATATAACTAGATTTTGGTTTTGTGTGAACACAGACTATTGCATTTTAACATAATGTAAAATGATGTGGGTGGGAAGTCAAGAGTCTTCTTTTGGTTCATTTTGAGTTGGAGGTACACAAAACCCTTTACATACTTTCAGATCTCTTCATCTACTTTTTCTGACTCAAAGTCTGTATAACTATCCTGGTGATTGAATAATAACTGGAACACAGAATTCCATGGACATCTTTGCATGTGAAAGAGTTCCTCAGTAAAGAATTAGGTGGCTAAGGAAATAGGTTGCTCAATTATCAAAACCTTAGTAAGTTGACCTGATTTCTAGAAATTACCTATTGTGGACTAACACATTTCAGTATATTAGCCTAGCTTTCATACAGGTGTTCCCAATTGACAGCTAGTCTCTTGGAATCACCATTTAATTAAACAAATAAAATAGCAATAAGGTGACTGGAAAAACAACTGTAATCTAGTGGATTGAATGAAAAATTGTTCCAGACTGTAAAGATAAATTTATCTGAGGGAGAATTTTAATAGAACACAGGAATTCCTAGTGCAACGCTGAGTAGTAGTTTAACAAATACTTGTTTGAATGAATGTACTTGATCCAGGTTACAAATGCTTTAAGAAAGTCTCATTCTCCCTTTTTGTGAATATCTGGGAATATTTAGTGGTTTGATGTTTTCCAAATATGTTAATTGTCCTAGAAAATATATAAGCAAGTCAAGGGTTAGTAAAGAGATAATTTTTAGTAAAGAGATAGCTTTTAGTATAAAATGGGGACAAGTCCCAGGTGGGAGATTTTAATTAAAATCTTGTGTCAGATAATTAATATTCTTGTTTTTTTAATATAGGTAAGTCTAAATATTTAAGTGTACTATTCAAATTATTGCACAGCACTTTAATACTTGAAATTATTTATTCAGTAACATTTTACTAAGTTTTTAATTGTAATTCTAGTATAGTTTAATTCCAGTATAATGTATACAGTGTTATATCAGTTTCAGGTGTACAATATAGTGATTCAAAAATTCTGTACATTACTCAGTGCTCATCATGATAAGTGTACTCTTTAATCCCCATCACCTATTTCACCCATCTGTCTACCTATTCAGTAATTTTTATAATCATTTAGAAATCTTTCTTGCATTCAATTACATCCAAATATCATAAGTAAAAAACAAAAAAATTCTATTTCTTCCAAACATAAACTATATACTATAATACTCCTGTATTAAAATCACAGATAAAATATAAAAACTTAATTTAGAATTATATTTAATTTAAATTTCCATATAAAAACAAGTATTTCTTTTTTTTAAGATTTTATTTATTTATTTGAGAGAGAGAGAAACAGCATGAGAGGGGAGAGGGTTTGAGGGAGAAGCAGGCTTCCTGCTGAGCCTGGAGCCCAATGTGGGACTCCATCCCAGGACTCCGGGATCATGACCTGAGCCAAAGGCAGTCACTTAACCAACTGAGCCACCCAGGTGCCCAACAAGTATTTCTTTTGCTCTGTATGTGTGTATATTCAAACAAACCCCTTTAAAAAAAAAAACAAACTGATATTGTAAAGAAAAAGATTAAAGAGCATACACACCTAAAGTCTAACTATGAAACATACACTTACAAAGTCCTACATTAATTTTCCAACTTACTGAACAATCCTCTTTTCTTCTAAATTAATACAGAATTAAGTATACCTATATTAAAATACTTTTTCTACTTCAAATTAACCCTATCAGAACAATATGTTCGTATCTAGGCACATATGCAAATCTAGTGTTGTGCTTATTTGAGAACATCACTTAAATAACATAAGGATCATGTATCTAAAAAAAGGAAATCTTCCAATATTTTAACAGTGGAATTATACCTGTACTTATGTGTTTGATAAAAAGTGCATTAAATGATGCTGTATTCTTTGGATGTTTCCTTTTAATGAAAATAAACATAAAGAAAAAAATGACATTTTAATGTATGCCACAGACAAGCAAACAAAAAAATTCTGCTTCTAGAGAAAAAACTTCATACTCAAAATTTGAAAATATACTGTTTTCTGAACACACACATTCCAGTACCCAACCAATATCAATTTACATTTATTGGCCCAGTATAATTATTAACTTTGTCCCTTGTTATTATTAAAGATATTATGATTTGGACTACAAATTTATATAGTTACCTAACTATAGACTTCCTAGGAATCACATTTATGTATTCTTTCAGTTAAATATTAAAAGAATCTTCAAAGATCCCTTCAAAACCTTTCCCTGGGAGAATAAAAATATTAATCTATTGTATTAACTAATACCAATTACTATTCATTGTTTTCTATTATTTTTTGCATGTTTTTAAAAAAACTGATATTCTTGCTTAAAACTGTATATTTGTGCCATAATTTTTCAATAGCCTTAGTAAGGCATAATTAAAATATAATTAGTTATTTTTGGGCGCCTGGGTGGCTCAGTCCTTGGGCGTCTGCCTTTGGCTCAGGTCATGATCCCAGGGTCCTGGGATCGAGTCCCACATCGGGCTCTCTGCTCGGCAGGGAGCCTGCTTCTCCCTCTGCCTCTCCCCCTGCTTTTATGTTCCTTCTCTCGCTGTGTCTCTCTCTGTCAAATAAGTAAATAAAATCTTTAAAAAATAAATAAATAAAATATAATTAGTTATTTTCTTTGGGAGAACAATTTGATGATAATTGACAATCATATACAGCGATATAACCTCCACCACTACCAAGATGCAGAACAGTTTCATTTACAACATTGCCCATGTGCAATAATAATAATAGTCAGTCCAGCCTCTGATTTCTAGCCCAGGCAGATGCTGGTTTGTTTCCCAGATCTGTAGTTCTGCCTTTTCTAGCATTTCATATAGATACTTGATTTCTGTCATTGAGCATGCTTTGGAGACTCATCCATGTTGTTGTGTGCATGACTACTGTGTTCATTTTTATTGTTGAATGATATTTTAGAATTTGTTTCTCTTTTCATCGGTTGATGGAATCTGAGTCGTTTCCTATTTTTTCTGTTATTATTCTCTTTTTTATTATTTTTTTTGAGAGAGCATACATTACTGATTTTAAACCTTTTTTCTTTTTTTTATGTTATGTTAATCACCATACATTACATCATTAGTTTTTGATGTAGTGTTCCATGATTCATCGCTTGCATATAACACCCAGTGCTCCATGCAGAACGTGCCCTCTTCAATACCTATCACCAGGCTAACCCATCCTCCAACCCCCTTCCCCTCTAGAACGCTCAGTTTGTTTTTGAGTCCATAGTCTCTCATGGTTCATCTCCCCCTCTAAAAATAGGTTGTTTTGGAATATTCAGGTGTAAATCTTTGCAAAAACATGTTTTCATCATTTAGGGTAAATACAGAGTATGAGATTGCCAGGTCAAATGGTGAATGCATATCACCTTTGGAGATACTGATACACTCTTTACAAAGTGACTGAACTACTATTCCTACAGCAGTTGAGAGATGTGTTTGCTTCATAACCTCAGCAGCACTTGGTATTGCCAGGCATTTTAATTTTAGTCATATTGGTGGGCATGTGGTGGTGTTAACTTGCATTTCACTGATGACAAGAACTGTTGAGCCTCTTTTCACCTGCCTAATAATGATTATTTTCATTTGTGAAATTTGTGTTCAAGGATGCTCTCATTTTTTGACTTTTCTGCCATCTTATTAGTGAATTGTAAGAGTTCTTTATATTCTGAGCATAGCATTTTGATGTTTCTTACATTTTGCAAATAACTTTTACTAGTATTAAGTGTGCTTCTTCACTTTCTTAGATGTCTTTTGAAAAGAAAATTTATACCTTTTATAAAATTACTTTTATAGATAATTTTATAGATCATTGTGTTTATGTACCATATAACAAAACTTTGCCTAGCCCAATGTCACTAAGATTTTAGCCTGTCTTCTTAAAAATTAACAAATTTAGCTTTTTATTGGTTTAGGTATATATTCCACTTGAAGTTAATTTTTGCATATAATATGGAAAAACTGAGGTACTTTTATTTCCATACAAATGCCTAGTTTATATAGCATGATTTTTTTTAATTCTATCTTTTCCCCCATTGAATTACTATGGAATTTCTGTTGAAATGTTAATATGAATTTGGGGCTATTTATGAACTCTATTCTGCTCCAATGACTCATATGTCATAGCACAATCTTTTAAAAATTATAGCCGAAACTTGGTAGCAGAAGTCAATTTGTAATTTTTCACCTTCTATTTTTCTCCCTATACAGTGTCCTTTTTTCCTCATATAAATTTTAAAATCAGTTTTCCAAATTCATCATAAAACTTTCTAGTACTGTGATTAAGACTGCATACATTTAGAAATTAAATTGTGAAAGATTGTAATCTTAAAAAACATTGAGTCTTAAACATGGAAAATCTCTACCTTTAGTTAGATCTTAATTTCCTTTTGCAGTATTTGTGGATTTTATAGAGCCATTCCATGTCTCTTCTAAAATTTATTCCTCACTTTATTATTACTTATGTAATTTAAAATTTTTTATTGAAGTATAATTAACACACTATGAAATTCATCCTTCTAAGTGTACCATTCAACGATGTTAGTACATTTGCAGAGTTGTGCACCTGCCATCACACTCTATTGTAGAGCATTTTTATCACCTAAGACACATCTCTTGTGTGTATTTGCAGTTATTTCCTATTGTCACCTTCCATTTCTAGGCAACTACTGATCTGCTTTCTAACTATGCATTTCTAGACATTTTATTTAAAAGAAATAATACAATATCTATTCTTTATGTCTGACTTCCTTCCACCTGACTTAGCATAATGTTCTTGAGATTCGTCCATGTTATATCATACATCAATATTTTGTTGCTTTTAACTCCTAAATAATATTCCCTATCACTCCACATTTCTGTTTATCCATTCTCCAGTGGGGAGATATTTGAATTGTTTTCAGTTTAGGGCTATTATGGATAATGCTGCTATGCACATTCACAAACATGAATTTTTTTTTCTAAGACTGCAAATGCTGAGCTGTATGATGTTTATGTTTAAAAAAATAATCCAAACTCCTTCCAAATTGGCTGTATCATTTACATTCCCACTAGCAATATATGATTCCAATTTCTCCACTTCATTGCCAACGCACCATATTGTCAGTATTTTGTCTATATTAAACATCTGTTCTAGTATATGTATAGTAGTATGTTATTGTGACTATAATTTGTGTTTCTCTAATGTCTAATGAAATTTAAAATCTTTTCATGTATATATCTTATTAGTGAAATGTCTTAAAATTTTTTTATGATTATATATTTGGGATATTAAGTTGTAAGCTTTTGCAAACTCAGGATAGAAGTCCTTTATAAAATGTTATTTTTAAGTATTTTCCCACTATCTGTAGTTTCTTTTCTCTGTATTAATGGCATCATTCAAAACACACATTTTTTTAAATTTTAATAAAATCCAAATTATATGATTTTTCTTTCTATGCAGTTTACTTTTAATGTTGTATCTAAAAACTTGTTGCCCAAGTCAAGCTCCTGACAATTATTCTTTATGCTCTATCCTAGAAATTTTATAATTTTAGCTTTTATGGTTATATAATCCACTTGAGCTAACTTTATGTATAGATTAAGGAAAGTGTCTAAGTTAAATATTTTTATGTTAATATCCAATCTTTCCAGAATTGTTGAAAAAACTATCCTTTCCCCATTTTCTCTTGGCAACTTTACCAAAAATTTTTATTTGAAGACTCTCAGTGTCCTTTAATTAAAATATGTTCCTGTCTTGATTACTGTAGCTTTATAATTTGTTTTTATTCGGGGTAGTAGAAGTCCTTTACTCTATACTATTTTTTTTTCAAAATTATTTTACTATTGTAGATCTTTTGGATTTCCATATAAATTTTAGCATAACTTTTCAGTTTCTACAACAACAGCAGCAACAACAAAAAAGCCCTTGGGATTTTGTTAGAAATTTTGACCCACTTGGGGGAGAATTACCATCTCATTAATATTGAGCCTTTCCAATCCATGAATATGAAATATCTCTATTTATTTAGATCTTCTTTAATTTCCTTTAGCAAATTTTTCTAATTTTCATTACACATGAATTACATTTCTGTTAAATTTAATTTCTTTGAGAATTATATAATTTTTGATATTTTTACAAGTTAAGTTGCTTTATAATTTCATTTCCAGATTGTTGTGACTATATTGAAATAGAATTGATTTTTATATATTCAGTTAATATCCTGAAAGCTTGTTATATTCAGTTATTGGTTCTTTCAATTGTAGTTTTCTCTGGGTTTTCTACATATACAATAATATTATCTGAAAATACACATTTAATTATTCTTATCTGATATGGATATATTTTTGATTTCTTTTTATTGCTATATCAAATATGTGGGCATATAGTTGCTCATTTTTATCCTTTATTATCCTTTTAATTTCCATTAGATCTGTAGTTATGTTCCCTCCTTCATTTCTGATATTATTAATTTGGGTCATTTCTTATATTCCATAGTTAGCCTGGCTATAGAGTTTTATCAATTTTATTAATCTTTTCAAAGAATCAGATTGTGGTTTCATTGATTTTCTCTATTGATCTTTTTTTTTCAATTTCATTGATTTCTGCATTAATTCTTTTTATCTTTTCTTCCACTTACTTTGGATTAAATTTGCACTTTTTTTTCTAGTTTCCCAAGTTTTTCTAGTTTCTAGTTTCCAAAGTTAATCATGTTTGAAATTTCTTCTTTTATAATGTATGAATTCTTTGCTATAAATTTCCCCCAAGTACTACTTTTGCTGCATCCCGCAAATTTGATAAGTTGTCCTTATATTGTTATTTCAAAAAATATTTTTCACTTGAGATTTTTTTTATATTAATCCACTGTTGTCTGAAAGAAGACATTGTATGATTTCTATGCTTTTGAATTCATTAAAGTGTGTTTTATGGCCCAGAATGTGGTCTATCTTAGTGAATTTTTCATGTGAATTTGAGAAGAATGTGAATTTTTCTTTTTTTAAGATTTTATTTATTTATTTGACAGAGACACAGCAAGACAGGAAAAATAAGCAGAGGGAGTGGGAGAGGGAGAAGCAGGTTCCCCGCTAAGCAGGGAGTCTGATGTGGGGCTCAATCCCAGGACCCTGGGATCATGACCTGAGCCAAAGGCAGATCCTTAACAACTGAGCCACCCAGGTGCCCCAAGAATGTGAGTTCTTTGTTGGATGAGGTAGACTACAGATGGCAGTTGCATCTGTTTGATTGATGGTAATTTTTAGTTCATCTTTATCCTTATTTTCTGGCTGCTAGAAATGCCCATTTCTAATAGAAGGCTGCTATCATTTCCAACTATGATGGTGGATTCAACTATTTCTTTCTGCAGTTCTTTTAGCCTTTCCTTCACATAGTTTGATGCTCTATTGTTTGACACATAGAACCTAAGGATTGTTTTGTTTAAGACAAAGGACTGGAAAATAATTGAGTTAAAATATTTTAAAACCTAATATTTACCTGTTGGTGGTATCCATGATAGTAACTAAAGTTTCACCTTGAAGAGAATAACTTAACACTGTAAAGTAAGGAAGGTAATGCCCAAATTGTATTCTTCAGAAGATAAAAATATGGAGATATTAATAAGTACTCTATGGGAAAAATGTTTTTGAAGGCAACTATGTTCAGGAAACAGCAATATTCAACCCTTACCACTCACTGCCTTCTTTCTTAAATAACACTGCATTCTTTTTTTTCTTAAATTTTTTATTATATTATGTTAATCACCATACATTACATCATTAGTTTTTGATGTAGTGTTCCATGATTCATTGTTTGCATATAACACCCAGTGACCCATGCAGAACGTGCCCTCTTTAATACCCATCACCAGGCTTACCCGTCCTCCCAACCCCCTCCCCTCTAGAACCCTCAGTTTGTTTTTCAGAGTCCAGTCTCTCATGGTTTGTCTCCCCTCTGATTCCCCCCCTTCATTCTTCCCCTCCTGCTATCTTCTTTTTTTTTCCTAACATATAATGTATTATTTGCTTCAGAGGTAGATCTGTGATTCAACAGTCTTGCACACTTCACAGCACTCACCATAGCACATACCCTCCCCAATGTCTATCACCCAGTCACCCCATCCCTCCCACCCCCCACCACTCCAGCAACCCTCAGTTTGTTCCTTGAGATTAAGAATTCCTCATATCAGTGAGGTGATATGATACATATCTTTCTCTGATTGACTTATTTAGCTCAGCATAGTACACATCGTTGCAAATGGCAAGATTTCGTTCTTTTTGATGGCTGCATAATATTCCACTCTCTCTCTCTCTCTCTCTCTCTCTCTCTCTCTCTCTCTCTCTATATATATATATATATATATATATATACCACACCTTCCTTATCCATTCATCTGTCGATGGATATCTTGGCTCTTTCCACAGTTTGGCTATTGTGGACATTGCTGCTATAAACATTGGGGTGCACGTACCCCTTTGGATCCCTACATTTGTATCTTTGGGGTAAATACCCAGTAAACACTGCATTCTAATATACTAAAAGTTCTAAGAGGTCCTGCAGTAATAAAGAATATATAACTATCAGTTATATCTTAATAAAGCTGGAAAAAAGAGCAATATATAACTCTATTCAATAGTTTCCCAAATTAGAATGTGCCTATAGGTATTTCATTAGCAGCACTCTTAACATCTCATAAAATTTAGGTATATGACTCAATATATGAATATGCTAATGAATAAAAATTTTTAATTAGCTAATCAACAAGGATTTCTATTCAAATTAACCTGTTAAAATTTTTGAAATCTATATTATTGTTATTCTGAATATTTACATAAGTTGCTAGAACAAAATAGATTATTATTTTTTGTTTACAGCAAACAATAACTATTGATTTTTTTCTTCCATAATTCTTATGCATGAGGTGATGTAAGAGGACAAAAATGTCATGCAACACTTGTGCAATCTATAATGCTGGTAAGGAACCCCAAACAAAATGATTCCAGTCATTTATTTGCATGATGTATTACTCCCATCCAGAGTCTCCTTGGAAAAATAATAGGGAAGATCCTGACATCTTACTTTAACTCCATGGAATATAAATAAATCTCTCCAGGGGAAAGATAAGTAAGTCCATTGTCACCAGATTTACAACCCAGAATGTCTTCAAGGTTCCAGGTTTCAGCCTACCTTGAAATGTAAATACACACCTCAGGAAGTAAATCTCTCTGGGGCTCTCTCTGTCTAATTAGTCATAAATTACCTTTCAAAAACATGGTTTTTGCCCAGACTTCAAGTTTCAGTAAAATTTGTGTAAAATGTCTTAGCTGTGCAGAAACTGTCTTCCCTACAGTGTCACACTGCAATGTAGTAATTAAAGCAAATCCAAATAAAATAATGTTTTTCTTTCAATATATGCAATACATAAACAGTAATTTAATCAGTGTTGGTAACTCATTATAATTTACAGATATTTTCTTTGTCTTTATAAGAGAGTATCATAGTAACAATGATTATGTATACATAATATATACTGTTGAACAAAATATTTGAAATATTGACTGATTCTCCATGCTAAAGCTATCTTGGGGTCAATATTAAACTTTATCAAATGTATGGAACCATTTGAAGCCTACTTCTAGAGATGAGAGGAAAGCACTCCTTAATCTTAAAAGTAGACAAAAAGATCTTTATAAAAAATAGTTAAACTTTAGGGATGTATGGGTGACTCAGCCAATTAAGCATCTGCATTTGGCTCAGGTCATAATCCCAGAGTCCTGGGATCAAGTCCTGCACAGGGCTTCCTGCTCTGCAGGGAGCCTGCTTCTCCCTCTGCCTGCCGCTCCCCCCAGTTGTGCTCTCTCTCTCTTCCCTACAAAGAAATAAATAAAATCTTTAAAAAGAAATTAAACTTTATAAAAAACATTAAAAGAGTATTTCTCCCCTCTTGTAATATTATATGGAAAATTTTCAGCTGATGAAAAAAATCAGTCAGTCACACCTAATTATGTGTGTGTGTGTGTGTGTGTGTGTGTGTGTGTGTGTGTGGTGATATGTGAATCTATGAGACATGTGAACCTTGAGGTTACTCTCTATGTGTATGGGGCTGTATATTAAACAAATATCAGAAATCAATCTCAAGTTTATTTTTTTAGTTTTTTTTAAGATTTTATTAATTTCTTAGAGAGAGAGAGAGAGAACACAAGCTGGGGGCAGAGGCAGAGGGAGAGGGAGAAGCAGACTTCCCACTAAGCAGAGACCCCGATGTGGGGCTCAATCCAAGGACCCTGATATCATGATCTGAGGTGAAGGCAGACACTTAACCGACTGAGCCATCTCAAGTTTAAATGCATCATTGATTCCCCTGCCTTACTATAACAATAGTTTGTGTTCATATACTAACTCTTAGATTGGACATCATTTTACCTTTTCATACAGTATATGAATACATGTCATGAAAATAATATACAGCACTTAAAAATTTCAATAAGCTTCAATATCTTAGAACTATAAGATTTTTATTTGAAAATGAAAATAAAAGATTATTCTTAAGTAATACGGTTATTAATTATTTTCAACTTTTACTCTGTGGTTATTGCAATTGATATTTCAAAAAAAACTGAAGACACTTTCTAGGTGAATTTCCTTCTGTTATTCATTCATTGGTGGTGTTCTTTTTATGTACACCCTCTAGTTCCATCCATGTTGTTGCAAATAGCAGGATTTCATTTTATTCTGATGGCTGCCTAATATTCCATTGTATACATATACCACATCCTCTTTCCATTCATTTGTTGATGGATATCTGGGCTCTTTCCAGAGTGTGGCTATTGTGGACATTGCTGCTATAAACATTGGGGTACAGGTGCCCCTTCAGAGCCCTACATTTGTGTCTTGGGATAGATACCCAGCAGTGTAATTGCTGGGTCATAGGGTAGCTCTATTTTCAACTTTTTGAGGAACCTCCATACTGTTTCCAGAGTGACTGCACCAGCTTGCTTTCCCACCAACAGCGTAGGAGGATTCCTCTTTCTCCACATCCTCACCAACATCTGTCATTTCCTGACTTGTTAATTTTAGCCATTCTGACTGGTGTGAAGTGGTATCTCATTGGGGTTTTGATTTGTATTTCCCTGATGCCAAGTGATATGGATCATTTTTTCAAGTGTCTTTTGGCCATTTAGATGTCTTCTTTGGAAAAATGTCTGTTCCTGTCTTCTACCCATTTCTTGACTGGATTAGTTGTTCTTTGGGTGTTGAGTTTGATAAGTTCTTTGTAGATTTTAGATACTACCTATTTATCTGATAAGACATTTGCAAATATCTTCTCCTAGTCTTTCCGTTGTCTTTTGGTTTTGTTGACTGTTTCCTTTGCTGTGGGACTTTATCTTAATGAAGTCCCAATAGTTCATTTTTGCCTTTGTTTCCCTTGCCTTTGGAGACATGTCTAACAAGAAGTTGCTGTGGCCAAGGTCACAGAGATTGTTGCCTGTGTTCTCCTCTAGGATTTTGATAGATTCCTGTCTCACATTTAGGTCTTTCATCCACTTTGAGGCTATCTCTGTGTATGGTGTAAAGGAATGGTCAAGTTTCATTCTTCTGCATGTGGCTGTCCAATTTTCCCAGTAGCATTTGTTGAAGAGACTGTCTTTTTGCCATTGGATATTGTTTCCTGCTTTGTCTAAGATTAGTTGACCATAGAGTTGAGGGTCCATTTCTGGGTTCGCTATTCTGTTCCATTGATCTGTGTGTCTGTTTTTATGCCAGGACCAAACTATCTTGATGATTACAGCTTCATAATAGAGCTTGAAGTCTGGAATTGTGATGCCACCAGCTTTGGTTTTCTTTTTCAACATTCCTTTGGGTATTCGGGGTCTTTTCTAGTTCCATATAAATTTTAGGATTATTTGTTTCAGTTCTGTGAAAAAGGTGGATGGTATTTTGATGGGGATTGCCCTGAATGCATTTATTGCTCTAGCTAGCATAGACATTTTAAGAACATTTGTTCTTTAAATCTATGAGCATGGAAGCTTTTTTCCTTTTCTTTGTGTCTTCCTCAATTTATTTCATGAGGATTTTATAGTTTTCTGAGTACAGATCCTTTGCCACTTTGGTTAGGTTTATTCCTAGGCATCTTATGGTTTTGGGTGCAGTTGTAAATGAGATCAACTCCTTAATTTCTCTTTCTTCTGTCTCATTGTCAGTGTATAGAAATGCAACTAATTTCTGTGGATTGATTTTATATCCTTCCACGTTGCTGAATTCCTGTATGAGTTCTAACAATTTTAGGGTGGAGTCCATTGGGTTTTCTGGATAGAGTATCACGTCATCTGCAAAGAGTGAGAGTTTGAATTTTTTTTGCCAATTCAGATGACTTTTATTTCTTTTTGTTGTCTGATTACTGAGGTTAGGATTTCTAGTACTATGTTGAACAACAGTGTTGATAGTGGACATCCCTGTCATGTTTCTGATCTTAGGGGGAAAGCTCTCAGTTTTTCCCTATTGAAGATGATACTCACTGTGGACTTTTTGTAGATGGCTTTCATGGTATTGAGGTATGTACCCTCTACCCCTACACTGTGAAGATTTTTAATCAAGAAAGGATGCTATACTTTGTCAAATGCTTTCTCTGCATCTATTGAGAGGATCATATGGCTCTTGTCCTTTCTTTTATTTATGTAGTGTATCATCTTGATTGGTTTGTGGTTGCTAAACCACCCTTGCAGCCCAGGAATAAATCCCACTTTGTCATGGTGAATAATCCTTTTAATGTACTGTTGGATCCTATTGGCTAGTATTTTGGTGAGAATTTTTGCATCCATGTTCATTAGGGATATTGGTCTGTAATTCTCTTTTTTGTTGGGGTCTTTGGCTTTGGGATCAAGGTCTTGCTGGCCTCATAGAAAGAGTTTGGAAGTTTTCCTTCCATCTCTACTTTTTGAAACAGCTTCAGAAGAATAGGTGTTAATTCTTTAAATGTTTGGTAGAGGGCTTAGTCAGTTAAGTGTCTGCCTTCTGCTCAGGTCATGGTCCCAGGGTTCTTGGATTGAGTCCCACATCAGGCTCCTTGCTCATCGGGGAGCCTGCTTCTCCCTCTGCCTGCCACTCCCCCTGCTTGTGCTCTCTCTCTCTCTGACAAATAATTAAATAAAATATTTAAATAAAATAAAGTAAATGTTTGGTAGAATTCCCCTGGGAGACCATCTGGCCCTGGACTCTTGTTTGTTGGGAGATTTTGATTACTGCTTCAATTTCCTTTCTGGTTATAAGTCTGTTCAAGTTTTCTATTTCTTCCTGTTTTAGTAGTTTATAATTTTCTAGGAATATATCCATTTCTTCCAGATTGACTAATTAGTTGGCATATAGTTCTTCATAATATGTTCTTATACTTGTTTGTACTTCTTTGGTGTTCATTGTGATCGCTCCTCTTTCAGTGATTTTATTTATTTGGGTCCTTTCTGTTTTTGGTAAGTCTGCCCAGGGGTTTATCAATCTTATTAACTCTTTCAAAGAACCAGCTCCTAGTTTTGTTGATCTGTTCTTCTGTTCTTTTGGTTTCTATTTCATTGATTTCTGCTCTAATCTTTATTAATTCTCTTCTCCTGCTGGGTTTCGGCTTTACTTGTTCTTTCTCCAGCACCTTCAGGTGTAAGTTTAGGTTGAATATGTGGGACCTTTCTTGTTTCTTGAGAAAGGCTTGTATTGCTATATACTCCCTTCTTAGAACCACCTTTGCTGCATCCCAGAGATTTTGAATAGTTGTGTTTCCATTTTCATTTGTTTCCATGATTTTTTTTAATTCTTCTTTAATTTCCTGGTTGACCCATTCATTCTTTAGTAGGATGCTCTTTAGCCTCTGTGTATTTGAGTTCTTTACAAATTTCCTCTTGTGATTGAGTTCAAATTTCAAAGCACTGTGGCCTGAAAATACACAGGGAATGTTCCCAATCTTTTGATACCAGTTGAGACCTAATTTGTGACCCAGGATGTGATCTCTTCTGGAGAATGTTCTATGTGCACATGAGAAGAATGTGTATTTTGTTGCTTTCTGGTGGAATGCTCTGAATATATCGGTGAAGTCCATCTGGTTCAGTGTATCATTCAAAGCCCGTATTTCCTTGTTAATCTTCTGCTTAGATAATCTGTCCATTGTAGTGAGGGGAGGTGTTAAAGTCCCCTACTATTATTGTATTATTAATGTGTTTAATTTTGTTATTAATTTGTTTTTATAATTGGCTGTTCCCATGTTAGAGGCATAAATATTTACAATTGTTAGATCTTCTTGTTTGATAGACCCTTTATGATATAGTGTCCTTTCTCATCTTTTATTCTAGTCTTTGGTTTAAAATCCACTTTGTCTGATATAAGGATTGCTATGCTGGCTTTCTCTTGATGCTCATTAGCATGATAAATATTTTCCACACCTCACTTTCAATCTGGAGGTGTCTTTGGGTCCTAAATGAGTCTCTTGCAGACAGCTTACCAATGGTTCTTGTTTTTTTCGTTTTTTTTTTTTTTATTTTTTTTTATCCAATGATACCCTGTGTCTATTGATTGGGGGCATTTAGCCCAATTACATTCAGAATAACTATTGAAATATATGAATTTAATGCCATTGTATTACTTGTAAAGTCACTATTTCTGTATATTGTCTCTATTCCTTTGGGTCTGTTACTTTTGTGCTCTCTCTTCACTTAAAGGATCCCCTTTGATATTTCTTGCAGGGCTGGTTTAATGATCATAAATTCTTTTAGTTTCTGTTTGTCCTGGTAGCTTTTTTCTCTCCTATTTTGAAGGACATTCTTGCTGGATAAAATATTTGTGGCTGCATATTTTTCTCATTTAACACCCTGAATATATCATGCCATTCTTTTCTGGTCTGCCAGATCTCTGTGGATAGGTCTGCTGCCACACTAATGTTTATACCCTTGCAGTTTACAGACTTTTCCTGAGCTGCTTTCAGGATTTTCTCTTTGTTTCTGAGATCTGCCAGTTTCACTATTATATGTCGAGGTATTGACCTATCTTTATGGATTTTGAGAGGGGTTCTCAGTGCCTCCTGGATTTTGATGCCTGTTTCCTTCCCCAGATTAGGGAGGTTCTCCACTATAATGTGTTTCACTATACCTTCTGCTCCTCTCTCCTTTACTCTTCTTTTGGGATCCCAATTATTCTAATATTGTTTTGCTTTATGGTATCAATTATCTCTTGAATTCTCCCCTTGTGATCAAGTAGTTGTTTATCTCTCTTTTCTTAGCTTCTTTATTCTCCATCATTTGGTCTTCTATATCAACAAATCTCTCTCCTGCCTCATTTATCCTCTCAGTAGAGCCTCCATTTTTTATTGCATCTCATTGATAACCTTTTTGATTTTGTGTTGGTTAGATTTTAGTTCTGTTATTTCTTCAGAAAGGGGTTCTCTAGTGTCTTCTATGCTTTTTTCAGGTCCAGCTAGTATCTTTATAATCATTATTCTGAACTCTACTTTTGACATCTTACTTATGTCCATACTGATTAGGTCCCTGGCAGGCAATACTGCCTCTTTCTCTTTTTTTTGAGGTGAGTTTTTCTGTCTTTTCATTCTTGTAATAAGTGGTTGCTTTTGTTTGTAGAGTTGCAGCTATTCTTTTCTTAGATCTGTTTGGATTTGCAGGTGTTGAGAATGACTGGATAGCTATCTAGCTGAATTCCTGGGACCAAATCAAACTATGGTCTCCTACTCCTCTGCCATCTTGGACTATCTCCCATTGTCTCTCTCCGTGAAGCACACTGTTTAGTTGAATATGTGGCAAACTCTTCCTGCCTTTGTTTATTGGAATAACTTGATTTTATTCCATTTATAAAAGATTGTTTAATTACAAATAAAATTTTGCCGTAATTTTAGTCTCAAAACAATTCTAAAATATTAATCTATTGTCTTTTGACATCCAATGTTGACGTTAAGAATCAACTGCTGGTTTAACTGTACTTTGGTATATATAAGCCTACTTATTCTCAGCCTGGTCTTTGTTGTTTCTCAGTTTTAATATAATATGCCTAAGTGTGGATTTCTGGTAATATTCACCTTGGAATTTGTTGTGATTTCTGTGCCTATGACTGACTCATAATTTCTTTGCAGAGCTAGTAATTAACTATGGTTCAGCTGTTCTGTACCATAAATTAATTAAACCTACAGTAAATATTCCTTAGGAAAGTTCCCTGTACCTTTTTCAAAATTGAAATATTCTCAGTATTTACATCTTATAAATTATCTTTCTTCTATTTTCTGAATCACTGATTAGAAATATACTCTCCCTTTTCTTTCTTCCTTCTACTTATCCTCATTATAATTATTTATCTGTCCTTGTCAACCAAAGACAGTCCACCTGAAGTTGGAATATATAAATGTTTATTTTTATATCTCTAAGTACCTTTTATTAGAAGCCAAACATTCTAATCTGACTTTGTAAAATGTGTTTAATATATCCATAAATGTACAGGCTAAGTAGACACAGGCTCTGGAAATCCCTTGGAAGTAGCATAGATTATCTTCACATCTTCACTGTCTGTTCATTTCTATACCATTTTATTTGGTTTATCCCGGCATCTGTTTAGAAAATGTTTTCTTAGCATCATTTTCTTGGTGAATAGGTATGAGTTTCTTCACTACCTTTGTATCAATATCACTGAAAATCAACATCTTTGCCATTTATCACAATGCCACATTCACCAGTAGGGCACACCTCACTTCTTAAGTCCTCCTCCTGTTCTTTGCACAGACATTCACATAAGAAAAGGAAAATTAGAAAATTTGGCACAAGTATTAAAAACACGTTTATTAAATGAATGGACAAATAAGTGGACATAGTAAACCAAATATATGAAGAACAAAACTTGTAATAAGTTTCAGAAGAGAGTGCAATCCAAATTTCACGTATGTCTCCTGAGCCTCCCACTAGAGGTAGACCTAAGTCCATTCTTGTATATGTACTCATACATACTCATTTACATGGAAAAATGTATACAAACATACATACATATATAAACAGAGAGATCCTATCTACAATGCCATCTTTGTTTACTACAGTTTTTATGCCTAATACATGTAAGCATAAATAGAGTCAGTGTTCTAGCATGTGTCATAATTTTTGTACTCTAGCTTTGAAGGATAAGTCATGTGCTAAAGATGGAGGATAGAACATTTCTAAGTGTTGTTGTCTCTGACTTGCAACAGATTAAAGTGACCTAGTAAGAGCTAAAAGGAATTTTTAAAACAATGTTGGCATAATATTACACTGCTAACTTCTCTTGAGGTACAAGTAGAATTCTTCCATGGAATATTACTGTAGGTTTAATTAATTTACTGGGCAAAATTTAGAGCTGAACCATAAGTAATAATTGACTCTGGAAAGAAATTATGAGTCAGTAGTAGGCAAAAGGCACAGTCCATATATATTCATTTAAACTGTACAATTATTATTCCAAACTGTCTGCTAAAAACCACATTATTGCCACTTTTGTACATCAAAGTTCCAAAAATTTTTTTGGTAAGAATATTGTGCAATGTGAGAATCTTGATGTTTACACCACAGGCTATTGTAATCTAAATATTAGGTGAGTAAACCTCAGGTTGCTTTCTTTATCAATGTCCATTTAGTTCTTTACAAACAACTTTTAGATAACTCCTGTCTGATTTTTATAGAGGTTAATAAATTTGGGACTCTTTCATTTATTCTAACTGCCTTTATGAGTTACGATAAATTTCTATGTACTTTATATATAGTAAAAGAGAGCATAAGTCCTTTTCTGGAACAATGAGTGATAGCCTAATACATATTGAAATAAAATTATAATTTTTCTTGAAGTACTTTTATGAACTTCTCAAAAGGTATTTAAATGGTCAAGGAAAGTTATATATATTTCCTGGATGAAAAATATTGTGACATTATGCATAAAAATGACTGACCATTTTAAAAACTCATAACAGATGAATGTCTTTAAAATATAAAATGAGAATATGCACTAAAGACTCGGATGTTTTTTATTACACTGCTACTAGAGCACTAAAATCTGTCCCTTTCTAACATTGAATTTTATTAACTATGAAGACTCTACTGAACATCTAAGTCACATTATTTAAAATAAAAACTACAAAAGAGATTTTAATGAGTACGTATTTAAAGTTAAAGCATAATATACAGAATATCACTTATTCAAAATTATGCACTGAACATCTAAGTCACATTATTTAAAAAAAAGACTACAAAAAAGATGTTAATGAGTATGTATTTAAAGTTAAAAAATAATATGCAGAATATCACTTGTTCAAAATTATGCACTGTAGGCTAAATAAAACAAATTCATATAACTGAAAGTAATGACAATCTTTTACCACTTTTAAAAATTCTATCTGTACCATATCAAACACATTCCTACCATTTCACCTTATGTTTTTACTCCTACAGGGACTATTCCTGTTTGCTAATACCTCATATTTTTGTACTGTCATCACTGGGAACACAAGCACCATTCTTCTTATTAAGAAATTCCTTCCTGTTTTTATTTCAATGGCAAAAATCCAAATTCCTTTTATCTGATAAAAGGTGACTAGCAAGAGTTTTTATGGAAGTGTTTAATCTAATGTAGGAATTCTAATGTTCCTAAATTTTGGATAAGTCACAATGATTTGGTTCATGGACCACATAAGCCAACTCAGATTCTGAGTTACAATCTGAGGTATAATAAATTGTAAGATAACTTCTCTGATTTTCAATTTACTCATTTTTCTAAGTGCATTTCTCTGTAGACTATGTAATGATCTGTGGAAACAAACCCCATCTTCTTTATCTATTCATCTTCTTTATTCATCTATCAATGGATAGTAAAGTTGCTTCCATATCTTGTCTGTTATAAACAATGCTGCATTAAATTTAGTGGTGCATATATCTTTCTGAATTAGTGTTTTCATTTTCTTTGGGATTGTATATTTCTTTTCTTTTCTTTTCTTTTTTTAGGGATCCTCCATACTGTTTTCCACAGGCATTGCACCAATTTTCATTCCTACTAACATTACACGAGGGTGGAGCCCTCAACCTCCTCGCTGATACTTGTTATTTCTTGTCTTTTTGATACTAGCCATTCTGTTAGGTGTAAGGTGCTATCTCATGTGGGTTTGATCTGCATTTTCCTGATGATTAGTGATCAGCATCTTTCCATGTGCCATCGGCCATCTATATGTCTTCTTAGGAAAAATGTCTATTCAGGTCCTCTGCCTATTTTTTAACCAAACTGTGATTTTGGTGTTGAGTTGTATATGTTATTTTTATATATTGGATCTTAACCCCTTATCAATAAAACATTTGCAAATACCTTTCCCCATTTAGTAGATTGCCTTTTCTTCCCATTGATGGCTTTCTTTGCTATGCAAAATCTTTTTATTTTGTTTTGTCATTTTTTTAAGTTTTAATTTAAATTCCAGTTAGTTAACATAGAGTGTAATACTAGTTTCAGATGTACAGTGGAGTGATTAAACACTTCCATAAAAACCCAGTGTTCATCAAAAGTGCACTCCTTAATTCTCATCACCTATTTAACCCATCCTCCCACCTACCTGCCTTCTGGTAACTATCACTTTGTTCTCTATAGTTAAAAGTCTATTACTTGGTTTGCCCCCCTTTTTTCCCCCCATTTATCATTTGTTTGGTTTCTTAAATTCCACATATTAGTGAAATCATATAGCACTTACCTTTCTCTGACTTATTTTGCTTAGCACAGTACTCCCTAGTTCCATCCATGTCATTGCAAATGGTAAGATTTCATTCTTTTTTTGTGGCCAGTATTCCATAACACACACACACACACACACACACACACACACACACACACACACACACACCACATCTTCTTTATCCATTCATCAGTTGATGGACACTTGGACTGTTTCCACAATATGGCTATTGTAGATGATGCAGCTATATACACCAGGGTGCATGTATAACTCTGAATTAGTATTTTTGTATTCTTTGGGTAAATACCTAATAGTGCAATTACTGGATCATAGTGTAGTTCTATTTCAAACTTTTTGAGGAATCTCCATACAGTTTTCCAGAGTGGCTGTACTAGTTTGCATTCCCAATAACATTTGTTCCTTTTTCTCCAGTCTCACCAACACCTGTTGTTTCTTGTGTTGTTGATTTTAGCCATTCTGACAGGTGTGAGGTTGTTATCTCATTGTAGTTTTGATTTTTATTTTCCCAATGATGAGTGATGTTGAGCATCTTTTAATGTGTCTGTTGCCAATCTGTATGTCTTCTTTGGAGAAATGTCTACTCATGTCTTCTGCCCATTTTTAAATTGGATTATTCATTTTGAGGTGTTGAGTTGTATAAGTTCTTTATAGATTTTGGATACTAATCCTTTATCAAGATATACAAATATCTTCTCCCATTCCATAGGTTGCTTTTTAGTTTTGTTGATTTCCTTTGCTGTGCAGATTTTTATTTTGATGAAGTCCAAATAGTTTATTTTTCTTTTGTTTCCCTAGCCTCAGGAGATATATCTAGAAGGAAGTTGATATAGCCAATGTCAAAGAAGTTATTGCCTGTGTTCTCCTCTAGGACTTTTATGGTTTCAGGTCACACATTTAGGTCTTTAATCTATTTTGAATTTACTTTTCTGTTTGGTGTAAGAAAATGGTCCAGTTTCATTCTTCTGCATGTTGCTGTCCAGTTTTCCCAAAACCATTTGTTGAAAAGACTTTTTCCTATTGGATATTTTTGCTCCCTTTGTCGAAGATTATTTGACCATATAGTTGTGGTTGATTTCTGGGTTTTCTATTGTGTTTCACTGATCTATGTGTCTATTTCTGTGTCAGTATCATACTGTTTTGATCACTAGAGCTTTGTAATAGAACTTGAAGTCTGAAATTGTGATGCCTCCAGGTTTGCTTTGCTTTTTCAAGATTGCTTTGGCTATTTGGGGTATTTTGTGGTTCCATACAAATTTTAGGATTATTTGTTCTATCTCTGAAAAATACTGTTGGTATTTTGAGAGGAGTTGCATTAAATATGTAGATTGCTTTGGGTGGTATAGACATTTTAACAATTTTTTTTTTTTCCTAATCCATGAGCATGCAATATTTTTCCATTTCTTTCTGTCATCTTCAATTTCTTTCTTCAGTGTTTTATAGTTTTCAGAATACAGGTGTTTTACCTCTTTGGTTAGGTTTATTCCTCAGTGTCTTATGGTTTTTGGTTCAATTGTAGATAGGACAGATTCCTTAATATCTCTTTCTTCTGCTTCATTATTATATAAAAAACAGATGTGTACATTGGTTTTGTATCCTGCAACTTTACTGAATCCATTTATCAGTTCTAGCAGATTTTTGGTGGAGTCTTTTGAGTTTTCTATATATAGCATCATGTCATCTGTAAATAGTAAAACTTTTTCTTTCTTTTTGATTTGGATGCCTTTTATTTCTTTTTGTTGTTTAATTGCTGTGGCTAGGACTTCCAGTACTATATTAAATAACAGTGGTGAGAGAGGACATCCTTGTCTTGTTTTGCCCATAAAGGAAACTCTCCTAATTTTTCCCCATTGAGGATGATCATTAGCTGTGGGGTTTTCCTATTTGGCCTTTATTGTGTTGAAGTATGTTCCTTATAAAGCTACTTTCTTGAGGGTTTTTATCCTAAATTAATGTACTTTGTCAAATACTTTTTGTAATCTGTTGAAATGATCATATGATTCTTATCCTTTCTTTTATTAATGTGGTGTATCATGCTGATTGATTTGCAAATATTGACCCACACTTGCAACCCAGGAATAAATTCCACTTGATGAGCTGAGTGGTGCCATTTCCTTCCTGCCCCTTGGCATAAACACAGAGTCACCTGAGGGAAGCAGCTCAATGTGGACACTGGCTGCCTAACTTGCTTACACCAAGCCCCATCCCCCACTGCTCTGGTGGGACTGCTGCTCTCAGTCAAGTTTGCCTTACTCCCATTATGGCTAGCCTCTCCCCCAGAAAACCAACACAAACCCCTGGCTATACCATGTCTCCCAACCAGACAGTTCTACAGAACCTCAGTTCTGGTGGAGTCGATGTCAGGTTTCATTTCACAATCAGACCAGAGCACTCTAGTTTTATGGTCACCACATTCAGGCCAGTGACAAAAACTGTCCAGCGACCAAACACTGTCCACAGAAGACAAGAAGAGCCTCTACAGATGACTGGCCTGAAGGATAGAGCAGCCAAAACACAACAGAGTACATTCAGTACACACCAGAGATACTCCCTGAAAGAGCAAGCCCTGGACATTACCTGACCTCTTTTCCATGACATCATTACTTCCAAAAGCAGGAGACACAACTGGCTTTTCTAATACAGAAAAGAAGGCAGAAGCTTAGACAAAATGCCAAGATGGAGGACTTTATCCCAAATGAAAGAGCCACGGCCAGAGAATTAAGTGAAACAGATATAAGTAACATGTCTGATGGAGAATTTAAAGCAACAATCATAAGGATACTCACTGGACTTAAGAACCGAAGACATCAGTGAGAACCTTACCACAGAGATAGAAAGGTAAAAATAGAATCAGAGATGAAGAATGCAATAAAGAAGATTGGAAACACCCTTGATGCAATGAACAGCAGGTTGAAAGAAGCAGGGGAATGAATTAGTGAACTAGAAGACAAGAGAATGGGAAAATAATGAAGCTGAACAAAAAAGAGAAGAATTGTGCAACATGGGAATAGACTTAGGGAACTCAGTGACTCCATCAAATGTAATAACATTGTATTATAGGAGTTCCAGAAGAAGAGACAAAGAATGTCATTGTATAATCTTAAAGGGGACAATCCAACCAGAAGATGTAATAATTGTAAATATTTATGCACCCAACATGGGAGTACCCAAATATACCAAGCAATAACATACATAAAGGAGAAGCTTTTTATTTTGGTATGCCTCAATCATTTTTTTGTTTTTCTTCAAATCAAAAAAAAAAAACTTTTTAGCTTATTTCAGTTTTTCTCACCTCTTGAATTATTTTTTAAATTTTTTATTATGTTATGTTAATCACCATACATTACATCATTAGTTTTTGATGTAGTGTTCCATGATTCATTGTTTGCGTATAACACCCAGTGCTCCACACAGAATGTGCCCCATCACTGGGCTAACCCATCCTCCCACCCCCTCCCCTCTAGAACCCTCAGTTTATTTTTCAGAGTCCATAGTCTCTCATGGTTCATCTCCCCCTCTGATTTCCCCCCCTTATTTTTTAAAATCATTTCCATTACATCAAACTTACTATTATATGGGTATTATCATCTTTCCTCTGAGGTAGTATCTACCTTCCATGTTAATGAAACTGCTATTACATTTATTTGAAAGATAACATTTAGAGAAGGCTGACTTAAGTTTGAAATTCTCTACTCATCCTCAAACCACTTTATGCCCTTTCCCTCAGTTCATGGAAAATCTTATTTTCAGATATCTGGCTATGGCATGAAAATCATTCAATGCATAGGCTAGAGATATACTTTCCAAACATGCATTATATGTGTCTTTCTATGACTTTTGTTCCCAATTAATTGTACAAATCTGAGGAAATTATCTTTTCCAAATACCATGGATATTGAGAGTAAAAGGACAAAAAAGATTTCTTAATTCAGTAATATGTTGATATTGTTCAACAATATAAAAATTACAATAAAGCATTGGTATTGAAATGTTAGAAATGAGAAAAATAGGGGTGCCTGGGTGGTACAGTTTAAGCATCTGACTCTTGTTTTGGGGGGCTCAGGTCATGATCTCAGTTTTGTGAGATCAAGCCCTGCATCGGGCTCCGTGTTCAGCATGGAGTCTGCTTGAGACGCTCCCTCTGCTGCTGTCCCTCCCGCTCATGCTGTCTCTCTCTCTAAAATAAATAACTATTTTAAAAAATAAATGAGAAAAATAAGCATAGATATTTTAAAGGCATAAACTTCAGGAATTTGCCTGCAATATTATACAATGAAACTCTTATACAAAAAGTCATCCTTTTCTAGATCTCTAAGTTAAAGGTTTAAGCTGCAGTGCAACACCTGCAAGGAAATCATAGAAATTGCCAAATATTGACAGGCATGCTGAAAACTCAGCCACTCCAGAACATGAGCGAATATCCTATGCTTAGAGGTAACACATTTGAATTTAGGAAATTGCCTGTCCAGCATGAAATAATAGGCTCTAATATACCGAGGTATACTTTGCAAAATTTTATTTTTATTTTCCTAGTGTGCAAGTTATTACAATTATAATTATTGGTTGCCTCAATATGCAGAAATGAAGGAAGCAGATTTTAGTTTAAAAATTAACCAAGCTTCAAATCACCTTTTTTTTTTTATTTGAAGATAATATTTTTCACCAATTCAGAAGCTAAATGTAGTTCAAATAAAGAAACAGCTGGTGCAGATGTCAAAGAATTCCGTGTTCCTTGCTAGTCATAGCTGAAGTTTATGTCTACTTTTCCTTGGAGACTTGGAGGAACATAATGAGTGGCCACCTTGAAAGAAAGGTGACAAATTTTGCATTTTTTTCACTAATTTTATGAAAGTATACTCTTTTAATACAGCAATGACTATCTTAAATAGACAAAAATCCTGAACCACATCTGTTGTAACCTATCGATACCCCTGAGATGTGATATCATAACCTGCCTGTGACATTACTATAAAAAGAGAATAGATGGAGAGAGTACTTAGATTCTTGTTGCATATGTCTCACCATGAAAAATAATGGACATTAACAGATTTCAAAACTCTGTCAGCAAATTCCTTTGTCATTACACCAAAGTATTTGCCAATTGTCCACAGGATGAGTCTTGGCTAGAAAACCTGAGAAATGTTTGTATTCTTATGTAGCAGTACAGACTTCACAAATGTTATGCATTCTTTAAAAGAAATCTGGTAGATCTTTGTGGATAGTTAGTGATGGAATTCTAGAAAAACAGGTGATATTTAAGAGAGAATATTCTCTGGGAGTCTCAAGTTTCTGCCCATCTTGCAAGTAGAGGTACTGACTGCCTGTGTTCCAAATGACTTTTTTAACAGTTTGTTTTGGCAAAAAAACCTTGGAAGATGTAGATAATTTCTGCCTCAGAAGCAAAGGGCAAGTTTTTTCACTGTCCAGTTTAAGAAAAATAGTATCTGTTTCTGGAGCACAGGTTGGGCAGGCTACAACTCATTGAAAAGATTGGGTTTTTTGTTTGTTTGTTTGTTTGTTTGTTTGTTTAACATCAGGGTTCCTCTTTTGTAACACACCTACTCTGTGTGTAATACTCTGTGAGAATTGGGTAGGGACCAAGTTACAGTTGCTGATTCTCTGGTTATTGCCTTTGCTGTAAAAAAATTTTTTTTTTCTTCTCTGACCCAGTAGTCTTAGGTCTTTGGCCACTACCTATGAAACTGTAGTTTCATAGATTGAAAGTAGGATGAAAACCTCAAACTCTTCCAAGTCCTTGACCACAATATTGAACTAATAGATGTAGAAGAAATATTTTCATTTAACTTCAGGGAGAAAAACTTGACAGGACATTAGGTTTGGAGGTAGTTATTGTCTATTTTAATGTCCTAATTTCTTCTATTTACCCCCAATATATTTATTTTTTTCTTTTTGGGAAAAAAAATATTAGTGACTTTCTTTTTTCCCTTCCAGATCCAATTTCCATCCATATCCACTCTGCACTGTGCTTCAATACTTCCACCCCCATTAGTGTAGCATCGGTGAAATTTTTTATGAGCCCAGGCTTCTGGTTGTTATTAGACCATGAGGATAGTGTCAGATATTTGGAGTGAGGAAAAAATAATGGGTTTTAGTGTTTATTTTTTGGTTACTTTTGAGAAGGGTTACTGTAGGTGGGTAGATGTTGATAGACATAGATGGAGATACAGATAAAGATCCAAGTTCTTCAGTAACCTGTAAAACCCTCTCTAGGTTCCGTGTTTCCTGCAAATGGCTCTCCTGAGCTGGAGGCTTAATTGTTAAATGGCGTACTACTTAATATTATCCACTAAACCAGCAGATCACTGGTTCAAACTACTTGAATCTGTTTATTGCCACACTCTGTCACTTGTGAAGTTCTGCACAAACCAATGGCAATTTGTCAAATCTGCTATTAAGCAAGATCCAGATTTTATTGATGCCCAGGAGCCTTTTGAAAAACAATTGATCTCACTTATTCAAACTTAAATATGGCCCAGACCACTTTATATGTATGAGCCATTTTTATACATTGAGCAGCAGAAAGCTCTTTACCTCTTCAAATCTCTACCAAACTATTTCTTAACATTCTAGAAGGTTCAAAATCCAGACTATAATCCTCCATTTTAGAGAATGGAATACCCCCCTTTTCAAAAGTGGTTATGACTAGCTAAAAAAATGGGACAGCTTCTTGTTTATTGAGGTATAAAATCAATTGATAAAACAAAATTCACATGTCAATGGACAATTTGTTGAATTTTGAGTATCACGTATGACCATGTAACCACCCCCCGGTAATCTATATGTAAATTCGCTACCCACTTTTCAACTTAGGTACCGCCCATCTGATCATAAACTACTTTCTGACAACACTCTCCATAGATTATTGCTGCCTGATATTTCTTGGAAGTCATATATATGAAATAATACAACACATTTTATATTTTTCCGTATGTATGGATTCTCTTGATTATAATAGTATTTTTGAGCCCATTCATATTAGATCTATCAGTGATTTATTCCTCTTTACTTCTGAATATACAATTGTGTGAATATATAATGTGTTTACTTTCCTGTTGATGGACAGCACATTTACATAATTACCATGACTAAGGCTGCTATGGACATATTTGTATGTCTTTCTGTGTTTCCAGGTTTTCATTTATTTTAGATAAATACCTAGTAGTGGAATGTTTATCTTTTCACAAAACTACCCAACAGTCCTACAAGTTGGTTATGCATTTTCCACAACAATCAGCAATCTGTGAAACTCCCTATGATTCAACGTCTTTGCCAGAATTTATTTTCAGTCTATTTGATTTTAGTTATTGTGGTAGGGAGACAATGTTATATCAGTGTAGTTTTAATTTGCATTTTCTCAATTACTTATGATGTATTTTGCCTTTTCACATGCTTATTTGCCACATACATAAAAATATGCCATATATACTAAATAAATAAATGCATATATACACACACCTTTTTGAAGCTTTTTAAGTCTTTTGCTAATTTTAATTGTTTATATATACACACACACACACATATATATTAAAGATTTTATTTATTTATTTATTTGAGAGAGAGCATGAGAGGGAGTGTCAGAAGGAGAAGCAGACTCCCCACTGAGCAGGGGGCCCAATGCAGCGCTCAATCCTGGGACTCTGGGATCATGACCTGAACCAAAGTTAGACTTTTAAGTGACTGAGCCACCCAGGTGCCCTGTTTTTTTGATATTTTTAATGTTGATTTGTAGAAGATATTTAAATATTTTACATATCAGTCCACTGCTTGATAAATACTCTTCAACTATTTTTTGCCTCATCTAGTCTGTGGTTTCCCTACTGATTTTCTCTTTTGATGAAAAGAAATGTTTATTAAATCTATATTATTAGTTTTTTCATTTATAGTGATTGCTTTCCTGTCTTCTTTCAATTCAAAAAAATTTTTCTTAATCTAAGGCATGAAGATCCTCTTTGTTCTATTAGGAGATTTATGAGGGTGGTGTTTATGTCTATGATCCTTCTTAAAATAATTTTTGTGATATAATGGTTGAAAAAATGATATAAAATGTTTAGGAAAAAATGTTTTGTTTTGTTGTTTTTTTTTAAAGATTTTATTTATTCATTTATTTGAGAGAGAATGAGATAGAGAGAGCATGAGACGGGGGAGGGTCTGAGGGAGAAGCAGACTCACTGCCGAGCAGGGAGCCTGATGCGGGACTCGATCTCGGGACTCCAGGATCATGACCTGAGCCGAAGGCAGTCGCTTAACCAACTGAGCCACCCAGGCACCTGGAAAAAAATGTTTTAGAGAGAGAGAGAGAGCACGTGCGAGCTGGGGTGGGAGGGGCAGAGGGGGAGAGTGATTTTTAAGCAGGCTCCATGACCAGCACGGAACTTGGTGGGGGACTTGATCTCACAATCTTGAGATCATGACCCAAGCCAAAATCAAGAGTTGGATGCTTAACAGACTGAGCCACCCAGGTGCCCGTAAAAATATTTTTGATACATATCTAATCAGTTGCAAAACAATTTGTTGAAAAGACATTCCTTCCCCTTTGACTTGACCAACATTCCATTGTTTATAAATGCATACATCACTTTTGGGACCCTTTTATTATTTTAATTTATCTTTCCATCCCTATACCAATACTTATTATTATAATCATGCTTTAGTCTTGAAGTCAAGTAATGCAAGTTGCAATGTTGTTTTATCTTTTTCAAGGTTTGTTTTTTTTTCTGCTAATGTATATCTGTTGCATATTTGTATGTTTTAGAATCAACATAACAATTTTTTTTTTTAAAAAGATCACCTTTGTGAGAATAGATATATGAAGAGAAAACAGTCTTTCAGTTTCAATGATCATGGTATGTGTCTCCAATTATCTTATCTCTTTTTAAGTTTCCACCTCAGTGTTTTGTAGTTAGGGTAAAAAAGTCAAATACATGTCATTCTGTTTAATATTAGGTAATTTATACTGTTTTTGCTATTGTAAGTAGTTTTTTCTTAATTTCATTGTTATTGATACATTGCTAGAAATTCAGCTGCCTTTTTTATAATCTTGTATCTTGCAACTTTGCTAAATTCATCTTTCAATGAGTTTTTTTTTTATTTTTTCTGGCTTTTGTTTCTTTTTAATTTTTATTATAGATGTATAGTTGATATACAATGCTCTATTAGTTTCAGGTGTACAGCAGAGTTATTCAACAATTATATTAATTCCACAATGCTCACCACAACAAATGAAGTTACTGTCACTATACAACATTATTAAAATATTGTGAACTATATTTCTTATACTATACTTTTCATCCCTATGTGTTACTTATTTTATTTTTTAATATTTTATTTATTTATTTGTCAGGGAGAGAAAGAGAGAACACAAGCATTGGGGGAGGGGCAGAGGGAGAATCAGGCCCTGTGCTGAGCAGGGAGCCCGATGCTGACTCGATCCCAGAACCCTGGGATCATGACCTGAGCCAAAGCAGCCACTTAACTGACTGAGCCACCCAGGCATCTCGTGTTACTTATTTTATAAATGGAAGTTTCTACTTCTCAATCTCCTTCATCTATTTTTCCCATCCCCCCCAGCCCTTCTCCCCTATAGCAACCATCATTTTGTTCTCTGTATTTATGAGTCTGTTTCTGTTTTTTGTTTTTTAGATTCCACATATATACATCAATCATGTATCACATTAATTTGTTTGCAGATATTTACCGTTCTTGCATACCTGGAATAAATCCTACTTAAGTGAGGTAAATGATTTTTTTTAAAGTATCATTGAATTCAACTTGCTAATATTTTGTTGAGGATTTTTGCCTCCATGTTCAAGAAGGATATTGGCCTATGGTTTTCTCTTTTTGTAGCATCTTTGGCTGGTTTTGGTATCAAAATCTGATCTCATAAAATAAATTTGGATGGTATCCTTCATTATTATTTTTTGAAATAGTTTGAGAAGAGTAGGTATTAACTCTTCTTTAAATGTTTGGTAGCATTCACCTGTGAAGACATTTAATCCTGGATTTTTGTTTTTTTGAAGTGTTTCTAAATTATATATTCAATCTGGTTCCTAGTAATCTCTCTTTTCAGATTTTCTATTTTTTCCTGATTCAGTTTGGGAAGATTGTATGTTTCTAGGAACTTATTTTTTTTCTAGATTTTCCAATGTTGGCATATCATTTTTGGTAGTAGTCCCTTACAGTCCTTTGTATTCTGTTGTATAGATTGTGAATTGTGTTTCATTTCTGATTTTATTTGAGTTACCTTTTTTTCTTGATGAATCTGACTAAAGGTCCATTAAGTCCATTTATTTTACCTTGTTTTTTTAAAGAACCAGCCTTTGGTTGCATTTATCTTCTTTCCTCTCTTTCTTTCTTTCTTTCTTTCTTTCTTTCTTTCTTTCTTTCTTTCTTTCTTTCTTTCTTTCTTTCTTCTTTCTTTCTTTTTTTCTTTCTTTCTTTCTTTCTTTCTTTCTTTCTTTCTTTCTTTCTTTCTTTCTTTCTTTCTTTCTTTCTTTCTTTCTTTCTTTCTTTCTTTCTTTCTTTCTTTTTCTTTCTTTCTTTCTTTTTCTTTCTTTCTTTCTTTTTTCTTTCTTTTTTTCTTTCTTTCTTCTTTCTTTCTTTTCTTTCTTTCTTCTTTCTTTCTTTTCTTTCTTTCTTCTTTCTTTCTCTTTTTTCTTTCTTCTTTCTCTTCCTTTCTTTTCTTTCTTTCTCTTTCTTCTTTCTCTTTTTTCTCTTTCTTTCTTTCTTTCTTTCTTTCTTTCTTTCTTTCTTTCTTTCTTTCTTTCTTCCTTCCTTCCTTCCTTCCTTCCTTCCTTCCTTCCTTCCTTCCTTCCTTCCTTTCTTTCTTTCTTTCTTTCTTCTTTCTTTCTTTCTTTCTTCTCTCTTTCTTATTTCTGCCTTGCCTTGCCTTTCTCTAATCCAGAGTAAATTTAATTTTTTTTAATTTCCTTCTGCTAATTTGGGGTTTTATTCTTTTTTTAAATTTTTTTCTAGTCT
Organism: Eumetopias jubatus; assembly: GCF_037043125.1. Lineage (NCBI taxonomy): Eukaryota > Metazoa > Chordata > Mammalia > Carnivora > Otariidae > Eumetopias > Eumetopias jubatus. The sequence continues at coordinate 41,897,486 of NW_028274809.1, read as the reverse complement.
CATTAAGTGTAGGTTATTTATTTGAGATTTTGTTTTGTTTCTTGAGTTAGGCATGTATGGCTCTCAACTTCCCTTTTAGAACTGCTTTTCTGTGCCCCCCAAATTTTGGACCATTATGTTTCAATATGCATTTGTTTTCACGTATTTTCTCTCCTTTTTAATTTATTCATTGAATCATTGATTGTTTAGTAGTGTGTTGTTCAGACTCCACATTTGTGTTTTTCAAGTTTTTTCCTTGTAATTAATTTCTAGTTACATACTGTTGTGTTGGGAAAAGATGCTTGACATGGTTCAAATAATCTTAAATTTTTGAAATTTGTTTTGTATCTTAACATGTGATCTATACTGGAGAATGCTTCATGTGTACTTGAAAAGAATGTACACTCTGTTTGGGAAGGAATATTCTGTATATGTTTGAGTCCATCTGATCTATTGTATTGTCAGTTGCCTTATGATTTTCTATCTGAAGGATTTATCCATTGATGTAAGTATGCTGATAATGTCTTCTAGTATTGTATCATTTTCAATTTCTTTATGACTGTTTTACTTGCTTTATATATTTAAATGCTCCTATATTGGATGCATAGATATTTACAATTGCTATATCTTTTTTTTGGATTGATCACTTTATCATTTGTAATGCCCTTGTCTCATGTTACAGTCATTGTTTTAAAGTGCATTTTTCCTGATGTAAGTATTGCCTCATAGGCTTTTTTTTTTTCTTTTTTCCACTTTCATTTGCTTGGAATATTTTTCTATGCCTTAAGTTTCTGTATGTGTCTTCAGGTTTCAAGTGAGTCTCTTAGAGAAGACATGAATGGGTCTTTTTTTTTTATTAGTCCATTTGGTTCCCCTATATCTTTTTATTGGAACATTTAATCTAGTCACATTTAAGGTTATTAATATTTATGTACTTATTGACATTTTGTTCATTGTTTTCTGCTTGTTATTATGGTCCCCCTCTTCATTTCTTCTCCTGTCCTTGTGTGTGTGTGTGTGTGTGTGTGTGTGTGTGTGAATGTGCACACACATGTGTGGTAATTTTTAGTGTTATGTTTGAATTTATTTTTCTTAATTTTTTGTGTGTCTGTTATAGGTTTTTGGTTCATGGTTACCATGAGGTTTATATAGAACATTCTAAGTATATAGCAGTATCTATTAAGTTGATGGCACTTAAGTTTGAACACATTGGGAAAATACTTTTTTATTACCCTTTCTGAGTTTTATGTATATGGTGTCATATTTCACATCTTTTTATTTTGTGATATCCTATTTTTTAATATAATTGATTTTATTGTTTTTGTCTTTTAACATTCATATTAGTTTTTTTAAGTAATTGATCAGCTACTTTCACTGTATGCTTTTTTTCGCTTGTGAAATAGTTTTTTTTTTTTTTCTAATTGTGGCCTTTCTCTTTTCCACTAAAGAAATTCCTTTAACATTTCTTGACAGTCTGTTTTAGTGGTGATGAAATCTTTTACTTTTTCTTGTCTGGGAAACAATTTCTGTCTCCTTCGATTCTGATTGATAACCTTGCTGGATGGAGTATTCTTGGCTATAGGTTTTTTTTTGTTTTGTTTTGTTTTTTTCCAGCTCTTTGAATATATCATGCTACTCCCTCTGGCTTGCAGTGTCTGCTGAAAATTAGTTGATAGAGTTATGTTATTTTTCCTGTATTTAATTAGTTGCTTTCTCCTTGTTGCTTTTAAGATTCTCTACTTATGGTTACTTTTTGCAATTTTAATTATTATATGTCTTAGTATGGACCTCCTTGGTTTCATCCTTTTGGGGACCCTCTGTGGTTCTTGGAACTGGATGTCTGTTTCCTTCCTCAGGTGGAGGTATGCAGCTATTTATGCAAATGTTCTCTACCGCTTTCTTTCTGTTCTTCTTCTGGTATTCCTGTAATACAAATGTTAGTACATTTGATTTTGTCCCAGAGATCCTTTAACCTACACTTATTTTTTTTAATATTAGCAATTTATCAATACCTTCATTTTTCTTTATTTTTCTTTTTTTCCTTTTTGCTGTTCAGTTTGCTTTCATTATTCTGTCTTTCAGGTTGTTGATTCATTCTTTTGCATCCTCTAGTCTGCAGGGTTCATTTCAATTATTGTATTCTTCTTGTGATTTTTTAGAATATATTTTCTTACTCTTTGTTAAATTCTCACTGAGCTTATCCATTCCTCTCAAGAGGAATGTTAAGCATATTTATGACCATTACTTTGAACTCTTTATCAGATAGATTCTTATTTCCTTTTCATTTAGTTCTTTTTTGAAGTTTTATCTTGTTCTTTCATTTAAAGCATACTCCTTTATCTCCTCATTTTGTTTAACTATCTGTGTTTATTTCTATGAATTAGGCAGAACATCTACTTCTCTAGTATTTAAAGGAATAGTATTTTGTAGGAATATCTCCTGTGTAGATTGTGCATATTTGGCATCTTTGTTTGGATGGCTGGAGTTGAATTAGGCATTGGCTGTTGGTTGTTGGGCATTTCATGCTGGGGTCATCCTGGTGGAATGGCTGGAGTGGTGGAATGCAGGTGCAGGCTGGCTGTCTGGGGTGCTTTGCTCAGCAGGTATCCTCATGGGTCACCTGGAGATGAGCTGCGTGCAGGTTGAGCATTCCCTCAGTGCCCTGGAGAGTCATTTGGAACTGAAGTATGTGTAGTCCTAGGTGCCCCTAGGATTCTTTGTGCCTCTGTCCCTTGGTGAGATGGCTGAAGCTATAATAGGCACTCTTTAGGCATATCCTGGTGAAAGCCATGCTAGGGTCACTTCAGTGGGACAGCTATAGTTTGAGCAACTATGTGTGGCGCTGCCTTGTGAGATGGTTAGGACTGGATGGGCTATGGGCCTGGGGCCCTCTGAGGTGGCAGGCCATCTATGGTACCCAGACCCTGCCCCTGTCTGTGCTATCAAAGTGAAGGGTGACATTAACATTGGCACTTGCCAGGATCTCTGAATAGGGAGAGCATTCCAGTAGCTCCCTTGCTATTTGCAAGATGCTCTAGGACTGGTCCCTCTATATTTAGTTGGTCTTTTAAACCACAGCTTTTTTGTGTATTCCAGGATATTAGGGATTGGTGTGGTCTAGGGCCCAAGACTTGCTGAAGTAGCAGGCTGGCTAGGGCACCCATACCTTGCTCCTCTCTGTGCTATCAGGGTGGAAGAGGAAAGTAAATGATGGCACTTGATAGCCCCTCTGATTCTGGAGAGCCTTCCATCAGCCACCCCCACTCTGCTGTTTGGTTGAAGATTAGTTTTTTTTGTTTGTTTGTTTTTGTTTTTTTAATTCTAGATGCTCTATTAAACTGTGGCTTTTTCCCCTGTGCTCCAGGGCAGACAAATTGGTCCCTCAGTAGTCTCTCTCCCCACTGCAATTTATAGCATCAGGTTCCTGTCATTACAGTGTCTCATTTTCTCCTGCCTTTATCTCTGTGGTCCTTCTATTCTTTGTTGTGCAGGTGTTGTGTCAGCCTTCAATTCTTTTTCAGGAGGAATTGCTTTGTATGTAGGTGTAGATTTGGTGTGTCTAAGGAGGAGGTTAAGTTCAGGGTCTTCCTAGATTGCCATCTCGGACACTTCCTCTCAATAGGGTTATGTTATACATAATAATATGTGTTATAAATAAAGAGTTTGGAGTTTTACATCTTTTAAATCTGTATTTTTTTAACTTACTGTTGCCCTCACTACATGGACTAGAACTTGTAGTATAATCATGCACAGAAGTGAAAGACTTGATAACTCTACCTTGTTTCAAATGTTTTTAAGGGTGTATCACATATGCTCAATATCACATTAAGAAAACTCCTTTGTGTTATTAATTTGCAGATATATATTTTTTCCAATAGATGTTGGATTTTCACAAATAGTCTATTTCTGCAACTACTGAGATAATATATGGGTTTTCTCCTTTATGCTATTAATGTGGTGAATGATTGACTTTAATTTTTAAAACAATCTTTAATTCCTAAGTAAGCCCTGAGTCGTGATGATGTATTACCTTTTTTTTACATATTTCTGCATAGAATTTGATTCTATTTTGCTGAGATGTTTATGTCTAAGTTCAAGAGAAACACTGGTCTATAATTCTTTTCTTTTTTTTTTTGCTTTAATAAAATGGTTTAGCTTTTAGTATCATGGTTATATAGGTATCATAAAATAGGTTAAAAAATGTTCAATTATATTATATGTTTTGAAATATTTATGTGATTTTGGTATTATTTTTCTGAAATATTTAATGGATTTCAACAGCAAACTCATATTGGCCTGGCATTTTCTTTGTGGTAGATAAGGATTTTTTTTTTAATTATTAGTTCCATATATTTAAAAGACATGGAACTATTTAGACTTTTGCTTTTCTTTTAGTGTCAGTTTTAACAAGATATTTTTCCAAGAAAATTTGTATTCTATTTTGTTAATAGTTTGTGTTATTCCATTACAGTTCTTTACTCTTTATTTGATCTGTATTTTTTTGTTCTAATTAGTGTTGGGAATTTTTTTTATCATTTTTTGCTAAAGCTTCATGAATTTTATCAGTCTTTCTAAAGAACTGGCTCTAGGCTTTGTAATTTTTCTGTATTGTTTATATCTCAATGATTTCTGTTATTTTTCTTATTTATTTTTCTCTACTTGTTTTGGGCTTTACTCCTAAGTTGGAAGCATTTAAGCTTTTAAGTTTTCCATTTTTTATGACATAAGCTTTTAATATCACTCAAAAAGCAACTATGGCTGCATCTTACAGATTTTGGTAGGCTAGAGTTCATCATTGAATTTATTATATTTTCCAATTTTCCTTGTGATTTATTCTTTGATCATTAGGCTATTTATAATATCCATATTGATTTGTTAGGACAAGGGTGACAATCAATAGCAACTTTTTATATCCTAAGTGAAGATAGAATTCAGCTTTTATTTTACCATTTAAAAATTGCCCTAATGTACAATTTTCTTAAGAGAATGAAATCTGTGAGTTTCACCCTTCATAAGAAAACTGACCTCATTTATTCTCAAATGCCTTATGTCTATATAGAAGTCTACTCTGTGATTTCATGGGAAATTTCTATTCCAAAAAGGAAATGATCAATGTTTTAAAAATAATTTACTATCCTGGCTATACCATTTTATAACTAGTATCTCTTAGAGAAAATCTCTGACATTTAATTTCCTGTCTGTCTTCTATCTAATCACTCACATTGCTACATTAGGCATTTCTACCTCTGAAAAGGAAACTGTAGATGAGAATACTATACATGAAAACATACATTTGAAAATGCCATTTTTAAGTTCATAAATACCTGTTTTGCTAGGGGAAATATCCTTAATTCATATTGTACTTGAGTTTATCCAGGTCTTTTCTAGATACACTCTTCATTTCAGAAAGTCATATTGAAACAATAATGAAGAAAACACGTTGAGAGAAACTCTTCATACTCTACCAACATCATACAAACTTTATTGAAATTTACTGTTTTTTCTCCATCTTGAAATAAATATTTACTGCAAGAAATTAAGAGAATGTCAAAGTTACCATATGTTTGTTTTTCACAAATTATCAACAGAAAACTTGCTTCTGAACTGTTGATAATTTGTCAGCAATTATTAATAGGTATTGACACTGACAAAGTTCCCACTGGGGTTTAGCCTTCAAAATAGTTCAGGATTCAAAACTTATCAGTAAGAAGCTGTTGCTATCATTAAGTGTACATTGTGGTTCTATTTTGTAAGGAAGTGTTCATTTTAAATAGAAACTTTTAAAAAATGGTGATTTTCTATTTTGGATTTTTTTTTAACTTTTAAGAGTACCAATCACAGTACATGCAGATTGATAATAAACTTAATAAAACAAAAACACAACCCAAATCTCAATTTTTAAAATAAATCCTTATTTATTGATGCTTCACATAAATGCATTCTAAAAAGTTAAATAACTTTAGAAAAAAATACACAGTGCCTAGTTTCAATTTTCTTACCAACTGTCTTTGGGTCAGTTGGTGATTTTTTATTCTTGGCTGGGTATACTTATTTGTCTCATGGGTTAACTAGTTTATTTGTTTATCTAGGCTGCCCACACATGGGATGACTAGAGAAACTCAGTTATATTTCACATGTTTTATACCCCAGGAGACAAGTCTGGGCATATTCTCGTAGTATTGGTAAAAGTACTAGAGAGAGAGAGAAAAAAAAAATTATGTAGGCACATTTCAAGCTTGCATCATGTCTAATAACATCTAATTTGTCAAGGTAAATTACATGACCAAGAACAGAGTCAAGCAGTGGGCAAATTAAAGTGATATTTGGCAAAGGACATGGATAGAGGGAGGGATTAAATATAGAAATCAATGGCACAATCTACCATGCCATCTAAAGGCCTTAAACATGAATATTTTACCTACTTTTACATTTCTTATTTCTTTGTAAATATGGTAAGTTATATCAGAAAATTTATAGTTTAGTCGAGATTACTAGGTAAAATATTTTTTCTATATGTATTGGTATACATGGAATCAATATAAAAACAGAAAAAAAATTGCATGCTTAAGAGAAGATTATGCACTTGGGAAAATGCACAGAATGTATTGCTTATCAAAGAAAAATTTTCACACATCGTGGATGGACGGTAGGTAAAAGTCCCAAGTTTGGCCCCAGTGAGCACTCCTAGGATGGCCGAAGCTTGGATGTTAAGCCTTGACTTAGAATCCCCAGAGGTGGGGCACTGAGTGACAGCAGCATGGCCCAGTGTTTGTGGGTCAAAGCTGGGACTACTTAGGACTCAGAGGGCAGTCTCAGAACAGCAGGAGTTTGACCCAACTGATGGTCGGTTAAGACTGCAATTTAGGACCCAGAGGACAGGGTGCAGAGCAACAGCACTGTGGCTCTAGTAATGGCAGTTAAAGCCATTACCTGGACCTGGGAGCAGAGCACAGAGCAGCCATGTCTATCGTCTTGCAGATGGCAAGGTGCTATGGCACCCTGACACTAGAGAGCAGGCCCAGCAGTGACGGGGGACTCCGGGATCAGGCCTCACTACAGCAACTATTCTGGCGCTATTGAGGAGACACCCCAGCAGAAAATCCAGGCAGCTCTGTCAGTTGGTTTTAGCTTTAGTGAAGACCGGGATGGGGGTCACCGGTAGCAAAAGCTGCAAATGTCCATGGCAGCAAGGCTTGCTGAGGTTCTCCTGCTCTTTTTCTTCATGGGATAAAATCCATCTGAGGGGACACCCCCCCTTGGGGCCAAGCTGCTCTGGTCTGAGGGGAGAGGGTGACACAGGTAAAAAGCTTTCTACACTTTTCTTTCCAGTCATCTTTGGTTTTAGAGCTCCACAGGGTTTCTGCTCCTTCTTCACTATAGTCCAGAGCTTTCCCAGAGCTGCTTTCATCAGTTTGTAGTTGTTGATTATTTTTGTCGTGGAGACAAGTTTTAGGCCCTCCTAGCCCTTTATCTTGCTGATGTCCCTTCCAAAACCAAGGTTTAACATGAAAGACTTTGAGCTAGAATTGTGTTTTCTGAAGATAAAATTTTCTGCTCTCCAGTTTTATTGAAATGGGCTGTGCTCCCCACATGTATGAGCATCTCAGTGATCAATACTAAGAGCCCATACCAAGATAAACAACTGGAACAAAAACTGGGTCAATTTAAAAAGACCCAAATTTGTATAGTAATTTTTTGTTGGAATCTGTTCATGCAACTTCTCCCTGAAAACAACTAAATCTTACCTATGCATGCATGGGGAGCATCGAGCACACCACATCATTTATTAGTTAATTTATAAATCATTGCAGGCTGGCAGGCAGGCAGGAAGGAAGAGGAACGGAGAGCTATTACCATGCAGTGGAAAATACATGGATTCAAGAAATAGGGGGTCCTGGATTTGGATCCTTGTTAAACAGTTTACATATTTTCTGAGCCTAGGGAAACTATTTAATTTTCTAAACTTTGCTAGCAATTTTTAAAATCTGAGTAAGGTTGCCAGAGTTGTTGAAAGAATTAAATGCTTTATTGCATGTAAAATTCTTTTTTTTAATTTTATTTATTTATTTGACACAGAGAGAGAGACAACGAGAGGAAACACAAGCAGGGGGAGTGGGAGAGGGAGAAGAGGGCTTCCTGCAGAGCAAGGAGCCCGATGCAGGGCTCGATCCCAGGACCCTGGGATCATGACCTGAGCCGAAGGCAGATGCTTAACGACTGAGCCACCCAGGCGCCCTGCATGTAAAATTCTTATATCAGTGCTACATCCAAATATATTTAAAAAATAGGCATTAACTTTTCTGTCTCTGAGAAGAATTTTATATTAAGAACACAATGTCAGGTTGTTAATAAGTGTAAAAACTAGAATTTTGTATGCTGGCTTTCTGGACAGAGGCTGAGCATTAAGCAACCACACTTTACCACTCCCTTTACAGAGTAGACTAGAAAATCACTGTGAATTCTATAGAAGAGCCAGGTCTGTCTCACACTTGTCCTGCCTCGTACATCCTGCCAATTTCAGCACTGTGTAAATGTTGCTGCCTCTCAAAATTTGCAAGAATTTTTCTTCTCCCCCCTCAATATCATATTTTAATAGAATTAGTCCCTATGTGTTTTTTTAGGATCTCATCATTTTCACATTTCACTATAATTGTTTATATATCTGTATTAATCTTTTAATTACTAGCACATGATATATCTATAACATAGTAAGTACTCAATTATTCATTGAACAAATATTTATGCAGATATTTCTATTGAAAACTATGACTATTGATCATAAAAATATAGAATTCATACTTGCAATAAGGATACATGTAAGATACTGTGAAATATTACAAATTTACTCAATACAGAAACAAAAGCAAGTGTGATCATAAAATCAGCACATAAATAGAAACACAAGGGCCATTTTTTGTCATGGATGGTTTATGATGAAACATGTTTTGTTTAATATAATTTTTTGTACAAGTCCCATTAACTAGTATATAGATAAATAAGAGTACTGAATTTGAGTTTAATATTATTTAGTCTCTGGATTTTCAGGAAAAATATATAGGTTGAAAACAGCAAACAAACAAAAAAACAAAACCACTTTGATATTTTAAAGCATACAGTTAAATATAGTGTTAAGTTTTCCTGTCTGCACATAATGCTTCTCAGAAGACAGACATTATTCCATAAATATTTATTTTCCCAAGTGAGCAAGTTTATAACCATTAGTGACTAGTATTAGATATTAGAAACGTCAAGAGAACATTCAATTTCAGTTTGTGAGTTACTACATGAATACTAGAAATAAAGCAGTGTGTCACTTACAAAAGTGTTCCCACAGTATTTCCTACATTCTTCACCTCAACTTTTATCAGAACACAGAAAAAATCTAATAAGAATGTGAATAGTTAATACTATTTTAATCTCTCTAAAACTGGTCATCCATAATACAGTGTTAAAACTACTCCCACTTTCAAATCCCTTTTCAAACATGGATTTCTTTATAAGACCATGTTAGGCAATTGGTTTGGGGAGTATAAATATCATCTTCATTAAAGATAATAGAAATGAATTCCAGGCATTTTAAATATATGCCTAAGGGCCTCGGAATGGACAAACACTATATAGATGTCACAATATTTTTCATCCCTTAAAATAACTAGTGGGTAACTCATTCAAGTTTTCTTTTGATTATCAAATGTGTTTTTACTGTGATTTTATTCTGTCTCATGACTTTTTAATAAAAATATCCCACAAAAGACTTTAAGAAAGTTGCTCTATTTGGTTTAGTGTCAATTAGGATTTTTTTTTTTAAGATTAGTTTCTTCCCTAGTTTATTAATTGTAGACATTATTTTCCTTAGAATGTTTAGCCTCAGGGTTTCATGACAATGCTACTATATTATAGAATATAAATAAAACTCTAGTCTCCCTTCCCCCCAGCCCAGCCCTTATAAATTCCATTTCTAATGACTGAAGAGCATGCAGAGGCACTCAAAGATATATCAGAGTTTTTCAAAGTCCTTATTTTCAGCATGAAAAAAGAACTCTAAATCGGAACCCATTACTTATAGTTCATTTATTTACTGGTCTAGAAAAACGAATAACCTCATTATAGCTCAGCTTTGTCTTGCACATACAAGAAATCTTTCATCGTTATGATGTAGCAGTTATCTTGAGTAAAAAATGAAATTATTCTTTTAGCAGACTGTCTTCCTCTCTGCTTATTAAGTTGTGTTAAAAGTACATTTCTTGTAGAAAATGCCAATGTCTGATTAGTTTTTCAACATACTACATTGAACTGACTGCATACATTAAACTGAGTTTTCCAAGTAATATTTTTATCCCATTTTTTTCTCTTTAATTTCAGAAAATACTAAGAACATGTGACATTTTATTTGCATTTTTGAAGTTTCATCTTATTATAAGTTCTATTAGGCCAGAAAATGGACTCAGTGAATATTGTCTTCAAACTATTATAATTCAAGAAGAATTATTATTATGTGAATGAACATGCAAATTTTTTTAATATTTTAAATTTTATTATGTTATGTCAATCACCATACATTACATCATTAGTTTTTGATGTAGTGTTCCATGATTCATTGTTTGCGTATAACACCCACTGTTCCATTCAGTACGTGCCCTCTTTAATACCCATCAGCAGGCTAACCCATCCCCCCACCCCCTCCCCTCTAGAACCCTCAGTTTGTTTCTCAGAGTCCATAGTCTCTCATGGTTCATCTCCCCCTCCGATTCCCCCCCTTCATTTTTCCTTCCTGCTATCTTTTTTTTTTTAAACATATAATGTATTATTTGTTTCAGAGGTACAGGTCTGTGATTGAACAGTCTTACACAATTCACAGCTAAAATAAGGTACATACTAAAACAAATTCTATATAGAAAAAAGGTAATAGTAAGAGACCATCACATTTTATTTTTATACGGACTGCTGAAAAATTTAGTTTGTATAGCAAAATATAGATGAATTTTTAAAGCAGTCAACTCTTCCTTTGGAATGAAATACATATTGGTGAATATGTATTGTGAAGAAGTTAAAAAGGCCAACTCTACACTTAGCTACTCAGTGAAGAAAGTAAAGTGAAAAAGAAAGACAAAATAGTAAACCTAATGTATCCAAAGCAATTAATGATAGTTAAATACTCACTGGACAGAGAAAAGCATGGTATTGCACAGAGCCCAGCAAACAGTAACTTAGAATGCCTCATTAGATTTACCCCATATGACAAAAAATATATTTAGTTGATTAAAATCTATTAACCATAGATGTCATTTGAGAAATTAAAAATAAATTTGGTATATAGAATTGTTTCTCTAATAGTCTTAATGATTTTGCAATATACTTAGCAGTAGAGCTATCTTGGTATAAATCATGGTACATGGTAGAGTTTTAAACCCAGACATCTATAAAAATCAAAACAAAAGCTGTGCTATGTTGAAAGTAATAGTAATTAAATACATACTTTACTCACCTACCTGTAAAATTTCAGATAGTTGTTTCTTTTCTTTCTTTCTTTCTTTCTTTCTTTCTTTCTTTTGGTTTTAAGACAGCTATTTTAAACAATTATTTTGGAACATAATAGCAAAAGGAGAGAGAATTGCAAAGTAAATCACCATGGCCTATTCTTATTTGATGCCTAGGCAAACTTTTTTCTCTTTACAAGTGTATCTTTTACTAAAAATTTTTAATTTATTATTTGAGAGAGAGAGAGCAGAGTGAGCAGGAGAGAACATGAGTGGTGGGGGGCAGAGGGTTTAGGGAGAAGCAGGGAGCCTGATGTGGGGCTCCATCCCAGGACCCTGGAATCATGACCTGAGCCAAAGGCAGACTCTTAACCGACTGAGCCACCCAGGCACCCCTTCCCAAATGTATTTTATAACAAATCCTAGACATAATATCTAACATATATTACTTTAACATAATTATATAACCATCATCTTACTCAGCAAAATTAATTGTAGTTTCTTAATATCATCTAATGTCAGTCTGTAATCTGTACATGTAAAAAATTATTATACAAATGTGTTATTTTTATTTATTTTTATTTTTATTTTTTTTTAAAGATTTATTTGAGAGAGAGCATGGAGGGAGGGGAGAAGGAGAGGGAGAGAATCTCAAGCAGACTTCCTGCTGTGTGCAGAGCCTGACTCAGGGCTCAATCTCAGGACCCTGAGATCATGACCTAAGCTGAAATCAAGAGTCCTGACGCTTAACTGACTAAGCCACCCAGGCACCCCACAAATGTGTTCTTTTTAAAGTTGCCTTGTTTCTAATCAAGATCCAAATATTTTTTAACCTAGATGATATATTCTTAAGTTTTTTTCCCCATTATTGTTTAAAATCACTTTATTAAGATATAACCAACTAACAGTAAGCTTCACATATTTAAAGTGTACAGTTTGGGGGCATTTGGGTGGCTCAGTCGGTTAAGCATCTGCCTTCGGCTCAGGTCATGATCTCAGGGTCCGGGGATCGAGCCCCATATCAGGCTCCCTGCTCAACAAGGAGTCTGCTTCTGTCTCTCCCTCTGGCTCATGCTCTCTTATCTCCCTCTCTCTGTCAAATAAATAAATAAAATAAATAAAAAATAAACTGTACAATTTTATGAAATTGGACATATACATACCCCCATGAAACCATTACCACATATGAATATGTATAGATAATGAATAGCTCTCATTAATTGTGAAGTTTCTTATTTATTTATTTATTAAAGCAGTTTTAGGTTCACAGCAAAATTAAGAGAAAGATACTGAAAGAGAAATATCCCCCTGCTCCCATATATGCATAGCTTTGTCCATTGCCAACATCCTCCACCAGTGTGCTACCTTTGTTACAATTAATGAACGTACATCAACATATCACAGTCACCCAAAGTCTATAATTTACATCACAGTTCACTCAGTGTTATACATTCTATGGGTCTGAATAAATGTATAATGATATTTATCCATCATTATGGTATCATACAGAGCACTTTAACTACCCTGCCCTAAAGATCCTCTGTTTACCTACTCATATTTCCCCAAAACCCCATTCTCTATAACCATTGATCTTTTTCCTGTCTCTACAGTTTTGCCTTTTCCATAATGTCATATAGTGGAATTATACAATACGTAGTCTTTTCAAATTGCCTTCTTTTAGTAATATGCATTTAAGTTTCCTCCATTATAAAGCTTCTTTTAATCTCTAACCTTTTTATCTCTCCTCCCACCTCCATGCCATTATTTGTTGAATACACTGCAATGCCTACCATAGACCCTTGTGAAATTAGTGCTCTTATCTCTGGGCTTCACCTTATAATGTAGCTAGTATGTGACTTTCTTGCTTTGGGAATTCCTTTAAAGTTTCAGAAAGCCATTTTAATCCTGGATGGAAAACTAGAATTAATGCCCTGAGATCAAAATATAACCAAGAAATAATGGCTATTGGTGTAGAAATACTCCAGCTCCCAAGACCCTTGAATGGAATGCCTCTGAAGGGTACTGTGTACACCTTTTCTTAGCAGTTTCCAGTGTGATGGGATTAGTCTTTGTTCCCCCAGTGTCAGCTAATTCATAATTCAGGCTTTATAGTTGTCTTTCACTATTTTGGCACTATCATGCCATTTCCCATTCATGGTGCCTTTGCTATAATCTTTGTTCAAGGACCTGCTTCTGGGGAATCCAAAGAAAGACATTAATTTGTCTTACAGTTTTTTGTCACTTTCACAGTTTGACTGATTCTTAAATTCATTTAATATGTTCCTCTAGTTCCCTTATATCCTTAAATTGATATTTAATGATGTTTTATTAGAAGGCTTTTCTTTTAGCCATGATTATATTATAAATGGGGCTGGATATTTCTTGCTTCATCACATTAAGTGACATATTGTCAGACTGCTTCACCTTTTGTCAACATTAATCAGGGGATTCCAGTGGTATTAACATGTTTCATAAAGATTTCCAGCAGAATTTACTAAATATTTTTGGCTTCCATTAATGGTCATTGCCTAGACCCATTATCTCACAAGAGGTTTAAAAAAGTGATAATCTAATTCAATAATTCCCTACATTCATTAGCTTGATTTGTTGATTATTGGAATTCTCTGAAATATAATACATCAAGGAAAGGCAGGATCAGTTCTCAATCGTTTTCCTTTATTTTTAATTTCCAGAATAATCATCTAGTATTTTTAGCAATCTAAAGGTAATCAGTGAGGTTTTAATAAATTCATGAAATTTTAATGTATTTAAGATAGATCAATTACAGTATTCTTTATTTTATATATATATATATTTCCATCTTAAAACAGTGAAATCCCCTTTAAATCAGCTTCTATATCTGTTTACATGCTACTGGCAGCTTGTGATAACTTCCCTGCTTCATCTTTCATATTTCTTGTCCCAGATCTGGAACCAATCTGTACCTTGTTCGTTTTAGTGGAAAATGGTATTTAGAGACCACAGTCTGTGTACGAAGTCTATTCATTACTAATGAATTATCAGTACTTCTAAATATTTTTAGTCACCAGAGAAAAGGTGTTTAGGGGAAAAAAAAGTTGTTATTAAAAACTTCCCTATTCCTTTTTTATTTTTAACTTTATGTTTATATATGTACTTATTGGACATGCTCTTCATTTAATGGGGCCTATTATCTTCATTACTTTTTTATCTGTTCATTTTTAAATTCAGATTGAGGACTTCATGTAAACCTAGGCAATTTTCTTTTAGGAATTATTAACTATATCTTTTGTTCATCGAATACTGAGCATGCAATTCACAAGTTCATCACAGAAAAACCCATGAGATGCTGGATAGATAATATTACAGGTAAAAATATTGAAGATAAGAAAGTTATGTAACTTGCATGAGGTCACTTAAAACAGATTAAAACTAATCCTTGTGAGTCTTAACCTTCTGATAATATATTTTGCTACCATTCTAAACATTTCATAATGGAATTAGGTATAATTCTATCCAAGAAACCCCAAGTATAATGATTGATGCCTTCTATTTTAAACTATGCATATCTGTAGTTACCTTTTAGCCTCTCTCTTCTCCACTGTCCATCCTCTGTCAATTCCAAGATTAGATTTTATTCATCTTAATTTCTTCCTCAATAATGTCTTCTATATTGCATACATTTAATAAAAAATGTTTATTTCCTCCCAATGCCACCACTATATCGGAAATAAATATGGTTTTATATCTTCAATATTAAGACTGCCTGAATTAAGTTTTTCTAAGTTATGTGATACAATAGAATTAGTAGCAGCTTTGGAAACCAAAAGATCTGAGATTAAATTCTGATTCACTTGAGGATTAACCTTAAGAGTTATATAAAATAGCCTTAAATTCCTGGTCTCATTTTGTTGTTTTTGTTTTAATCTGTAAAAAATAAGGATTAAATAGTACAATTTACAACATCTAGCAGTTTTGTTCCCAGAAACCAAATTTCATGGCTCCTGGGACATACTTTCTTTCCTCACATTGTAACATCTCTGCACAATAGATGTACTTCCAGCCAAAGTCATTTTTTTTAAATATTTTATTTATTTATTTGAGAGAGAGAGCAGGGGGACAAGCAGACTCCCCGCTGAGTGGGGACCCTGAGATCATGACCTGCACCAAAGTCAGACCCTTAACTGACTGAGCAACCTAGGCACCCCAGCCAAAGTCATTTTAAAACTGCTATCAGCTAGGGTTAGGCATAACATAGATTTCATCATTTGGACATGCATAAATGTGGTTGAAATTGCCAATGCCATAACTAGACAATTGCAACCACTGGATGTTTTAGCTAAAAAAATATCTAAGGGCAATTTAAGGAAGAGATATTATTCCTGGCCACTTTCTAAAAGTGTTTTGTTGTTGTTGTTGTTGTTATAAGTCTTGTAATCAAATCACGAAAACACACAAAAGGATGTCAGTGGCTTGGAGAAAGTGGTGGAGAAGGGAGTAGAATATTACTTTTTTGGGGGGGGTTGAGTAGAATATTCCTAACAGACATGCAGTCTTCCTACCACTCTTATTGACTAGAAAAAACAAAACACAACACACACACAAAGATTACTCTAAGAATATCTTAATCAGTTAATTTCACAAAATGTCTCTTATTTATTCATGTAATTAGTATATAAATTGGTGTATGTTTTATTTCTAAAAGAGATCTTTAAATATATATAGTATAAGAGTACATTTCTGTCACAAGAACACTTTTCTTATAGTTTAATTTACAGCTTTTTTCTTAGCAGATAAAATCATGCATTTATAATCAGTGCCATTTTAGAGTCCCTGAAATAAGAGAGTTAACATAAGTCAGTACCCCCCTTTATTTTGTTGTATAGATATTAAATACTATAGGTATTTGTGTAGAGTAGTCACATTACTTTACTATTTTACAGTTCTAAATACATCTCCTAGATCATTTACTATTTTCATAATTTTAGAACAGAATATATTATGAAATAATTTACCTGGTATATCAAATTACATAATCTACTATTTAACCAATAAAGTACAACTTTATAAGTTCCTCTTTGTGAATTGATGATTTTTTTTTCTCCTCAAAGCTGTGGGTAAAATAATTATCAGTTATATCTGCTGAGCTAATTATAACAAACATTAAAATAAATTAAAAATAAGCAGCATACAGAGTATATATTTAGGATTGATTTTAATTGACTAGAATTTAGTTCTTTGAAATTGGTTCTTATATTTTTTATTTTTTTAACAATGTTATAAAAGTTTATTATATGCCATTCTGTTTCTAATCACTTTATAAGTATCACCACTGTTAATGCTAATAACAACCTTATGAGATAAGTATTGTTATCAACTCCATTTTACAAAAGAGAAAATCGATGTGCAGATACATTAGTAAGTTATCCAAGACCTTAGAACTGGTGACTGACCAAAGTGGATGGCCAAACTAGAGTCTTTAAATTTCTAAAGTATACAATAACCCCAGTGGGATTTGGGAAAGATACATTTTTTAAGACTATCATATAAACTGATCACATTTGCTGCTGAGAAACAAAAGAAGGCAGCCTTGACACCATTATTTTATTCTCTATTCCTATGAAATTGGCTTTTTTTTTTTAGATTTTACATAAAAGTGATACCAGACACTATTTATCTTTCTTTGTCTTATTCCATTTGGCATAATGTCCCCCCCACCCCATTTCATTCATTTTATTACAAATGGCAAAATTTCTTTCTTTCTAATGGCTGATTAAAAATCCATTGTATATGTGTGTGTATATAAAAGTAACATTTTCTACATTCATTTGTTGATGAACACTTAGGTTGCTACTATGACTTAGCTATTGTGAATAATGCTGCAATAAATATGAGAATACAGATATCTTTTTCATATACTGATATTGCTTCTCTTAGTTATATACCCATAAGTAGGATTGTTGGGCCAAATTATAATTCTATTTTTAAATTTTTGAACAACTACCATCAATGATGATTAATGATGAGCATCTTTTCAAGTGCCTGTTGCCCATCTATGTCTTCTTTAGGGGGAAAAAAAGTCTATTCAGGTCATCTGACATTTTTTAATTGCATTATTATATGTTGTGCTATTGAGTTATAGTAGTTCCTTATATTTTTCAGATACTAATCTCATCAAATATGTGGTTTACAAGTATTTTCTCCCATTTCATAGACTGCCTTTTCAGCTTGTTCATTGTTTTGTTTGCTGTGAAGATTTTTAGTTTAATGTAGTCACACTTGTGTGTTTTCACTCTTGTTGCTTGTGGTTTTGAGTCACATCCAAAAAATTTTTGCTAAGTCCCAATGTCAAGGAGGTTTTCCCCTAAGTCTTAAATTAAGTTTTAAATGCATTTTGAATTTTTGTGAGTGATGCAATGTAGGGGTATGTTTTCATTCTCTTGCATGTGAATGCTGAGTTTTCCCAGCATTATTTCTTTTAGAGACTATCATTTCCCCATTGTGTGTTCCTGGCATCCTTGTCAAATATCAGTTAAATATATAAGCAGGAGATTATTTCTGTTCCATTGGTCTGTGTGTCTGTTTTTATGCCACTATCATAGGGTTTTGATTTCAATAGATTTGTGATATAGTTTGCAATCAGGATCTGTGATGCCTCCAGCTTTGTTCTCCTTTCTCAAGATTGTTGTTGAGGGGCTGTTTGGGGGTATTTTGTGGTTTCTTACAAGTTTTAGGATTTTTTTTATATCTGTGAAAAATGCCATTGGAATTTTGATAGGGATTACATTGAATCTACAGATACTTTGGATGGAATGGACATTTCAATGATATTAATTATTCCAATCCAAGAAGATGGGACTTTTATTTTTTTCATTTGTCTTCTTCAGTTTCCTCCATCAGTGTCATAGTTTTCAGTATACAGATCTTTTACCTTCTTGGTTAAATTATTCTGAGGTATTTTATTCTTTTTGATGTTATTGTAAATAGATCGCTTTCTTAATTTCTCTTCATTGTTAGTGTATGAAATATAACTGATTTTTGATTGTTGATTTTGTATTCTGCAAATTTACTGAATTCATTTATTAGTTCTAACAGTTTTCTTTAGACTTCAGAATTTTCCACATATAAGATTATGTCATCCACAAATAGATACAATTTTACTTTTTCTTTTCTGATTTGGATGCCTTTTATTCCTTTTTCTTGACTAAATGCTATAGTTAGGACTTCCAGCACTATGTTGAATAAGAGTGTGAGAGTGGGCATCCTTGCCTTTTTCCTGATCTTGGAGGAAAATCTTTCAGCTTTTCATTTTTGAGTATGATGGTAGCTGTGGGCTTATCATAGATGACCTTTATTTTGTCAAGGTATATTCCCTCTCCAGTTTTTTGAGATTTTTTTTTTATCATGAAAGGTTTGAAATTTGTCAAATGGCTTTTTTTTTGCAACTATTGAGATGATTATATGAGTCTTATCTTTCATTCTATTAATGTGGTGTATCATATTTATTGTTTTGCAGATGTTGCATGGCTAGAATAAGTCCCAGTTGATCAGGTTGTATGATCCTTTTAATGTACACTTGAATTCAGGTCTAATATCTTGTTGAGGATTGAACGTATTTTTAATGCATTTTATTTAATGTCCAAAAGTAAGGCTCTTCTTGCTTAGAGTAAATATGCTGTAGAGTAGATCACATAAAATAATTTCATATTTCATGAGTAAAGAATTAAATGTTCTCAGTCTAGTCAAAACATCAACAAGTACTTTAACATAATTACTTATAAAACATGAAATAGTGATTGTGCTGAAAATCCTAAATCCAAAATAATTTTTGACAAGGTAAAAAAAAATGGTTTTCTTTCCTCCAAACTTGTAATTTTGTCTAGCAAAAGCTTATGTGTATATATATTTTAATTAACATATCATGTATTATTGGTTTCAGAGGTACAGGTCTGTGATTCATCAGTCTTATATAAAACATGGTGCTCACACCATCACATGCCCTCCTTAATGTCCATCACACAGTTATCCCATTCCTCCACCCCACTCCCCACCAGCAAACCTCAGGTGGTTTTCTATGATTAAGAATCTCTTATGCTTTGTCTCCCTCTCTGGTTTCATCATCTTTTATTTTTTCCTCTCTTCCCCTATGATCCTCTGTTTTGTTTCTTAAATTCCATATATGAGTGAGATCATATGATAATTGTCTTATTTCCCTTAGCATAATACATTCTAGTTCCATCCATGTCATTGCAAATGGCAAGATTTCACTTTTTTGAAGGCTGTGTAATATTCCAGTGTGTGTGTGTGTGTGTGTGTGTGTGTGTGTGTGTGTGTGTGTGTGTGTGTGTGTGTATCACATCTTCTTTATCCATTCACTGTCAATGGACATTTCGGCTCTTTCCATAATTTGGCTATTGTGGACATTGCTTCTATAAACATTGGATGCAGGTGCCCCTTTGGATCACTAAATCTATATCGTTGGCATAAATACCCAGTAGTGCAATTGCTGGGTCATAGGGTCGCTCTATTTTCAACTTTTTGAGGAACCTCCATACTGTTTTACAGAGTGGCTGCACCAGCTTGCATTCCCATCAACAGTGTAGGAGGGTTCCCCTTTCTCCACATCATCCCCAACATCTGTCATTTCCTGACTTGTTAGTTTTAGCCATTCTGACTGGTGTGAGGTGGTATCTCATTGTGGTTTTGATTTGTATTTCCCTGATGCCAAGTGATGTGGAATATTTTTTCATTTGTCTTCTTTGGAGAAATATCTGTTCCTCTCTTCTTGATTGGATTAGTTCTTCTTTGGGTGTTGATTTTGATAAGTTCTTTATAGATTTTGGATACTAGCCATTTATCTGATATGTCATTTGCAAATATCTTCTCCCATTCTATCAGTCGTCTTTTGGTTTTGTCTACTGTTTCCTTTCCTATGCAAAAGTATTTTGTCTTGATGAAGTCCCAATAGTTCATTTTTGCCTTTGTTTTCCTAGCCTTTGGAGACATGTCTAGCAAGAAGTTGCTGTGGCCAAGGTCAAAGAGGTTGCTGCCTGTGTTCTCAAGGATTTTGATGGATTTCTGTCTCACATTTAGATATTTCATCCACTTTGAGGCTATTTCTGTGTATGAAACTGGAATGGTCCAGTTTCATTCTTCATGCGGTTGTCCAATTTTCCCAATAGCATTTGTTGAAGAGACTGTCTTTTTGCCATTGGATATTGTTTCCTGCTTTGTCTAAGATTAGTTGACCATAGAGTTGAGGGTCCATTTCTGGGTTCGCTATTCTGTTCCATTGATCTATTGTCTGTTTTTGTGCCAGTATCATACTGTCTTGTTGATTATATCTATGTAATAGATCTTGAAGTCCAGAATTGTGATGCCATCAGCTTTGGTTTTCTTTTTCAACATTCCTTTGGGTATTTGGGGTCTTTTGTGGTTCCATATAAATTTTAGGATTATTTGTCCCTGTAAAAAAAGTCGGTGGTATTTTAGTAGGGATTGCATTGAATGTATAGATTGCTCTAGGTAGCATGGAGAATGTATAGATTGCTCTAGGTAGCATGGACATTTTAAGAATATTTGTTCTTTCAATCCATGAGCATGGAACGTTTTTCCATTTCTTTATGTCTTCCTCAATTTATTTCATGAGGGTTCTATAGTTTTCTGAGTACAGGTACTTTGCCTCTTTGGTTAGGTTTATTCCTAGCCATCTTATGGTTTTGGGTGCAATTGTAAATGAGATCAACTCCTTAATTTCTCTTTCTTCTGTCTCATTGTTAGTGTATAAAAATGCAACTGATTTCTGTGCATTGATTTTTATATCCTGTCATGTTGCTGAATTCCTATATGAATTCTAGCAATTTTGGGGTGAAGTCTTTTGGGTTTTCTGCATAGAGTATCATGTCATCTACAAAGAGTGAGAGTTTGAATTCTTTTTGCCAATTCAGATGACTTTTATTTCTTTTTGCTGTCTGATGCTGAAACTAGGACGTCTAGTACTATGTTGAACAACTGTGTTGATAGTGGACATCCCTGCTATGTTTCTGACTTTAGGGGAAAAGCTCTCAGTTTTTCCCCATTGAGAATGATATTTGATGTGGGCTTTTTGGATATGACTTTTATGATATTGAGGCATATTTCCTTTATCCCTACACCCTGAAGAGTTTTAATCAAGAAAGAATGCTGTACTTTGTCAAATGCTTTCTCTGCATCTATTGAGAGGATCATATGGTTCTTGTCCTTTCTTTTATTTATGTAGTGTATCATATTGATTGATTTGCGGATGTTGAACCAGTCTTGCAGCCCAGGAATAAATCCTACTTAGTCATGGTGAATAATCCTTTTAATGTACTGTTAGATCCTATCAACTAGCATTTTGGTGAGAATTTTTGCATCCATGTTCATCAGGGATATTGGTCTGTATTTCTCCTTTTTGTTGGGATCTTTGTCTGGCTTTCGATCAAGATAATGCTGGCCTCATAGAAAGAGTTTGGAAGATTTCCTTCCATTTCTATTTTGTGAAACAGCTTCAGAAGAATAGGCATTAATTCTTCTGTCAATGTCTGGTAGAATTCCCCTGGGATGCCATCTGGCCCTGGGGTCTTATTTGTTGGGAGATTTTGATTACTGCTTCAATTTCCTTTCTGGTTATAGGTCTGTTCAAGTTTTCTGTTTTCTTCCTGGTTCAGTTTTGGTAGTTTATATATTGAATACATCCATTTCTTCCAGTTTGCCCAATTTGTTGGCATATAGTTGTCATAATATGTTCTTATATTTGGTTGTATTTCTTTGAAGTTCATTGGGATCTCTCCTCTTTCATTAATGATTTTATTTGGGTCCTTTCTCTTTTCTTTTTGGTAAGTCTGGCCAGGGGTTTATCAATCTTATTAATTCTTTCAAAGAACCAGTTCCTAGTTTTGTTGATCTGTTCTTCTGTTCTTTTGGTTTCTATTTCATTGATTTCTGCTTTAATCTTTATTAATTCTCTTCTCCTGCTGGGTTTAGGCTTTACTTGGTATTCTTTCTCCAGCTCCTTCAGGTGTAAGGTGAGGTTGAATATTTGGGACCTTTTTTGTTTCTTGAGAAAGGCTTGTACTGCTACATACTTCCCTCTTAGGACCACCTTTCTGAATCCCAAAGATTTTGAACAGTTGTGTTTTTATTTTCATTTGTTTCCATGATTTTTTTTTAATTCTTTAATTTCCTGGTTGACCCATTCATTCTTTAGTAGGATGCTCTTTAGCCTCCATGTATTTGAATTCTTTCCAACTTCCTTCTTGTGACTGAGTTCTAGTTTCAAAGCCTTGTGGTCTGAAAATATGCTGGGAATATTCCCAGTCTTTTGGTACTGGTTGAGACCTAATTTGTGACCCAGAATGTGATCTCTTCTGGAGAATGTTCTATGCGCTCTCAAGGAGAATGTGTATTTTGTTGTTTTCTGGTGGAATGTTCTGAATATATTGGTGAAGTCCATCTGGTTCAGTGCATCATTCAAAGCCCTTATTTCCTTTTTGATCTTCTGCTTAGATGAACTGTCCATTGCAGTGAGGGGGTTGTTAAAGTCCCCTACTATTATTGTATTATTAATGTGTTTAATTTTGTAATTAATTTGTTTTTATAATTGGCTGCTCCCATGTTAGGGGCATAAATATTTATAATTGTTAGATCTTCTTATTGGATAGACCCTTTAATTATGACATAGTGTCCTTTCTCATCTCTTATTCTAGTCTTTAGTTTAAAATCTACTTTGTCTGATATAGGGATTGCTACCCCGGCTTTCTGTTGATGCTCATTAGCATGATAAATGTTTTTCTACCCCCTAACTTTCAATCTGGAGGTGTCTTCGGGTCCTAAATGAATCTCTTGAAGACAGCTTATCAATGGCTTTTTTTTTTTTTTTTATCCAATCTGATACCCTGTGTCTTTTGGTTGGGGCATTTAGCTCAATTACATTCAGAGTAACTACTGAAAGATATGAATTTCGTGCCATTGTATTACCTGTAAAGTCACTGTTTCTGTATATTGTCTCTTTTCCTTTTGGGTCTGTTACTTTTGAGCTCTCTATTCACTTAAATGATCCCCTTTAATATTCCTTGCAGGGTTGGATTAGAGATCATGAATTCGTTTCTGTTTGTCCTGGTAGCTTTTTTCTCTCCTTCCTTTTGAAGGACATTCTTGCTGGATAAAGTATTTGTGGCTGCATATTTTTCTCATTTAACACCCTGAATATATCATGCCAGTCCTTTCTGGCCTGCCAGATCTCTGTGGATAGGTCTGCTGCCACGCTGTTTTTACCCTTGTAGTTTACAGGCCTCTTTTCCCCCAACCTGCTTTCATGATTTTCTCTTTGTTTCTGAAATCTGCAAGTTCACTATTATATGTCGAGGTATTGACCTATCTTTACGGGTTTTGAGGTGGGTTCTCAGTGCCTCCTGGATTTTGATGCCTGTTTTCCTCCCCAGATTAGGGAAGTTCTCCACTATAATGTGCTTCACTATACCTTCTCCCCCTCTCTCCTTTCCTCTTCTTCTGGGATCCCAATTATTCTAATATTGTTTCACTTTATGTTTTCACTTATCTCTCAAATTCTCCCCTCATGATCTAGTAGTTTATCTTTTTCTCAGCTTCTTTATTCTCCTTCATTTGGTCTTCTATATCACCAAATCTCTCTCCTTCCTCATTTACCCTAGCAGTTAGAGCATCCATTTTTTATTGCATCTCTTTAATAGCCTTTATATTTTAAATTGTTTAGATTTTAGTTCTTTTATTTCTTCAGAAAAGGATTCTCTAGTGTCTTCTATGCTTTTTTCAAGCCCAACTAGTATCTTATAATTGTTATTCTGATCTCTAGTTTTGACACCTTACTTATGTCCACACTGATTAAGTCCCTTGCAGTCATTACAGCCTCTTGTTCTCTTTTTTGAGGTGAGTTTTCCTATCTTGTCCTCCTGTCCAGAGAAGAATAGATAAATGAGAGAACAAAATACTAAAATTGCAACAATGACCTCAGAGAAATATACACTAAACAAATCAGAAGAGATCTGAGTCTGGGGGCAAAAAGGGGGGGAGAATATAATCAGACAGGTGAGCAGAAAAGATCAATATACAGAAATCTATGTGTATTTTGTTCTGTTTTTTAGAAAACTAGATCCCAAAATTGTAAAGAAAGAAAAACTTATATATGTACAAAAATCAAATTAAATAAAATGTAAAGATAGAATGTAAGTGTAAAAATGAATATTAAAAGACAAGATAAAACAGAAGAGAAAAAAAAAAGGAAGGGATATAAACAGATGAACAGAACAGAGTAATACACTATCTCTTGAGTGTATTTTGTTCAGTTTGTTAGAAGATACTACATCTCAAAATTGTAAAGAAAGAAAAACTTATATATACAAAAATAAAATTAAGTACATTGAAAAGATAGGATGTAATTACAAAGTCAAAAATTAAAAAAACACTTTAACAAAACAAAAAAAGAAAGAAAGAAAAGAGAATATAATCAGGCAGGTGAATAGAACAGAGCCATACACTAGATTTTGGGTGTATTTTGTTCTGTTAGAAGAAAACTGCACCCCAAAATTGTAAAAAAACAAAAACTTATATATATATATATATATATACACACACACACAAAAATAAGATTAAATACAATGAAGGGAGAGAATATAATGTAAAAATGAAAAATAAAAAAAGATTTTAAAAAGTTGGTAAAATAAAGTGGTTGAAAAAGGAAAGAAAAAAATTAAAGTTGAAAGACTAAAGAATCATGAGGAAAAGGCCATGAATTCTATGTGCTGTACTCTTCTAGCACTGGAGTTTTGCAGTTCTCCTTGATTGGTAAACTTGGTCTTGGCTGGATGTTCTTGTTGATCTGGGGGGAGGGGCCTGTTGAATTGATTGTCAACTGTTTTTGCCCTGGTTGGAATTGTACCGCCCTTGCCAGGGGGCCAGACTATTTGCTCTATGTGGCTTTTGTTCCCTGAAGGCTTCCCATGCCGCTTTAGAGAATGAGAATGAAAATGGCAGCCTCCCAATCTCCAGCCCCAAAGCTGAAACCTCGTTGCCCCACTCCTCAGTGTGCCCTCAGAGAAAGCAATCACTCCTCTCTTCCTGGTCTCTGGACACACTCTGCACTCACCCAGTCTGTGACCCAGTGTTTGTATCTCAGGTACATGACCCTGTTTAGAGTCTCCAAACCCTGCAGACTCTTGTGGTGTGCTGGAGGAAGGAGTATCTCACTGGTTCTGCAGCTTGTTGGGCCCCTGCTTGGAGAGCAGTCACCAGACTGTGTGGCGGTTTGCGGTTTATGGCAACCCTAAGCTGAGAGCCCACTCCTGGACTCACTGTTTGCAGCTGGCTTCCCTGCTCTGATGCTGGGAGCTCTGCCACACTCAAGCACCCCTGATCTTCCTGTGACCCTGAGAATCCTGAGACCACACTGTCCCAGCTAGGGTTCCACCCCCAGTTAACCAGTTGAGCAACATCACTCACTGGAGCAGACTTGTAAAAGTTCTGATTTCATGCTCCACTGCTATATCACTTGCCAGTAACCAGCTTAGAGAGGCTCCCTCCTCCCATGGTTAATCTTCCCATATATCACCTCAGATTCACTTCTCTGAATCTCCTACCTTGCAGAAAGTGGTTGCTTTTCTATTTGTAGAGTTGCAGCTATTTTCTCAGATCTCTTGTTGAGTTCACAGGTGTTCAGAATGATTTGATAGCTATCTAGCTGAGTTCCTGGGACCATATGAAATTAAGGTCTCCTACTCCTTGACCATCCTGGACTCCTCCCCAAAAACTTACATATATTTTTATTCATAACATTTAACAAGGCTAACATATTAGCTTGAAATTTTTTTAGATAAAGTTTCTTAAAACAGAGCACCAGTGTGATTATGATCTTGATTAAAATCTCATTTTTCTAATTAATTTATATTAGTGTTAGCATGTTTATAGTGAAAAGGATATTGCTATTGACTTGATATCCACCTCAGCCTGCTTGCAATTTGTCAATAACCAAATATAATTTTCATAGACAGACTTTTACCATGGAAATAACATTTATCTCCAGACTTCTTATGCACTGAAATATTACATGTTTGGTGTTTATACTAGTTTTTCTTCTCTCTCACTTAGCTTTTTCCACTTTCTCCAAATATTTGGGTATTAAACACTGCTAATTTATTTATAATCAAATTTACAATTCTGGTATTTTATGAAATCTGAACAATACAATTTTCTTCCTTGCCAGTCTCATTTATGCAGATTATGACACTAAAGTGTAGTGATTTTAAGTTATAAATCAAATGGGTCATAATGATTCATTCATTCAACAACATGCTTAAAAATGTGCTAGACACTCTTCTGGGTGAAGATACAGAAGTGAACAAGATAAGCAAAAACTCTAAACATTTTTTTAAGCATTTAAAGGGACAAAGACTAAAAATTAATAATTAGAGCAAGATTATTTCAGATAGCAATAAATAAAAAGAAGACGGTGACAGCCAGAAAATGGTGTCATTGCTTAGGAAAAGAAAAAAAAAGAACTGACGATGTTAACTTTTTCTTTTTGGTGTAAGATAATGTGTGCTACATGACAAGAACACAAGGTTTGAAATGATTACATTCAAATCTGCAACAGACTTTAGTTTCTTCAGCCACCTGGATAGGGTGGACATTCAAAAAATCATTATCATAATATAAGGAGTTTTCATTTCCATGTAAAATCACCTACTTACATATTTGTTATATGTTATTTCAAAATATTAACTAAATTTCTAAGTAACATGGGTATGACTGCCTGACCTGTATTTCCAAATAGTCCAAAAACATGCATATTCCCAAAACTGATTATCTTCACAAATTATGTTAATAACTGATGATCTGTCTCCTTGCTTTGTGATTTATCATAGACCACCTGATGACTTTTAATAGTGTTTATTTTCTCAACCATGAAATTTTTGCTCAAATGAAACTTTACCTGCATTCCCAATATATAAAACAAATTGAACTGGAGCTAGTCTGTGAATAATCCATTCTGCTTGCCCTTTTTTCTCCATCTACCCAGTAATGACTCAAGAAATCATTTTTTTTTTTGCTTTTGCCTTTTTATCCACCTTTAGTAATAGACTATGCTTTGCACTATGTAGCATGTAGCTAAAAAATACTTCCTTAATCTAGTGAGATATCTTTTAGATTGCAGACACATGGTCTGGCTCTATTTTCACAGAAATTATAAAAAACATTGATCTGTTCAGATAGTTTATGTGTAAAGAGGGAAGTATTAATATTTTTGGGTGAAATTATTAAAAATAATTTAGCTCTGTTTTATCTTTAGTAGTTACTCATAATAACATTTTTTGAGCAATACCAATGTCTTATTAACTCTAGGAAGTTCAGTGCATGCTTCTTAGAATATACTGCCTCAGTTATTGGCTTTGGGCATTGTTACATTGAACTGTGTAATCCATAATTTTCTTTCATGTTATGCTCTAACCCATCATTTTCCTCTCTTATAGAACAAGTGAGGCTTAATATTGTCATTTTTATTATATTTGTTTCCATAACTGAGATATTATACAAAATATTAATCGAATTTTATGAAATATTCCTGAAGTACTATTTTAAATGAAGCATGGTGCTACTGCTGAAATATAGTGTGAGCTCACATTTTACTCATTACTGTATTTTGAAACATAATATCTTCAGATTAAAGTATCACTATTTTGTCATAGATGGATGGAAAGTTATATCCTTATTATCATTTTGTGAATAATGACACAGATCCATTTTGCAATTAAAAAAAAAACTTTTGAAGCTTCCTGTAAATACCTGGAAATGTCTGTACATGGGACCAATGATTTATTTTGAAATTGCTCCAGCTTTAGAGTAAACTGTATATCCTACTAAACATCTTTAAAAGTTTTTTTTTCTAGATACGATTCATTGCCTTCTCATGCATTTTTTTTTCTCAATTATTTCAATGTTAATTGCAGCCTACAATTAACATCAGCCTCAGGAACTAGTTATTGCTAAGCAGCATATGTAGAATGAGTATCCTCAACCAGCTCCACAGACTTTTGTGGTTCATTGGCATTTATCTCTCTTATACTTCCACTGATCTTGATATTTAGATTACATTAGATCATTAATAAGTGTCATATATATATATATATATATGTTTCTTTAACCATGACTTTGAAAATGTATGACCAGAGAGTTAGTAGCTGTTATTTTAATTAAAGATGAGTGAACTTTTTCCTATAAATATTTGACATCAATAACCAAGAGATGCATAAATACTACACACACACACATATCTGTATCTATCTATCTATCTATCTATCTATCTATCTATCTATCTATTTTTAGAGAGGGAGAGAGAGAGGTGGGGTCAGGGGCTGAGGGAAAGAGATAATCTTAAGCAGACTCCATGCTGAGCGTGGTGCTTAATGTGGGGCTCAATATCATGACTTTGAAATTATTACCGAAGCTGAAATCAAGAGTTGGATGCTTAACCGACTGAGCCACACTGGTTCCCCTACAAAAATACTTTTAAATTTGTCTTTAGGAAAATGACCAATGAGCCTTAGTAATAGAACAGAAGGTAGATTCCGCACTATTTTGTAAGTGTCTAAACCAAAGCACATTTTTCAATCTTCATGTTATATTTTCTGTTGGTGTACAATATCAGGTTGCATGCTTTTTATTTTTGTTTTAATTAACTCAAAACTTCTTCTCAAATATCTAGATTTATACTTTTGTTCATTAAATTGTATTTTACAGAATAAAACTGCAATGCTATTAATGCTTTTTCACAAATAAGTGAACTCTGAGGCTTAGGTCTGAGGTTGCCAAGGAAACACATCAACCATCAAGCAATATTCAATGAACTTCCCAGGTCAAATAATTTTGCCTTCCCTGAATTTTCTTCTCACAACATGTTAGAGCTTTCATAAATAATTTTTTACCCAAAATAAAAACAAATATCTCAATTTCATATCACATTTGTGGCACTCTTTTGAGTTTTGTAAATTCCTGTATTGCTTAAGTCTTAGTATTTAGAAAAGGATCTACCATTTAAAATTAGCCTGGTAATATGTGAATGTCTGTTGCAGACACTGTCAGCATCTACAGATCTCAATTTGTGTAATATTTGTCTAATATCTAAATAAAACAGCCTTCATGATAAGATGCTGGAATCAATATTATTGATTGATAGTTATCTATGACTACTTTCAGGGAACAAGATGCTCTCTTGAATTAACAGAAATTTTAAACATGATAATGGTTTATTTTTATTTTTTGTATGTTAATATTTTTTAATATTTAAAAATGTTATGTTTTTAAATTTTATAATCTATATATAGTATATCCCAAAATTACTCCTGAAACAAAAGATTAATGTATAAATTTTGAGAATTACCAACATAAAAATGAATGTATATATATTCATAATATATATATATGCACAATATATCACTGATTAATGATCTAATGTAATCTAAATATCAAGATCAATGGACATATAAGAGAGATAAATGCCAATGAACCACAAAAGTCTGTGGAGCTGGCTGAGGATACTCACTCTACATATGCTGCTTAGCAATATATATATATAGGATTAAGAAGATGTTTTGTGCATTCTTTTCCTTAATGAACTAGTGGTACAATAAATAGATGGGTGAAAATATAACCTGGAAAATCAGATGATCAGTCATTACTGAAGGATGCTTTCTTTAAAGAGGCAACTGAGAAGGGGCGCCTGGGTGGCTCAGTTGGTTAAGCGACTGCCCTCAGCTCAGGTCATGATCCTGGAGTCCGGGGATCGAGTCCCACATCAGGCTCCCTGCTCGGCAGGGAGTCTGCTTCTCCCTCTGACCCTCTTCCCTTTCATGCTCTCTATCTCTCATTCTTTCTCTCTCTCTCAAATAAATAAATAAAATCTTTAAAAAAAAAAGAAGCAACTGAGAAGGAAAGGAAATGATCTTGAGGGCAATATAATCAATAGCACAAATGTTCTTTGTCTAAAATTATAATTCTTACTGTAGAAATGATCATTATATTTCATTAACTATATTTTCAGAAAAAAGTTGTTACTCAAAAACTTAAATCACATGTATTTCCAATTAATAAGCTCACATTTTAGATCATTCCTACTTTCTTTATATGAGACTCTTTGGAAATCTTAAGATAAAATGTAGTATTGAACTTCTTATTTTGCCTTGAAAATAAAAATACATTATATATTAGAAATAAAAGTAAAATAAACTATGCATACTTATGTTGATTCTAATGTCAATGTACTCATTCAACAACTACCTGTGGACATACATGCAAAACATATAAAGCCTGCTCATGGCTATCAGGATTTAGACACTGGTTAAGAAGAGTTATTTAAATATGGTGGATGCAATCCTTAAAGTCATCCCCCCCCCCATAGTGAAGAGGGAATTGAAGAGAATAAGAGCAGTTAAGAGGTTTCACTAAAAATTCAGAACATTAAGGGAAAAAAAATGATTAGATAGATAGTAGATTGGGAAACATGGGAAGAAAGTGCTAAGAGACTTATTTTTGGAAGTCAGCATTAGCAATAAGGGTATTTTGACACAGATTTATTGTTATTTCTGATACACACCCACACAAATATATATAAAAAATTTTAACTTCTCTCTCTCACCATGTAAGGTATTTTTAAGAGACAGAAAAATAACAGAGATAGGAAAATAACATCAAGGTAAATAGGGGGGGCGAGGGACAAAGTGGGAAAAAATGGAAATAAAAATGCATTTTAGTTTTTTAAAAAACTCTTAAAAAATGAAAACTCTTTGAAAATCTTGCAATATTTTTAAATGACAGGATTTATATTTAACTCCAAGGTGATATTACAAATCTGACCATAGGTTAAGAAAGGAAATAGCTTGGTTTTGCTCTCAATATTTTGAAGTTGAAACAATTTCTTCTCTGTAATTATGTCTAATAGATCTATATATCTTTTAAATAACATAAAAAAAAAAACAATTGGGCTAGTTGATACCTACAGGGAAATAAATGTTTATTGTGATTCCCAAAGGTACTTTTGAGATGAGTAGATAAGTATCCAAATTGTTAAAATGCCTTCCCAACTTTTCCCAACCTTGTTTGTGCCATCTTGAGGGAGGATTAGGACAAAACTTTCTACTTTAACCATTGGGCACCCCATTTCCATACTACAGTTTCCTGTTCTGTATCTAGGTTCAAGTATGGAAGAGTCAAAACAATTGAAGTGGGGCAGCAGGGCAAGCAGAGTTTTGAAACGTGGAATACCTTAGCACTCCCTTATTGGTGGTTTTGCCATCCACAGTTTCAGTGACCCTCAGTCAACAATGGTCCAGAAGCAGATAATCCTCCTGATGAATCATCAGAAGGTCAGTAGTACCTCAATGCTAATACCTATGTCCTTCCTTTCACTTCACCTCATCATGTAGGCATGTTTATCTTACATTATCGCAAGAAAAAGGGTGAGTACTTTTAAGATATTTTTTAAGAGAGAGAAATCACATTCATTTAAGTTAACATATTGTTATAATTGTTTTATTTTATTATTAGTGATTGTTAAGCTCTCACCATTCATTTATAAATTAAACTTTACCATAGGTTTGTGTGTGTAAAAAAAAAAAAACATGGTGTATATAGAGCTCTGTACTATCCACAGTTTCAGGCATAAACTGGGGGTCTTGGAACATATCCCCCCATGGATAAGGAGAGACTACTGTATTTCTGTGAAAGGTAAGGTAGTATTTGCCCTTTAAGTGAGTTAAATGAAAATGGTAACCTTATTATATAAGATGTATAACCAGAGTCACTACAATTAAAACCAGATCTTAAGGTTTATTCCAATTTACTGACAAAAGCACAATGCTATATGATCCAGGCAATAGTCTCTGAATCATGGAGAGTACTAAAATGATTGATTTTATAACATAGTTTTCTGTGTGCTCTACCACATACCAACAGTGCTCAAGGTTTTCTTTTTAAGTAGCCATTGAAATATTATATTAGGTTTTAAGTAGTATCTTAACAAAGCATTTTGATAAAAAATCTTGATACAATGACTTTTTATATTTTAGTTTAAAAGGACTTTTTATTCATTCTAAATAAAAATAACTACATAGTAAACATTTTATATATGCGGGTATATACATATGTATATAAGTACACACACACACACACACACATAGTTATAAAGGGGGCAGGGCGAACTATATAACGCTTGAATATAAATGTTTTGTCACTTGAATTTATCAAAATCTTTTGATATGTTATTATGTGGTTTTATTTTTGGATTTTTGCAAGTTCTGGAGAAAGGGAAAAAAAACATTTACTCTTGAACATAAAGACTCAAGGAAAGCACCTAAATATCCTGTCACATGTTCTAAAACCAGCTTCCTTCCTCTTGTAAATTAATCAATACCCTCACTTGAAACCTTGTATTAGCACTAATTCTCAGTGACAGTTCTCATATTTGCTTTCCTCATCTTTGATAGAGTCTTTCTTGCTTTAGAAACATCCTTAGGAATTTATTGGAAATAACTATTAGGAGACATGATATCTGTTTTAAGGTTTGCTATGTTCAAGAGAAAAATTATTAATGTGTTTTGCCACAATCTTTTCCTTGTAATGGTGACATGACTGTATTGGACATAATTATGGAAATATATAATTTATCTGAGATGTGTATTTTTTGAAGGGCCTACATAGAACTTTTATTCTTTCATAAAATAAAATCTCAACTAATAAATGTGTATACTCTTATTTCTGTGTCAGAAACTTGATAAATAAATATAATCAGGTTCCATGAAAAAATTGCTTTAATTTTTATCTTAGTTTATTATACTTTCTTAATAATAAAAATTGAGCAGAATCACAAAATTTAATCAGAAAACTACAAGTTCATTCAGCCTTAACACATTCTTTTTCCTTCCCTTTTCCCAGTACACTAGAACAGTCAGATCAGCTATCAATTTCTGAAATGCACTTTTCCTGTGGGATCAGGTGTCTTAGCAAGTATGTCCAATCTGTCAGCAACTTAAACCTGTTGATATTAAAATCTATATTCCCCAGTCCATTGGTAGTTCTTCAAGCATCCTGTTATGTGTGACCTTGCCCTGACATGTGTTATGTCACAAATACTAGACTTTCCTAAAACAATCTGGAAGGAATGGCATTTAAATGTGGGAAATACTGTTAAAAAAAAAAAAAAGAAGAAGAAGAAGATAATGGTGAGCATTCTGTCCCCTAATGTACCTTGGCTATTCATTGTAAATTCTTTCTCTTCACACTATTTTCCTTTTCTTCCAAAAAAAAAAAAAAAATCTCTGATTTCTGTAACTGTCACAAAATGTTTAGTACATTTCAAGTTTGTCATATGGTTCCAAATAAAAGGAAGCAGTACTCAAAAACTTACCACAGGATGCACCTGGTGTTCATTCTTTAGCTCCCTATAGCCTAACAAGACAGCAATAGCTTCATGCTCATTTTGCATAGATCAAGTAACTCCCTGAAGTGTCATACCATTACTGAGAAGAAGCCTGAGATAGCATATGAAGATAGTATTAGAAAATAGCATTAAATAGATCACTTACGTTAACCCTCAAATAAGTATAAGTCAGAGAACAAGACAAGTTGTGTTTAAGGCTATGTTTAATTGAATTATTGGTAATAGAAAAATTATGCAAATAAATTATTTGGCTCTCTATACTCAAGGAAGGCATGCATGGTTTGAGAAGTTGAATATGAAAAGCAGAAAATATCTAACTAACCAATCTTAGGAATTTAAAATGAAGCTATTTCTCATTACATATTTTTCAATTTCTATCAGCAAAATTTTAATTGAGGAATTTCAGGAAATATAGGCTTATATCATAGGCATATTAGTGTTAGATTAGTATATTTTATTTTATAAACCCTGAATAAGAACTCGATGAACCTTATATTTTTAATTCATAGTTTTAAAGAAGCAGGCATGTTTTTCAAGATGCTATTTTCCAGAAGTTGAGAATGTATAAAATTTAAGATTGAAGAACTGAGAGTCTAATTCACATTTTCATGCATGTGTAAGTGAATGCATGTGTGTTTTTAATGGAGGTGAAATTCACACAACACACAACCATTTCAAAGTGTATAATTCAGTGGCATTTGGTGCATTTGCAGTGTTGTACAACCACCATCTCTAGTTGGAACAATTTTTTTTTTACCACTGTAAAAGAATTCTCCATATCCATTAAGTAATCACTCCCTGTAGCCTGTTGCCCCATGCCCTGACAACCACTAATCTGCTTTTTGATTCTATGGATTTGCCTATTATGGATATTTTGTTTAAAATATGTGATATTTTGTGTCCAGCTTATTTCACTTAGCATAATGTTTACAAGGTCCATCCAAATGGTAAAATCTATTTATATTTCATTCTATATTATAAATATCTCATTGTATATATGTACAAAAATTTGTACATTTATACATTTACCAGTGGACATTTGGGTTATTTCAACCTTTTGGCTATTATAAAGCTGCTGTAAATGTATAAAAAGTTCCTATGTGAATATGCATTTTCATTTCTCTTGCGCAGAATTGCCAGATTATATGTTAATTCTATTTCTAACTCCTGGAAGAATTGCTCAACTGTTCTCCACAGTGATTATGTCATTTTACTTTCACACTAGCAATGTATAAGAATTCCTACTTCTCCACACCCAAACCAATGCTTGTTTTCTGTCCTTTTTAGTATAACATTTCTAGTGGGTATGAAGTGGTATCTCAATGGGATTTGAAATATATTTCCTTAATTATTAATGATGTTTAACATCTTTTATTTTTACTTCTTAATTTTTTTAAAAAAGATTTTATTTATTTGAGAGAGAGAGACAGAGATAGTGACATAGACAGATGGTGAGAGAGAGCACAAGCTGGGAGGAGAGGAAGAAGAAAGCTCCCCGCTGAGCAGGGAGCCAGACACAGGGCTAGATCCCAGGACCCTGGGATCACAATCTGAGTCAAAGGCAGACACTTAACGGACTGAGCCACCCAGGCGCCCTTAATGATGTTAAACATCTTTTAAAAATCATTTGTAAATCACCTTGAGAGAAATGTCTATTTGAATCCTTTGCCCATTTTTAAAATTGGAATTTCTTTTTGATGTTGAATTGTAAGAATTCTTCATAGATTCAAAATATTAAACTTTTTTTTAAATTTTATTATGTTATGTTAGTCACCATACAATACATCATTAGTTTTTGATGTGGTGATTCACGATCCATTGTTTTCGTATAACACCCAGTGCTCCATGTAGTACATGCCCTCTTTAATACCCATCACCAGACTAACCCATCCCCCCATCCCCCTCCCCTCCAGAACCCTGTTTGTTTCTCAGAGTCCACAGTCTCTCATGGTTCATCTCCCCCTTCGATTTCCCCCCCCTTCATTTTTCGCTTCCTACTATCTTCTTGTTTATTTTATTATGTTAATCACCATACATTACATCATTAGTTTTTGATGTTGTGTTACATGATTCATTGTTTGTGTATAACACCCAGTGCTCCATTCAATATGTGCCCTCCTTAATACCCATCAGTGGGCTAACCCATCCCCCCACTCCCCTCCCCTCTAGAACCCTCAGTTTGTTTCTCAGAGTCCACAGTCTCTCATGGTTCATCTCCCCCTCCGATTCCCCCCCCCTTCATTTTTCCCTTCCTTCTCCTAGTGTCCTCCATGCTATCCCTTATGATCCACAAATAGGTGAAACCATATGATAATTGACTTTCTCTGCTTGACTTATTTCACTTAGCATAATCTTCTCCAGTCCCATCCATGTTGATGTAAAAGTTGGGTATTCATCCTTTCTGATGGCTGAATAATATTCCATTGTATATATGGACCACATCTTCTTTATCCATTCATCTGTTGAAGGGCATCTTGGCTCTTTCCACAGTTTGGCTATTGCACACATTGCTGCTATTAACCCTTATTAGATATGATTTGCAAACATTTTGCATTCCATAAATTGTCTCTTTACTTGTTTGATAATGTTTGATGAACATTTGTTTTAATTTTTAAGAAATCTATTTTTTTAAGTTTTACTGTAGTAAGGACACTTAACCAGAGTCCAAACCCTTAAAATTTTAAGTGCACAATACAGTATTTTTAAATGTGGGCACTGTGTTTTAGAGCAGATCTCTAAAAATTATTCATCTTGCCTAACCGAAACTGTTATACCTGTTTAAAAACAACTTTCCATTCCCATCTCCCTCCAGCTTCCAAACTGCCCCATGAACTCTTTGCTTCCATGAGTCTGACTAGCCTACATATTTCATCCAGCTGGAATTGTGCAGTATTTGTCCTTTTGTAACTGGCTCACCTTATTTGGCACAATGTCCCCAGTTCATCTATGTTGGTATATCTGGCAGGATCTCCTTTTTAAGGCTAACGTTTATTGTATGTATATACTACATTCTCTCTAGTCATCTGTGGATGGACATTTAGGCCACCTCTATATCTTGGCTATTGTAGAATAATGCTGCAGTGACTGGGAGACCAGATATTTCCTAAGAATCTACTGCCAATTCTGTTGTTATGAAGATTTATTCATGTTTTCTTCTTTGTTTTAGAATATTAGCTCCTATATTTAGAGCACCATTCCATTTGACTTAATGTTTGTGTATGTAGTGAATTAGAGATCTGACATCATTCTTTTGCATATGTGTGGCAAAAGTCCTAATATTATGGTATAGTATTGTGCACTGACTTGATATCTGATAAAATAGGCAAGCCTTCCAATGGCCTAACTGCAAGTTCTATTCTTCACTATGCTCTAGCAGATAGGTCCCCTATCCAAACAGCCTTCCTTATAAACAAGACCAGGTACAGCTCCTATTTATCCTTAAGCAATGGGTTTCAGTTCCCTGACAGCCCGTGGAATTATTGCCAGCCCATGAAATTATTCAAGCACATCATTACATCATCCTGAAGGCACCAAGGCCACCCCCCAAGCTGTTGATACTACAAAGCCTGTCTACATCTGGTTGTTCATTCTGTTCATAAGTGCAACTCCAATGTGACCTTGCATAGCATGTGATATGCTCCCACCACGGACTGGCTATAAGTATGTGTGACTAATAAACTTTTATCAATCTAATCTGCCCAGTGTTGGATCAGATGTGGCCAGCCACACCTAAAACTCTAGGGTGGGAATCCCTCCCTCATGAATGGGGTGAATATGATTAATACAATGCGATTATCCAGTTGTCCCTTCATTTGTTGAAGAGAACTTTCTTTCCCCCATTAAGTGTTATTGGACCATTGTTAAAACCAATTGGCCATAAATATTTGGGGTTATTTCTGCATTCTCAATTTTATGTTATTTTTATGTCTATCTGCATGCTAGTACCACATTGTTTGATTGATATAGTTTTATATTAAGTTTTTACATCAGGAGGTGTGAATCTTTCAACTTTTTCTTTTTCAATATTGTTTGACTCCTTGGGTCCCTAGTAATTCCATATGAATTTGAAGTTCAACTTTCTAATACTTTAAAAAAGGCCACTGGAATTTTAATAGTTATTCCATTTAATTTGTAGATTGCTTTGGAAAGTATTATCATCTTAAGAAGCTTTCCAATCTATTACTCTGAGAGATCTTTTCATTTAATTAGAGTCTTCTTTAAGTTTTTTGTAATGTTTTGTACTTTTTAGTGAACATACATTTTATCTCCTTGGTGAAATTGATTCCTAGGTCTTTAATTCTTTTGGATAATGTTCATTTTAAATGAAGTTGTTTCCATCACCACTTTCCATCTCTACAATTCTTTTCCTCTCATAAAACTGCAATTCTGTGTCCATTAAACAATAACTCCCCATTGTCCACTACTCCTCACCCAGAAATCTCAAATACTTCCTATAATTATAATCATATAGTATTTGTTTTTTTTTGACTAGATTATTTTACTAATCATATTTTTTTAATCATAGTTGATATGTAACGTTAAATTACTTTCTGGTGTACAACATAGTGATTCAACAATTATATACATTATAGAACACATACCACAAGTATACTGCAATGTTAATGACTATATTTTATATGCTGTACTTTTCATGCCCATAACTAATTTGGTAACTTGAAGCTTGTACCTCTTCATCCCCTTCACCCACTCCCCAAGCCCCTCCTCTTTGGCAGCTGCCACTTTGATCTTCATGAATCTGTTTTTTCTTTTTTTTTTTTTTTTACATTTCACATGTAAGTGAAATTAGCATTTGTTGTTCACTGTCAGACTTATTTCACTTAGCATAATAGTCTCTAGGTCCATTCATTTGGCAAGATTTCCTTCTTTTTTATGACTAATATTCCATTGTGTATATATATACCACAACTTTATCCATTCATCCATCTCTGGATATTTAGGTTGTTTTCATATCTTGGCTATTGTAAATAATGCTGCAGTAAACATAGAGCGCATTTATCCTTCTTATGCAGTATTTTTATTTTCTTCAAGTAAATATCTAGAAGAATTACTGGATTATATGGCACTTCTATTTTTAATTGTTTGAGGAGCATCCATACTGTTTTCCATAGTGGCTGCACCAATTTGCATTCTCATCATAGTGTACAAGGATTCCCTTTTCTTCACATCCCTCTTCAACACTTGTCATTTCTTGTCTTTTTGATACTAGCCATTCTAACTGGTGTGAGGTGATATTTCATAGTTTTAATTTGCATTTCCCTGATTAGTGATATTGATCATCTTTTCATGTGTCTCTTGGTTATCTGCATGTCTTCCTTGGGAAAAAAATCTCTATTCAAGTCCCCTGATCATTTTTTAAAATCAGATTGTCTGTTTCTCTGGCATTAAATTATATGAGTTCTTTATATATTTTGGATATTAATCCCTTACTGGTTATATCATTTACAAATATTTTCTACCATTCAGTAGGTTACCTTGTCATTTTGTTGTTTTCCTTTTCCATGCAAAAGCTTTCTAGTTTGATGTAGTCCCAAGTTTCTATTTTTGCTTTTGTTTCCCTTGCCTGAATTGACAGATCGGGAAATGTTGCTAAGGTTGATGTCCAAGAAATTACTGCTTATGTTTTCTTTCAGGAGTATTACAGTTTAAGGTCTCACATTTAGGTCTTTAATCCACTCGGAGTTTATTTTTGTGTATGGTGTTAAGAAAATTATTCAGTTTCATTCTTTTGCACATAGCTGTCCAGCTTTCCCAGCATCATTTGTTGAAGACTGTCTTTTCCCCTTTGTATATACTTGCCTCCTTTGTCATAGGTTAATTAACCATATATGCATGGGTTTATTTCTGGGTTCTCAATTCTATTCTTTTAATCCATATGCCTATTTTGGTTCTAGTACCATAATATTTTGATAACTGCCAGCTTATAATATATCTTGGAGGGACACCTGGGTGGCTCAGTTAAGCATCTGCCTTCCCCTCAGGTCATGATCTCAGGGTCCTGGGATCGAGTCCCGCATCTGGCTCTTTGCTAAGCAGGGATCCTTCTTCTCCACTTGCCTGCCACTTCCCTTGCTTGTGCTCTCTCTCTCTTTCCAATAAATAAATAAATAAAATCTTTAAAAAATATATATCTTGGAATCTGGGATTGTGATACCTCCAGTTTTGTTGTTGTTGTTGTTGTTGTTGTTGTTGTTTCTCAGGATTTCTTTGGCTACTCAGGGTCTTTTGTGGTTACATATAAATTTTGGGATTTTTGTTCTAGCTCTGTGGGAAAAAAAAAAGACAACCTTATGGATAATTTGGTAGGGACTGCATTGACTCTGTAAATTACTTAGGTAATATGGGTGTTTTAACAGTATTCTTCCAGTCCATGAACATGGCATATCTTTCCATTTATTTGTGTCACCTTTGATTTTTTCATCAATGTCAGGCTCTTCTGAGTTCAGGTCTTTCACTTCTTTGGTTAAAGTTATTCCTAGATATTCTACTTTCTTTAATGCAAGTGTAAATGGCATTGTTTTATTTCCCTTTCTGCTATTTTATTATTACTGTATAGAAACACAAAGGATTTTATGTATATTAATTTTATAACCTGCAAATTTAATGAATTCATTTATTATTACTTCTAATAGTTTTTTTGGTGGAGGAGTTAGAACTTTCTATGATAGTATTATATCATCTACAAATGGCGACAGTTTTACTTCTTTCTTAGCAAATTAGTTGCTTTTTATTTCTTATATGATTGCTGTGGCTAGGATATCCAGGGCCATGCTGAATAAAAGTGGTGAGAGTGAACATCCTTGTCATATTTCTGATTTTGGAGAGAAAGCTGTTTTTCATATTTGTCCTCTATTATGCTATGTTCCCTGTAAGCCCACTTTGTTGAGAATTTTTATTATGAGCAGATACAGGATTTTGTCAAATGTTTTTTCTTCATTCACTGAGATGTATACTTTGTTAATGTGGTATACACATTGATTTGTGAATACTGAACAATTGTTGCATCCCTGGAATAAATGTCATTTGATGTTGGTGAGTAATTATTTGAATGTAGTTTTGAATTTGATTTGCTAATATTATGCTGAGGATTTATGCATCTGTATTCATCAGGGTTATTAGTTGGTAATTTTATTCTTTTGTAGTGTCTGTATGGTTTTTGTATCGAGTAATGCTGGCCTCTTAGAATGTAAAGCTCTCTTTCCTGTACTTTATGGAATAATTTGAGAAGGATAATACTAACTCGTCTTTAAATATTTGGTAGAATTCACAGGTGAAGCCATCTGGTCCTGGACATTTCTTTATTGGGAGTTTTTTGATTACTGATTTAATTTTGTTCCTAGAAATCAGTCTGTTCAGATATTCTAATTTTTCTTGATTCAGTCTCAGAAAATACATTTGTAGGAATTTATCTTTTTTCTAGGTTGTCCATTTTTTTTGGCATTTAATTTCTTACAGTATTCTCTTATAATCCTTTTTATTTCCAGTGTCAGTTGTAACTTCTTTCATTTCTAATTTTTAGTCTTTTATTTCTTGATTGGTCTGGCTAAAGGTTTATGAATATTGTCTGATTTCAAAGCACCAGCTCTATTTCTACTGTGATTTTTATTATTTTCCTTCTTGGACTAACTTTGGGCTTTGTCCTCTTTCTGTTTTGACCTGTAGGTGAAGGTTAGAATGTTTATTTAAGATTTCTTTCTCTCTTTCTCTCTCTCTCTCTCTCTCTCTCTCTGAGGCCTGTGGCACTAAAAACTGTCCTCTTAGAACTGCTTTTGCTGTGTCCCCAAAGATTTTGTTTGGACTACTGTGTTTTCATTTTCATTTGTCTCCAAGTATTTCTTGATTTCCTCTTTGATTTCTTCATTGACCCATTGGTTCTTCAGCATCATGTTATTTAGCTTCCATGAGATTTTGTTCTTACATTTTTTTTTCCCTTGTAATTGATTTTAGTCTCTTAAAATCTGAGATTTGTTTTGTAGCCTAACATGTGATCCATCCTGAGATTGTTCCATGAACACTTTAAAAGAATATATATTCTGTATATATCTGTTAAGTCCACCTGGTTTAATGTGTCGTTCGAAACCACTGTTCCCTTATTGATTTGTTTTTGTCTGGAGGATCTCTCCATTAATGTAAATGGATGTTACAGTCTCTATTACTGTATTACTACCAATCTGTCCCTTCATATTTATTACTATTTGCTTTATATTTTTAGGTGCTTCTATGCTGGGTGAACAGATATTTAAAATTGTTATATCTTCTTGTTGGATTGATCCGTTTATCATTATGTAATGACCTTTTTTGTCTTTTGTTAGAGTCTTTCTATTAAAGTCTATTTTGTCTGATAGAAGTATTGCTGCACTTTTGGGTGTTTTTTGTCTCCATTTGCATGGAATACTTTTTCTATCCCTTCACTTTCAGTTTGTATGTGTCTGTAAGTCTGAAGTAAGTCCCTTGTAGGCAAGATACAAGGGTCTGTTCTTTTTAAAGTATTCAGTCATACAATATCTGTGGATTAGTGCATTCAGTTCATTTACATTTGAAATACTTATCGATAGATATGAACTTCTCCCTTTTTTGTTAATTTTCTTACTGTTTTTTAGTTATTCTCTGTTTTTTTTCCTTGCTGTTTTCCCTGTGGTTTAATGATTTCCTTGAGTGTTATGCTTGAATTTCTTTATTTCTTTGTGTATATCTATTAAAGGTTTTGGTTTATGATGACCATGGAATTCACATGCAAAATCCAATGTGTATGCAGTCTATATTAAGTTGATGTTCACTAAAGTTCAAACACATTCTGAAAAAACTAAATTTTTACTGTCCTCTAAGTTTTATATATGATGTTTATATACATATATATATTAAATTTTATTTAAATTCAATTAATTCACAATGCATTATTTGTTTCAGGGATACAGGTCTGTGATTCATCAGTCTTATGTAATAGCCACTGTTCATTACAACACCTACCCTCCCCAATGTCCATCACCCAGTTACCCCATCCCTTTACCCCCCACCCCTCCAGTAACCCTCAGTTTGTTTCCTATGATTAAGAGTCTCTTATGGTTTGTCTCCCTCTCTGGTTTCATTTTGTTTCATTTTTTCCTCTCTTCCCCTGATCCTCTACCTTGTTTCTTAAATTCCACATATGAGTGAGATCATATGATAATTGTCTTTCTCTGATTGACTTATTTCACTTGGCGTAATACCCTGTAGCTCCATACACACCATTGCAAATGGCAAGATTTCATTTCATTTTTGATAGCTGCCACATCTTTATCCATTTATCTGTCGATAGACATCTGGGCTCTTTCCATAGTTTGTCTATTGTGGGCATTGCTGCTCTAAACATTGGGATGCATGTGCCCCTTTGGATCATTACATTGGTATCTTTGGTGTAAATACCCAGTAGTGAAATTGCTGCATCGTAGGGTAACTCTATTTTCAACTTTTTGAGGAACTTCCATACTGTTTTCCAGAGTGGCTGCACAAGTGTGCATTCCCATCAGCACTGTAAGAGGGTTCCCCTTTCTCTGCATCTTCACCAACATCTGTCATTTCCTGACTTGTTAATTTTAGCCATTCTGACTGGTGTGAGGTGGTATCTCATTGAGCTTTTGATTTGTATTTCCCTGATGCCCAGTGATGCTGAGCATTTTTTCATGTGCCTGTCGGCCATTTGGATATCTTCTTTGGAGAAATGTCTCTTCACGTTTTCTGCCCATTTCTTGATTGGATTGGTCATTATTTGGGTATTGAGTTTGATAAGTTCTTTATAGATTTTGGATACTAGCCCTTTATCTGATATGTCATTTGCAAATATCTTCTCCCATTCTGTCAGTTGTCTTTTGGTTTTGTTGACTGTTTCCTTTGCTGTGCAAAAGCTTTTTATCTTGATGAAGTCCCAATCGTTCATTTTTGCTTTTGTCTCTCTTGCATTTTAGATGTATCTAGCAAGAAGTTTCTGTGTCCAGACTCAAAGTGGTTGCTGCCTGTGTTCTCCTCCAGGATTTTGATGGATCCCTGTCTCACATTTAGGTCTTTCATCCATTTTTTTTAAAAGATTTTATTTATTTGACAGAGAGAGCAGAAGTAGGGGAAGCAGCAGGTAGAGGGAGAAGCAGACTCCCCACTGAGCAGGGAGCCTGATGTGGGGCTCGATCCCAGGACCCTGTGATCATGACCTGAGCTGAAGGCAGATGCTTAACAACTGAGCTACTCAGGTGTCCTGGTCTTTCATCCATTTTGAGTATATTTTTGTGTATGGTGTAAGGGAATGGTCCAGTTTCATTTTTCTGCAGGTGGCTAATTTTTTTTACCTCTTT
The DNA here is from genome assembly GCF_037043125.1 of Eumetopias jubatus. Classification (NCBI taxonomy): domain Eukaryota; kingdom Metazoa; phylum Chordata; class Mammalia; order Carnivora; family Otariidae; genus Eumetopias; species Eumetopias jubatus. Next base: position 41,853,231 of record NW_028274809.1, on the reverse strand, counting down.
CCATTACCCTTGCTTACAGATTGCTAATCCATTCTTCTGTATCCTCTAATCTGTTGATTTCTTATAGTTTATTTATTTCAATTATTGTATTCTCAAGGTCTGAGTAGTTCTTTTTTATATATATATTTTCTATCTCTTTGTTGAAGTTGTCACTGGGTATTTCCACTCTTTTCTCAAATTTAGTAAGTAGTTTCATGACCATTACCTTGAACTCTTTAACAAATTGTTCATCTCTGTTTCATTTATCTCTTATTCTGTGGTTTTGTCTTGTTCTAAATTTAGGACATAGTCCTCTGTCTCCTCATTTTGTTTAAATTTCTGTGTTTGTTTCTAGGTATAGATAAGTCAGCTATGTCCCCTGGTTTGAAAGTAATAACCTTGCATAGAAGAGGTACTGTGCTACCCTATAGCACTATTCTCCCTGGTCACCAGAAGCAAGTGGGGCAAGCCTCTTGGGAAACACTCATGTGCTAGCAGCGTAAATGAATTGTGCTAGCACTGGCTTCTACCATTGTCTAGCTATCTATGCTAGGGAAGGACAAGAAAAATGGTGCTCACCAGCTCCTCTGGTCTCAGAGAAAACTGCAAATCTCTGTCACTTCTACACCCATCCTAAAATTAGTCAATAAATCTCCTTCACATATATTCCAGGCCCTTGTAAAACTGCTTTTGTGTCTCATCTCAGATGGAATTATTTGGTTTGCTAGTTCTTTAAGGCTAGGAACTTCAGTTTTCTATTGCTCTCTGGTTCTGCCAAAGTTAAGCCCCACTGATTTTCAATGTCAGACATTATGAAGACTCATCTTGTTAGTACAAGACCTTAAGCCAAGAGTGATTGGTGTGAGGTCTGATCCCCTTGTTCCTCCATGCTTGTGTTGTCCCTCTCATTTGTAGTTATTCTCACCAGGAGTTTGGTATTTGATGTTTCTTTTTTTTTTCTTCCTACAATTTTTAAATTTAAATTCAATTAATTAACATATAACTTATTATTAGTTTAGGAGGTAGAGGTCAGTGATTCATCAGTCTTATATAATACCCAGTGCTCATTACATCATGTGCCCTGCTTAATGATCATCACCCATTTACCTCATCCCCCACCCCACCCCCTCCAGCAACCCTTAGTTTGTTTCCTATGATTGAGTTTCTTATGGTTTGTCTCCCTCTCTGATTTTGTCTTATTTTATTTTTCCTCTCTTCCCCTTGATCCTCTGTTTTGTTTCTTAAATTCCACATATGAATGAGATCATATGATAATTGTCTGTCTCTGATTGATTTATTTCACTTAGCATAACACCCTCTAGTTCCATCTACATCACTACAAATGACAAGATTTCATTTTTTGATGACTAATATTCCATTGTATATATATGCCACATCTTCTTTATCCATTCATCTGTCAATGAACATCTGGGCTCTTTCCATAGTTTGGCTATTGTGGACATTGCTGCTATAAACATTGGGGTGTACGAGGGTTCTGTATCCTCAGCAACATTTGTTGTTTTCTGACTTATTAATTTTAACCATTCTGACTGGTGTGAGGTGGTATCTCATTGTGGTTTTGATTTGTATTTCCCTGATGCCCAGGGATGTTGAGCACTTTTTCATGTCTTTTGGCCATTTGTATGTCTTCTTTGGAGAAAAGTCTCTTCATGTCTTTTGCCCATTTCTTGATTGGATTGGTCATTATTTGGGTGTTGAGTTTGATGAGTTTTTTATAGATTTTGGATACTAGCCCTTTATCTGATATGTCATTTGCAAATATCTTCTCCCATCCTGTCGGTTGTGTTTTGGCTTTGTTGACTGTTTCCTTTGCTGTGCAAAAGCTTTTCATCTTAATGAAGTCTCAATAGTTCATTTTTGCCTATGTTTCCCTTGCCTTTGGAGACGTATCTAGGAAGAAGCCGCTGTGGCCAAGGTCAAAGAGGTTCCTGCCTGTGTTCTCCTCTAGGATTTTGATGGACTCCTGTCTCACATTTAGGTCTTTAATCCATTTTGAGTCTATTTTTGTGTATGGTGTAAGGAAATGGTCCAGCTTCATTGTTCTGCATGTGGCTGTCCAATTTTCCCAACACCATTAGTTGAAGAGATTTTTTTTTTCCCCCCATTGGATATTGTTTCCTCTTTGTTGAAGACTAGTTGACCATAGAGTTGAGGGTCCATTTCTGGGTTCTCTATTCAGTTCCATTGATCTATGTGTCTGTTTTTGTGCCAATACAGTATTGTCTTGATGACTACAGCTTTGTAATAGAGCTTGAAGTTGTGTGATGCCACCAGGTTTCTTTTTCAACATTCCTTTGGTTATTCAGTGTCTTTTCTTGTTCCATACAAATTTTAGGATTATTTGTTCCAGTTCTGTGAAAAAAATGGATGGTATTTCCATAGGGATTGCATTGAATATATAGATTGCTCTAGGTAGCATAGACATTTTAAGAACATTTGTTCTTTCAGTCCATGAGCATGGAACATTTTTCCATTTCTTTGTCTTCCTCAATTTATTTCATGAGGGTTCTATAGTTTTCTGAGTATAGATCCTTTGCCTCTTTGGTTAGGTTTATTCCTAGGCATATTATGGTTTTTGGTGAATTTTAAATGGGATCGACTCCTTAATTTCTCTTTCTTCTGTCTCATCAGTAATGCAACTGATTTCTGTGCATTGATTTTATATCCTGTCACTTTGCTGAATTCCTGTATGAGTTCTAGCAATTTTGGGGTAGAGTCCTTTGGGTTTTCTGCATAGAGCATCATGTCATCTGCAAAGAGTGAGAGTTTGACTTCTTCTTTGCCAATTTGGACTCATTTTATTTCTTTTTGTTGTCTGATTGCTGAGGCTAGAACTTCTAGTACTATGTTGAACATCAGTGGTCATAGTGGACATCCCTGCCTTAGAGGAAAAGCTCTCAGGTTTTCCCCAGGTTTTTTTTTTTTTTTAAGATTTTATTTAGTTATTTGAGAGAGAGAGAATGAGAGACAGAGAGCACGAGAGGGAAGAGGGTCAGAGGGAGAAGCAGACTCCCCGCTGAGCAGGGAGCCCGATATGGGACTCGATCCTGGGACTTCAGGATCATGACCTGAGCTGAAGGCAGTCGCTTAACCAACTGAGCCACCCAGGCGCCCTTTCCCCAGGTTCTTTATGTTTCTTTGTCCTTCCTTTTTGTTCAAGCCTTCTCTCTAGGACTAGCTGTGGAAAACCTATTCTGCCAGCCTCATGTTGTTTTCAGGAGAAGTTGTAATACTATGTAGTTGTCAGTGTGTTCATAGGATGAGGTGAGCTCAGGATCCTCCTATTCCATCATCTTCCCAGCAACCAGAGAATTTTCTTCTTTTTCAAAGCTAAATCATATTTCATTGTATTTACACACCACATTTTGCTCATCCATTCATCCATCAATGTTCTGTAGTAGATCTGCTGTTTATTTTGTTGTATAATTCCTGTTTCCTTAACGTGTCTTCTGTTTGGTTGCTCTATCCATTATTGAGAACGGGTTATTGAAGCTTTCAACTACTATTTATTTCTTCCTTCAATTCTATTGATTTTTGTTGCTCATATTTTGATTGTTTCTTATTAGATGTGTAAATATTTATAATTTTAATATCTTCTTGCTGTATTTGACTCATTTATCTTATATAATCTCACTTCATAAAAACTTTGATTTAAAATCTATTTTATTTGATATTAGTATAGCCACCTCCCCTCTCCTTGCTATTATTTGTGTGGAATATCCTTTCTCATCTTTTCACTTTCAACCTGTTTTTTGATCTAAGTCTCATAGATAACACGGTGCCAGTGAAATTGACCAAAATTAACCACAATTTAAAACTGACTCCCAAGTTACAAAATAGTTAGATTCTGCCAGAAAATTTGTTGCATAGGTGAGGAGATAGAATCCTGTTTCATTCTAACGTTGTACCACAATCCTCACTGTTTCTTTAAATATTTTTTCTTTCTGTTTTTCTGTCTTCCTTCTCAAACTCTTAGCATGTATATGTTGGCCTGCATGAGCGTATCCCCTAAATTCCCTTAGGCTTTGTTCGTTTTTACTCTGCACTTCAGACTGCATGATTTCATTTGCCCAAATTTCAAGTTCCCTGATTCTTTTTTATATTTTTTCAAATTTGATGTTGAATCTCTATGGTGAATATCTTATTTACACTATTGTAATTTTCATCTCTACAATTTCTATGTAGCTCCTTTTTACCTTTATTATCTACTGATTCGTACTTTTTCTGAGCTCTTTTTTTTCCATAGTTTTCTTCAATAATTAAAAAAAAAAACACATTTAAGACAGTTAAAGTCTTTGTCTAGTTAAGTCCAATGATGCAGCTTTCTTGGGGATGGCTGCTGTCAATATTTTTTTTCCCCACTAGGATTGGAACATACTTTCCTGTTTCTTTTTATGGTTTGTATTTTTGTTGCTGTTGTTAATATTTTTGGGGAAGGGCTTCATTTGTTTAGTGAGATTATTTTTGCAAAGTCTATTTTTTTTTCAGGTGTAGTCACAAAAATCTTTGTTTAGTTATCTCTACAGGCAGTCAGTGACCTCACAGAGATTTCCTCAAATGCCTGGATCCAGTAATCAGAGAAAATAATAAAGATGTTCTTTATCTCAACAGATGCTGCCTAAGAATCCATTTGTGACGTAGGTGATTAAGACAATAACCTACCTCTTTTCCAGTGAACCACCGGAGAGATTAAAACATCCAAACCCAATTTTTGGAGATAAAAGTTCTTAATGCCTAGGCTGGTAATAGTAAGCCACACCAAAATTTACCAAAATGTATCAGAGTCACTCTCTCTCTCTCTCTCTCTTTTTTTTTTTTATAAAACAGTGCCATAGATGCTACAAGTGTTTGGCTAGTATTAAAATTTTAATAGGATTTGATTTTTATCTAACAAACTCAATAGATGTTTTGTTAGAAGGACTGATTCCTGGAGCTCTTACTCCATCATCTTAAACCTCCACCTAATTTATGTTATATGAAATTTTAAGTATTGTAGTTTGGTAGAAGTTATATAGTCCTGTCCTTTGATGCTGGGAAGGATAGACTGACTTTCAAAGTTTTGGAATATAAATTGTATTGGGGGGGTGCCTAGGTGGCTTAGTTTTTTATGCATCTGACTCTTGATTTTGGCTCAGGTCATGATCTCAGGGTCGTGAAATCAAGCCCTGCATGGGACTATGTGCTCAGCATGTCTGCTCGAGATTCCCTCTCACTCTGACCCTCCCCCCACTTGTATTCACTCTATAAAAATAAAATCTAAAAAAAAGAAATTGTATTAGGAATGAAAATCTTTATGTAAGAAATTATGAGTTTTACAGGCTGATGGCTAGGGTCAAGATGGATGAAAATATAAATCATTTTTTTCTTTCCATATATATATGTTTTCTAAATTGAGTGTGTGTCTGGAAGGGATGTAATAATGAGAAAACCAAGGAATATTTCCAAACATAAGCTGGCAGAGTAAGAAAACAGGATGTAGAAGAAAAGTATAATGATTCAAAAATTAATTCAAGTCCGAAATTAAATAATTGGTGAACATGAAGTCGTAAGACTCTTAGGGATGTTTTACAACTTCTATGTAAATATTGGGCAAAAAGATCTAAGTGACAGCATAGTTGAATTTTTAAAATTTTTTTATTAACATATAATGTATTATTTGTTTCAGGGGCACAGGTCTGTGATTCATCAGTCTTACACAACTCACAGCGCTCACCATGGCACATACCCTCCCCAATGTCTATCACCCAGCCACTGCATTCCTCCCACCTCCCCTCCACTCCAGCAACCCTCAGTTTGTTTCCTGAGATTAAGAGTCTCTTATGGTTTGTCTCCTTCCCTGGTTTTGTCTTGTTTCATTTTACCTTCCCTTCCCCTATGATACTGTCTTCTTTCTCAAATTCCTCATATCAGTGATATCATATGATACTGGTCTTTCTCTGATTGACTTACTTCACTTAGCATAATACCCTCTAGTTCCATCCATGTCGTTGCAAATGGCAAGATTTCATTTTTTATGGCTGCATAATATTCCATTGTATGTACGTATGTGTGTGTGTATATATATGTATATATATATATACACACACACATACCACATCTTCTTTATCCATTCATCTGTTGAGGGACATCTAGGCTCTTTCCATAGTTTGGCTATTGTGGACATTGCTGCTATAAACATTGGGGTGCACACGTTCCCCCCCCCAGATCACTACATTTCTATCTTTGGCGTAAATACCCACTAGTGCAATTGCTGGGTCATAGGGTAGCTCTATTTTCAAGTTTTTGAGAAACCTCCATACTGTTTTCCAGAGTGGCTGCACCAGTGTGCATTCCCACCAACAGTGTAGTTCTCCGCATCCTCGCCAACATCTGCCGTTTCCTGACTTGTTAATTTTAGCCATTCTGACTGGTGTGAGGTGGTATCTCATTGAGCTTTTGATTTGTATTTCCCTGCTGCTGAGTGATGCTAAGCATTTTTTCATGTGTCTGTTGGCTATTTGGATGTTGTCTTTGCAGAAATGTCTGTTCATGTCTTCTACCCATTTCTTGATTGGATCATTTGTTCTTTGCATGTTGCGTTGGATAAGTTCTTTATAGGTTTTGGATACTAGCCCTTTATCTGATATGTCATTTACAAATATCTTCTCCCATTCGGTCGGTTGTCTTTTGGTTTTGTTGACTGTTTCCTTTGCTGTGTAAAAGCTTTTTATCTTGATGAAGTCCCAATAGTTCATTTTTTGCCCTTGCTTCCCTTGCCTTTGGCTATGTTTCTAGGAAGAAGTTGCTGAGGCTGAGGTTGAAGAGGTTGCTGCCTCAAGGATTTTGACAGATTCCTGTCACACATTTAGGTCTTTCATCCATTTTGAGTCTGTTTTTGTGTGTGGTGTAAGGAAATGGTCCAGTTTCATTCTCCTGCATGTGCAGTTTTTCCAACACCATTTGTTGAAGAGACTGTCTTTTCCATTGGACATTCTTTCCTGCTTTGTCAAAGATTAGTTGACCATAGAGTTGAGGGCCCATTTCTGGGCTCTGTATTCTGTTCCATTGATCTATGTGTCTGTTTTTGTGCCAGTACCATACTGTCTTGATGATTATATCTTTGTAATAGAGCTTCAAGTCCAGAAGTGTGATGCCACCAGCTTTTCTTTTATTTTGCTTTTCTTTTTCAATGTTCCTCTTTTTCAGTGTCTTTTCTGGTTCCATACAAGTTTTAGGATTATTTGTTTCATTTCTTTGAAAAAAGTGGATGGTATTTTGATAGGGATTGCATTAAATGTGTAGATTGCTCTAGGTAGCAGACATTTTCACAATATTTGTTCTTCCAATCCATGAGCATGGAATGATTTTCCATTACTTTGTGTCTTCATCAATTTCTTTCATGAGTATTCTATAGTTTTCTGAGTATAGATCCTTTTCCTCCTTCCTAGATATCTTATGGTTTTGGGTACACAGTTGAGCCTGTTTTGTATAGAGAATTCCAAAACATGTTTCAAGCTAATACATTTAAAACATACTGCCCTTACTGTGGACAAATTTTTTATCCTAATTTTTTTTATGTGAACCTATATCTATTTTGCTACTGTTCTAATATTTTTACTTGTATATGATTGTTCATTTTTCTTAAATAACAAATTGTTTTTGTTTTGTGATCTTTTAACTTAAACAATCCTTTAACAAGTTACATTCAACAGCTCTCAAGACACAGTTAATTGTACCTGTGTTTTCTAGTATCTGTATTTTTCCTTTGTCCCAGAAATAGGAATTGCCTTCTGTTCAGGGAGTCTGGGCCCTATTAAAGAGACATACTGTAAAAATCTAAATTTCTGGCACCGAGAAGCCCAAACTTAGATGTTTATTTTGTTCAATTCCCATATGTAAAATCAAAATAGAACAAAAGCAGCTGTTTTGTTCTAATCATTGTTTTGAGAACCACAGGGAGAAAATAATGATTTCCTAATATTCAGTTTCTGTCCTGTCTATCCTTTCATTAGTGGACCTTTAAATTTATCTTATTTAGTTTTATATCATCAAATCCTGAAAAATAATCCTGATGAATTAGGAAAATTATTCTGATAATTATATTTGAATATTTACCCACTGACTTCAATGTTGACCATATAAATCTATGAATGCTTTGTATTAGTGCCAGGGCTATAGTAACCAGATTACAAGATTCAATTCAAAACAAAACCAGAGAAATTTTGCATAGCAATAGTCTGCAGTTCTGGGACTGGAAAACACCCCATACTGACTCTAACATATTCCACATGTAATTCCCTATTTACAATATTTAAAGTATAAACTAATAACATTATAGCTAATTCTCAGCCACTGTTGGGAAAAATATGTATCATCCTACCTCACCTCCCCTTAATGATTAAAAAGCACAAGGTATGGGCGCCTGGGTGGCTCAGTCGTTAAGTGTCTGCCTTTGGCTCAGGTCATGATCCCAGGGTCCTGGGATCGAGTCCCACATCGGGCTCCCTTCTCAGGGGGAGACCTGCTTCTCCCTCTCCCACTCCCGCTGCTTATGTTCCTGCTCTCACTATCTCTGTCTCTGTCAAATAAATAAATAAAATCTTTAAAAAAAATAAAAAGCACAAGGTAGATATACCTAATGTGATTATAAAATAGGCACAAAACATTAAAACTATTTCAAAAATAAAGAGGCCAAGCATGACCCCACAATCAAAGATGATAAGATTATTGGCATTTGTTATGGGTTGAATTATGTCCCCACTGCCAAAAATGGTAAAAATGTTGGAATCCTGTTTTAGAATGCGAGCTCACTTAGCAATAGTGGTAATAAAGGTAATAATAAAAGTGAAGGCAATAGAGTTAACATGAGACCATTAGAGTGGACTCTAATCCAATGACTGGTGTTCTTTTAAAAAAGAAGGGAATTTGGACACAGAGACATACATAGAGGGAAGTTAATGTAAAGAGGCACAGGAAGAAAATGGTCATCTACAAAGCTGAGAACATAAATCTGTTTTTCCTTCACAGCTCCTCAGAAGGAACTAATCCTGCCAACATCTTGATTTCAGATTTATAGCTTCCAGAGCTGTGAGAGATTAATTTCTATTTTTTAAGCCACCAGTCTGTGGTAGTTTGTTATGGCAATCCTAATAAAATAGTACAGTATTGTTAAAAATAATCTAGAATTCTAATGCCTAACAATAAATTCAAGGGTAAATTTTTTTTAATACTTCTAGAATGTTTTTATTTTCTACTATTAGATATACATTATTTTCCAGAGTAGGACTGAGAACACATTTTTTATTTTTAGTTGCTATATTCTTTTGAGTTGAGGAAATTGTTAGTGTGTGCAATTTAAAGGAAATGCATTTTATTTTTGAAGTGGGTCTCTTTTTTTAAAAAATTCAATAATTAACATAATGTATTATTAGTTTCAGCGGTAGAGGTCAGTGATTCATCAGTCTTAAATAATACTCAGTGCTCGTTACATCACGTGCCCTCCTAATGTCCATCACCCAGTTACCCCATTCCCCCTCCCCTCCAGCAACCCTCAGTTTGTTACTTACACTTAAGAGTCTCTTATGGTTGGGGTGCCTGGGTGGCTCAGTCATTAAGCATCTGCCTTCGGCTCAGGTCATGAACCCAGGACCCTGGGATGGAGCCCTGCATCAGGCTCCTTGCTCAGTGGGAAGCCTGCTTCTCCCTCTCCCACTCCCCCTGCTTGTGTTCCTGCTCTTATCTCTCTGTCAAATAAATAAACAAAGTCCTTAAAAAAAAAAAAAGAGTCTCTTATGGTTTGTCTCTCTGATTTCATCTTGTTTTTTTCCCTCCAAGGGTAAAAATTCTTATTCAAATTAAGATAAATAAATAATGCTATATTATAGAAACTAATTTATATTACTATTAGTTTTATAAAATTGCTCCATGTTGATGGTGTTTTATCCAAAGATTACAATTTCCAAATTTGCCTATCCAAATAGAAAATCCCCCCCCAAAATTAGCCTAGATGATCCATGAGTATTGCTTTTTATTTAGTGATTCATATTTCCCTAGGTTTTATATCCATATGGATATATAACATTTAAATATTGAGATGAAACAAAACTACCTTAATTTTAATTCTTTCTATAGTGGTAACTACAACCTTTTTCTTGTGCCTAAGTTTATATCCCTTACTTGCTTGAACAACTTATGTTGGAGGCGGGGGGATTGTTGGTGGGTATGCTTTAAGATCTAACATCCACACTATTTTCTGGCTCTAAGCCTTTAGCTGAATTTTAAAATCTCTCTTTGCCGTAGTTCCTTCAACTGTAAAACAGGGTTATTAATAGTAGCCACTTCCTAGGGATGTGATGATTAATTTGACATAGGGAAAGAAAATAAGAGTATCCAATAGCACATGTGTTATAGGAGGTATTGTTGTTATAATCATTCATCCATCTTATAAATTCATTAAATAGTTGATTTTTACAATGTGCCAGACATAAAAGTAAACACTCTAAACCTATATGTTCTCCTTATCTTATAGATACATATATGATTCATATATGTGATTAAAAAACACTTTATATGTATCTTTTTATATTGTTTATTTTAAAAAAAATATTCTTTGTATCTTTGAGAGCCACTCTCCTTCCCTTACATTCATAGGCAACTATTCTGTGTTTAATATTCACTTATCTCATTATTCTTTAAAAATATTTTTGTTCAGTGTACATATATTTTTCTAATTATGCAATATTATCATGCCATATATTGAACTAAGTTTCTTATTGACTAACTCAACATTTATTTTTTTGTGACCCATGCAGTTTGCTATATATGTGTCTAACCTATTGCTTTCAACTCCTCTAAAGTGCTTCTACATACCTATGACCCAACTTGTGGACATCCAAATTACCCTCAATATCTTTCTACCATAAATCATACTAAGGTGAGCATTGTTAGATGTTATTTTTGTACCTGTGCAAGAATGCCTTGGGATAGATCAACAAGCAGAATTGCTGAGCCATAGGAAATGCCTGTACTCTATTTAACTAAATTGTCAGATTACTTTCCTGAATACTTGTGTCCGTTTACAGTAGCTTAAAAAATAAGGTTTTTAACTCCCTACAATCATGGCCACACTTGACATTTTTTATGTTCTAAATTTTTGTCTAATAATAGTGAAGTTCTGTCTCATTCTTGATCTGCATTGTCCTGATTATTGGTGAATTTGAACATGTTTTCAAATGCTCATTGGCCTTTTGGATTTTCTATTGTAATGTTTTTATTCATGTCTTTTCTATTCTTTCTTATTATTTAGTTTGCTGGGCTGCCGTAACAAAGTATCACAGAGTGGGTGGTTTAAACCAAAAAAATTAAGTTTCTCACAATTCTGGTGGCTCCAATTCTTTGATCAAATAGTTGTCAGGTTCGGTTCCTTCTGAGGCCTCCTCCTTCATTGGCTGGTAGATAGCGGTCTTCTCTTTGTACCTTCACATGGTCTTTCCTCTGCATATGTTGTGTCCTAATTTCTTCTTATATGGATACCTGTCATAATCACCTCTTTAAAGGATCTATCTCCAAATAGAGTCACACTCTGAGATACTGGGTGTTAGGACTTAAACATATGAATATGGGGGGAGGGCACAACTCAACCCATAATATAAGTGATGGAAAATTTACCAAAAATATTTGAGTCTTGAATGACCTACAGATATAAAATACTGTTCTCTAAGTATAGGATTACTAACTACACCTTCTACTTATGTCATTAATTTCTTCATATAGCTTCACTTATCACTAAATTATAAATCAGGTAAGAGAAATGGTATAATATTGTTTTAATATTGATTGACAACTTCTACAAATATACTTTTAAATGATTATCTTCCAATTTTGGCCTTTTAGTACTTAGGAAATAACTGCTTATTACATTTTAATTCAAGTCTAAAAGATAATTAAGATGAAAGCATATGTTTTATATTTTCATTTAATGTTAGAAATTAAGATATAACAGATCACATTAAATATCAAACTACTTTTCTATGGGCGCCTGGGTGGCTCAGATGGTTAAGCATCTGCCTTCAGCTCAGGTCATGATCCCAGGGTCCTGTGATTGAGTTCCGCATCAGGCTCCCTGCTCCTTGGGAGCCTGCTTCTCCCTCTGCTTCTCTCTCTCTCTCCCTCCCTCTCTCTCCCTCTGTCTCTCATGAATAAATAAATAAAATCTTAAAACAAACAAACAAACTACTTTTCTAGATAGCACAATCAAATAAATAAGCCAAACTTGTCTGTGATTTTTGTACAGTAAGGAAAAAATCTGCTAAATACACAGAAAACCAAAATTCCTGCCTTATAATAAGGTCTTGGTAATGCAGGAATTATTTCAAAATATGACTAATATTCTATGCTTGAAGTACATAAAATTACTTTAAAAAATTCATGAGTCTACCATGTAACTGCTAGCTACAAAATTAAAAAGTCTCTTTGTGTTCATTCTGGATTTTCTTTGTTAGAGTAACTGTACAATATAGAGAAAATGTTTCCTTAGACCAGAAAAATTCCCTTGTGTTACTTAGAATAACCCTACCCATATTTCTAAGTACACAGAAGTGTGGTATAGTAAATGCCTTTGCCATCTGGTAGAACTAGGGCCAGTGTATGTTTGTCTGCAAATATTTATACGGATACGACATTTGTGGGAAAAACTAATGTAACATCCTTACTTAAACATTTTCTAGATGCCACTAATTATGATTAACACCTGTCTCATTTAATTTAATCCTTTTAACAATTCTATAAGGTAGATATTATCCCTGATTTAAAGTTAGTAATCTAAGCCATAGAGAGGTAAAGCTACTTATCAGGGGAAAAATGCTTTTTATTACTTTCTTTTTTCCCTAGGGATTAAAACTCAAAGTAGCACTAATCCAAACCCAATAACTAGTCACATCTATACCATTTAAGTGGCAGAGGTTGTCACTCATCACATTATAAGAAAAAAGCTATACAAACTGAAAGTCAATTTTTTTTAGTACTCATCATGGAACAGAGTTTGGAAGGCAAACTGCGATTCTGAAATCTGGAGAGGTAGGTGTTTTCTGAGTTCTGCTTACCTGGAACAGAAGCCACAGGAGCTATAAACTGGAAGGAGCATAAATGCTAAGTTTGATGCTTTTCTGGAGCTGAGTATGGACTAGTATAAGAGTGACAAACTTCTGGGGGACTCTACACTTTAATCAGCTTTACCTCCAGGAATCCCACCAAGTTCTAAAAGTGGGAATCTAAAAAGGATTCCTTGTTTCTCTTGCAAGGGTGTAGGGGACACAACTCTCTTCAATCAACAACATATAGAAATCCCCAAAGCACAGAAGGGAGACAAAAATAAGGGATCTGAGGAATGTAAAGTCTCTGGCACCTACAACAGATATTAAATACAGCCAAATGATCAAATATAAATTCTCACATTAAAGACCTATTTACCTCAAGTTCTATTCCTTAATACAATATGTTTGGTTTTCCTAAAGGCAAGAAAAAACCTGAAGAGACAAGCAGTCATCAGAACTAGTCTAGGATATAACACAGGTGTAAATTAGACAGGAAATTTAAAATAACTATAAATAGCATGCAAGAACAGATAGAGATTCTTAGAGTTTATGTAACCTAAGAAAAGTAAATGCTAGAAATGAAAAAAGACAAATGACTTTGATGGTCTTATAAATATACTTGACATGCCTGAGGAAATAATAAGTGGACCTGAGCATAGAGCAATAGAAACTTTCCAAATTGAAATACCTAAAGAAAAAAGAGAATGAAAGAGTATCCTAGAACTATAGGAGAATATTAAAAGGTATAACACATCAGAATGAAAAATTAGAAGAAATATTTGAAATTAAAACAGCTGAGAACTTTGCAAAACAAATGACAAGCATCAAACCACAGAGCAAAGGAGCTAAAAGAATGTCAACATCATAAATACAAGCAAAACAATAAACATCCATATCTAGGCAAATCATATTGGCAATGTAGAAATCCAAAGAGAAACAAAATCCTGAAGGAAAAGGCCAGGGTGAGGGAAAACACAACCAACAAAGAAACAAGTTTAAGAATTACAGAGTAGTGTTTGCTTCAGCAGCACATATACTAAAATTTGAATGATACAGAGATTAGCATGGTCCCTGCACAAGGATGATGTGCAAATTATTAAAATGTTTCATATCTTTTCATCAATAGATTAAAAAAGAAATCTCTGGCTTTGAAAATCAAAGGGATTTAAGTCCAGCTGATTTTTAAAGCTCCTGGAGTTAAAGAACCAGCACACAAAAAACTTGCTCTGAGAAAGCACAGAAGCAGCAGTCTGAAAAATGCTAGGAATCCATGTGAAGGAGATCTACTGATTAATTTTAGCACATGTGCCAGGGGTGCAAATATCTGCAGAATTTTTTTCTGGGAACAAAAGCAATGTTAGCTACCATTATTTGTGCCCCCCCCCCCATACTAAATAGCTAGATGCTTGCAGGATTCAATTCTAATTTTCTATCTTGCTAACACCCCATGTCATGCCCTCGCATTCCCCTTTGGTTCCACCCTACCCATTTTGGCAAACATCCCTCCAAGGGACTCCTGTCCCAATATACTCTGTAGGTAGCCAAGTTTAGGACTGGAAACATTGTAAAGAGACTGCTGCAATTCCTGTAGCTGGGCCTCATAGTTGGCTGTTTACAGAACAAGCCCTGCCCTACAGTGTTCCTGGAGCTGTCATAGTGGCTTATTGAGGACAGCCAAGCTGAAGGCTAGCCCTGCCCACCAGTGAGCCCACAACAGCTATCATCAAGCCTTTCAACAGCCCATGGAGCAAATCCTGCCCCCTCAGCTGGCAAAGTGGGTCATTGCAGCTTTCTGGGCTGAAGGGTAACCCACCCATGTGCTCACAGACATCATAGCTCAGCCATAAAAAAGACAACATGTAGCCCACAGAGAGGACACCCCTGGAGCACCTGGTTCTGCTGACAAGGGGGGTTATGCTACAGGACTTCATAAGATCTCTTCTAGAGAAGACTACTTTACTGACTAAAGACCAGAACACATAGCTGACTTAATACATAGAAACAGACAAAATGAGGTGACAGAGGAATATAATCACAGAAAAAACGTTAAATAAAAAGGAGATAAGCATTATGCCCGATAAAGAGTTCAGTGTAATGGTCAAAAAGATATTTAATGGACTGGACAGTGAATGCACTCAGTGAAAACTTAGAAACTATAACAAAGAGAGTTGAAGGAGACAATAAGTAAAAGGAAAAATAAAGACTAGAGGTATTCAACAGCAGATTAGAGGATGCAGAAGAATGGATCAATGATCAAAAAACAATACGTTGAAGGACCTCTGCAATATCAATTCTAACATTTGCATTATAGGAATCTCAGAGAAGAGGGAGAAAAGAGGGCAGAAATCTTATTTGAAGAAATAGCAGCTAAAAACCTTCCTAATCTGGGGGGAGAAATATACTCAGGCCCAGGAATTACAGATAACCTCAAACAAAATATACATAATGGTTAACTTTGCAGGCCAGAAGAGAGTTGCATGATATATAAAAAATGCTGAAAGGAAAAAAACAAAAAGCTACAACCAAGACTAATCTACCTGGCAAAGATTATCATTCACAATTGAAGAAGAGGTAGTTTCTCAGACAAAAGTTAAAGAAGTTCATCACCACTAAACCAGCTTTACAACAAATGTTAAAAAAAGGCCTCTTTAAGGGGCAACTGGGTGGCTCAGTTGTTAAGCATCTGCCTTCAGCTCAGGTCATGATCCCAGGGTCCTGGGATTGGGCCCTGCATTGGGCTCCTTGCTTCTCCCTCTCATACTCCCCCTGTTTGTGTTCCCTCTCTCACTGTATCTCTCTGTCTAATAAATAAATAAAATTTTTGAATAAAAGGCCATAACTAGAAGAAAATTGTGAAAAGAAAAAATTCCACTGATAAAAGCGAACGTATAGTTAAAGTAGTAGATTTAAAACTTATAAAGCCACTATGTAGGTTGACACAAAAGTAGTGAAATCAATTAAAACTATAAACAGTCAAGGGATATATAAAATAAAAAGATATAAAATATGAATGTGTTTGAACCTTAGTGACTATAACTTAAAATAGACTGCTATAGGCAGTCTTAAAATAGACTGCTATAGGGGGTTAAAAAATGAACCCCATGGTAACCACAAATTAAAAAATCTATAATAGATACAAAAAAAACCCAAGTAATTCAAGAATATAATGGATTATTACTCAGCCATTACAAAATGAAATTGTTCTATTTGCAACAATATGGATGGAGCTAGAGAATATTATGCTAAGAGAAATAAGTCAGAGAAAGACAACTACCATATGATTTCACTCCTATGTGGGAATTTAAGAAATAAAGCAAATGAACAAAGGAGGGGAAAAAAGAGAGAGGAGGGCAATCCAAGAAACAGAGTGTTATTTATAGAGAACAAACCCATGGTTACCAGAGGGGAGGTGAGTGATGAGGATTAAGAGGAAGTGCACTTGTGATGAGAACTGGGTGTTGTATGTAAGTGATGAGTTACTAAATTCTACACCTGAAACTAGTTTTACACTGTATGCTAACTGGAATTGAAATAAAAACAAGAAAAAAATAGCAAAATGGGAAAACGTACATAACTATCAATAATTATTTTAAATGTAAATGGACTAAATGTTCCAAATAAAAGACATACAGTGACTACACGAATAAAAAATAAGATGATCTGTATACTGATTCCAAGAACTCACTTCAGACCTAAAGCTAAAGTGAAGAATGGAAAAGACTGAACAGACTATCATTTTGTAAAGGGCATTATATAAAGACAAAGGGGCTAACTGAAAAGATGATATAAATATTGTAACTATGCACCCAATTTAGAAGCATCCAAATGCATAAGGCAAATATTAACAGACATAAAGGGAGAAATTGACAGTAATATAATAATGGTAGGGACATTAACACCACACTTAGATCAATGGATATATCATACAGATAGAATGACACATTAGACCACATAGCTTAACAGATATGTGCAGAACATTACATCCAAAATCAGAATACACATTATTTTTAAGTACATATGGAACATTGTCCAGTATAGATCATATGTTAGGCCACACACAAGCCTGAACAAATTTAAAAAGATCAAAATCTTATCAAGCATCTTTTTTTACAATATTATGTAGCCAAAAATTATTTACAAGAAAAAAAACCTGGAAATAAACACAAACGTGGAGGCTAAACAACATGATACTAAATAGCCAATAGGTCAATGAAGAAATCAGAAAGAAAGAAAAAATATTTGGGGACAAAAAGAAAATGGAAACACAATGGTCTAAAATCTTTGGCATGCATCAAAAGCAGTTCTAAGAGAAAAATTTATAGTGATATAGACATACCTTAGGAAAAGAGAGAAATCTCAAAAATTCTAACCTTACACCTAAAGGAACTATGAAAAAAAATAACTAAGCCCAAAGTTAGTAGAAGGAAGAAATTAATAAATATCTGAATGGAAATATAGAATAAAAAACAATAAAATACATTTAAACCAAGAGCTGCTTCTATGAAAGGATAAAATTGATAAACCTTTGGCTAGACTAATTAATAAAAAAACACAAGGGGGCAACCATAAGAGATACTGAACTTTAGGAAACAAACTGAGGGTTGCTGAGCAGGAGGTGGGTGGGGGCAGGGATAATTGGGGGATGGACATCAAGGAGGGCACTTGATGTAATGAGCATTGGGTGTTATGTGCAACTGATGAATCACTAAATTCTACCTCTGAAATAAAAAAAGAGAGAGGTCAAATGAATAAAAATGAAAGAAGAGAAATAACACCACCATGGATAGACATAAGAGAATATAATGAAAATTTTAGGCCAATAAATATCTAGATACAATCTTTTAAACCTGAAATAGAAAAATCTGAACAGATCCATTAATAGGAAGGAAAATGAAACACTAATCATAAAACTTTCAATAACAAAAGTCCAGGACCAGGTGGGTTTATAGGTGAATTCTACCAAAAACTTAGAGTTAATAACTCTTCTTTTCAAGCTATTTAAAAAATTGAAGGGGAAAGAAAACTTCAAAACTCACTTCACAAAGCCAAAATTACCCTATCTACAATCAGACATTGACACTATAAAAACGAAAACTGCAGGCCAATATCCATGATAAACATAGAGGCAAAAATTCTAAATAAAATATTAGTAAGCCAGGCACCTGGGTGGCTCAGTCACTAAGCGTCTGCCTTTGGCTCAGGTCATGATCCCAGGGTCCTGGGATTGAGTCCCGCATCGGGCTCCCTGCTCAGCGGGAAGCCTGCTTCTCCCTCTCCCACTCCCCCTGCTTGTGTTCCCTCTCTTGCTGTCTCTCTCTCTGTTAAAAAATAAATAAAATCTTTAAAAAAATAAAATAAAATAAGTAAAATATTAGCAAGCCAAGTTCAACAATATACTCAAAGGATTATTCCCCACAAACAAGTGGGGTTTATTCTGGGGATGCAAGAATGATTCAATTTTCACATACTAATCATTGTGATCAAATACATTAAAGAGGAAGGATAAAAACTATAGGATCATCTCAATGGATGCAGAAAAAGCATTGGACAAAAATACAATGTCCATTCATGATAAAAATTTTCAATAAAGTGGCTTAAGATGGAATATACCCCAACATAATAAAAGACACAGGGTAAAAGTCCACAGCTAACCTCTTACTCAATGGTGGAGCACCGAAAGCTTTCTCTCTAAGATCAGGAACAAGATAAGAATGTCCACTTTTGCCACTTTAACTCAAAATAGTAATTGGAGTCCTAGACACATAAATCAGACAAGGAAAATAAAGGCATCAAAACTGGTAAGGAAGAGGTAAAATTGTCACTATTTGCAGA
Organism: Eumetopias jubatus; assembly: GCF_037043125.1. NCBI lineage: Eukaryota > Metazoa > Chordata > Mammalia > Carnivora > Otariidae > Eumetopias > Eumetopias jubatus. The sequence goes on along the minus strand of NW_028274809.1, from coordinate 41,834,329 downwards.
TGACACAATACTACATATAGAAAATCCTAGACATCACCACAAAACTATTAGAAGTTATAAATGAATTCAGTAAAGTTGCAAGATACAAAATTAATATACAAAAATCTGTTTCTATATACTAATAACAAAGTAGTACGAAAAGAAATTAAGCAAATAATCCAAATTACAATTGTACCAAAAAGAATGAAACCTAGGAATAAATTTAACCAAGGAGGTTAAAAACACATTTGGGAAACTAAAAGACATTGATGAAAAAAACCTGAAGATGACACAAATGGAAAGATATCTCACGCTCATAGATCAAAGTAATATTGTTAAAATGTTCCTATTATCCAAAGTGATCTGCAGATTCAATGCAATCCCCATAAAAAATATCAGTAGCAATTTTTACAGAACTAAAACACTATTCTTAAGTTCCGTATAGAATCACGAAAACCCTGAATAGGCAAAGCAAAATTGAGAAAGAACAAAACTAGAGGTACCACAATCCTAGATTTCAAGATATACTACAAAGCTATAATATTTAAAAGAGTATGGTACTCACACAAAAGTAGACTGATTGAGCAACAGGACAGGCCAGACAGACAAATAAAGACATGCTTATACAGTCAGCTAATCTATAGCAAAGAAGGTCAGAATATCCAATGGGGAAAAGAGTCTCTTCAATAAATGGGATAGAGAAAACTGGATATCTGCATGCAAAAGATAAAAACTGGACCACTTTCTTACACCATGCTGAAGGGGGGGGGGGACTCAGAATGGATTCAGGACTTAAATGTGATACCTGAAACTATAAAACCCCTAAAAGAAAACATAGGCAGTAATCTCTTGGACATTGGCCTTTCCAAATATTGATGGATATGTCTCCTCAGGGAAGGAAAACAAACAAAACAAAAATGAACTATTGGAACTACACCAAAAGGCTTTTGCACAGCAAAAGAAACCATTAAGAGAACAAAAGGCAACTTACTGAATGGGAGAAAATATTTGCAAATGATGTATTTGATAAGGTGTTAATAAATTTCAAATTATATGAAGAACTTCTATAATTCAACACCAAAGAAACAAATAATCTGATTCAAAATGGACAGAGACTCTAGACAAATATTTTTCTAAAGATGACATATAAATGGTCAATAGACACATGGAAATATGCTCAACATCACAAATCATCCAGGAAAAGCAAATCAAAACCACAATGAGATATCACATTAAACCCATTAAAATGGCTAGTATCAAAGACAACAGGGCACCTCGGTGGCTCAGTTGGTTAAGTGTCGGCCTTTGGCCCAGATCATGATCCCAGGATCCTGGGATCGAGCCCTGCATCTGGCTCCCTGCTCAGTGGGGAGTCTGCTTCTCCCTCTCTACCTCTCCCCCCAGCTTGTGTTCTCTATCACCCCCCCTCAAATAAATAAAATCTTTAAAAAAAAATCCTTTAAAAGAAGACAAAAAATATCAAGTGTTGACAAGGATGTTGAGAATAAGGAACTCATATATTTTTTTAATGTTCTAGATACTTAAAATTTTTATTTATGTTTTGTTTCAAGTATTTATTTAATTTCTAGTTAACATACAGTGTAATATTGATTTCAGGAGTAGAATTTAGTGACCCATCATTTACATGGAACACCCAGTGCTCATCACAAGTGCCCTCCTTAATACCCATCACCCATTTAGCCCATCCCCCACCACCTCTTTCCATTAATGCTCAGTTTGTTCTCTGTAGTTAAGAGTCTGTTTTATGGCTTGCTTCTCTCCCTTTTTCCCCATTCCCCTATGCTCATCTCTTTTGTTTCTTAAATTCCACATATGAGTGTCATCTTCAATTTCTTTCATCAATGTTTTATAGTTTTCATAGTATAGATCTTTCACCTCTTTGGTTAGGTTCATTCCTAGGTATCTTATGGTTTTTGGTGCAATTGTAAATGGGATTGATTCTTGATTTTTCTGCTGCTTCATAATTGGTGTATAGAAGTGCAACAGGCTTCTGTACATTGACTTTGTTTCCTGTGACTTTACTGAATTCATGGATCAGTTCTAATGATTTTTTGGTGGAGTCTTTCAGGTATATACAAAAGAGATACAAAAATAGTTGATATGAATTCAACTATAACAATAATCATTTTAAATGCTAAGTACTTAAACATACCAATTAAAAGACAGATTGTCCACTAATATTTTCTGAGGATTTTTTGCATCTATGTTCATCAGGGAAATACCATATGTGTCCAATAATTCCACTACTGGGTATTTACACAAAGAAAATGAAAACACTAATTCAAAAAGGTATATCCAGGAACTTTGGGAAAGATGGCAGAGTAGGAGGATCCTTAACTCACCTCATCCCACAGATACACCTAGATAACACCCACATCAGTATAAATAACCCAGAACATGACCCAAAAACTGTAGAACAGATTCTTAGAGAAGAGGCCACATCAAAAAACAGCAGGAAGGACAGGGATACAGTCTGGAACTAAACTGACCCAAGAGGCTGTCTAAGGGAGGGAGAGACACTGCAGTCATACAAAAAGGAGAGGAGCAGACCCCACCCCAGCCAGAGGGGACCTGCTTTGAGAAGATGAATCCCCATAACATCTGGCTTTGAAAACCAGAGAGGCTTAACTTTGCAAGTTCTTAAATCAGTGGGACTTAACATCAGAAACTTAAAAAAAAAAAAAAAAAAAAAAAAAAAAAAAAAAAAAACCACAGGGCAATAGGAAACTGAGTGCCGGCCCTTAAAAATATAGCATAACAAAAGCCCCCTGGGATAAGGCATAGAACCTGCAGTTTGAGAAAGGCCTGGGATATATGGGAGGCAGATTTACTTACTAATCTCAGAGCATGTGGTAGAAGGGCAGGAATCCTTGGGAGACTTCTTCAAGAATAAGAGAACTGGTGTGTGTCACTTCCTTCCCCTGCCTCCAAGGGACACCTGCTGAAACAGTGCAAACACTCTCCACTTTGTTTGCTAACCATGTGCCCTGCCTCTAGGATTTTCTACAGACTTGCTCCCTCCAAAGTTCTCCAAAGCAGCTATAGGTCCCTTCCCACATCAGACCAGAGGACACCTTGCTAACATGGGGCACCCTCCCATCTCATACTCCTGTGAACATGGTCCATCCAAACCTTCTTCTGCAGAAGTCCATTGAAAGTAGCTCCATAAGTCTAGCGTTGTGCAAGCAGCTCCACAGGGGCCAGCACCACTCCAAAGAGACTCCTCCGTTTGGAGGAGAGGAAGATAACCAGAGACACCAATTCATTTGCACCACCAGCTAGATGTTAGGGGAAGACAACTAGTCTGACTGCAGCCTCTGCCAACCAATGAAAGCTTCTCATGGGACAACACAGGGAGAGCACTCCGCAGCACAGTGGGACCACAGCTCTGGCAAATACCCAGTCTGCCCCAACTCAAGCCCAAGGTAGCCCCAGAATTGCCTATAAACCAAACAGGGACAAAACCCTGCCCAAACAGGCAAAGAGAGACATTGCAGATGACTGGACTGAAGGCACATGCAGCTAAGTCACAACAGCAGGACACACACAATGAAAATTGGTGATGGCTAAAGCTCCAGGTACTGGTGAGTGGCAAACATTGCATTGTAGGGCACAAGAGGACCTCTTCTTCATAAGGCCACTACTTTTAAGAGCAGGAGATGTAGCTAATTTCCCACCAGAAAGAAACAGAGTTAGACAAAATGAGGAGACAGAAATATGTCTCAAATGAAAGAACAGGGCAAAATCACAGTGAGAGCTAAATAAAAGATGAGTAATATGTCTGATAAAAAGAATTTAAAGTAATGGTCATAAAGATATTAACTGAACTTGAGAAGAGTGGATGATTCAGTGAGATCCTCAATGAAGAGATGGAAAACATAAAAAAATCAGAGATGAAATTCAACTGAAATTAAAAATACAAAAAAAGGAAATAATTAGACTAAAAGAAGTAGAATAGATCAGTGACCTGGAAGACCTGGAAGAGTAATGGAAAGTAATCAAGCTGAGCAGAAAAAAGAAAAATGAATAAAAAAATGAGAATAAGTTAAGGGACCTCAGCAACATGACCAAGCATAATAACATTTGCATTACAGGAATCCCAAAAGGAAAAGAGAGAGAAAAGGGGTAGAAAATTTATTTGAAAAAATAATAGCTGAACACTTCCCAAATCTGGGGAAGGAAACAGAAATCCACATATGGGAAGCACAGAGAAACCCCAACAAAATCATCCCACAGGTGTCCACACAAAGACATATAGCAATTAAAATGGCAAAATGTAATGACAAAGAGAATTTTTAAAGCAGCAAGAGAAAAAGGAGTCACATAAAAGGGAAACCCCATAAGGCTACCAGCTGATTTTTCAGCAGAAACTTTGCAGACCGCATGAAAGTAGCATGATATATACGAAGCACTGAAAGGAAAACAAAAACAAAACAAAACACAACAAACAAAAAAACCCTGCAGCCAGGAATACTCTATCCAACAAGACTATTATGCAAAATAGGAGAGATAAAGAGTTTCCCCAAACAGAAGTTAAAGGAATTCATCACCACTGAATCAGTCCTGCAAGAAATGTTAAAGGGAATTCTTTGAGTAGAAAGGAAGGGCCATAAGTAGGAGTAAGAAAAGTAGGAAAAAAATCAATAAAATTAAATATAACTATAAAAACTAGTCAAAGGATTCACCAGAAAAAGGAATGTAATGTAGGAGATAATATATTTAAAAGGTATGAGGGAGAGGAGTAAAAATTTAGTGCTTTTAGAGAGGGTTCAAACTTAACTGACCATCAAATTACTATAGACTGCTATATACATAAGATATTATATATAAACCTGATAGTAACCACAAATCAAAAACCAGGAACAGATATACAAAAATAAATAGGTAGATGATAGATAGAAAGGAATCCAAGTAAATCACTAAAGAAAACCATTAAACAAAGAGAGAAGAGAGCAAGAGAAGAAAGGAACAGAGAAGAACTACAAAAGCAACCATAAAACAGGTAACAAAATGGCAATTCATACCCATTAATAACTACTTGAATGTAAATGAACTGAACAGTAGAGTCATAAGACACAGGGTGATGAAATGGATAAAAAAATAAAGCAAGACACAACTACATGCTGCATATAAGAGACTCAATCAGATCCAAATGCAATGTAGATTGAAACTGAAGGGATGGGAAAACATTTATCGTGCAAATAAAAGTGAACAGAAAGGCAGGGTAGCAAAACTTATACTGGACAAAATAGACATAAAAACAAAGACAGAGGGGCGGAGCAAGATGGCGGAGGAGTAGGAGACCTAGATTTCGTCTGGTCTCAGGAATTCAGCTGAATAGGGATCAAACCATTCTGAACACCTACGAACTCAACAGGAGATCGAACAGGAGAGTAGCAACAACTCTCTGAACAGAGAAGCGACCACTTACTGGAAGGTAGGACGTGCGGAGAAGTGAATCCGAGGCGATATTCGGGAGGATAGACGGCGGGGGAGGGGCCTCCGCCGGCCGCTTCTGGCAAGTGATAGAGCCGCGGAGCACAAAATCGGACCTTTTAGAAGTTGGCTCGGCGGAGGGACGTCGCTGCAGTGGCTAAGCGGGGGGTGGAATCCTCCCAGGACAGTGTGGCCTCAGGACCCTTGGGGTCACAGAGAGACCGGGGGTGCCTGAGTGCACCAGAGCTCCCAGATATCAGAGCAGGGAAGCCGGCTGCAGAGACGGAGCAGAGTCGTGGGCTCTCAGCTCGGGGTTGCCATAAACTGTGATCTGCGGCACAGTCGGGGCACGGCTCCCCCAGCAGGGACCCAACAAGCAGCAGATCCAGGGAGATTCCCCTTCCTTCCCGGGGAGGAGCAGTGCAGGAACGCACTGCAGAGATCTGCTGGGTTTGGAGACTCCGTGCGGGGTCGGGTGCCAGAGATAGCAACGCTCGGTCACAGGCCGGGTGAGCACGGAGTGTGGCCGGAGACCGGGGACACGGAAGTGACTGCTTTTCTCTGGGAGCACACTGAGGAGCGGGGCCCCGAGTTCTCGGCTCCTCCGGGCGGAGATTGGGAGGCCACCATTTCTGCCCTGGTCCTCCAAAGCTGTACCGAGAGCTTGCAGGGAACAAAAGCTCCTGAGAGCAAACCGGAGCAGCTTCCTTAGCCCGGACCGACAAGGGCGGGGCAATTCCGCCTCCGGCAAAGACATTTGGAAACCACAGCAACAGGCCCCTCCCCCAGAAGATCAGCACAAACAGCCAGCAAGCCAAGACCAAGTTGATCGATCAAGGAGAATGGGAGAACTCCAGCGCTAGGGGAATACTGCACATAGATTCATGGCTTTTTTTTTTTTTTTTTACCATGATTCATTATTTCATCAAAGTTAATTTTTGTTGACTGTTTTTTTTATTTTTCTTTTTCCCTTTTTCAAACAACATCTTATCAATCCCTTTTTTTTTAAAGAAAAAAACATTTTTTATATTTCATTTTTAGAGTCATATTTTATCCCTTCATAGTAGTTACCCTTATTTTTGGCATATATATATAAGTTGTTCTCTCTTTAAAACTTTGAGGTACAGTTTCTTCTAACAGATCAAAATATACCCTAAATCACTAGTGTATGGCTTTGTTCTAGTCTCCTGCCTGATCACATTCTCTCCCTTTTTCCTTTTTTTTTTCCTTTTTTTTCTTAAATCTTCTTTCTTTTTTCAAACAACTTATCTTACCAAGTCCTTTTATAAAATCTTTTATAACTTTCATCTTTACAGTCATCTTCCATCCCTTCATTGTATCAACCCTTATTTTGTACATATATGTCTTTCTTCCTTTAAAATTTTAGGAGGCACTTTTTTCTAACAGACCAAAATACGCCCAAAATCTAGTGTGTGGCACTGATCTATGCACTAGCCTGATCATATTTGATCATATTCTGCTTTTTTTTGTATTGTTTTGTTTTTGTTTTTATCTTTTCTTTTCTTTTCTTTTTTTTCTTCTTTTTCTCTTTCTTTTTTCTTTCTTTCCCTTTCTTTTCCCCTGGATTCAGGTCTTTTCTGATTTGTATACAGTATATTTCCTGGGGATGTTGTAAACCTGTTAGCATTTTGTTCTCTCATTCATCTATTCTCCTCTGGACAAAATGACAAGACGAAAGAAATCACCTCAGCAAAAAGAACAAGAGGTAGTACCGTCAGCCAGGGACCTACTCAATACGGACATTAGTACGATGTCGGACCTAGAGTTCAGAATCATGACTTTAAAGATACTAGCTGGGCTTGAAAAAAGCGTGGAAGTTATTAGAGAAACCCTTTCTGGAGAAATAAAAGAACTAAAATCTAACCAAGTCGAAATCAAAAAGGCTATTGATGAAGTGCAATCAAAAATGGGGGCACTAAATGCTAGGATAAATGAGGCAGAAGAGAGAATCAGCGATATAGAAGACCAAATGATGGAAAATAAAGAGGCTGAGAAAAAGAGAGAGAAACAACTACAGGATCACGAGGGCAGAATTCGAGAGATAAGTGATACGATAAGACGAAACAACATTAGAATAATTGGGATCCCAGAAGAAGAAGAGAGAGAGAGAGGGGCAGAAGGTATATTGGAGCAAATAATAGCAGAGAACTTCCCTAATGTGAGGAAGGAAACAGGCATCAAAATCCAGGAGGCACAGAGAACCCCTCTCAAAATCAATAATAATAGGTCAACACCCCGACATCTAATAGTAAAACTTACGAGTCTCAGAGACAAAGAGAAAATCCTGAAAGCAGCTCGGGAGAAGAGATATGTAACCTACAATGGTAGAAACATTAGATTGGCAACAGACCTATCCACAGAGACCTGGCAGGCCAGAAAGGACTGGCAAGATATCTTCAGAGCACTAAACGAGAAAAATATGCAGTCAAGAATACTATATCCAGCTAGGCTACCACTGAAAATAGAAGGAGAGATAAAAAGCTTCCAGAACAAACAAAAACTAAAGGAATTTGCAAACACGAAACCAGCCCTCCAAGAAATATTGAGAGGGGTCCTCTAAGCAAAGAGAGAACCTAAAAGCAGCAAAGAGCAGAAACGAACACAGACAACAGACAGTTAACAGTCACCTTACAGGAAATACAATGGCACTAAATTCATACCTTTCAATAGTTACCCTGAATGTAAATGGGCTCAATGCCCCAATCAAAAGACACAGGCTATCAGATTGGATTAAAAAACAAGACCCATCCATATGCTGTCTGCAAGAGACTCATTTTAGACCCAAAGACACCCCCAGATTGAAAGTGAGGGGGTGGAAAACCATTTACCATGCTACTGGACACCAAAAGAAAGCTGGGGTGGCAATCCTTATATCAGACAAACTAGATTTTAAAACAAAGACTGTAATAAGAGATGAGGAAGGACACTATATCCTACTTAAAGGGTCTATCCAACAAGAAGATCTAACAATTGTAAATATCTATGCCCCGAACATGGGAGCAGCCAATTATATAAGGCAATTAATAACAAAAGCAAAGAAACACATTGACAACAATACAATAATAGTGGGGGACTTTAACACCCCCCTGACTGAAATGGACAGATCATCTAAGCAAAAGATCAACAAGGAAATAAAGACTTTAAATGACACACTGGACCAAATGGACTTCACAGACATATTCAGAACATTCCATCCCAAAGCAATGGAATACACATTCTTCTCTAGTGCCCATGGAACATTCTCCAGAATTGATCACATCCTAGGTCACAAATCAGGTCTCAATCGGTACCAAAAGATTGGGATCATTCCCTGCATATTTTCAGACCACAATGCTTTGAAACTAGAACTCAACCACAAGAGGAAAGTCGGAAAGAACTCAAATACATGGAGGCTAAAGAGCATCCTACTAAAGAATGAATGGGTCAACCAAGAAATTAAAGAAGAATTAAAAAAATGAAAAATGAAAATGAAAATGAAAACACAACTGTTCAAAATCTTTGGGATACAGCAAAGGCAGTCCTGAGAGGAAAGTATATAGCAATACAAGCCTTTCTCAAGAAACAAGAAAGGTCTCAAATACACAACCTAACCCTACACCTAAAGGAGCTGGAGAAAGAACAGCAAATAAAGCCTAAACCCAGCAGGAGAAGAGAAATCATAAAGATCAGAGCAGAAATCAATGAAATAGAAACCAAAAGAACAGTAGAACAAATCAACCAAACTAGGAGCTTTGAAAGAATTAACAAGATTGATAAACCCCTGGCCAGACTGATCAAAAAGAAAAGAGAAATGACCCAAATCAACAAAATCATGAATGAAAGAGGAGAGATCACAACCAACACCAAAGAAATCCAAACAATTATAAGAACATATTATGAGCAACTCTATGCCAGCAAATTAGATAACCTGGAAGAAATGGGTGAATTCCTAGAGATGTATCAACTACCAAAATTGAACCAGGAAGAAATAGAAAACCTGAACAGACCTATAACCACTAAGGAAATTGAAACAGTCATCAAAAATCTCCCAAGAAACAAAAGCCCAGGGCCAGATGGCTTCCCGGGGGAATTCTATCAGACATTTCAAGCAGAATTAATACCTATTCTCCTGAAACTGTTCCAAAAAATAGAAATGGAAGGGAAACTTCCAAACTCATTTTATGAGGCCAGCATTACCTTGATCCCAAAACCAGACAAAGACCCCATCAAAAAGGAGAATTACAGACCAATATCCCTGATGAACATGGATGCAAAAATTCTCACCAAAATACTAGCCAATAGGATCCAACAGTACATTAAAAGGATTATTCACCATGACCAAGTGGGATTTATTCCTGGGCTGCAAGGCTGGATCAACATCCGCAAATCAATCAACGTGATAAAATACATTAACAAAAGAAAGAGCAAGAATCATATGATCCTCTCAATAGATGCAGAAAAAGCATTTGACAAAGTACAACATCCTTTCTTGATCAAAACTCTTCAGAGTATAGGGATAGAGGGTACATACCTCAATATCATAAAAGCCATCTATGAAAAACCTACAGCGAATATCATCCTCAATGGGGAAAGGCTGAGAGCTTTCACCCTAAGGTCAGGAATGCGGCAGGGATGTCCACTCTCACCACTGCTATTCAACATAGTATTAGAAGTCCTAGCCACAGCAATCAGACAACAAAAAGAAATCAAAGGCATCCAAATCGGCAAAGAGGAAGTCAAACTCTCACTCTTTGCAGATGATATGATACTGTATGTGGAAAACCCAAAAGACTCCACCCCAAAACTGCTAGAACTCATACAGGAATTCAGTCAAGTAGCAGGATATAAAATCAATGCACAGAAATCAGTGGCATTCCTATACACCAACAACAAGACAGAAGAGAGACAAATCAAGGAGTCTATCCCATTTACAATTGCACCCAAAACCATTAGATACCTAGGAATAAATCTAACCAAAGAGGCAAAGGATCTGTACTCAGAAAACTATAAAATACTCATGAAAGAAATTGAAGAAGACACAAAGAAATGGAAAAACGTTCCATGCTCATGGATTGGGAGAATCAACATTGTGAAGATGTCAATGCTACCTAGAGCAATCTACACATTCAATGCAATCCCCATCAAAATACCATCCACTTTTTTCAAAGAAATGGAACAAACAATCATAAAATTTGTATGGAACCAGAAGAGACCCAGAATAGCCAGAGGAATACTGAAAAAGAAAAGCAAAGCTGGCGGCATCACAATTCCGGACTTCCAGCTCTATTACAAAGCTGTCATCATAAAGACAGTATGGTACTGGCACAAAAACAGACACATAGATCAATGGAACAGAATCGAGAGCCCAGAAATGGACCCTCAACTCTATGGTCAACTTATTTTTGACAAAGCAGGAAAGAATGTCCAATGGCAAAAAGACAGTCTCTTCAACAAATGGTGTTGGGAAAATTGGACAGCCACATGCAGAAGAATGAAACTGGACCATTTCCTTACACCACACACAAAAATAGACTCCAAATAGTTGAAAGACCTAAACGTGAGACAGGAGTCCATCCAAATCCTAAAGGAGAACACAGGTAGCAACCTTTTCGACCTTAGCCGCGGCAACTTCTTCCTAGAAACATCGCCAAAGGCACGGGAAGCCAGGGCAAAAATGAACCATTGGAATTTCATCAAGATAAAAAGCTTTTGCACAGCAAAAGAAACAGTCCACAAAACCAAAAGACAACCGACAGAATGGGAGAAAATATTTGCAAACGACATATCAGATAAAGGGCTAGTATCCAAAATCTATAAAGAACTTATCAAACTCAACACCCAAAGAACAAATAATCCAATCAAGAAATGGGCAGAAGACATGAACAGACATTTCTCCAAAGAAGACATCCAAATGGCCAACAGGCACATGAAAAAGTGCTCAACATCGCTCGGCATCAGGGAAATCCAAATCAAAACCTCAATGAGATACCACCTCACACCCGTCAGAATGGCTAAAATTAACAAGTCAGGGAATGACAGATGTTGGCGGGGATGTGGAGAAAGGGGAACCCTCCTACACTGTTGGTGGGAATGCAAGCTGGTGCAACCCCTCTGGAAAACAGTATGGAGGTTCCTCAAACAGTTGAAATTAGAGCTACCGTTCGATCCAGCAATTGCACTACTGGGTATTTACCACAAAGATACAAATGTAGGGACCCGAAGGGGTACGTGTACCCCAATGTTTATAGCAGCAATGTCCACAATAGCCAAACTGTGGAAAGAGCCAAGATGCCCATCGACAGATGAATGGATAAAGAAGAGGTGGTATATATACACAATGGAATATTATGCAGCCATCAAAAGGAATGAGATCTTGCCATTTGCAACGACGTGGATGGAACTGGAGGGTGTTATGCTGAGTGAAATAAGTCAATCAGAGAAAGACATGTATCACATGACCTCACTGATATGAGGAATTCTTAATCTCAGGAAAGAAACTGAGTGTTACTGGAGTGGTTGGGGGTGGGAGGGAGGGGGTGGCTGGGTGATAGACATTGGGGAGGGTATGTGCTACGGTGAGCGCTGTGAATTGTGCAAGACTGTTGAATCACAGATCTGTATTTCTGAAACAAATAACGCAACATATTTTAAGAAAAAAAAAAGAAGAAGATAACAGGAGAGGAAGAAAAGGGGAGTATGTCAGAGGGGGAGACGAACCATGAGAGATGATGGACTCTGAAAAACAAACTGAGTGTTCTAGAGGGGAGGGGGTAGGGGGATGGGTTAGCCTGGTGATGGGTATTGAGGAGGGCACGTTCTGCATGGAGCACTGGGTGTTATGAACAAACAATGAATCATGGAACACTGCACCAAAAAACTAATGATGTAATGCATGGTGATTAACATAACAATAAAAAATTTAAAAAAGAAAAAAAAAAGACAGTAACAAAATACAAAGAAGGACACTAGATAATCATAAAGAACAATCCAACAAAAAAGTATTTACAGGTGTAAATATTTATGCACCTACATGAGAATACCCAAATATATAAAGCAGCTAATAACAAACATAAAGTAAGTTATCAATAGTAATAAAATAATAGTAGGGGACTTTAACACCCCACTTACAATCATCTTAGCAGAAAATTAGCAAGGAAACTGTCACTTTGAATGACACACTGGGCTAGTTATATCTCTTATATACTGAGGACATTCCATCCTAAAACAGAATAATACACATTCTTCTCAAGTATACATGGAACATCCTCCAGAAGAGATCACATGTTATTCCATGAAACAATCTCAACAAATGCAAAAAGATTAAAGTCACCATGCAACTTTTCCAAACATAACACTATGACACCAGAAATCAACTAGAAGAAAACAATCTGGAAAGTGTACAAATGCATGGAGGTTAAATAACATGCTACTAAACAGTGAATGGGTCAACCAAGAAATTGCATGAAATCAAAAATTTCATGGAGACAAATGAAAATGAAAACACAATGGTCCAAAATCTATGGGATTAAGCAAAAGCTCTTAGAAGAGGGAATATTATAACAATACAGGCCTACCGCAAGAAGCAAGACAAATATCAAAAACTTAAACTTATACCTAAAAGAGCTAGGGGGAAAAAATGAAAACCAGTATAAGGAAGGAAATAATAAAGATTAGAGCAGAAATAAATGAAATAGAAACTAAAAAATCAATAGAACAGATCAATGAAACCAGGAGCTGGTTTTTTGAAAAGATCAACAAAATTGATAAACTTTTAGCAAGAATATTCACACACAAAACAAGGGGACACAAACAAAATCAAAAATAAGAGAGAAGAAATAACAAATGACATCACAGAAATACAAAGGATTACAATAGAATATTATGAAAAATTATATGCAAACAAACTGAACAACCTAGAAGAAATGGATAAATTCTTAGAAACATACAACCTCCCAAAACTCAATCAGGAAGAAATATAATATTTGAATAGATTGATTACCAGCAATGAAATTGAATAAATAATTTAAAAATTTCCAACAAAAAAAATGTCCACAACCAGATGGCTTCACAAGTCAATTCTACCAAACATTTCTCAAACTTTTCCAAAAATTAAAACAGGAAAGAAAGCTTCCAAGTTCATTCTATGAGGCCAGCCTTACTCTGAGACCAAAATCAGATGAAAATACTACAAAAAAAGAGAAAAGGCCAATATGTCTTATGAATACAGATACAAAACTCTTCCACAAAATATTAGCAAACCAAATCCAACAATTCATTAAAAATACCATTCACCATGATCAAGTGGTATTTATTCCTGGGATGCAAGTGTGATTTAATATTCACAAATTAATCAACATGATACATCACATGAACAAGAGAAGGGAGAAAAAATAGCATATGATCATTTCAATACATGCAAAAAAAGCATTTAAGTATAACATCCATTGATGATAAGAACCTTCTTCAAAAAAAAAAAAAGAACCTTCAACAAAATAGGTTTAGAAGGAACATACCTCAACATAATGAAGGCCATATATGAATAACCAACAGCTAACATCATCCTCAATGATGAAAACTGAGAGCATTTCCCATACGATCAGGAACAAGACACTCTCACCGTTTTATTCTGCACAGTACTGGAAGTCCTAGCCACAACAATCAGACAAGAAAAAGAAATAAAAGGCATCCACATCAGTAAGGAAGAAGTAAAACTATTTTCAGTGACATGAGAATATATATAGAAAACACTAAAGACTCCACCAAAAAACTACTAGGACTGATTAATTAATTAAGGTCTCAGGATACAAAATAAGTATCCACAGAAATGCTGCATTTCTATATACTAATAATGAAGTAGCAGAAAATGAAATTAAAACAATTCCATATAAAATTTCACCAAAAAGAATAAAATACCTAGGAATTAACTTAACCAAGGAGGTGAAAGACTTATAGTCTGAAAATTATAAAACATTAGTGAAAGATATTGAAGATGACACAAATGTTCATGGGTTGAGAGAACAAATATTGTTAAAATGTCCATACTGCCCAAAGCAATGTACAGATTTAATGTAATCGCTATCAAAGTACCAACATTTCTCACAGGACAAATATAAATAACCCTAAAATTTGTATGGAACCACAAAAGAACCCAAATAGCCAAAGCAATCTTGATAAAGAACAAAACTGGAAGTATATAATCCCAGATTTCATGATATACTACAAAGCTCTAGTAGTCAAAACAGTATGGTACTGGCGCACGCGCGCACACACACACACACACACACACACACACACACACACAAAAGACCTATAGATCAATGAAACAGAATAAAGAGCCCAGATATAAACCCATGTTTATTTGGTAAATTACTCTTTAACAAAGGAGTCAAGAATATGCAATGGGAAAAAGATAATCTTTTCAACAAATGGTTTTGGGAAACTGGATAGCTGAATGCAAAAGAATGACATTGGACCACTGTCTTACACAATACGCAAAATAAGCTCAAAATGGATTAAGGACCTAAATATGAGTCCGGAAACCAAAAAAATCCTAGAAGAGCGCACAGGCAGTAATTTCTCTGATGGAGACCGTAGCACCATTTTTCTAGATAGGTCTCCTGAGGCAAGGGAAACAAAAGCAAAACTAAACTATTGGAACTATACCAAAATGAAAAGCTTTACACAACAAAGGAAACAATTAACAAAAGTAAAAGGCAACCTATGGAATGGGAGAAGATATTTGCAAATGAGATATTCAATAAAAGGTTAGTTTCCAAAATATATAAAGAACTTATAAAACCCAACATCAAAAAAAAAGTAGTCTGATTAAAAGTAGTCTGACAGAAGATATGAACAGACATTTCTCCAAGGAAGACACACAGATGGCCAACAGACACATGAAAAGATGCTCAACATCACTAATCATCAGGAAAATGCAAATCAAAACCACAATGAGTTCTTACCCCACACCTATGAATGGTTAAAATCAAAACACAAGAAACAACAAGTGTTGGTGAGGATGTGGAGAAAAAGGATCCCTTGTACACTCCTGATGGAAATGCAAACTGGTACAGCCACTGTGGAAAACAGTATGGAGATTTCTGAAAAAAAAAAAAAGTAAAAATAGAACTACCATATGATTCAGTAATTATACTACTGGGTATTTATTCAAAATATACAAAAATGCAAATTTGAAAAGGTATATGCACCCCTATGTTTACTGCAGCATTTATAATAACTAAATTATGGAAGCAGTCCAAGTGTCCATCAATAGATGAATGAATAAGTGTGTGTTATATATATATATATATATACAATGGAATATTATTCAGCCATATAAGAGAAATAATTCTTGTCGTTTGCAACAGGAAATAAAACTTTTTATGAATAAATAATAGGATTACTTATTTAGAAAACCCTCAAAAATCTACAAAAATACTTTTTGTAGTTAATGAACTCCAGCATAATCACAGCATAAAAGGTTAATATATAAACATGATATATAAAATATGTGAAAGATTCTGGGCAACATTTGTCTTTTGAAAATTGCAAATTAAAACTATAATGAAATACACTGCACATCAATTCTAACTAAAATTGTAGAAATTGCTATTATCAATATAGTGAGGAAATGGAGCAAAAAGAACTCTGTTATTCATTACTGGTGGAATGCAAAAGTGTCCTCACCTGCCATGAAAGACAATTTGAGGATTTCTTATAAACTTAAACATGGTCTTACCATTCAATTGTACTCTAAGGTTTTTACCCAACTAGAGATTTGACACAGATTTTAAAGATTTGAATAGCTGAAGTTCATAGACTTTTTTAGGGCAACGAAATTATTATATATGATACTGTAATGGTAGATACATGACAATTTTTTTTAAAAAAGTCAATAGAAATTAAAAAAAAAATAGTTGGCCAGGAGATCTGAGGTAGAATTCAGACTGTAACAAAAGATTTTACCTGTATTACAAGTTTATGAAATGTTTTCATGGATGAAGTTAGGGGAAAACGTGCTGACCTATGTGACTTTGGAAGACAGTATAGAGTGTAAGACTAAAGGCAAGAGGAATTTTACATAAGAACTGTCTAAACTTTGTAAAGTTTTTGCCCACAAGGTACAAATTAACATTTCTAAAACCATTATACAGATATATATAGAAATAGAATGATGGAGCAAATGGATGGTGAATGGTGGGAGCCAGGTTAATCACTACTGGAGTGGAAGGCTACAGACAGTCAAGGGAATATGCTAGAATAATTCATGTCATAGGGTGTTAGAGTTGGACTAATCAATATAAACTCATATTAGCTTAATATACAGATGGATACACATGTATATTAATAAATATGTGTATATTCATAGTTAGTATACACACATGTATTCCCTTGTTCTGCCAGCCAAGAGACACTAGAAGCAAAGACATCTCAGTAGCAAGGAGAACACTTTGTGACCAATCTTAGTTTCAAATACCTTTCTCCAATAAAACCAACAGAGCTCCTTAGAGAAATGGTTGATATTAGGACTTGGACAGAGAATACATAGAATGAACTTGGATCATCTTAGCATCTTGTAGTGTCAGGATTTAAGGGTATTAAAAATAAGAATACAAACCCAACAACAATAGAAGTATGTTGAAGGACACAAATGCCAACTGAAAGAGCTCCTAATTTCCCAAACGAGGAAGGTTCGAGGAACAAATATTATTGGATTATAACCCAAAGTATAAAGTAAATATCTATGAGTCCATTCAGTTATGGATTATTAAAAATGTGAGTGAAGAGGAATAGACAATCCTCCCAAAGAGAACTGCAAATAGTTTATACAGATGCCACCCCTCCAATGAGGTGGAACATAATTCCTCCTCCTTTCAATTTGAGTTATACAGAGTAACCTCTTTCCAAATAGTATAGCACTCCAAGAGAGTAGGGAAAATTATAGTGGAGAAACCTGACAAGCCCTACCTTAGCTAGGAGATCAAGGTTGGCATTAATAATGATATCATGTTGATAGCATGTAACCTTGATGTGATGTGACGAGAATGGAACTTTCTCTCTGTTGCCTTTCTCTCAAAAATACACAATTCCTGTGCAACTCCAAGAAAAATATCAGACTAACTAAAGTTGATGAACATTTTATAACGTACCTAATCAGTACTCCTCAAAACTGTCAGTCATCCAAAACAAATTCTGAGAAACTTTCACAGTCTACAGGAGTATGAGGAGACGTGACAACTAAATGTAATACACATACTAGATGGGATCCTGGAATGGAAAAATGAAATTCAAATAAAGAATAGACAGTTAATAACAATTTATTGGTATTTGTTTATTAATTGTGAAAAATATACCATACTAATTGAAAAATGTTAATGGGGAAACAGTGTAGGATATATGGCAATACTGTTCTATTCTCATACTTTTTCTATAAACCTAAAATTATTCTATAGCCAGACTATGTTTTCCTACCTTAATCATTTATATATATAAATAACATATATACATACATATATAAGATATAGATATATATAATCTTAATCAGTTACAAGACACAGAAAGATAACATACAGGCATATTTCATTTTATTGTGCTTCACTTTAGTGACTTCACAGATTTTTTTTTTAACCAATTGAAGGTTTGTAACAACTCTCCTTAAGCAAGTCTATCAGCACCATTTTCCCAACAGCGTTTGTTCACATTGTGTCGTCACATTTTGGTAATTCTCACAATTTTTCAAACTTTTTCATTATTAATATATTTGTTCTGGTGATCTGTGGTCAATGATCTTTGATGTTACTATTATAGCTGTTCTTAGGTGCCACAAACCACACCCATAAAAGATGGTGAACTTAACTGATAAAAGTTGCATGTGTTCTGGCTGCTCCACCAACCAGCCATGTCTCTCACCCTCCCCTCAGGCCTCCCTGTTCCTGAGACACAACAATATTAAAATTAGGCCAGTTAGTAACCTTACAATGGCCTCTAAATATTCCAGGGAAAGGAAGAATCACACATTTCTCACTTTAAATAAAAAGCAAGAAATGATTAAGCTTAGTGGGAAAGTATGATGAAAGGTGAGACAGGCCAAAAGTGAGGTATCTTGCTCCCGTTAGCCAGGTTGTGAAGGCGAAGGAAAAGTAATTGAAGGAAATTAAGAGTGCTAGTCCAATGAACACACAAATGATATGTGAAGCAGTCTAATTGCTGATATGGACAAAGTTTTAGTGGTTTTGGTTTGGATAGAAGGACCAGACACAAGATTCCCTTAAGCCAAAGCGTAATCCATAGCAAGGCCCTAACTTCAATTCTATGAAGGCTGAGAGAGGTGAGGAAGCTGTGGAAGAAAAGTCTGAAGCTAGCAGAGGTTGCTTCAAGAGATTTAAGGACAGACGCTGTCTCGAGAACATAAATGGGAAGGGTGAGGCAGCAAGTGCTGATGTAGAAGCTGAAGCAAGTTATCCAGAAGATTTAGCACGATAATTAATGAAGGTGACTACAAAAAACAACAAATTTTCATTGTAGACAAAACAGCCTCATGGTGGAAGAATATGTCATCTAGGACTTCCACAGACAGAGAGAAGTCAATGCATGGTTTCAAAGGATAATCTGACTCTCTTGTTAGAGGCTAATGCAGCTGGTGACATTAAGTTGAAGCCAATGCTCATTTGCCATTCTGAAAATCCTTAAGAATTATCCTTAAACTTACTCTGCCTGTACCGTATAAATAGAGTACAACAAAGCCTGAATGACAGCACATCTGTTTAAACATCACTTAATGAATATTTTAAACCCACTTTTGAGACCTAATGCTTAGGGGGAAAAAAAATTCCTTTCAAAATATCACCACTCATTAACAATGCCTCTGTTCACCCAACAGCTCTGATGGAGGTATACAATGAGATTAATGTTTTTTGTTTGTTTGTTTTCCAGGCCTGTTAACACAGCATACATTCTCTAGCTCATGGATCAAGGAATTATTTTGAATTCCAAGTCTTAATATTTCAGAAATATATTTTGTAAGACTATAGCTGCCATAGATAGTGACTCCTCTGATGAATCTGTGCAAAGTAAATTGAAAATCTTCTGGAAAGCATTCACCATTCTAGATGCCATTAAAAATATTCATGATTCATGGGATGAAGTTAAAGTATTAACATTTACAAAATGTTGGAAGAAATTGATTCCAACCTTCATGGATGACTGTGAGGCGTTCAAGAATTCAGTGGAGGAAGTAATTGCAAATGTGGTGGAGATAGTAAAAGAACAAGAATTAGAAGTGGAGCCTGAAGATAGCACTGATTTGCTGCAATCTCATGATAAGACTTCAAAAGGATGAGGAAGTGCTTCTTTTGGATGAGCAAAGAAAGTGGTTTCTTAAGATGGCATGTTCTCCTGGTGAACATGTTGAAATGTCAAACAAACAACAAACAGTATTATATCCTGTTTCCATAATGTTTTATTCTTGCATATTTATAAACTATTTCATAATGCAGGGAGAGTAGATGTGTTATCAGTTATTCTTTTTTAAGGTTGTTTATACTTTCAAAGCATATATACCATATAGTAAGTAAACTTAAAAATTTATCACAATTTCCTTGCATTGTGCATTCGTGTAAATATAGAACTAGATGGGTCTGTATAAAGATCATGTGTCTGCAGTTATTTTCCATATGTCTCAAATCCCTGAGTCTCAGTTTTCTACTCTGTAGTATAAGGGGAATATTATGTCATGAATTCTTGGGAGAATAAAGGAAATAACATATATTAGAGCACCAAGTACATTATACGTGTAATACATGTAATATGCCTACTGTTTCATAGATGTTCAATAAATGATAAGGATTATATCATCCTTAAAAATCTACATCATTTACATAATTACAAGCAGTAATTGTGATTCATTTTAGAATCTGCCACAGAAGTGGGCAGTATAGTGTTTTTATTTTAAATTTTCAAATGTTATGGAATTGTAATTATATAACCTAATAATCTGTGTTCTCTAATTCAGTCCTGAGGATTATCCAGTATCTACAATTTTACTCAAATGAAAATCTACCTTAGTATTCATTGCCACTCACAATTTTGAGGATTATACTTTTGTATAACAAACAGAAGTATTTATACTTCGAAAATTATCATTTTGATACTTCCCAAATAAAAGTGAACTTTAAAAACTATATTTCTTCACAATGCATTCCATTCACAAGAAATCTCTAATAATGGATAAGCAAGAGAGGAATAATTGCATTATTAAAATAGCATGCAACTTAAATATTATAAATCTCTAGATAGTCAGAAGATTATTGAATTACATAACTCTTGCTTAATCAGAAAAAGGTAACTATCAGGCTGGTATTTTCTGCGATCATTTTCCTGCATAATTTTTAAAATGAGTAATCATTTGTTTGTGCCATTATCTGATCAATACTGATATTTATATTCCTGTTATTTTGTAGTATTTAGTACATAATTGTAAATAACACAGAGCTTTCTTGGGAAAATGTTAGTTCATTTTACTTATGTTTGAATCAGCATTTCACATATTTAAGAGATTAATTAAATAAAAATATAATTAAATGCATCTCTCTGCCTTGCTATTTTATTGACTATAGTCATTTTAGTTATTACTCTCTATTCTCAGTTCTCCATATGTCGCTTGTAATATTAGCTGTTTAATAAATCCTGGTTATCAGATTTTTTTTTCATATTTTTCCTTGTATTCTCCATAGTAATTTCAAATTGATAATTTGAAAGAAAAATATGTAGGAAGGCTAATAATTAGCTTACTCTTGCATGGCATATATTGTTAATCTGAGAAAATATTCTGAATGACACAATTAGTATTTCAAAAGTCATATGTGCTCTAGTTTTTTTAGTTTTTACAATTCTACAAATATCGGTGCTGTATAATAGCACAATGCTGATTTACAATTCTCTGGGATAGGAAATGTTCATGCCACATACAATGTTTATTAATATCTACATGATAAGTTTATAGGCTTCTCAGACAACCAGAATATATTATCTAACTGGACTTTTGTAGAATCTTCTCCTTCTCTCTTTTCTAATTGTTATATCAACATATCATGACTGTAAAATTAGTAGAGATTAAAGATTCAAAAAGTTAATATTATCAATAGCAGTAATTAACTTTTTCTTAAATAGTAGTGTGAATTAGCTATTTTATAATAATAATCTTAAAAATTATAAATGGCAGACATCAGCTGATTAGAATATATTTTTTTAAAAAATCTCCTGGGGTGCCTGGGTGGCTCAGTTGGTTAAGTATATGACTTTAGTGCAGGTCATGATCTCAGGGTTGTGAGATCAAGCCCCACATGGGGCTCCATGCTCAGCACGGAGTCTGCTTGAGATTCTGTCTCTCCCTCTACCCCTGTGCCTCCCCTCTCCTTTCTAAAATAAATAGATAAATCTTTTAAAAAAAATCTCCTGTGATGAAATTGCTGTGCAAAATGGAATGATGAAATTAGGTATGTGTTTCACTATCTACCTCCCAAATAAAAAGCACAGAATCCTATTGCTCAGTACTATTTTTCTATAGTCTAAAATACTGAAGGAATTTCTGTTTAAGGCAGTGCTGATATTTTCAGTTTGAAAGAGCAAGAGATGATTAAATAAAAAAATTCTCATCAGCCCCACATGAGGTTCAAAGTTTTCTAGATTCTAAAAGAAGCCTGATTTCATAAGACATGGATATTAGTAGAATCCAACAGGACTCTTACTCTACCTTCTTTATACCTATAATCATAGTCAAGATATGGTCTGTGTTTTTTAAAGACTATGTGGCTTTATATTTATTAACTGTTTATTCTACATTTGTCATTCTCCAGCTTTATATCATAAAGAGATCTAATATATATGTAAAATAATAAAATAAAATATATTAAAATGACATTTGATTGGAAAAAAATAATATAATAATTGGTCCAATCCCCACTTAGAGCCTGTGCCACCACCCACATGATTCATAATGGTCTTATGAATTCAGCCATTTTCTGCTTCTTAGAGCTTCCCCAACAGCTCCACCATGTGAGCCCATTGAGCATATACCTGCTTTATACCATATGACTGCCTGAAACCTAGACTTAAATTTTCCCAATAGAGCAGTTTGAATAAATAAGAATTATTCTTTTCTAACAATATATGGACTGAGAAATTTAAAAATATTTTCCCTAAAATACGAAGTTCTGCATGAGAGAGAGCAAAATATTATTTGCATAATTAAGTGCCCAAAAGAGAAAAAAAAAGTCCTAGATGCTCAACATGAAAATGATACTGCAAAAGAAAAACCTCAGAGGGGTAAAATCATGAGTGATTGCTGTCTAGTAGGGATGTGAGGTAGGGTTTGGATAGGAGATGTAACCTAGTGGCAAGAGTTTTATTATTCCCCATAGACCTAGGAGTCAAGGCCTTGGATCTTTATACAGTAAAGGATTGGAACTAACATATCTGCAAAAAGTTGGAATTTTCAGGGTCATAATGCAGTAGTTTTAAAGACACCTAGCAGCAAAGAGAGATGATGGGAAGATGTATTTGATTATGTATGAGTTCTGACAGAAAAAAAAAATCTCCCCTGAAAATTTGAAGCTATAGGTTTAGGATTCATACAAATTTGAGATTCAAATTTATACTACTCATATATTCAGGAAACCTCAAATTTTGAAGCTGTATTAAAAATTGGCCCAAGACCTAGAGTATGTGTTAGGTGTCAAGCAGAAACTAATGCAAAATTGATTTCGTGATGCAGTTCTACAACCAAACCTCAAGGTTTTCTTATAGATAAAAAAAGCCATGTGGAATATAAATCCGTAATTTAAAAAATATAAAAGACAGATTACAAAAAACACAGTTGTAATAGATTAAAAAGACAAGAAAATAGAATTACAATGTAAAAAACAACATAAATGTTTAATCTAAAAGAAAAATAATTTCCCACAGAAAGATTTTTTTTAAAGAAGCAAAACTTGTAAAATTAAAAAATAATCAATGAAATTAATTCAATTAACAGATAACAGAGCAGAATAAAATAAGGAAAATAAAGCCAAAATACCGCTCATAAAAACAACATTCAATGAAGAGTCATCCATTTTAAATGGCCTAATTTTCTTTCTTTTTTGTTTAAGAAGTCTATAGAAGTATTGATTCAGTTAGGACTTTGTTAAGACAAGTACACATGTGAAAAGCATTACATTATTCACTCAAAGAGTAGACTACCATGTAAACCTTAACTGTTAAAAGATTAAAAAAAGAAAAATTGATCAAAGTAATGACAGGAGAAAATATGCAATTTCTAAGAGCTTGGCAAATATAACGATACATCATGTTGATACATAACACATATGAATGGTCACAGGAGAACTATAGAAGTATTCATAGTAAATACAATCTTAATATTCAGGGTGAAGGATAATTTGGGGAGACAGCAGTGAGGTTTTAGTTACAACCCATAAGTCTTAAAAGACAGACCAAGGTGTAAGGATGCAAATTGGTGTAGGCACTGTGGAAAACAGTATGGAGTTTCCTCAAAAAATTAAAAATAGAATTACCATATGATCCAGTCATTCCACTACTGGGTATTTATCCAAAGAAAATGGAAACATTAATTTGAAAAGATATATGCACCCCTATGTTTATTGCAGCATTATTTACAATAGCCAAGAGTGGAAGTAAGCCAACTGTCCATCCATAAATAAATGGATAAAGAAAATGTGGTGTGTGTATAAACACACATATATACACCCTAGAATATTGATCATTCATAAAAAAGGAATGATATATTGCTACTCAACAGCATGGATGAATCTAGAGGGTATAATGCAAGGGAAACAGAGAAAGATAAATGCCATATGATTTCATTCATATGTGGAATTTAAGAAACAGATGAAAAAGGGACAATCAAACAAACAAAAGACTCTTAAATACAGAAAACAAACTGGTGGTTGCTAGAGGGGTGTTGGGTGGCAGAGTGGGTGAAATAAAGAGGATTAACAGTACACTTATCCTGATGAGCAGTGAGAATTGTATAGAATTGTTGAATCCTTTTATTGTATACCTGAAACTAATATAACACTGGAAGCTAATACTTGAATCAAAAATGCATATATCCAAAAAGCAAAGATAAGACCAATGTATAGTAAATAGGACAAAAGGCTAATATTTATTAAAATGTGATAATGAATATGTAGATGTCTATATTATCTGTTTTGTATATTTACATATTTTATAATTTTAATAAAGTATTATCTATCATTAATTCCCAAATATATTCATTACACTAACACCAAAGCCAGATAAAGATATCACTAGGAAAGTAAACTGCATACTAATATCCTTCATGAATATAGATGCAAAAACCCTTCACAGTATACTAAGTGAAACAACAATAAATATAAAATACTATGTATCATAACTGGGATTTATCTCAGGAATGCAAGAATTGTTTAACATATGAAGTTAAAAAATGTAATATATCATGTTACCAGAATAAATGATATAATTATCTTGATAGACACAGAAATAGAATTTGATGAAATCCAATACCTTTCCTTGATAAAAAACAAATGCTCAACAACGAAGACTGAAAATCAATGTCCTCAACATGATCAAGGGTTTCTACAAAAAAAAAAAAATGACTAATATCATTTTTAATGGTGAATGATTTAATCATTCCCCCCTCAATTCAGGAAGGAAACAAGGAAATATAATTTTGCCACTTCTATTCATCATGTACTGTGGTTTCTGACTTAGAAAAAAGAAAAAAGGAGAAAGTATTTAGGTAAGAAGTAACTAAATCTATAGTTTCAAATGACATAATACATACACACATATTTTTAAGGAATTAAACAATATAAAAATAATTACAGCAAGGCTGTAAAATATAAGTTCAATAATAAAAACTCCATTGAAGACTTCTAGCAGACAACATGAGATGACCCACTCCTCAGTGAAATTGCTGAAATTATTAAATAAAAATGAAAAATAATTCTAATAATCTAGAATGGGTTCTATGGGCTGGGTTCTATGGGCATACAGCAAATGAATAAATATTCAAGAAAAGCAACTAAAATTTAGGAATAACTTTGATGTGTACTCTCCTCCTTCCCACCTTTGTGAGGTGATAACTCTGTTCAAGCCTGGTATAGCCAAGACTATAAGCCTCTTCTTCCCCAAGCTCTTGGTGGTGGGCTAGCTTCCTGGTAGAAGCAGATCATCATTTGTTATCCTACCCCAGCTATATGTTAAGTTTATATTTTGGTGACTCCGGCTGAGAGGTAGGGCTCTCTTATTCCACCTGTTCTCATTCATGAAACAGAGGCTCTACATAAGTAAAACACCACTGAGAATTCTTTGTTTCTAATGGTCCCATCTTGTGGGATGGGGGTTCCACTCCAAGAGAAGAAAGGTAAAGAAATCTTAATCTGCTATCCCCCATCCACCAAGCACTCAGCTCCTAAAGTGGGAGTGTCACTCAGACAGAAGTATTCTATTGACCCACCCATGCAAAAAAGCCATGGCCCAAAGATTTTGCCTGTGGTGGAGGAACAGGTGTTTTTTTTTAAGATTTATTTATTTGAGAGAAAAAGAGAGAGAGAGAGACTGAGCAAGAGAGCACAAGTAGGGGGAGGGACAGAGGTAGAGGGAGAAGCAGACTCCCTGCTGAACAGGAAGTCCACTGAGGGATTCAATCCCAGGACCCTGAGATCATCACCTTAACTGACTGAGCCCCCCAGGTACCCTGAGGAACAGATTTAAAAAAAAAAGAGAGCTCCAAGTCCTCTGCAAAGGAACTTGCTTCATTTGCAATAGAGTGTAGAAAAAGCCAATCCCGAAGGAATTAAAAAAACAGTGGAACTGTGGTGAAAGAAATTGGAAGAGATTCATGGATTTATTTGTAGATATAGGTGAAGCTGTATTTTTCTCAGTGATAAATGGGAAAATAAATACCTGGGAAGAGTATTCCTGGAGTGAGAAAAAATAATTCCAAACACTGACTTAGGAAACTATCCCTTAAAAAGAGTGCAAATTGAATTAGCCTATGAAGTGATTTATGATTCAAGATACTGTTAAAATGTGTGCGCATATATGTGTGTGTGTGTGAGAGAGAGAGAGAGAGAGAGAGAGAGAGAGAGAGAAGTTAGCTGGCAATTAACAGAAGTTAACATATTTTCAGGGAAAGAGATAGCTAAAAGAGACCTACCAAAACTACTGTTCTCCCAGACTGACTTCAGGCATACACAAATCTGCCCTTCTCTGGGGAACAATAACAGAAGCTTCAAACTGCACTGGATGGGGAGTAGTCTTCACTACAATAATCCAGGTAGCCGCCAAACAATTAAATAAGTAAGTAACTGTAATGAATTCTGGAAGGGATACCCATGCTCAGATTATCTATTATGTAAATGCAATAATCTATTATGCAAAATGTCCAGTTTCCAACAGCAACACAAAAAATATGAAAACATGCCTTGCAGACTAATAGGAAAGTATCACCCCTATAAAAAGACAACCAATAAAAATCAGCTGTGAGTGTCACTAGGTGGTGGATTTAAAAACGACTTTAAAGTAGCCATTATAAATATGTTTGTAGAGCTAAAGGAAACTATGATTAAAGAAGAAAGATATGATGACAACATCACAGTCAATAAAGAATATCCTCTAATTAGAGAAATTATAATAATGAACCAACTGGAAATTCTAGAGTTGAAAAGAATAATAACTAAAATAAAAAAAATCACCAGAGATTAATAGTAGATTTGAACTGGTAGAAGGAACAATTAGCAAACTTGAAGACAGACTGATAATTGATTTGCAAGGCAAAAGTCAGAGAGAAGAAATGAAGAAAAATGAACAATGTATCAGAGAAATGTGGGAAGTTGTTAAATGAACCAAATGATCATAATAAGAAAACCAGAAGAAAAAAAAGTGGCTGAAACAAATAGGAAGATATAAAGGCTAAAAACATCAAAAATTTATAGACAAATATGAATGTATCTATCCAGAATGTTCAACATACTCTATGTAAAATAAACTAAAAGAGATTCACAAACAGAAATATAATGATAAAAATACTGAGGGCCAAAGACAAAATTTTGAAAGCAGCAAGAGAAAAATAATTTATCATTTATAAAGAAATTCCAGTAACAGCTGACTTTTTTTTAAGATTTTATTTATTTATTTGAGAGAGAGAGAGTGAGATAAAGATAGAGAGCACGAGAGGGAAGAGGGTCAGAGGGAGAAGCAGACTTCCTGCTGAGCAGGGAGCCCAATGCAGGACTTGATCCCGGGACTCCCGGATCATGACCTGAGCCGAAGGCAGTCGCTTAACCAAATGAGCCACCCAGGCGCCCAAAAATTCCAGCAACAGCTGACTTCTTATCAGAAATGGAGGCTAGAAGGCAGTCTTAAATACTAAAATCAGAAATAAAATAGTTGATATTTCTACTGATCTAATAGGAATTTTACAAAGCACATAAAAAGGCATACTATGAACAACTGTATGCAAAAAACTAGGTAACTTACATTAACTAGACCAATGCCTAGAAAAACAGAAACTACCAAAATTGACTAAAGAAGAAATATAAAATCTTAATGGACCACTAACAAGTCAAGAAACTGAATTATTAAATAAACACTCACACACGGATGCAAAAAGTGTTGGCCAGATGGCTGCATCCACAGCTAAATATAGAGAAGAGGCCACATTGAAGAGGGTAAGAAGGGTGAAGCCGTGGTCAAGAACCAAACTATCCTGCCAAACTGTCCCACAGAAGGAGGGATGCCACAAGCATAGAGAGTTCAGAGGAACAGACGCCACATAAGTCACCCCAGGTATGGAGCACCCACACAGGGAAGATGAATCACCTTAACATTTGGCTTTGAAACCAGAGGGGCCTAACTTCATGAGATCTTAAAATCAGTGGGGCTTTATACCTGGAACTTTAAAAATCAGCAGGCTCTGCACTGGGAGAGCCCCAAAACTCAATAACTGATGTCAAAAATACACTAGAAGGAATAAATAGTAAACTAGAGGAAGCAGAAGAATGGATCACTGACCTGGAGGGCAGAGTAATTGAAAGCAATCAAGCTGAACATAAGAAAGTAAAAAGACTAATAGAAACTGAGAATAGATTAAGGGAACTCAGCGACACCATCAAGTGTAATAATATTTGCATTATAGGAATCCCAGAAAAGAGAAAGAGAAGAGGGCAGAAAATTTCTTTAAAGAAATAATTGCTAAAAACTTCCCTAATCTGGAAAAGGAAACAGAAATCCAGATCCAGGAGGCACACGCACACGTGCACACACAGATACAATCAACCCACAAAGGTCCACACCAAGATACATAGTAATTAAAATGGCAAAAGTAGTGATGAAGAGAGAATTTTAAAAGAAGCAAGAGAAAAGAAAAATTACATACAAGGAAATGCCATAAGGCTATCAGCTGATTTTCAGCAGAAACTTAGTAGGCCAAAAGGGAGGGGCATGATATAGTCAAATTACTGAAAAAAAAAAAAATCCTGCCACTAAAAACACTCTATCCAACTAGGCTATCATTCAGAATAGATGGAAAGATGAAGAGTTCTCCAGAGAAACAAAAGTTAAAGGAATTCATCATCACTAAATCAGCCCTACAAGATTGGGATTTTTTGAGTGGAAAGAAAAGACCATAAAAGAAAAGTAGGAAGCACAAAAGCAGTAAAATTAAGTATATCTATAAAAATCAAGGGATTCACAAAATAAAAGGATGTAAATATGACACCATATATTTAAAAGTTACTAGGGAAGAGAATAAAAATTTAGTGCTTTTAGAAAGGGTTCAAACTTAAGCCACCATCAACTAACTATAGACTGCTATACACATATGTTGTTATATTTGAACCTAATGGTAAATGCAAATCAATAACTCGCATAGAAATGCAAAAAATAAAGAGAAAGGAATCCAAGTTTATCGGTAAAGAAAGTCAGCAAAATGTGAGGGAAGAGAACAAGAGGAGGAAAGGAACAGAGAACTACAAAAACAACTATAAAATAAGTAAAAAAAAAGGCAATAAGTACATACCTATCAATAATTACTTTGAATATAAATAGACTAAATGCTCCAGTCAAAAGACAGAGTGTGAGGAAATGGCTAAAAAAGCAAGACACATTTATATGCTGCCTAAAGAGACTTATCTCAGACCTAAAGACGCACACAGATTGAAAGTAAAGGAATGGAAAAGCCTTTATCTTGCAAGCGGGAGTGGAAGGAAATCCAGAGAACAATACTTACATCAGACAAAATAGACTCAAAGACTGTAACAAAATACAAAGAAGGACACTAGATAATCATAAAGGGTATAATCCAACAAGAAGATATTTACAATTATAAATATTTATGCCCCTGACCTGGGAACACCCAAATACATAAAGCATCTAGTAACAAACATAAAGGCAGCTATCAGTAGTAATACAATAATAGTAGGGGACCTTACCACCACACTTAACATCAATGGGTAGATCATCCAAACAGAAATTCAGCAAGGAAATAGTGGCTTTGAATGACACATTGGACCAGATGGATCAAACTGATATATTCAGAACATTCCATCTTGAAACAGTAGAATCCACATTCTTCTCAAGTGCACATGAAACATTCTCCAGAATACATCATGGTAGGCCACAAAATAATCTCAACAAATTCATAAAAGCCGAAGTCATGCCATGCATCCATTCTAAACACAATGCCATGAAACTAGAAATCGACCATAAGAAAAAATCTGGAAAGAACACAAATACATTGGGGTTAAGTAACATGCTACTAAACAATGAATGGGTCAACCAAGGAATCAAAGAGGAAATAAAAAACATACATGGAGACAAATGAAAACGAAAACACAGT
The DNA here is from genome assembly GCF_037043125.1 of Eumetopias jubatus. Classification (NCBI taxonomy): domain Eukaryota; kingdom Metazoa; phylum Chordata; class Mammalia; order Carnivora; family Otariidae; genus Eumetopias; species Eumetopias jubatus. Next base: position 41,803,992 of record NW_028274809.1, on the reverse strand, counting down.
GGTCCAAAATCTATGGGAATCAACAAGAGCTGTTCTAAGAAGGAGTATTATAGCAATGCAGACCTACCTCAAGAAGCAAAAAAAAAAATCTTGAAAAACCTATACTTATACCTAAAGGAGCTAGGGAAAAAAAAAACACTATAAGGAAGGAAATAATACACATTAGAATAGAAATAAATGAAGTAGAAACAAACAAACAAAAAACAGATCAATGAAACCAGGACTCAGTTCTCAAAAAGATCAACAAAAATGAAAAATTAATAAATCTTTAGTCAGACTCATAAGAAAAAGAGAAAGTGAGATAGAGGATTCAAATAAACAAAATAATAAATGAGAAAGGAGCTATAACAACCAACACTAGGGAAAGTATAAAGGATTATAAAAAATATAAAAAATTATATGCCAACATATTGGATAGCCTACAAGAAATGGATAAATTCTCAGAAACTCATAATGTCCCAAAACTCAATCAGGAAGAAATAGAAAATTTGAACATAATAATTATGAACAAAGAAATTGAATCAGCAATCAAAAGATTCCCAACAAAGTCTGCGATCAGATGACTTTGATGAATTCTACCAAACATTTAAAGATGAGTTAATACCTATTCATTTCAAACTATTCCAAAAAAAAAAAAAAAACAGAAGAGGAGGGAAATCTTCCAAAATCATCCTATGAGGCCAATATTACCCTGATATCAAAACCTGTTTAAGACACTACAATATAAGAGAACTATAGGCAGATATCTCTGATTAACACATATGCAAAATCCTCAACAAAATATTAGCAACCCAGATCTAACAATACATTAAAAAAAATTCACCATGATCAAGTGGAATTTATTCCTGTAATGCAAGTGTGTTCAATATTTGCAAATCAATCAACATGATATATTACATCAACAAGAGAAAGGATAAAAATGATACAATCATTTTGATAGATGCAGAAAAAGCATTTGATGAAGTACAACATCCATTCATGATAAAAATCCTCAACAAGGTAGGTTTAGAGGGAACATATGTCAAAATAATAGAGGCCATACATGAAAAATCCACAGCTATCATCATCTTCAATGATGAAAAACTGAGTGTTTCCCCCAAGATCAGGAACAAGACAAGGATATCCACTCTCACCAATTTTATTCAGCATAATACTGTTAGTCTTAGCCACAGCAATCAGACATGAATAAAAACAAAAGCATCCAAATTGGTAAGAAAGAAGTAAAACTTTCATTATTTGCAAGTGACATGATAGTATATATAGGAAACTCTCAAGACTCCACAAAAAACTAGAACTAGTAAATGAATTCATTATAAAAAATAAGTATACAGAATCTGTTGCATTTCTATACACTAATAATGAAGTATACAAAATAAGTATACAGAAATCTGTTGCATTTCTATACACTAATAATGAAGTAGCAAAATAGGAATTAAGAAAACTGTCTCATTTACAACTGCACCAAAAAGAATAAAATACCTAGGAATAAACTTAACCAAGGTGGTGAAAGACCTGTTTTCTGAAAACTATAAAACACTGATTAAAGAAATTGAGATGAGAAAAACAAATGATATGATATTGCATGCTCATGAATTGGGGGAACAAATATTTTAAAAATGTCTATACTACCCAAAGTAATCTAAAAATTTAACGTAATCCCTATGAAAATATCAACAAACATTTTTACAGAACTAGAAAAAATAGCCCTAAAATTTGTATGGAACCACAAAAAAAAAAAAAAAACTCAAATAATCAAAGCAATCTTAAAAAAGAACAAAACTGGATACCACAATCCCAGATTTCAAAATATTCTACTAATTGTAATCAAAACACTATGGTACTGGTACAAAAACAGATTTATGAATCAACATAATAAAGTTCCCAGAAATAAACCCATGATTATATACTCAATTAATCTATGACAAATAAGACAGGAATGTGCAATGGTAAAAAGACAGTCTCTTCAAAAAATAGTATTGGGAAAACTGGACAGCTACATGCAAAGAAATGGAACTGGCCCTCTCACACCATACAGAGAAAAAAACCTAATGTGAATTAAAGACCTAAATGTGACATGTGAAATGATAAAAGTCCTAGAAGAGAGCATGGGCAGTAATTCCTCTAACACTGGTCCAGGAGCAAAATTTTTCCAGGTATGTCTCCTGAGGCAAAGGAAACAAAAGCATAAACTGTTGGGACTACATCAAAATAAAAAGCTCTGCACAGCAAAGGAAATAATCAGCAAAACGAAAAGGCAACCTATTGAATGGGAGAAGATATTTGCAAAAAACGTATCTGATAAAGGGTGAATATCCAAAAAACATTAAGAACTTACACAACTTAACATCAAAAAAAAAAAAAGGAACAAAAACAAGTAATCTGATTAAAAATGGGCAGAAGACATGAACAGATATTTCTCCAAAGAAAACATACAGATAGCCAACAGACACATGAAAACATGCTCAGCATCACTAATCATCAGGGAAATGGAAATCAAAACCATGAGATTTCATCTCACACTTGTCAGAATGGCTAAAATCAACAACACAAAAAAACAAATGTTTGTGAGGATGTAGAAAAAAAGGAACCTTCCTGCACTGTTGGTAGGAATGCAAACTGATGTAAGCCACTTTGGAAAACAGTGTGGAGGTTCCTCAAAAAATTAAAAATTAAAATTACTACATGAGGGGTACCTGAGTGGCTCATCCGACTCTTGATTTCAGCTCAGGTCATGATATTAGTGTTGTGAGATCCTTCCCACATCAGGCTCCACACTTAGTGTAGAGCCTGCTTAAGATTCTCTCTCTCCCTCTGCCCCTCCTCTCCACTAGCTCTCAGAAAGGAAGGAAGGAAGGAAGGAAGGAAGGAAGGAAGGAAGGAAGGAAGGAAGGAAGGAAGGGCGGGCCACATGATCCAGTAATTCTACTACTGTGAATTTACTCAAAGAAAATGAAAACACTAAAAGATATTTGCACCCCTATGTTTATTGCAACATTATTTACAATAGCCAAATTATGGAAATAGCCTAAGTGTTCACTGATAGATGAATGGATGAAGATGTGGTGTATATATAGAATGGAATATTACTTGGCCATAAAAAGAATAAAATCTTGCCATTTGCAAAAACATGGATGGCTCTAGAGGGTATTATGCTAAGTGAAATAAGTCAGTCCAAGAAAGACAAATACCATATGATTTCACTCATATGTGGAATTTAACAAAAAAAATGAACAAATGAACAAATGAACAGCAACAACAAAAAAGAGACAAACCAAAAAATAAACTCTTAAATATAGAGAACAAACTGATGAGTTACCAGAGGGGAGGTAGGTGGAGGGATGGGTGAAATAGGTGAAGGGGATTAAGAGTACACTTATCTTGATGAGCACTGAGTAATGTATAGAATTGTTGAATCACTGTTTTGTACACCTGAAACTAATAAGCACTGTATGTTAATTATACTGGAATTAAAATAAAACAAGAAAAAAAAAGAAAGACTCAATTTAAGGAAAATTAATCTGTTTTCATGGATCACAGAACCTACTGTTGAAATGTCAATCATCTTTACATTGATATTCAGATTCAATGCAATCCCTATCAGTTACAGTTAGCTTCTTGTAGAAACTGACAAGCTCATCCTAAAATTCATAGACATGCTCAAGGACCCAGGATAGCCAAAACAGTACCGAAAATACTGAAAAAAAAGGGGGGGGGGCGCCTTGGTGGCTCAGTCGTTAAGCGTCTGCCTTCGGCTCAGGTCATTGGGCTCCCTGCTCAGCAGGAAGCCTGCTTCTCCCTCTCCCACTCCCCCTGCTTGTGTTCCCTCTCTCGCTGTGTCTCTCTCTGTCAAATAAATAAATTAAATATTAAAGAAGAAGAAGAAGAAGAAGAAGAAGAAGAAGAAGAAGAAGAAGAAGAAGAAGAAGAAGAAGAAGAAGAAAATTGGATGACTCATACTTTGTAATTTCAAAACTTTCTACAAAGTAACATTAACAATATGGTATTGGCATAAGGATACACATATCAGTCAATGGAACAGAATTTAATAATCCAGATATAAGCCTTCATATTTATGGTCAATGGTATTTTGACAAATGTGCCAAAGCAATTCAACAGAGTAAAAAAGTCTTTTCAACTAATGGTACCAGGACAAATTTATATCCAAATGCAAAATATAAATTTGGGTATCTAAGCACATCATACACCGTACACAGAAATTAACTTAAAATAGTTCAAATGACTAAATGTAAGAGATAAAAGTATAAAAGTATAAAACTCTTAGAAAAAAACAGGAAATATTTTTAAATTCATTCAACAACTGCCTCATATATGACACTGAAACCAGAAATGACAAAGGAAAACCTTAGATAAAATGGATTCATCAAAATTAAAAACCATTGTGCAGTAAACAATACCATCAAGGAAGTAGAAAAACAAAACCAGAAAGGGAGACTATATTTTAAATCATATACATGATAAGAAATTTGTATACAGAATACAGAAGGAACTCTTACAATTGAATAAGAGAAAAGTGATCTAATTCAAAATGGGCTCTGTACAGACTTTTCTCCAAAGAAAATATACAAATAGCCAATAAACACATGAAAAAATGTTCAACATCAATAATTGTTAGAAAAATGGCAAAACTAAACCACAATCAGTTACTACTTCACACTCACTAGGATACTATAATCAAAAAGCCAGACAATTAAGATGTTGGCAAGGATATAAAGAAATTGGAATCCTCACACACTGCTGGTGCTAATGAAAAATGGTGTAGCCACTTTGGGAAATGATCTGGCAGTACATCAAAATGTTAAATATAGAGTTACCATATGACCTAATAATTTTACTCCTATGGAGGTACTCAAGAAAAATAAGTGATATAGGAGAATAATAATAAACAGAAATAAAAAATAAATAAAAATACATGCCCTCTCGGCCTCCAGGTTCTGAGAAGATGGCAAAGGTCTCAGAGCTTTACAATGTCACTTGGGAAGAAATGCGAGATAAAATGAGAAAATGGAGAGAAGAAAACTCATGAAACAGTGAGCAAACTGTGGAAGTTGGAGAGGAATTAATGAATATGCTTCTAAGCTTGGAGATGATATTTGGATCATATATGAGCAAGTGATGATTGCAGCCCTAGACTATGGTCGAGATGATTTGTCATTGTTTTTTCTTCAGGAGTTGAGAAGACAGTTCCCTGGCAGTCACAGATTCAAGAGATTTGAAGCATGAGATTTGAAGCCATGGAAAGATATGATGATGCTATACAACTATATGATAGAATTTTACAAGATCCAACTAACACTGCTGCAAGAAAGCATAAGATTGCCATTTGAAAAGCCCAGGGGAAAAATGTGGAGGCCATTTGGGAACTGAATGAGTATCTGGAACAATTTGTTGGGGACCAAGCTTCTTGGCATGAACTTGCAGAACTTTATATCAATGAACATGACTGTGCTAAAGCAGCCTTTTGTTTAGAGGAGAAAATGATGACTAATCCACAAAACCACTTATACTGTCAGCAGTATGCTGAAGTTAAATATACCCAAGATGGACTTGAAAACCTCAAACTTTCAAGAAAGTAATTTGCTCAGGCACTGAAACTGAACAACAGAAATATGAGAGCTTTGTTTGGGTTTTACATGTCGGCAAGTCATATTGCATCTAATCCAAAAGCAAGTGCAAAAACAAAAAAGGACAACATGAAATATGCTAGTTGAGCAGCTAGTCAAATAAACAGAGCTTATCAGTTTGAAGGTTGAAGTAAGAAGGAAATCAAATACACTCTTAAGGCAGTAGAAGACATGTTGGAAACACTGCAGATCACCCAGTCTTAAGGTTCCAAATTCTTTCACATGACATTTCACAACTGCACAATTGAACTTACTGGCCTGTGACTTATTTACTAAATGCCTAGTGCTATTTATGTACTAATTTTTTGTTAAGAGGGCAATTGTAAAGAATGTTTATATAAACCTAAAATGCCTTTTATTGCTAAGCAGGAAGATGGAGAGAGTCCACGGAAGAGAGATTTAACAAGATTCATATTGATTGTACATCATTCTCTTCATATCACACATATATAACTTCTCTTAAACCACAACCTGATGTAGAAATCCCATAAATAAATCATGTGATTTATTAAACTTGCAAAAAAAAATACATGCTCTCTCAAAAACATGTTCATAGCAACATTGTTTAGAATAATCAAATGGAAATAAACTAAATGTCTACCAACTTTTATTTTATTTTTAAACTTTTAAAAAGATTTTATTTATTTATTTGACAGAGAGAGAGAGAGAGCACAGAAACAGGAGGTGCAGCAGAGGGAGAGGGAGAAGCAGGCTCCCTGCTCAGCTGGGATGCTGGGATCATGACCTGAGCTGAAGGCAGCTGCTTAACCAACTGAGCCACCCAGGTGCCCCATCTGTCAAATTTTAAATGGATAAATATACATGGTATATCTATACAACTGAATATTAT